>NC_091980.1:227488522-228108603 GCF_044704955.1 Pristiophorus japonicus
CTCCATAGACCCTCGCGGCTGACAGTGTCAAAGGCCTTTGTAAGGTCGAAAAAGGCCATGTATAAGGGCTGGCGCTGCTCCCTGCATTTTTCCTGCGGCTGTCGCGCTGCAAAGATCATGTCTGTTGTGCCCCGTAAGAGACGAAATCCGCACTGTGACTCTGGGAGGAACTCCTCGGCCACAGGGAGAAGACGGTTGAGGAGAACTCTAGCGACAACCTTCCCAGTGGCTGAGAGCAGGGAGATTCCCCTGTAGTTGCCGCAGTCGGAATTGTCTCCTTTTTTAAAGACGTTCACGAACACTGCATCTCTGAGATCTCCGGCATGCTCTCCTCCCTCCAGATGAGAGAGATGAGGTCATGTATCCACGCCAACAGCGCCTCTCCGCCATACTTTAGCACCACAGCAGGAATTCCATCCGCTCCCATAGCCTTGTTGTTTTTGCGCTGTTTTATGGCTTTTCCTACCTCGTGCAACGTTTGGGTTTCACTGAGGTGGTGGCGGGTCGCGGGATGGAGTCGAGAACACTCGAGTCAAAGGCAGAGTCACAATTGAAGAGATCTTCGAAGTGCTCCTTTCAGTGGGCCCTGACAGTCTCGGTGTCGTTGATGTGTGTTTCTCCGTTCTTGGCCAGCAGTGGGGTGGGGTCTTGGAAGTTTGGACCGTAGGTGGCCTTGACTGCGATGAAGAATCCTCGCACATCATGGCTGTCAGCCAGCTGCTGTATCTCCTGTGCTTTCTCCATCCATCCACCACCTGTTCTTTAGGTCCTGGGTTTTTTGTTGGACCTCAGCCTTGAGTCGTCTGTAATGTTGCTTTGCTGCTCCTGAGTTGGGTTGTTGCTTGAGGCTCAGAAATGCTCTGTGCCTGCGATCTATTAGTTCCTGATCATTTTCATCAAATCAGTCCTAGTGTTTTCTGGTTGAGTGACCAAGTGTCTCTTCACAGGCACTGGTTATGGAGGCTGGGAGGGCAGACCAACCACTGTGGGCATTCAGCATCTCAGGGTCATCAAGGTATGCCAGGTTAGCTGTGAGGCGTTGGCTGTATAGGGTTCTCTTAGATGGGTCTTTAAATGCCCCGGCATTGATTTTTTTGCGACACTGCTTCTGCTGTCCCCTCTGCTTTGGGGCTATGTTAATGTTGATGATGGATCAGATTAGACGGTAGTCTATCCAGCAGTCATCAGCTCCTGTCATGGCGCGGGTGATGCGCACATCCTTGCGATCCCTGGCTCAGACGATGACATAGTTGAGCAGGTACCAGTGTTTGGAGCGAGGGTGTTGCCATGATGCCTTGTATTTGTCCCTCTGGCGGAACAGGGTGTTGGTGATGAGTTCATGTTCTAGACATTTGGTCAAGACTAGGGTACCGTTGGAGTTGGCTTTCCCTACCCTCTCTCTACCAATCACGCCTCCCCAGAGGGCTGTGTCTTTGCCAACCCTGGCGTTGAAATCACCTAGGAGGATCAGTTTGTCGCCCGCAGGGACGCGGGACAGGGATGTTTCGAGATTGGAATAAAAACCCTCTTTGGTCTCATCCGTTGCATCGAGGGTGAGTCGGCGAGACTTGAGGCGTTCGTTAACCCCGCAGGGGGAGTCTTTGAGGTGGTCGACCAGCTCATTTTTGACGGCGAAGTCGACTCCGTGAAGGCAGGGTTCTTCCTCTCGTTTTCCTTTCCAGAAAAAAAAGGTGTAACCTCCACCTCATTCCTTAAGCTGGCCTTCCCCTCCCTGCCAGGTCTCGCTTAGGGCGGCGATGTCAATGTCAAAGCGTCTAAGTTCCCAGGTGACTATGGTGGTGCGGCGTTCCGGCCTGTCGTTGTTGGAGTTGTCCATGAGGGTCCTGATGTTCCAGGTCCAGAACTTCATGTTAATGAAGTGGAAGATGCCTGTGCATGAATTCTTTTAACATGGGGTGGCCACTGCACACCGGCAACCACACGGGCTTAGCTGACCAAGGTCTTGGTCCAGTGGCAAGGGAGTGCAAGACGACTGGAGACCTGGCACTGCTGTATGAGCCTAATTGCCAATGGCGAGATGTTGGTGGCTCGAGGCTTGGTTGGGGGAAGGCATTGGGAAGGTCAGTTGTCCACTGGAGTTCCGAGGGATGTTTTAAAAGTTTCTTCCAAAGTTTTCCAAAGTTATTTAAAAGTTTCTCCGGAGGTTTCAAAAGAAAAATTCTCCAAGTTGTTTAAAAATTTAAAAATGTTCCCAAATTGTTTAAAAAGTTTCTCAAGTTGATTAAACGTAGAAAAATAGATTAAAAGTTAATAAAAAGTTGATTAAAAGTCTAAAATGTAAATTAGTAGTCCACAGCCCAGTCAGTGTTCACCGCTAACGACCTAGGGCAAGTACAGCCCGTCATTGGGCCGGGCCGGCTGCTGGCGGGCTAAAGAGACCCGGAGTGCAAGGCTGGGCCGGGCCCTCTAGCCGAAGGGACCTGGAGTGCGAGGCTGGGTCAGACCGGCACAGTACTTTACATATAATCTGGATGATGAATTATTTTGTTACTAGTGTATTTCCCTTTTAATAGTGTATATGATTTTTAATGTTAAACCTATGAAAAGAGTGTGCATGGATTAAGACATCAGCAGCTATCATCCTTTCAAGATACAAGGCACTCAACATAACTGGCTACACATTTGCTGGATGACTCACAGAAGGATGTGTTATCAACATTCAATGCAACGCATTCAGCTTGGCTGTCACAGAACATCACTGCCTGCACAGGTTCAAGAGGGAACATCTTAGTGAGCAAAACTAAACCATGGATGTGGTAAATGAAAGGATGAGACATGTAGATATTTTCATCAAGAGGATATCCAGGAGTTCATGCAGAAAGTGTGGGAGATAAGAAAATGGAGAAAGCAGAATGAATCATGAGGATATGAAGAACACAGAGAATTGTATCAGTAACTTGTTGGATGCCATTCTCACTTGTATCCGTTAACTGTCCTTTGAATATCCATCATAGGGTGAAAATGCTGGTTCACATACCCCATATCAGGAATCCTAAGCTGCAAAGCGGGAGATGAGAGCAGTGATCAAATTCACTAACAGCAACAGCACATCATTTATTGCAGCTTTCAGCCCAAATCTTTTAAATCCTTCACACAGGTCGTAGACCATCTGGTTGTTGACTGTACCTCCCAAATGACACAAGCCCGATTTTAACCCTGCCCACCAGGCGGGAATGGTGCAGTAGGGGAGATTAGAATGGAAGCCGTGTGGAACACACTGCATTCCTGCCATTTTAAGTCCTGGATTTTTGAGAGCAGAGGCTGTCCACCATCAATATTAAAATGTAATTTTAACTGTGAAATGTGCAAATCAAGCATTGTCTCCAAGCTGCCAACATAACATGCCCTCCAGCAGCATCAGGCCAGAAGAAGCACAGATAAATAGTACATTTCAAGTTTTTGAAAGGTCCCTTGTGCCCAGGAGGAACAGGAGTGCTCTTCCTGGCCCAATGAAGAAATCTTGGGCACCCCTGCCCCCTACCAGTCATTATCAGCCCAGATTCCCCCCCCCACACCCACCAGCCCCATCCTGCTGAGGGCCATTCCCTTGGGTCCCTGGTGACGCCCAGCTGCTGCTCACCGACCATGACGTCACTACCGCCGGTTTTGGGTGAAAGATAGAACTAAACTATTCAAATGAGGCTGGGAATTAAATTGGCCTAGAACACACACCAAGGGATCTGTGGGTGGCTCACTTTGCTTTCAGAACAATCAAGAGAACAATATGTACCCATTCTTTGCTGATCCTGAGGGTGTTCAATTTTATGTGACAGTAACCATTTGCCATTTTAAAGAATGCAGCCTTGCTGTGTAGACATCTTTTGATGCAATACTTTATATTACTTCCTTAACACAGTTCCTAGTGGCATAGCTTATTGGGAGGTAGATCGTAAATTATCTCTTCCAAATTAGTTCATAAAATAATATCAGTGGGGGGGCTGTGTCAGAGTGCACCATTTAACAGCACACAAGTCCTGGAATGATGCACAATACACTAATGAATAATACGGAATTTAGCGCAAGTTATAAAAATGACAGTTTGCAGATTATATTGCCCGAAATGTAATTTAAACCTGCTTTATAATATGGAGATCTCCTCTATTTGTGCATGGAACCTATATTGTGCTACATTGACAGTTTTCTTCACCTTCAGGGACAGTAAAAGTTTGAACACTCGTGTATACATATTTAATTAAGGGACTCCGTAATCTCAGATTCAGCAATTTAGTAATTTGGACTTTTATAATTAGATTTTTGCAATTCGATATGCACAGTCACTCTCACCAATGGGAATAAATGACAGGAATGGAAATGCCATGATAGCTATCTCTATTCTATTACTCAATTTCTTTAACAAGGATTTTTTTCTAAAAACTATTAAAAAGTCATTAGAAGTGTGGTAGTTTATTCAACCAAACTGAGAAAATAAACACCATTTTGCATTTTAAAAATCTATGCGTGATTTCCCTCAAAAACTTCTCATTTTTGCATTTCAGTTGCGTGGGAGATAGAACTGAATTGTTACATATCACAAGGGAAATGGAAACCAATATTTAGTGGATAATCTTTGATGCATGCCTTCACATTCTTTCATTCAGAATTCTAAATTAAAACCATTACTTTGCTGCTTCAGATGCAGATCTCTCTCAGAATAGCAATTGCTGGCAATATTAACAAAGCTTAAGACTCCCTCCCCCTCCTTTGTAGAAGCATTCCAATAAGATGCAGTTTTAGAAAGTGTTTATAATTCTTTCATTATTCAATAAGGATTCTTAAATGACTGACTGACTGTGATACTAGGGGATGCATACTGCATTAAAACTGCCACGGGTACGTGTCATATCCATCTCCTAGAGCAGCTTTAATGCATTTGTGAAGGGAGCCAAAATCTTGTTATGGGAGGTATACATTCTTTGTGTGCTACTTAAACTGCCTTCCCCTCTCTCTCCCAGTGTCCACTCCTCTTCTGTCTTCTCTCACACTACCTTCTCCCTGCCCCATCTCACTGTATCTCTCCCCATTGGGACACACCCCACTTATTGAAGTCCCATAAGTTTAGGCGTTGGACACTTGCACGATTTAGGAACTGCCCAAGTATGCATAGAGATCCTGCTGGAGTTCAACCATTTAAATTGTGCAGCTTGCTCATACAAAGCATGAATAAGTTTCCTGCTGTTTGTCCAGCTAAGATCACCATATTAGTTGGGCCATTGGCTTTCAAGGTTATCTGGAGCCGAGTGCAAGGGGTTCTAGCCCGCAGTGTCAGGTCCACCTCTCCAAGTTGCATTCATGAATCTGCCTCAAAGATCAATTATCACCAATGTTGTGTATCTGCAAAGGATGCACTCCCATGTTCCGCCACCAGAGAGCTCATCCCCTGAAGTCCCAAGCGATCCCAGCATCCCTTGGGAGCACTGTATATAAGCCGACCCCTAAGGCCTGTTCCTCACCCTGGAGTGTCTTATTAAAGACTGAGGTCACTGTCACTTTAACCTCCCTGTGTGCAGCCTCATCTGTGTTAAGAACACAATAACTGGCAACGAGAATATGAATCCAATGCAAAGATGCAGCAAACTGTGGGCATCCTGGAGAAGTTCTCGGAGGGTGAGGACTGGGAAGCCTATGTCGAATGGCTAGACCAACGAGCTGGGCGGAGAAGGAAGTGCTGCAAAAAGGAGAGCGGTCTTCCTCACGGTCTGCGGGGCACCGACCTACAGCCTCATGTAGAATTTTCTGGCTCCGGTGAAACCCACAGATAAGTCGTATGAGGAGCTGTGTACACTGGTTCGGGAGCATCTTAACCCAAGGGAGAGCGTGCTGATGGCAAGGTATCGGTTCTACATGTGCCAGCGATCTGAAGGTCAGAAAATGGCGAGCTACGTCACCGAGCTAAGGCGACTTGCAGGACAATGTGAGTTTGATGGCTACATGGAGCAAATGCTCAGAGACTTTTTTGTACTTGGCATTGGCCATGAGACCATCCTACAAAAACTTTTGACTGTAGAGACACCGACCCTCATTCAGGCCATTGCGAAAGCACAGGCGTTTATGTCCACCAGTGATAACACCAACAAATCTCTCAGCACACAAGTGCAAACAATGTTCATAAATTAACTGTAACTGTGTTTGCGAGCAGAAATGTACAGGGCAAAACCCACGAGTCTGCAACTGCCAGGTGACCCAGATGACTCAGAGTCCCCAACAAAGGATGAATGCAAGGCAATTCACACATTGTTGGCATTGTGGAGGCTTCCATTCAGCCTATTCATGCTGCTTCAAAGGGTATGTTTGCAAGAGCTGTGGAACAATGGGGCACCTCCAACGAGCTTGCAAATGAGCTGCAAGCTCTACAAAACCTGCTAACCACCTGCAGAGGAAGATCGGTCCATGGTGGATCAAAGCAATTTTGAGCCTCAGAGAGAGGAGGCAGATGCTGAAGTACACGGGGTGCACACATTTTCGATGAAATGTCCACCTATAATGCTAAACGTAAAATTGAATGTCTTACACATAGCCATGGAACTGGACGCTGGCGCTAGCCAATCCATCATGAGTAAAAAGATGTTTGAGAGACTGTGGTGCAACAAGGCATTCAGACCAGCCCTGAGCCCCATCCACACAAAACTGAGAACGTACACCAAAGAGCTTATCACTATCCTGGGCAGTGCCATGGTCAAGGTCACCTATGAGGGCATGGTGCACGAACTGCCACTCTGGATTGTCCCGGGCGATGGCCCCACACTGTTTGGAAGGAGCTGGCTGGGCAAAATCCGCTGGAACTGGGGTGACATCCGAGCGCTATCACATGTCGATGAGGCCTCATGTACCCAGGTTCTTAACAAATTTCCTTCCCTTTTTGAGCCAGGCATTGGAAACTTTTCCAGGGCGAAGTTGCAGATCCACTTAGTCCCAGAGGCACGACCCATTCACCACAAGGCGCGAGCGGTACCTCACATGACGAGGGAGAGAGTGGAAATCGAGCTGGACAGGCTGCAACGCGAGGGCATCATCTCCCCAGTGGAATTCAGCGAGTGGGCCAGCCCGATTGTTTCAGAACTCAAAAGTGATGGCACGGTCAGGATTTGCGGCGATTATAAAGTAACTATAAATCGTTTCTCGCTACAGAACCAATACCCGCTACCTAAAGCAGACAACCTATTTGCGACGCTGGCAGGAGGTAAGACATTCATCAAGCTCGACCTGACTTCGGCCTACATGACGCAGGAGCAGGAGGAGTCTTCGAAGGGCCTCACCTGCATCAACACGCACAAGGGACTGTTCATCTACAACAGATGCACATTTGGAATTTGATCGGCTGCAGCTGATATGTCCTTACTATACAGTATAAATGCACACGAGGCCCATACTTGAGAGAAGGTCATTCTGTGACCAGTTACCTTTATTACCAAGACCTCAAGTGAAGAAGGTGGATGGAGCTTCCCCTTTTATACCTGAAAGTCCAGGTTAGGAGTGTCTCCCACAAGTTCACCACCTAGTGGTCAATGTTCTCAAGATGTACAACTTAGGTCAGCTTATACGTGGGTTGCAATGATAGTTGAATACATGACATCACCGCCCCCCCCCCCAAAGTCTTATTGGGATCACAGGTTAAGTTTCTCTGGTGGTTTACGCTCCCTTGTGGAGCGCCTGAATTGGGGCTCTGGTTGTTGGGCGCTGGCCTGAGTGTCTGCTGTTTGCAGTGCCTCAGGCCTGTCCAGACTGCCCACAGTGACTGGGCTCTCCTCCACTTGGTTCTGGTATTCGGTCACCTGTGGTGAAGTAAACTCTACGTCGTGTTCTTCCTCTGCTTCTTCTATGGGGATGCTGAACCTCCTTTTAGTTTGATCCACGTGTTTGCAGCAGATTTTTCCATTGGTAAATTTAACTACCAAAACCCTATTCCCCTCTTTGGCAATCACAGTGCCTGCAAGCCATTTGGGCCCTGCAGCGTAATTAAGGACAAAAACAGGGTCATTTACATCAATACATCGCGCCCTCGCATTCCTGTCATGGTAGTGACTGACTGACGCCTGCTCTCAACGATTTCTTTCATAGTAGGGTATATAAGGGATAACCTGGTTTTGAGCGTCCTTTTCATTAGCAGCTCTGCGGGTGGAACCCCTGTGGGCGAGTGTGGTCGGGATCTATTGGCCAACAGGAGGCGTGATAAGCGGCTTTGTAGGGAACCCCCTTGGATTCTGAGCATCGCCTGTTTAATTATCTGCACTGCTCGTTCTGCCTGGCCGTTTGAGGCCGGCTTGAACGGTGCCGTTCTGACATGGTTGATTCCATTGCCTGCCTTGAAGTCCTGGAATTCAGTGCTTGTGAAGCACGGGCCATTGTCGCTGACCAAGACATCCGGTAGACCATGGGCGGCGAATATTGCCCGTAGACTTTCTACCGTGGCAGAGGATGTGCTTGAATTTAAAATGGCACACTCAATCCATTTGGAGTTGGCGTCTACGACAACCAAAAACATTTTTCCCATGAAAGGACCTGCGTAGTCCACATGGATGCGTGACCATGGCTTGGCGGGCCAGGACCAGGGGCTAAGGGGCGCTTCCCTGGGTGCGTCGCCCAGCTGAGCACACGTGTTGCACCTGCGAACACAAAGTTCCAGGTCTGCATCTATACCTGAGCACTAAACGTGTGGCCTGGCAATTGCCTTCATCATGACAATGCCTGGGTGCTCATTGTGAAGTTCTCTGATAAACACCTCTCTGCCCATCTGGGACATGACTACTCGGTTTCCCCACAGTAGGCAATTGTCCTGAATCGAGAGTTCATCCTTGCGCCGATGAAACAGTTTAAACTCCTCAGGGCATGCCCCATACGTGGCTGCCCAGTCCCCATTCAGGACACATTTCTTGACTAAAGACAGTAGCGGGTCTTTATTTGTCCAGACTTTAATCTGACGGGCTGTCACAGGTGAGCCTTCGCTTTCGAAAGCTTCAACAGCCATGACCATCTCAGCATCATGCTCAGTTGCCCCCTCAGTGGTGGCTAGTGGGAGCCTGTTGAGTGCATCGGCAGAGTTTTCAGTGCCCGGTCTGTGCTGAATTGTGTCGTCATAGGCGCCTAACGTAAGTGCCTAACGTATGCGGGCCGATGCATTCGCATTTATGGCCTTGTTGTCGGCCAAAAGGGACGTTAGATGTTTGTGATCTGTCTCCAGCTCAAATATCCTGCCAAACAGGTACTGGTGCATTTTTTTTACTGCATATACACATGCTAGCGCTTCCTTTTCTATTATCCCGTAGCCCCTTTCTGCCCAGGATAGACTTCTGGAGGCATAAACTACCGGCTGTAACTGACCATTGGCATTCACATGCTGCAACACACACCCGACCCCATAGGACGACGCATCGCACATTAACACAAGTTTCTTACACGGGTCATATAACATTAACAGTTTGTTGGAGCATAAAAAATTGCGTGCTCTATCAAAAGCCCTTTCCTGGCTGTCCCCGCAGACCCAATCGCGACCTTTGCATAGGAGCACGTGTAGCGGCTCTAACAGCGTGCTCAATTTGGAAAGAAAGTTGCCAAAATAGTTCAGGAGCCTCAGGAATGAACGCAGCTCCGTCGTGTTGCACAGGGTCTGGGTGCTCTCTGGATCGCTTCCGTTTTTGGACGCAGTAGGTCTGATCCCATCTGCTGCTACCCTCATCCCCAGGAATTCTACTTCTGGAGCTAAGAAGACGCACTTCACCTTTTTCAGTCGCAGCCCTATCCGGTCCAGTCTGCGTAGCACCTCCTCCAGGTTGTGGAAGTGTTCTTCAGTATTGCGACCCGTGATGAGGATGTCGTCTTGAAAAACCACCGTCCTTGGAAACGACTTGAGGCTTTCCATATTTCGCTGAAAGATCGCGGCGGCCGAACGAATCCCGAACGGATATCTGTTATACTCAAACAACCCCTTGTGTGTCATGATGGTGGTCAGCTTCTTCGACTCACTTGCCAGCTCCTGGGTCATGTAAGCTGAGGTCAGGTCCAATTTTGAAAAAAGTTTGCCACCGGACAGCGTCGCAATTGAAGTGATACCCGATTGATGGTGGTCTAGTAATCGCCACATATCCTGACCGACCCATCCGCCTTGAACACCCGCACGATCGGGCTAGCCCAGTCACTGAATTCGACTGGCGAGATGATGCCTTCCCTCAGCAGGCGGTCCAATTCACATTCTATCTTTTCCCGCATCACGTACGGCACCGCTCTGGCCTTGTGGTGTTTCGGCCTGGCGTCCGGGTTTATGTGGATCACTACCTTGGCCCCATGAAAGTGCCGATGCCGGGTTGAAATAATGAGTCAAATTTGTCCAGGACCTGTGAGCATGACACTCACACCACAGAAGAAATTGCATTGACATCGTCCCATTTCCAGTTCATGACAGCAAGCCAACTCCTCCCCAGTAGTGCGGGACCGTCTCCCGGGACAATCCAGAGTGGCAACCTGTTCTCCAAATCTTTGTGGGGCACGACTACCATGGTGCTGCCTCGCACCGGAATGATCTCCTTTGTACATGTCCGTAGCTGTGCGTCAATCGGCGATAATTTTGGCCTCCTGGCCTTGGACACCCACAGCCTTTCAAACTGTTTGATACTCATCAGGGACTGGCTGGCCCCCGTGTCTAGTTCCATTAATACTGGGATGCCATTGAGGAGCACTTTCATCATTATCGGTGACATTCTGCTATATGAACTGTATATTTGCTCCACATGAACTCGCTGA
Organism: Pristiophorus japonicus; assembly: GCF_044704955.1. Classification (NCBI taxonomy): domain Eukaryota; kingdom Metazoa; phylum Chordata; class Chondrichthyes; family Pristiophoridae; genus Pristiophorus; species Pristiophorus japonicus. Next base: position 227,499,275 of record NC_091980.1, read on the forward strand.
ACTTCAGCTTCCAGCGATTTCCCCCAGTGTCCATTTGGCCTCGTAGGGCTTACATCGGGCCCATCCTCCTCGTACATCAATCTGGCTGCAGGCTTCCTGCACATACACGCCAAGTGACCGCTGTCATTGCAGTTTCTGCAGGTATATTGCTGATACCTGCAAGCTCTGGCTGAGTGTTTGCCTTTCCCTCTCCAGCATGAGCTGGAGGCCCCATTGTTGGAAACAAAAGGTGCATTACCTGTTGATCGCCTCTGACTGTCTCTGTGACTGTCCTTAAGCACACCATTAACAGGTGTTGATGGCCGCATTGTCCATTGCGATGGCATGAATCGCCGTTCAGCTAGCCATTGTCTCTGTTGAATTCCCCCTTTGGGTTCGACTACATGCTGGGGCATGTCCGATTGCCCTTGTCTGCCTAGAGAACTGTGTGCCGCGTTAACAATGTTGACTCCCTGGTCGTTTGCCACATTTGAGCCAAGATTTTTGTCATACATCACTCTGGTCTCTTCCTCCTCTGAGATAAATGTCTGGGCTATCAGAACCGCCATTCAAAGATCAAGTCTTTGGTCTCAATCAGTTTCCTGAAAACCCCAGCATGCCCGATGCCCTCAATAAAAAAGTCTTGCAGCATCTCCGCTCTGCATGCATCTGGGAACTTACATAGGCTCGCCAGTCGCCGGAGATCTGCCACGAAGTCTGGAACGCTTTGCCCTTCTCGCCGCCGGTGCGTGTAAAACCGGTGTCTCACCATGTGCATGCTGCTCGCTGGTTTAAGGTGTTCTCTGATCAAATTACTGAGCTCTTTGAAAGTCTTGTCCGCCGGCTTCTCTGACGTTAGAAGGTCCATCATCAGAGAGTTTGTTCTGGATCCACAAACCGTCAGGAGATGAGCCCTGCGTTTTTCGGCCGAATCCTGTCCTAACCATTCCTTAGTGACAAAGCATTGCTGTACTCTCTCAATAAAGTCGTCCCAATCATCACCAACACAGTACCTCTCTTCTGTGCTGCTAGTGGCCATGCTCGAGTGGTTTAATTCCCAGTTTCTCATCGCCAATGATACTTCCTTACTATACAGTATAAATGCACACGAGGCCCATACTTGAGAGAAGGTCACTCTGTGACCAGTTACCTTTATTATCAAGACCTCAAGTGAAGAAGGTGGGTGGAGCTTCCCCTTTTATACCTGAAAATCCAGGTTAGGAGTGTCTCCCACAAGTTCGCCCCTTGTGGTCAATGTTCTTAGGTCAGCTTATACATGGGTTACAATGATAATTGAATACATGACAGTAGCGATCTTCCAGAGAAACATGGAGAGCCTACTCAAGTCGGCACCACACACGGTGGTCTTTCAGGATGACATATTGGTCAGGGGTCGGGACACCACCGAGCACCTACAAAACCTGGAGGAGGTCCTCTAGCAACTGGATCGCGTAAGGCTGTGGCTGAAGAGGTCGAAATGCATCTTCATGGCAACAGAAGTTTTTGAGGAGAAAGATCGCGGCGGACGGCATTCGGCCCACAGACACCAAGACAGAGGCTATCAGGAAAGCGCCGAGGCCACAGAATGTCACGGAGCTGCGGTCGTTCCAGGGACTCCTCAACTATTTTGCTAACTTCCTACCGGGTTTAAGCACCCTCTTAGGGCCCCTATATGTGTTATTGTGCAAAGGTGAGAACTGGGTATGGGGAAAAAAACAAGTAATTGCTTTTGAGAAAGCCCGAAACATTTTATGCTCCAACAAGCTGCTTGTATTGTATAACCCGTGTAAAAGACTTGTGCTAGCATGTGACGCATCGTCGTACGGAGTCGGGTGTGTATTACAACAAGCTAACATTGCGGGGAAGTTGCAACCTGTCGCCTATGCTTCCAGCAGCTTGTCTAAGGCCGAGAGAGCCTACAGCATGATTGAGAAAGAGGCATTAGCGTGTGTGTTCGGGGTAAAGAAAATGCATCAGTACCTGTTTGGCCTCAAATTTGAGCTGGAAACTGATCACAAGCCCCTCACATCCCTGTTCGCTGAAAACAAGGGGATAAATACTAATGCCTCAGCCCGCATACAAAGGTGGGCACTCATGTATAATTATACCCTCCGCCACAGGCCAGGCACCAAGAACTGTGCAGATGCTTTCAGTCGGCTGCCATTGCCCACCACGGGGATGGAAATGGCGCAGCCTGCAAACTTGTTGATAATGACTCAGCCCGCAGACTTGTTGATGGTCATGGAAGCATTTGAAAATGATAAATCACCTGTCACGGCCCACCAGATTAGGACTTGGACCGGCCAAGATCCTCTGCTGTCCCTAGTAAAAAACTATGTACTGCATGGGAGCTGGACCAGCATCCCTGTTGAAATGCAAGAGCCAATCAAGCAGTTGGGCGAGCTGTCCATTCAGGCAGACTGCCTGTTGTGGGGTAACCGCATAGTTCTACCAAAAAAGGGCAGTGAGACGTTCATTTTGGATCTCCACAGCACACACCCGGGTATAGTAATGATGAAAGCAATAGCCAGATCCCACGTGTGGTGGCCCGGTATCGACTCTGACTTAGAGTCCTTTGTACAGCAATGCAGCGTATGTGCTCATTTGAGCAACGCGCCCAGAGAGGCACCACGAAGTTTGTGGTCCTTGCCCTCCAGACCATGGTCGAGGCTCCATGTCGACTATGCGGCCCGTTTCTCGGTAAAATGTTCCTGGTGGTGGTGGATGCTTTTTCAAAATGGATTGAATGCGAAATAATGTTGGGAAGCACCGCCATCACCACCATTGAAAGCCTGAGGGCTATGTTTGTCACCCACGGCCTGCCTGACATACTGGTCAGTGACAATGGGCCATGTTTCACCAGTGCCGAATTTAAAGAATTCATGACCCGCAATGGGATCAAACATGTCACCTCGGCCCCGTTTAAACCAGCCTCCAATGGGCAGGCAGAGCGGGCAGTACAAACCATCAAACAGAGTTTTAAACGAGTCACAGAAGGCTCGCTCCAAACCCACCTGTCCTGAGTACTGCTCAGCTACTGCACGAGACCCCACTCGCTCACAGGGGTGCCCCCGGCTGAGCTACTCATGAAAAGGACACTTAAAACCAGACTCTCGCTGGTTCACCCCAACCTGCATGATCAGGTAGAGAGCAGGCAGCAGCAACAAAATGTAAACGATGGTCACGCCACTGTGTCATAGAAAATTGATCTGAATGACCCTGTGTATGTGCTAAACTATGGACATGGTCCCAAGTGGATTGCGGGCATGGTGATAGCTAAAGAAGGGAATAGGGTGTTTGTAGTCAAACTAGACAATGGACAAATTTGCAGAAAGCACTTGGACCAAATGCGGCTGTGGTTCACAGACTGCCCTGAACAACCCACAGCAGACCCCACCTTTCTTGAGCCCACAACACAAACCCAAAGGATCAATGACACCATGTCGGACCAGGAAATCGAACCCATCACGCCCAACAGCCCAGCAAGGCCAGGCTCACCTAGCAGCCCCGCAGGGCCAACAACACGCCAGCCCAGCGAGGGCACAGCCAACACACCAGAACAGACATTTGTACCGAGGCGGTTCACCAGGGAAAGAAAGGATCCCGACCGCCTGACCTTGTAAATAGTTTTCACTTTGACTTGGCGGGGGGAATGATGTTGTGTATCTGTAAAGCATGCACTCCCATGTTCCACCACCAGGGAGCTCATCCTCTGAAGTCCCAAGGGATCCCAGCATCCCTTGGGAGCACTATATATAAGCCGGTCCCTAAGGCCTGTTCCTCACTCTGGAGTGTGTTATTAAAGACTGAGGTCACTGTTACTTTAACCTCCCTGTGTGCAGCATCATCTGTGTTAGGAACACTATAACCAATATTTGGAAGACTGCAGATTTGCCGAGTGCAGGTACTAGATAAATAAGCAAAATACTGTGGATGCTGGAAATCTGAATTAAAAACAGAAAATGCTGGAAATACTCAGCAGGTCAGGCAGCATCTGCGGACGGAGAAACAGAGTTAATGTTTTTGCAAATGAATAGTACAGAATGCAAATGTAATAATATTGACGTGCCTGTTGATTTGGCATCCATCTCGCCAACTTAGCAACTTTTTAGTATAAATGGCACTCACCTGTTTCAGGCAGTAGGCTCTTTTAATATGACCCCAATTGCCATTTTAGGACTGAACTGGGTAAAATGTACGCTCTGCACTCGCTGCCCAGTTTCAGCTGGCTGTCCGACCAAAGAGGAGCCCAAAGGTCACTTTTTAACATTTTTGTATTGCTAGGATGGAACAGGAGTGCTCCTCCGAGTTGTGCAAAGATAACCTGCGCTGAGTATCTCACCCCTCCCCCACGCCTGCCTATAAACGGGCCGTTGATACATTATCGCTTGTTTTGCGCTACCGCCCAGGACGATTTTTTGGCCCCATGTGTAGAGTTAGTGAGTGGTGTCTTTATGAAGGAGGATGGAAAGGTGCATAGTTCATTGTGCTATTTTTTATTTAAATGTTTTAAATCGATTGGATTACAAGTCAAGCCTTGGTCTGATAGACTCTGCCTTTTGAAGATAGGAGAATTACATGGTAGTACAAAGTACAATCCTGTAGCTGGTGTACAGAGTAAGCATTGTCTCATGTAATGCCTTCCTCTCGCTATTATTTCCTAGATATTAGGCAGGTCAAGGAGAACTGTGGATCAGCGGGGCTGTGAGGTCCATTTATTGAAGTGGACGGCACAGCTATATCTGAGAAAATATCCTGTGTAGAAATCCTCAACAATTAGACATCATATCTAGGAGTGTAGATATAAGCTACTTCAGGACCTCCAGGATATTTAACAGGCTCGCTGGATTAGCATTTTTTACTCTTAATCTTCATTTTCGTTTGTACATCAGATTTGGCACACCTGAGCTATTCAGAGCAGAAACCACGAGTGGTAAGTGCACTGCAGATCAACATTAGACAATTATTGCAAATTTGAGCTCCTTAATTGCATGATGAGCAGATTAACAAGTGGCTCAGCAATATTACTACAGATATGTTCTGATTGGCTATTCCTTCAACTGAATGACAACTATAATACATCCCATCTGACAGAACGCATGGAATAAAATAGGCTTTATTGTGAGTACGCCATAAGAAATGGAGAAGCTTTCAACCCTAGTTTAATGCAATTTCAGTGGGCTAAGTTTAAGGCAAACTCAGTAGATGCTATGGGGGAGAATGTCCAAGGGCTCAAATAACTGTTTGCCTGGTGGTTTCCCCCAAACTTCTTCCAACATTATGATAGGATATGAGGAGAACACACTCAGAGATTACAGGTGCAATTATTTAGATTTCAGCAAAGCTTTTGAGGGAAAGCTTCTGGAAAGCAAGAATACACTTCCAAATTAATCTGCATGGAGAAGCAGGTGAGGGAAACAGGGGGTTTGAATACTCCAGCAGATCCAGGATCACCTAGTATGTGTCGGATGGTCTACTTCAGGGGTGGGCAATTATTTGAGCTGCAGGGCCATTTAACAAGTTTTGGTGAGCTGTTGAGGGCCATGCACCAATGTTCCCCAAGGCATGTGACCGTATGGTCGCGCACCAATCGCGAGGCCCTGCACAGGCCACTCCCCAGCTGGAAGAGATACTGCGCATGCATGGCTGCATAGCGGCTGGCCACACAGCAAGTTTAAAGGGACCTCGCACGAAGAAAAATGAAATACAGAAACATAGACATTTACAGCGCAGAAGAAGGCCATTTCGGCCTATCATGTCCGCAGCAGCTGACAAAGAGCCGCACGGCCCTTGGTCAGCAGCCCTAAAGGTTACATAAACCTATGAACAATGATGGAAAGGCAAAGAGCACCCAGCCCAACCAGTCCGCCTCACACAACTGCAACACCCCTTTTACGGAAACATTCTACACTCCCCCGCAATCGGAGCCATGTGATCTCCTGGGAGAGACAAAAACATAAAAACTCAGGCCAATTTAGGGAGAAAAAAAATCTGGGAAAATTCCTCTCCGACCCAGAGGGAACATTGCATAAACATAAACATTGCATGACCATAAATTCAGATAGTAGTCAGATGCTATCTTACATACACAACATGTATTTGATACTGCTTAGAAATGAATCAAATATAAAAGTTGAAAATGTTGTGGTATCTTCTGGTCTCTGTAAATCAGTACCGTGAAATAGAACTGTACCCGCTTTAGAGCTTGTGTCAGCATCAATTTCCCACCTCAGTCATCCTTATGTCCCTCTGCAAAGATTATTAATGTCGTCCCAATTGGTGCCTGATGAGAACTCATCTACTGCCGTACTCTGGGTACCAGAAGAGGAAAGATGCAGCGTCACTTTCTCTAGTTAAAGTGCCATGGAGATGAGCAGCTATAACTCAACTCTAGAGCATATTCGAGTATGCAGTGTATTCTGGGTACAGACATCCGCCATTGGGGCCCAGAATCATGGAACTGATCTTTTTACGATCTGGCTGGGGAGAATCACTTTTTCAAATTATTAATTTGAATGAAGTATTACTATGTTTGCTGCTTGATGCAGTTCGGGTCTGTCTCTGACCCATGAGAAGTGAAAATGAATAGACAAATGTGCAACTCGAGCTCCGGCTCGTGTTCTATTTCTGTCCCGTCCAGCGGGCTGGATAGAGTGACTTGATGGGCCGGATATGGCCCGCTGCCCATATTTTGCTCACCACTGGTCTAATTATTACTCAATTCACAGCCCACATACTGTAGTCTCATTCAGGCTGAAAATTTGCCTACAGTGATTCATGAACAAATCAATAATACTAAATGTTTTTGGAAGGGTGTACATTTTTATTGCATTTTAGAATTTTAACTCTCACTCTCCAATCAGGCAAAAACTAGAATTCACCACACTTTGGGCCCAAAGCTGGTCCTGGCTACGGCCCGCCCATTTCTCGGTGGCCCCCAAGCGGCAGGTCCAATTTTGCTGCCCGCTGCCGCCGGGTCCCGTTGGGAGCCATTTTCGGCTCCATTGTGTGGGCGGCAGCGGGAACAGCAGGCAGTGGCTGGGAGTGGGCGGGAGCGGGACTTGGCGGCTGACATCACTACTGTGCATCAGTTGGAGGCCTCTTCACTCGGGGATCTTCAGAGGGCCTCCACTGCGCATGCGCGAGATTTTGGGTTTTGTTTTTTTTGTAGATTTCTTGATCCGACGTGTAGTCTTTTCGTGGTGCTTGGAGGCTGATTGGGGAACTGCACATGCACATAAAAAGAGAACACTTTAATCCCCCTGTGAGTGTGAGAAGGGAGAGGAGAGAGTTGGAGCCTGGACAGCAGAGTGATGGTATTGGAGAGCGGGCAGTCTGAGTTGCAGAGGGGGCAGTGTGAGAAATTTAAACCCACAAACTCTTCAGCAGCCATTGAGGATGAGTGGCCAGAAATCTTCTATGAAGACTGGCAAAACCAGGCCCAGAGCTCTGTGGTTCAATGAACAGGAATTGGAGGAGCTAGTGACAGAGGTGGAGCGCAGGTACAATGACCTCACCCAGGATGGTTGTGGCAAGGCTCCAGCAGCCCAATATCGACATCTTTGGATGGACATCGGTGAGATGGCGACTGCAATGGGGATGGGGACCAATGCTGCAAACGTTGGAACGATTTGCTGGTGGCAGCCAGAGTGAGTACAAATTTATTCGCCCCCTCCCTTCCAAGGCCTAAAAGGTTGTGCGCCAGATGTGTGTGTGTGTGGGAGTGTGTGGTGGGGGGGCATCAGCAAAGGGGCTAAAGGCTACAACATTTCTTTGTGCAGAAAAAACAAGCAGCCAACCAAGAAAGCCTGCATGCGACGGGAGGGGATCCATAAGAGGTGGTCGAATTGATCAGGCTGGAGGAGCGTACGTTGGCATTGGTGGGTGACTGCCGCCGTGCAACCACAGACATTGATACAGATCCAGTGCTACTGCGTGGTAAAGTTATAGTCATCTCTGGTGTCAGCGACACTCGTGGCATGAAAGGTCATGCAATGTTAAGGCACTCGTGGTTAAACGCACATTTTGTCGCCCGTTATTGGTGTGGACATGTAGAGATGGAATTCCTTGCTGGCATAATGTGAGATGGCACGGCTCACATGTCAACTTGACCAACACCACCACCGCGCCCCCCCCCCCACCCCACCCCTCCGCACAGACTGAAATGTTGTCTTCTACCTGCAGATGATGACTCTGACAGGACGGATCTAGGGAGATCATTGACCTTCACAGAAGCTGTCAGTCCCCAGCGTCTCCCAACCCGACGTTCTCCACACCTGAAGACAGCGGATCCTTGCTCCCGCCCACCACCTCCCCCACCCCCACATCACCCAATTCCTCCGCTCCCATCTCCACCACCCAGGGCCAGGAAGAACAGGAGAGAGAGGAGGGAGAAGGGCCTGTCTTTCTACCCCTTGACCTGGAGGAGCCAGAACCGGCTGACAGCAGCCTCCCGCCACATGAGCAAAGTGTCCGCAGAACCTCAGTGTCAGGCTCCAATTTCCTGGGCTTTCCAATGGACTCCACAGACGCAAGCTCTACCAAGCGTAGAGGCCGTGGCTCAAAGGGAAGCAAGGCGCCAGCACCCAGCAGCAGTAAGCAACCAACTGCGTGCAGCATGGCTCTCTGCACAGAATGAGATGGTGCAGCTATCATGCACCAGCGTGGAGATAGCTGGCAGCATCACCACCTTCTCTCAGCAATATGATCAGAGGATGGACCGGCTCATTACAGTGTGGGAGTGCACAACAGAAAGCGTTGAGGCCATGAGGCAAGAGATGGCTTCTGCACACATAGTGCAAGCCCCCGACCCCACATCCTCGAGGCAGACAGACCTGGAGGAGCAGAAGATCCCGGCGCCTTCGTTCCCGGGCCCTGCCATTTCACTAAGACTCACACATCTGCAGACATCCTGCTGCCCTCCTGCACAAGCTCGTCAATCAGAGGCAGTGAGGGGCAGGAGAGTGCCATGCTGTCGTGTAGGCGTGGCGAGGAAGAGGACATCGGTCTTTGCTGAAAGGTGGAGGGAGGGTGAAGAGAGGTGGTGGTGCCGGGGGTGGGGGTTGCTCCTGTAAATTTATGTAAATATAATATTCTTATGTAACCTTCGTTATTGTGCGCTTGTAAATATACTCACATTGTTGACCCTCAGTTGGTGAGTGTGTCATTTTTATGTCATGTGTGGTGCGTTGTGAGAAACACACATCTGTCCCTCAGGTCATCTGCTTCATCAGGAATATCTTCCTATCCACATCTGACTGCAGTGTATAATGGATCCTGTCATCAGGCCACCGCAAAACGACAAGGAAGGGTCACCAATGCTGGAAGGCTGCCATTCAATGAATCTCAGTTTATCTACTTGCAGGGCAGACATTAGGTCTTTCACTTCAACCCTATTTTTTCAAGGCCAAACATGGCGGATTGCCACCCCTGAGATGACATGGTCATCAGTTACGTTGCAGTACATTGTGTGACACAATTAATGAATCAGCTTGGAGGCACAAAATGTGACATGCTGAACGCTTTTGAGTTAATCATAATAATTTTCCCTTTGACATTGGGCTTCCCAATGAAGGACATTCAGCAAGGTCCAACATAAAAGCCTCCATCAGCTAAGCTACATTTCAGTTGCTTTTATGACATCCAATTTAAACATCACCATCAGCAATAAAGTAATGCAACATGCACCTAACTTTTTTCCAGCAGTCCCACTCATAATGGTGCAGCACCCGCCCGGCTGCCATGATCTGATGACCTCCAGCACTCCCTCCTACACATTCTCTGTGCTGCTCGACTGCCATCAGATCACCAGCCTCCCGTTCTCCATGCTGCCCCACTGCCATCCACCTCTCCCTCCCTCCCACCCGATCTCACTGCTGCCCCACTGCCATCCAACTCTCCCTCCCTCCCACCCGTTCTCCATGCTGCCCCACTGCCATCCACCTCTCCCTCCCTCCCACTCGATCTCACTGCTGCCCCACTGCCGTCCACCTCTCCCTCCCTCCCACCCGATCTCACTGCTGCCCCACTGCCGTCCACCTCTCCCTCCCTCCCACCCGATCTCACTGCTGCCCCACTGCCGTCCACCTCTCCCTCCCTCCCACCCGATCTCACTGCTGCCCCACTGCCGTCCACCTCTCCCTCCCTCCCACCCGATCTCACTGCTGCCCCACTGCCGTCCACCTCTCCCTCCCTCCCACCCGATCTCACTGCTGCCCCACTGCCGTCCACCTCTCCCTCCCTCCCACCCGATCTCATTGCTGCCCCACTGCCGTCCACCTCTCCCTCCCTCCCACCCGATCTCACTGCTGCCCCACTGCCATCCACCTCTCCCTCCCTCCCACTCGATCTCACTGCTGCCCCACTGCCGTCCACCTCTCCCTCCCTCCCACCCGATCTCCATGCTGCCCCACTGCCGTCCACCTCTCCCTCCTTCCCACCCGATCTCACTGCTGCCCCACTGCCGTCCACCTCTCCCTCCCTCCCACCCGATCTCACTGCTGCCCCACTGCCGTCCACCTCTCCCTCCCTCCCACCCGATCTCACTGCTGCCCCACTGCCATCCACCTCTCCCTCCCTCCCACTCGATCTCACTGCTGCCCCACTGCCGTCCACCTCTCCCTCCCTCCCACCCGATCTCCATGCTGCCCCACTGCCGTCCACCTCTCCCTCCTTCCCACCCGATCTCACTGCTGCCCCACTGCCATCCACCTCTCCCTCCCTCCCACCCGATCTCACTGCTGCCCCACTGCCGTCCACCTCTCCCTCCCTCCCACCCGATCTCACTGCTGCCCCACTGCCGTCCACCTCTCCCTCCCTCCCACCTGATCTCACTGCTGCCCCACTGCCGTCCACCTCTCCCTCCCTCCCTCCCGATCTCACTGCTGCCCCACTGCCATCCACCTCTCCCTCCCTCCCACCCGATCTCACTGCTGCCCCACTGCTGTCCACCTCTCCCTCCCTCCCTCCCGATCTCACTGCTGGCCAACTGCTGTCCACCTCTCCCTCTTTCCAGTTCAGACCTGCTTTTCCCGAGATGTCCTTCTGGCAGGCAGCAAGTTGACCGGAGGCCAGCATAACTGATGAAAATGGCACTTTTCCAATATCCGGCATGGGCAGACGGCACGATCTGACGTCAGTGGAACCCTTCCTCACCAATCTTCTGCTGAGCGGAACCTCAACGGCAGATGGGCGGTTCCGGAGGAATTGCCCAGAAAACCGACATTTGTGGCGGAACGTCAGCGAATACAAGCAAAAAGAGATAGGTGCTGACTGTATAAGAAAGATACATATTGCACAACATCAGAATATATATGTTATACACATATGTAATATATGATGTATAATGGCTGGAGGCACATTGGTACATGATTTAGACCTAGGTTAACTCTTTCTATATAAAACAAATGCAGGGGGAATTAACCAATCAATTCCTACAGAAAGTAAGGGGAATTGCTGAAATGCACAGGATTGCAAGGGTTGCCTAACTTTAAAGTATAAATCATTGTGGAAATTAGATTATATAACGCATTCAGCTGTTTCTATGGAAGAAACCATTTGCAAATGAAACACACTGCTAACAGAGCATGCCTTGTTGATTAATGAATGATTGTCCCACTATACATGACTTCTCCAGAGGAGCAGTAACAGCATACTGGCTGGGAGAACAAACAAGAATATGTAACAGCTACCCGTTCTGACACAAATGACAGTTGTGATGTCTCTGAGGCAAACAAACCTGGGTTCAGAATTTGTACATGAGGTGACACCTGACAAGCGCATTAAATTAATAATGTGTGATCCGAACCTCATTGGGAATTCAGTGCTCTGCTCATAGAAATGTGAGATGCATTTGTTTTGATTTATTCAAAGACAAAAAAAAGCAGAGTATTTTACCAACTGATTTGTAGCATGCAAAATTAACGTGGGGCTGCAAGACATTGAAAATGTTAGCAGCTGATGAATTGGAGAATGGCCATGTCGAGTGTGCTGATATCAGCAAGATGGATGCCTCTGTCCAAGGGCCACCATCTTTCTTCTTGATTACTGTCACCAAGGCCTGAATTTGCAAACATTTTGCACAGATTGCATTTATACACACATGCCATTTCACTGACACTGCAATTAAACTTTTCAGAGCACTAGGTAAGACAGATGGGTTTTTGTATCAACTCATTTCTGTGGGGAATCGTGGAACTCCATCAAACAGATGATGACAGCATGGCATAAGAATATTTTTTGAAGGATTATGGACAGCATGGCCAAAGTTTTATTTACTTTTTAAATAGTATCCAGCAATTTCTTAGTTTACAGCATAGGAATACCTTTCATTACATACTGTCAAAATGCTTTCTGTGGAAAATTATTGGCAGCAAGGTGGAGTTGTTTGTTGCACTGTTTACCCAAAGGTAAACAAGTAATGTGTTTGAAAATAAACTTTGACAAGCAGCTCAGCTTTATGCTTTAGTGGACAGTATTAAACAATCATACTCAGTATCAACCTTAAGTTTGTGGAGAATTACTTAAACCTTATCTCCGTTTGAAATGGTCTTTTCATCTGCCAGTGGCTCAGTTTGTAGCGCCCTCACATCTGAGTCAGAAGGTTATGGGCTCAGGTCCAACTCCAGGGACTTGAACATATAACTCTAAGCTGACACACCAGTGCAGTACTGAGGGAGTGCTGCACTGTCGGAGGTGTCGTCCGTCAGATGAGACCTTAAACCGAGGCCCTCATTGGTACTATTTTGAATAAGAGCAGGGAGTTATCCTCGGTGTCCTGGCCAATATTTATCCCTCAATCAACATCACTAAAACAGATTATCTGGTCATTATCGCATTGCTGTTTGTGAGAGCTTGCTATGTGCAAATGGGCAGATGTGTTTCCTGCATTACAACAGTGGCTACCACTTCAAAGAAGACGACTGAGGAAGATTCTTGCGATGACATTCCCAGTGGCCGACAGCAGGGAGATTCCTCTGTAGTTGGCGCAGTCGGACTTGTCCTCTTTTTTGAAGATGGTCACGATTACGGCATCTATGAGATCTCTCGGCATGCACTTCTCCTTCCAGATAAGGGAGATGAGATCATGCATTCGTGCCAATAGTGTTTCTCCGCCATACTTTAGTGCCTCAGCGGAGAGTCCATCTGCTCCTGATGCCTTGTTGTTCTTGAGCTGTCGGATGGCCTTTTCTACCTCGTGCAGGGTTGGGGTCTTGTTGAGATGGTGGCAGGTAGCATGCTACAGAATGGAGTCGATGACACTCATGTCGAAGGCAGAGTCTCAGTTAAGGAGATTTTTGAAGTGCTCCTTCCAGCGGGGCCCTGACTGCCTCGGTGTCCTTGTTGAGTGCCTCTCCGTTTTGGCCAGCAGTGGAGTGGGACCTTGGGTGCTTGGGCCATAGGTGGGCTTGACTGTGGAGAAGAATCCTCACATGTCGTGGTTGTTGGTCAGCTGCTGGTTCCCTTGTGCTTTCTCCACCCACCATCTATTTTTTAGGTCGGGGTATTTTTGTTGGACCTCGGCCTTCAGCTGTGTGTAGAGCTGCTTTGCTGCTCCCAAATTGGGTTGCTGCTTTAAGTTCAAAAATGCCTTGCGCTTGTGGCTTATTAGCTCCTGGATCTCTTGGTCGTTCTCGTCAAACCAGTCTTGGTTGAGTGATCGAGGGTCTCTTCGCAGGTGCTGGTTATGGAGGCATTGAGGGCAGACCAGGTGCTGTGGACACTCTGCGTCTTTGGGTTATCGAGGGTCGCCAGGTTGGCACTGAGGCGCTGGCTGTATAGGACTTTCTTAACTGGATCTTTGAGTGCCCCAGCGTTGATTTTCCTGCGACATTCTTTCTGTTGCCGTTGCTGCTTTGGGGCTATATTGATGTTAATGATGGAACAGATTAGGCGGTGGTCCATCCAGCAGTCGTCGGCTCTTGTCATGGCATGGGTGATGTGCACATCCTTGCGGTGCCTCGCTCATGCGGATGGGTGCTGCCATGATGCCTTGTACTTGTCCCTCTGACGGAACAAGGTGTTGGTGATGACAAGGTCATGTTCTCGGCATTTTATCAGGAGCAGGGTACCGCTGGAGTTGCTTTTCCCTACCCCCTCTCTGTCGATTACGCCTCCCCAGAGGTCTGTGCCCTTACCGACTTTGGCGTTGAAGTTGCCAAGGAGGATCAGCTTGTCATCCGTAGGGACTCAGGACAGGGAATGTTCGAGGCTGGAGTAGAATTCCTCTTTGGCCTCATCTGTTTCATCGAATGCTGGGGCGTACGCACTGATGACTGTAGCACACTGGTACCGGTCTAGAGTGAGCCGGAGAGTCATGAAACGTTCGCTAATCCTGCAGGGGAAGTCTCTGAGACAGCTCACCAGCTCATTTTTGATGGCAAAGCCAACTCCATGAAGGCGGCATTCTTCTAGTTTCCCTTTCCAGAAGAAGGTGTAACAGCCACCTTGTTCTTTGAGCTGGCCCTCCCCTGCCTGCCGGGACTCACTTAGGGCGGCGATGTCAACGTCGAGGTGTCTGAGTTCCTGGGCAACGATAGCAGTGCGACGTTCCGGTCTGTCATTGTTGGGGTTGTCCATGAGGGTCCTGACGTTCCAGGTCCCGAACTTCATTTTGAAGGGTGGAAGATGCCCTTGCGTGAGTTTTTTTAACATAGGATGGCCATTGCACAGCGGCCAACACACCGGCTTAGCAAAGCAAGGTCTTGGTCCAGTGGCAAGAGGGTCCGAGATGACTGGAGACCAGGCTCCGCTGCATGGGCCTATCACATACGAACACACATCCTCCTACTGTCCTCCTTTCTCCTTTCCACAGGGCTTCTCTCCCTGGGTTTTATAGGATACAATAGCAGCCTCACGGAACTTGCTGTTGGCCCATGCTGCGTTGCTGCTGGGCCACGGCCCCTCTGCTGGTCGTCACTGCACCATTCTTGAGCCATGAGCCTGATGCTGGTCCTTGCTGTTCCGCTCCTGGGCCACGACCCTGCTACTGGGCTTGTCCTCTCTCCACAAGATGCCAACCAATCAGCTACCTGGGAGGCCGTTACGTCCAATTTGTCACCCGCTTTGCCTTCGTCACACTCTCTGGGCTGCTCATGCTGCTCCGTGTGTAGGTAGGCTCCTCTTTATGTTCCCTCTGCTCAGGTGGTGTATCCTCCTAGGTCGGGTTGGGGTGTCTTCTCCCTGTGGCTGAAGAGGTCCTCCCAGAATCACAATGCGGATTCCGTCCACTAAAGGGTACAATGGACATAATCTTCACTGCGTGACAGCTACAAGAGAAATGCAGGCAACAGCACCGACCCTTTTACATGGCCTTCTTTGACCTCACAAAGGCCTTTGACACTGTCAACCATGAGAGACTATGGAGCTTCCTCCTCGGTTTCTTCTGCCCCCAAACGTTTTTCAACATCCTCTGCCTGCTCCACGATGACATGCAAGTCGAGATCCTGACCAATGGATCCACCACAGACCCAATCCATGTCCAGACTGGGGTCAAGCAGGCCTGCGTCATCGCACCAACGCTCTTCTCGATCTTCCTTGCTGCAATGCTCCATCTCACTATCAACAAGCTCCCCACTGGAGTGGAACTAAACTACACAACTAGTGGGAACCTGTTCAACCTTCGCTGTCTCCAGGCCAGATCCAAGGTCGTCCCATCCTCTGCCCACCAGCGACAACACCAAGCAGATTTCACAGAAGAAATACGTTTTGGCCAGTACTGTGCATTATGTAATGTCGGTTTTGAGAAGAAATGCACCGGGCGAAATGTACACATCGGCTGCTGTGGCCTGATCTCAATTGACCCAGAGTCTACCACCATCTGTTAATGCGAAGCAGTTAACACCCTGTTGGCGCTGCAGGGGTGATCATTGGCCCCATCAATGCCACTTTAAGCACTATGCATGCAATGGCTGAAGAACAATGGGATACCTCCAATGAATGTGCAGGCGAGCTGCAAACACTGCAAACCACCATGTTGCAGAGGAAGATCGGTCCACAGTGGTTCAAACGGAATTGGAAACTCGTACGGAGGAGGCAGAGGTGTACGGCGTAGACACGTTCACAGCAAAATGCCCACCAATAATGTTGAAAGTTGAATTGAACGGTATTCCAGTGTCTATGGAGCTGGACACAGGGGAAAGTCAGTCCATAATGAGTAAAACGGCCTTTGACAGGCTGTGGGGGAAGAAGGCACACAGGCCCAAGCTCAGCCCCATTCACACGAAGCTAAGGACTTATACAAAGGAACTAATCCCGGTAATTGGCAGTGCTGAAGTCAAAGTCTACTATGATGGAGCAGTACACGAATTCCTGCTGTGGATTGTGCCAGGGGATGGCCCCACATTATTTGGCAGAAGCTGGCTGGGGAAAATCCGCTGGAACTGGGACGACATCCGAATGCTTTGGTCAGTCGACGACACCGCATGTACCCAGGTTCTAAGCAAGTTCCCATCATTATTCGAGCCAGGCATTGGAAGTTTCTCGGGGGTGAAAGTGCAGATCCATTTGGTTCCCGGTACGCGACCCATCCACCACAAGGCTCGGGCGGTACCGTACATGATGCGTGAAAAAGTGGAAATCGAGCTGGACAGGCTGCAACACGAGGGCATCATCGCGCCGGAGGAGTTCAATGACTGGGGCAGCCCAATTGTTCCAGTACTCAAGGAGGATGGTACAGTTAGAATTTACGGTGACTATAAAGTAACAATTAATCGTTTATTACTGCAGGACCAATACCTGCTACCCAAGGCAGACAACTTATTTGCGACCCTGGCTGGAAGGAAGACGTTCACGAAGCTGGTCATGACCTCGGCCTACATGATGCAGGAGCTGGAGGAGTCTTCGAAAAGCTTCACCTGCATCAACACACAGAAAGGTCTATTTATTTACAACCGGTGCCCATTCAGGATTCAGTCGGCTGCAGCGATCTTCCAGCGAAACCATGGAAAGCCTGCTGAAGTCGGTTCCTTGTACAGTGGTCTTCCAGGACAACATATTGATTACAGATCGGGACACCACGGAGCACTTGAAGAACCTGGAGGAGATTCTTAGTCGGTTGGATTGCGTGGGGCTCAGGTTGAAACGCTCGAAGTTTGATTTCCTGGCACAGGACGTCGAATTCTTAGGAAGAATTGCGGCAGACGGCATCAGACCCACCGATGCCATGATGAAGGCCATCAAGAACGCGCCGCGAACATGGAACGTGAAGGAGCTGTGGTTATTTCTGGGACTCCTTAACTACTTCGGTAATTTCCTACCTGGTTTAAGCACCCTGCTAGAACCCCTACATGCGTTACAGCGCAAGGGAGACGACTGGGTATGGGGGAATTCACAAGAGGCTGCCTTTAAGAAAGCCAGAAATTTACTGTGTTCTAACAAACTGTATAACCCTTGTAAACGATGAGTGTTAGCTTGCGATGCGCCGTCATAAGGGGTCAGGTGTGTGTTACAACAGGCTAGTGAATCGGGAATTTTGAAACCAGTTGCGTATGCATCCAGGAATTTGTCCAAGGCCGAAAGGGCCTACAGCATGGTTGAAAAAGAGGCTCTGGCGTGCGTTTACGGGGTAAAAAAAATGCACCAGTACTTGTTTGGCCTCAAGCTCGAGCTTTAAACAGACCACAAGCCGCTCATATCACTATTCTCGGAGAGCAAAGGGATCAATACTAATGCCTCTGCCCGCATCCAAAGATGGGCGCTCACGCTGTCGGCATACAACTATGTAATTCGCCACAGATTGGGCACAGAGAACTGTGCAGATGCTTTCAGTCGGCTATCATTGCCCACCACAGGGATGGAAATGGCACAGCCAGCGGACTTGCTTATAGTCATGTAAGCATTTGAGAATGAGAAATCCCCCATTATGGCCCGCCAGATCAGGACCTGGACCAACCAGGATCCTTTACTGTCCCTGGTAAAAAAACTGTGTCCTCCATGGGAGCTGGTCCAGTGTCCCAGTGGAGATGCAGGAAACGATTAAGCCATTCCACAGACGTAAAAATGAGCTGTCCCTGCAGGCAGACTGTCTCTTGTGGGGCAATCGTGTGGTCTTGCCCAAGAAAGGCAGAGACACATTTATTTGTGAACTACACAGCACCCACCCAGGCATCATGATGATGAAAACCATAGCCAGATCCCACGTGTGGTGGCCAGGCATCGACTCAGATTTGAGCCATGTGTAAGCCAGTGCAACGCTTGCTTTCAGTTGAGCAATGCACCCAGAGAGGCACCGCTAAGTTTGTGGTCTTGGCCATCCAAACCATGGTCGAAGATCCATGTAGACTATGCAGGCCGATTCCTAGGCAATATGTTTTTGGTTGTCGTGGATGCTTATTCAAAGTGGATTGAATGTGCAATAATGACTGGAAGCACATCCACGGCTACCATTAAAAGTCTAAGAGCTATGTTTGCCATGCACGGCCTGCCCGATGTCCTGGTCAATGACAATGGGCCGTGCTTCACAAGTGCCAAATTCAAAGAGTTCATGACCCGCAACGAGATCAAACATGTCACATCTGCGCCGTTCAAGCCTGCATCCAACGGCCAGGCAGAACGGGCAGTCCAGACCATCAAGCAAAGCTTGAAACGCATGTCGGAAGGCTCCCTACAGACCCGATTGTCCTGAGTACTGCTCAGCTACCACACCAGACCCCACTCACTCACAGGGATTTCCCCAGCCGAGCTGCTCATGAAAAGGGTGCTTAAAACAAGGCTCTTTCTGGTCCACCCTGATCTACATGATCACATGGGGGACCAGCGACATCAACAGAGTGTGTACCATGACTGCGCAAACTTGTCACGTGATATTGAAATCAATGATCGTGTGTTTATGCCCAATTATGGACATGATCCCAAATGGCTTTCTGGCATGGTCACAGCCAAAGAGGGGAGTAGGGTGTTTCAGGTCAAACTGACCAATGGACAAATGCACAGAAAACACTTGGACCAAATTAAACTGCAGTTCACCAACAGCTATGCACAACCTGAAGAGGACACCACGAACGTTGACCTTCCAGCACACACACAAGTGCCAACTGACATCACAGTTGACCACGAAACCGAACTCATCATCCCCAGCAGCCCAGCAAGGCCAGCTGCCCAACAGCCCAATGAAGAACTGACCAACCCAACCACACCAACATTTGTACTGAGACGATCAACAAGGGAGCGCAAAGCCCCAGATCGTCTCACCTTGTAAATAAGTGTATTGTTGACTTCACGGGGGAGTGATGTTATGTATTTAAACCCTTGTAACTTTGTAACCTGCATCACACATGTCCACCAGAGGGCCTACCTGTTGGAGTCCCATTAGATCCCAGCATCCCTTGGGAATACAGTATATAAGCAGGCCACCGACGTGGTACCTGCACTCTGGAACTACAATAAAGGAGCTAAGGTCACACTTGCTCTTTACACACAGTACCCGGTCTAACCATTTATTATGAGCATAACAATTTTACCTGGTCAACACTTTTAATGAGGCGTACGAAAGCATGGGTCTTACATTAAACATCCGTAAGACAAAGATCCTTCACCAACCTGACCCCGCCACATAGTACTCCCCTTCAGTCAACAAAATCCACTACGCAGCCTTGGATAGCGTGGACCATTTTCCATACCTCAGGAGCCTACTATCAGCAAGGGCAGACATCGATGACAAGGTCCAATAGTGCCTCCAGTGTGACAGCACAGCCTTCGGTCCCCTGAGGAAGACCAGGACCTCAAATCTGACACCAAGCTTAAGGTCTACAGGGCAGTAGTGATATCCGTTCTCCTATATGGCTCAGAGACATGGACTATATACAGCAGACATTTCAAAATGCTGGAAATGTACCACCAGCGATGCCTCCGCAAGATCATGCTAATCCTCTTGGAGGAAAAACGCACCAACATCAGTGTTCTGGCTCAGACCAACACCCCCAGCATCGAAGCACTGACCACACATGACCAGCTCCGTTGAGCGGGCCACATCGTCCGCATGCTCGACAAGAGACTTCCTAAGCAAGCGCTCTACTCGAAACTCCTGCACGGAAAGCGAGCCCAAGGTGGGCAGAGGAAACATTTCAAGGACACCGTCAAAGCCTCCTTGGTAAAGTGCAACATCCCCACCGGCACCTAAGAATCCCTGGCCCAAGATCGCCCAAAGTGGAGGGCACTGAGCACTTCGAGTCTTGTCGCCAAGAGCAGGCAAGCATCAAGCGCAGACAGAGGAAGAAGTATGGAGCAAACCAGACTCCCCACCCTCCCTTTCCTTCAACCACTGTCTGCCCCACCTAATACAGAGACTGCAATTCCCATATTGGACTGTACAGTCACCTGAGAACTCACTTTTAGAGTGGAAGTAAGTCTTCCTCGATTTTGAGGGATTGCCGATGCTAACACTTCAGAAAGTACTTCAATGGCTGTAAAGTGCTTTAGGATATCCGGTGGTCATGAAAGGCGCTATCGAAATACAATTATTTTCTTTCTTCTCCATGCTTCTTTGAATATAGTGAATCTGGCAACCGGAATTGTGATATTTTCCAAACATGAGTTATGTTTGGCATTTGTCTTAACTACTACTATTGTGGACCCAAGATTTACATTAAAATCAAAAGATTCTGGGTAGGGTGCAAGTGGACATTTTATTTACATTTCTTTACACCAGACTGTGCCTGTGCTGTTAATAAATAACAATGAACCTTTTAAATTTTAAGTTGCTATGAAGTATAATTGCTAATCAATAACTCTCCTTGCTATCACAGATGCAGTTATTGCCTCACGGATCTAGCTGACCAAAAAAGTAATTTCCTGCCCCAGATATTTACTACAGGTTGAACCTTCCTTATCTGGGACTCCCTTATCCAGCGCCATTATCATAGGTGGTCCCTCGAACGAGGATGACTTGCTTCCACGAGAGTTCACAGATGTTTCAATGAAGGACCCGATGTTCCAGTCCTGAACTCCAGTTCAGGGGGTGGAAGATGCCTGTGCATGGATTTTTTTTAACGTGTGGTGACCGCTGCACATCAGCCACCACACGGGCTTGACAGAGCTAGGCCTTTATCCAGTGGCAAGGGTTAACCAGGACGACTGAAGACCTGCTCTGCTGCACGGACCTAGTGCACACATGTATCGCAGTGTGGACAGGCCCGTGCTGCCCCTGGGCCATCGGCTCTTCTGGGACCTGAACCCTCTTTGCCGGACCTCCGCCACGATGTTCCAGGGCCCGGCGCTCCAGCGCTATTTATAGCCCCGACCTGCGGTGGTGTTCTTGTACAGGTCAAGGTGGTCCACCCCTCGTCCGGCACCATTCCCGACCACCGGGTGGCGCATGCACAGAACTCTGACATGAAAAATTGAACAAATTGAAATCCTTCCTTGCTGCCGACTCCCGCAATTGCTGGCCTGACCCCTCGATCCCTCCTGCCTCCCTATGATCTCTCTGCCACACTCCCAGCTCCAAGCCAGCCAGCCCCGATATACCCTTGATCAGTACCTCTACCATCCAATTTAATGTAACCACCCCTCGTCTGGCAAAATCCCTTATCCCACACAGGCCAGGTCCCAAGGGTGCCAGATGAGAGAGGTTCAACCTGTACTACTCGTCTGGGTGACATTGCTCTCGGATCAATGGCCAGGATTTCTTTTCCAATGTGGTTTTTAAAAAAAACAGGCAGTGGAAAATAAACTGCCGAATCAATATCGATCAATTTCACACCCAAAATCGCTTTCCTACTGTCCTAACACAACTCAATAAAGCATCTTTCCTGCTCTACGGCTTCTAGACCATCTCTGCCATTAAATTAAAGTTGTAGCTTCTGCCACAACAGTTTATTTCCTGGCCCCTTCTGCTTCTTCATCAACCTTCCACACACAATCTTCATCAAAATCTTTATTTGGCCGCATATTGTAGGACGATGGGCTCATCCTGGATTAATTTGTAGCAGGCAAGAACAATTAGTTAACACTACCAACTACTTCTCAGAGTTTGACTCTGGAAAATAATGATACGATACCAATAAATATAGTTCCCACTGAGCATGGCAGTCTTTACTGAGTCTGATCAACCTGTTATCAACATTACACCTATCAGTCTGTCCCTTGAGCTGCTAAGCTATGTTATAGTTCCCAGTTCCTCAGTTCCCTGCGTGCTCACCATCGTCCCAGTGGTCCGCTGACATGTCATGATGCGGCCTTCTGATGACTGACCGGGTCACCCTTCCTTGACGGCAGCTGTGTTCCCACTTATCTTTGCTGAGTCTCTGCCTTAGTTTCCCTGTGCACTCACGATCAACCCAATGGTCTGACAGGTTCGTGGAGCACAACTTCTGATGACTGACCAGGTCACTCTTTTCTGACTACTGAGGACTGCTTATTCATTCATTTGTGAGCTCATGGCCCTGCCTTTTTTCATGTGTTGTTTCCACAGCTACCTGCCATCCATCGAATCCTTCCTTTGATCCATCGATGATCTATCTTCTTTGAGCACGCATTAGCACTTCGGAAACTGGTCTATTATCTATCGTCTAGCGCTATCATGAACCTCACTATGTCTCATTATAGTTCTTACAATCGGTGTTTACATTTCTACAAAAGGTTTCTTACAGTCAGCATTGCTTCTATTGTGTTGGGGTTTCTCTTAATGTTTTTGCTGATTACATGGTTAAATAGTTTTTCATTTCCACAAAAGGTTTCCCTTCTATTGTGTTGGGGTTTCTCTACAGGGGTTTCTGATCATTAGCACAGATTAACATTAAGCATTTTAAACAGGAGTCACCAAGAGTACTTACAGATTACAGGAAGTCAGTATTTACAGCTTCCGTGTTTTACATGTGCATTTATACAGAATGTTTAAAAAGGTTAATCATAGAGTTTGGTTTCCTGGGCCCTACACTGGGTGCTTTACAGAAGTTTTATTTTGAAAGTTATTAGTGATTTTCAAAAGTGAGATTGTCAAGCCCTACAGTATCAAATCATAATCTGGCTATGTGGCAGTTCATCTGGATCTGACAATAGTATTGATGCTCTTTATCCTTTTTTTAAATTCTTTTAGAAGCTCAGGTACAAGCATTTTTGAAAATATTCAGCAAGAGGAAATTTGGAAGTTTCAAAATGTAATTTGTTTCAGTGATGAAACATGTGAGGCTCATGAATTAAAATGTGATGACTGTTTTGATTTGAAGCTGCTTTTAGGAAGAATTTTTTGAGAAGCTGTATTTTATATTTTGCTTCATTGCCGCTGTGCACAGAAATTTACAATTTTATCACTAAGAATCTATAAATTTAAATAACTTAAAAATAATCTTGTTTATTACATCAAATAATTTTCCATGAGTGTCGGCTGAGGAGGCTGCAGTTGTTCATTGCTTCCCCCCAGTTCACAGATTACCCTTGGAACAGTTACAGAGGCACATGCTAACCATGTCTGTCACTTTACCAATTGACAGGGAGGCAGGAACAACTGACGATATGCAGACTAATTCTAACAAAAATAATTTCATTTTAAATGACTTTCAAAAGGCTACGGGTATAAAATATTGTTGTTTAAATTTTAAATAATTGAAAGCACATTGTTTTCAAATAGTCACTAAGCACAAAATTCGAATCCGTGACGCCCGATTCTACAGCCCTTAGAGGTTCAAAATGGTGTCCGCAAGTCGTGTTGGACGCCATATTAGTAAGGGAGTTGGCATGCTGATTTGTAATGCTCATTTGATGCCAGCACTGCCATTTTGAAGTTTAACGCTCCAGCTAACGCCCCCTCATAAGCTCGCACATCTGAACACATTTTCAGCAGCAGTAAGGACTCCTCCACCAGAACTATTTAAAGAGATCATCAACTACTTTCAGGTTTCTACTGTATCAGCCATGGCTCAGTGGTATCACTCTCATCTCTAAGACAGAAGGCTGTGGGTTCACATCCTGCTCCCGAGACTTAAGCACAAAATAATCTAGGCTGACAATCCAGTGCAGTACTGAGGGAATGCTGCACTGTTGGAGGTGGCATCGTTTGGATGAGATGTTAAACCGAGGCCCCATCTGCTCTCTTGGGTAGACATAAAAGAACTCATAGCACTATTTCGAAGAAGAGCAGGGGAGTTATCCCCAATGTCCTGACCAATATTTATAGAAACATAGAAACATAAAAAATAGGTGCGGGAGTAGGCCATTCGGCCCTTCGAGCCTGCACCACCATACAAAAAGATCATGGCTGATCATCACCTCAGTACCCCTACCCTGATTTCTCTCCATACCCCTTGATCCCTTTAGCCATAAGGGCTATATCTAACTCCCTCTTGAATATATCCAACAAACTGGCATCAACAACTCTCTGCGGCAGAGAATTCTACAGGTTAAAACTCAATGAGTTTCTCCTCATCTCAGTCCTAAATGGCTTACCCCTTATCCTTAGACTGTGTCCCCTGGTTCTGGACTTCCCCAACATCGGGAACATTCTTCCTGCATCTAACCTGTCCAGTCCCATCAGTATTTTATATGTTTCCATGAGATCCCCTCTCATTCTTCTAAACTCCAGTGAATACAGGCCCAACCGATCCAGTCTCTCCTCATATGTCAGTCCTGCCATCCCAGGAATCAGTCTGGTGAACCTTCGCTGCACTCCCTCAATAGCAAGCACATTCTTCCTCAGATTGGGAGACCAAAACTGAACACAATATTCCAGGTGAGGCCTCACCAAGGCCCCGTACAACTGCAGTAAGAACTCCCTGCTCCTATATTCAAATCCCCTAGCTATGAAGGCTAACATGCCATTTGCCATCTTCACCACCTGCTGTACCTGCCTGCCAACTTTCAATGATTGATGTACCATGACACCCAGGTCTCGTTGCACCTCCCCTTTTCCTTATCTGCCACCATTCAGATAATATTCTGCCTTCGTGTTTTTGCCACCAAAATGGATAACCTCACATTTATCCACATTATACTGCATCTGCCATGCATTTGTCCACTCACCTAACCTGTCCAAGTCACCCTGCAGCCTCTTAGCATCCTCCTCGCAGCTCACACTGCCACCTAGCTTAGTGTCATCTGCAAATTTGGAGATATTACACTCAATTCCTTCATCTAAATCATTGATGTATATTGTAAATAGCTGGGGTCCCAGCACGGAACCCTGCAGCACCCCACTAGTCACTGCCTGCCATTCTGAAAAGGACCCGTTTATCCCGACTCTCTGCTTCCTGTCTGCCAACCAGTTCTCTGTCCACATCAATATATTACCCCCAATACATGTGCTTTAATTTTGCACACCAATCTCTTTTGTGGGACCTTGTCAAAAGCCTTTTGAAAGTCCAAATTCACCACATCCACTGGTTCTCTCCTGTCCACTCTACGAGTTACATCCTCAAAAAATTTGAGAAGATTTGTCAAGCATGATTTCCCTTTTATAAATCCATGTTGATTTGGACCGATCCTGTCATTGCTTTCCAAATGTGCTGTTATTTCCTCTTTAATAATTGATTCCAAAATTTTCCCCACCACTGATGTTAGGCTAACTGGTCTATAATTCCCCATTTTCTCTCTCCCTCATTTCTTAAAAAGTGGTGTTACATTAGCTACCCTCCAGTCCATAGAAACTGATCCAGAGCCGATAGACTGCCGGAAAATGATCACCAATGCATCCACTATTTCTAGGGCCACTTCCTTACGTACTCTGGGGTGCAGACTATCAGGCCCCAGGGATTTATCGGCCATCAATCCCATCAATTTCCCTAACACAATTTCCTGACTAATAAGGATTTCCTTTAGTTCCTCCTTCTCCCTAGACCCTCTGTCCCCTAGTATTTCCGGAAGGTTATTTGTGTCTTCCTTCGTGAAGACAGAACCAAAGTATTTGTTCAATTGGTCTGACATTTCTTTGTTCCCCATTATAAATTCACCTGATTCTGATTGCAAGGGGCCTATGTTTGTCTTCACTAATCGTTTTCTCTTCACATATCTATAGAAGATTTTGCAGTCAGTTTTTATATTCCCAGCAAACTTCCTCTCATACTCTATTTTCCCCCTCCTAATTAAACCCTTTGTCCTCCTCTGCTGAATTCTAAATTTCTCCCAGTCCTCAGGTTTGCTGCTTTTTCTGGCCAATTTATATGCCTCTTCCTTGGATTTAACACTATCCTTAATTTCCCTTGTTAGCCATGGTTGAGAAACCTTCCCCGTTTTATTTTCACTTCAGACTGCGATGTACAATTGTTGAAGTTCATCCATGTGATCCTTAAATGATTGCCATTGCCTATTCACCGTCAACTCTTGAAGTATCATTCACCAGTCTATTCTAACCAATTCACGTCTCATACTAATATGTCCTTACGATACAGTATAAAAGCACACGAGGCCCATGCTTGAGAAAAGATCACTCTGTGAACAGTTACTTTAATTATCAAGACCGCAAGAGACAGACGGTGGGTGGAGTTTCCTCTTTTCTACCGGAAAGTCCAGGCGAGGAGTGTCTCCCACAAGTTCGCCCCCTGTGGTCAGTGTTCTCAAGGTCAGCTTATACATGGGTTACAATGATAGTTGAATACATGACATCACCTTCCCCCCCAAAGTCTTATTGGAATCACAGGTTAAGTCTCTCTGGTAGTTTACACTTCTTTGTAGAGCGCCTGAGTTGGGGCTACAGTTGTCGGGTGCTGGCCTGAGTGTCTGCTGTTTGCGGTGCCTCAGGCCTGTATGGACTGCCCACAGTGACTGGGCTCTCCTCCACTTGGTTCCGGTGTTCACTCACCTGTGGTGGAGTAAACTCTATGTCGTGTTCTTCCTCTGCTTCGTCTATGGGGTTGCTAGACCTCCTTTTAGTTTGATCCACGTGTTTGCGGCAGACTTGTCCATTGGTAAGCTTAACTACCAAAACTCTATTCCCCTCTTTGGCAATCACAGTGCCTGCAAGCCATTTGGGCCCTGCAGCATAATTAAGGACATAAACAGGGTCATTGACATCAATACATCGCGCTCTCGCATTCCTGTCATGCTAGTCACATTGTGACTGATGCCTGCTCTCAACAATTTCTTTCATAGTAGGGTGTATAAGGGATAACCTGGTTTTGAGTGTCCTTTTCATTAGCTGCTCTGCGGATGGAACCCCTGTGAGCGAGTGTGGTCGGGATCTATTGGCCAACAGGAGGTGTGATAAGCGGCTTTGTAGGGAACCTTGGATTCTGAGCATCCCCTGTTTGATTATCTGCACTGCTCGTTCCACCTGACCGTTTGAGGCCGGCTTGAACAGTGCCGTTCTGACATGGTTGATTCCATTGCCTGCCTTGAAGTCCTGGAATTCAGTGCTTGTGAAGCACGGGCCATTGTCGCTGACCAAGACTTCTGGTAGACCATGGGTGGCGAACATTGCCCGTAGACTTTCTACCGTGGCAGAGGATGTGCTTGAATTTAAAATGGCACACTCAATCCATTTGGAGTAGGCATCTACTACAACCAAAAACATTTTTCCCATGAAAGGACCTGCGTAGTCCACATAGATGCGTGACCATGGCTTGGCGGGCCAGGACCAGGGGCTAAGGGGGGCTTCCCTGGGTGCATGGCCCAGCTGAGCACACGTGCATTGACATCACCCCATTTCCAGTTCATGACAGCAAACCAACTCCTCCACAGTAGTGCAGGACCATATCCCGGGACAATCCAGAGTGGCAATCTGTACTCCGAATCTTTGTGGGTCACGACTACCATGGCCTGCCTAGCACCGGAATGGTCTCCTTTGTATATGTCCGTAGCAGTGCGTCAATCGGCAATAATTTTGGCCTCCTGGCCTTGGACACCCACAACCTTTCGAACTGTTTGATACTCATCAGGGACTGTCTGGTCCCCATGTCTAGCTCCATTAATACTGGGATACCAGTGAGGAGCACTTTCATCATTAGTGGTGGCGTCCTGGTATATGAACTGTATATGTGCTCCACATGAACTCGCTGAACTTCAGCTTTCAGCGATTTTCCCCAGTATTCATTTAGCCTCGTAGGGCTTACATCGGGCCCGTCCTCCTCGTACATCAACCTGGCTGCAGGCTTCCTGCACCTACGTGCCAAGTAACCGCTGACGTTGCAGTTTCTGCAGCTATATTGCTGATACCTGCAAGCTCTGGCTGGGTGTTTGCTTCCACACCTCTAGCATGAGCTCGAGGCCCCATTGTTGGAAGCAAAAGGTCCATTACCAGTCGATCGCCTCTGACTGTCTCTGTAACTGTCCTTAAGCGCATCATTAACAGGTGCTGATGACCCCATTACTGGCCGCATTGTCCATTGTGATGGCATGAATCGCCGTTCAGCTTGCCATTGTCTCTGTTGAATTCCCCCTTTGGGTTCAACTGCATGCTGGGGCATGTCCGATTGACCTTGTCTGCCTAGAGAACTGTGTGCCGCCTTAACAATGTTGACTCCCTGGTCGTTTGCCGCATTTGAGCCAAGATTTTTGCCATAAATCATTCTGGTCTCTTCCTCCCCTGAGATAATTGTCTGGGCTATCATAGCCGTTGCTTCCAAGGTCAAGTCTTTGGTCTCAATCAGTTTCCTGAAAACTCCAGCGTGCCCGATGCCCTCAATAAAAAAGTCTCGCAGCATCTCTGCTCTGCATGCATCTGGGAACTTACATAGGCTCGCCAGTCGCCGGAAATCTGTCACGAAGTCTGGAACATAATATAAGAACATAAGAATTAGGAACAGGAGTAGGCCATCTAGCCCCTCGAGCCTGCTCCGTTATTCAACAAGATCATGGCTGATCTGGCCATGGACTCAGCTCCACTTACCCGCCCGCTCCCCGTAACCCTTAATTCCCTTATTGGTTAAAAATCTATCTATTTGTGATTTGAATATATTCAATGAGCTATCCTCAACTGCTTCCTTGGGCAGAGAATTCCACAGAATCACAACCCTCTGGGAGAAGAAAGTCCTTCTCAACTCGGTTTTATTTTGAGGCTGTGCCCCCTAGTTCTAGTCTCCCTGACCAGTGGAAACAACCTCTCTGTCTCTATCCTGTCTATCCCCTTCATTATTTTAAATGTTTCTATAAGATCACCCCTCATCCTTCTGAACTCCAACGAGTAATGACCCAGGCTACTCAATCTATCATCATAAGGTAACCCCCTCATCTCCGGAATCAGACTCGTGAATCGTCTCTGTATCCCCTCCAAAGCTAGTATATCCTTCCTTAAGTAAGGTGACCAAAACTGCACGCAGTACTCCAGGTGCGGCCTCACCAATACCCTGTACAGTTGCAGAAGGACCTCCCTGCTTTTGTACTCCATCCCTCTTGCAATGAAGGCCAACATTCCATTTGCCCTTCTCGCCGCCGGTGCGTGTAAAACCGGTGTCTCGCCATGTGCATGCTGCTCGCCGGTTTAAGGTGTTCCCCGATCAACTTACTGAGCTCTTAGAACGTCTTGTCCGCCGGCTTCTCTGGCGCTAGAAGGTCCTTCATCAAGGAGTATGTTCTGGATCCACAAACCGTCAGGAGATGAGCCCTGCGTTTGTTGGCCGAATTTTGTCCCAACCATTTCTTAGTGACAAAACTTTGCTGTCTTCTCTCAATAAAGTCGTCCCAATCATCACCAACAAGGTACCTCTCTTCTGTGCTGCTAGTGGCCATGCTCGTGTGGTTTAAATCCCAGTTTCTCGTCGCCAATAATATGTCCTTATTATACAGTATCAATGCACACGAGGCCCATACTTGAGAAAAGACCACTCTGTGACTAGTTACCTTTATTACCAAGACCTCAAGAGACAGACGGTGGGTGGAGCTTCCCCTTTTATACCAGAAAGTCCAGGTTAGGAGTGTCTCCCACAAGTTCGCCCCCTGTGGTCAGTGTTCTCAAGGTATACAACTTAGGTCAGCTTATAATTGGGTTACAATGATAGTTGGATACATGTCACAGACCATCGAAGTTAGCTTTCCCTAAATTCAGGACCCTAGTCTCTGAATTAACTGTGTCACTCTCCATCTTAATACAGAATTCTACCATATTATGGTCACTCTTTCCCAAGGGGCCTCGCACAACAAGATTGCTAATTAGTCCGTTCTCATTACACATCACCCAGTCTAGGATGGCCAGCCCTCTAATTGGTTCCTCGACATATTGGTTTAGAAAACCATCCCTAATACACTGCAGGGAATCCTCCTCCACCGTATTGCTGCCAGTTTGGTTAGCCTAATCTATATGTAGATTAAAGTCACCCATGATAACTGCTGTACCCTTATTGCATGCATCCCTAATTTCTTGTTTGATGCTGTCCCCAACCTTACTACTACTGTTTTGTGGTCTGTGCACAACTCCCACTAGCATTTTCTGCCCTTTGGTATTCCGTAGCTCCACCCATATCGATTCCACATCATCCAAGCTAATTTCCTTCCTTACTATTGCTTTAATTCCCTCTTTAACCAGCATTGCTACCCCACCTCCTTTTCCTTTCTGTCTATCCTTCTTGAATGTTGAATACCCCTGGATTTTGAGTTCCCAGCCTTGGTCACCCTGGAGCAATGTCTCCGTACTGCCAATTAGATCATATTCGTTAATAGCTGCCTGCGTAGTTAATTATCCCTCAATCAACATCATAAAAACTTCAAAAGTGGTTGTAAAGTAGCTTTGAGACATCCTGAGTTCATGAAAGGAGTTATATAAATGCAAGTATTTATTTTCTTTTTACTGACTGTTGCTACGATTGTACAAGTGGTTGGTGCTTTCTCAAGTTCTTTAAAGTTGCTAAAGACTACAGGGGGTGGAGTGGGAGGTGCTGAAGGGTGTTGTCCGGACTTCAAGGCTTCTGCACAAACCAGCTTCTCCCAGCCATGGTTGCAGTAGTAATCATTCCCATTGGAATACATCATGACTGATAGAATGAACAGAGGTCAGAGAAGGACAAGCTGCTGGAAGAGGGAGGAGGAAGAGGGGAGAATGGCTCTCAGCACGAGGCCATATTTGCCCAGGGTGTTCGGGGAGCAATTTTCCTACCTGAATCTCCGCAAGGAACAGCCGTGAAACGTCTGTGCTTCAGTAAGGGTAGCCTCACTGAAATATGCCACCTGCTGCAGCCACAATTGCAACCTCAGCAAAGGGTGACCACCAAATTGCCAGTGGCTGTGAAGGTGATTATTGCCATGAACTTGTCAGGTTCCTTCCAGGCTGGAGCTGGAGATATTTGCAACATCTCACAGTTTGCATTCACTGTTGCACAAGGGAAGTCACTGAGGCTCTGTATTCAAATATTATATTCTCTCCTGCCAGAGAGCAGCAGGCAGAAAGAGCGCATGGCTTCATGAGGATTACAAGCCTCCCCATGGTGCAGGGTGTTTGTGACTACAGTCACTTTGTGGGTGCCACATGTCAACTCTGAGATGTACTGAAAGGGATTCCACTCCCTCAACATTCAGCTGGTGTGCGACCATAGGCAGTGAATCATGCAGGTCAATGCTCGGTATCAAGGAAGCAGTCAGATGCCTTCATTTTGCGGCAGTCCACTGTGCCACCTGCATTTAAGCCACCATGACAAACCAAAAGGTGGCTACTGGATGACAAGGGCTACCCGTTGATGACATGACTCCGGTGCGTAATGCGTGCACATGTGGGCAGCATACATATAATGAAAGCCAGGCTGCCACATGAAATTTAATAGAGCAGACCATTGACATGTTGAAACAATGCTTCCGCTGCCTGGATTGCTCTGAAGGAACCCCGCAGCAATGTTACCTCTCTTTTTTTTCTGCGTGGTCCCTTAAAAGGACATATGGGCTGTTCAAAATTCTGCGCTTGAGCGGCTTTTCTATTTAGAAGCCGACTCACCGGCTACGCGGGACCTGCAGAGCACCACCTGGCTCCTTAAGAGAAACATTGCCCTGCACTCAGCACAGCGGGTGTCAAGATTCTTGGTGATCTGCTGCATGCTGCACAACCTCGCCAGCATAAGGGTACAGCCCTTGCCACCAGCAATATGGTGAACAGCTGAGGAGCAGGAAGAGGAGGAGGAAGGGAGGAGGCAACCTAGCCAGTCCCTTTGTGGCTGAGCTATCTATGAACAACTCATCCGACTGCGATACCAGTAAACATGACCCCAATTCCCCATTCACCAACAGTCCCACACCTTACTTTCCCTCTGTCACTGACCATCACAGCGTCTGCTTGCCCACTGAAATAAAAGCCAACACAAAACATTCCAAACCAAATTTATAAATGAAACCATGCCATATTGCATACAAACGTAAATTAATCACACTTGTGCATTTCCTTAGTGTCTGTCTTCTGTGTGCCTTTTCCTGTCCTTGTGTTCTTATGCATGGTATCCCAGTGGCTGCAGCACAGCTGGTAGAAAGCTAATGAATTTCAGTGGGACATTGCAGATGGCCTTGAAGGATGACTTTGAGCAGCTCTGGGCCTAGAAGGCCTGGCTTCAGGCTGCGCCATTTCGGCACGGGTGGCAGCAATCTGGGCTGAGTGCCTGACAGGCAACAACAGGGGCACTGGTGGAGTGGCAGAGGTGGAACGATGAATGATCTCATCCTGAGTGAGGACAGCAGGTTCTTGCTCCATGGAGCCACTACCACTCCCCCGGGGCGGCACTTCAGAAATCCCAGTAATCTGTTGATGGGTAGATTGCTGGACTGCTATGACACCCTGCAAGTCCCTTTGAACAATGGTATCAGCAGCCATTATGGCAGCAGACTGGGTTTGCATGGCAGCAAGCTGATCTTGCATGACAGCAGTCTATAGTCTATGCTTCCACTGCAGCACGCTGGGTGGCTGCCGCTTGTGCTGTAATAGAATCTGGGACATTGGTCATCAGATGCTGCATCATGGTTGGATCTACAAGTGTGCTAATGGAGTTGGCCATCACTTCCATGTTGGCAAGGATGGGTTCCAAGCTCTGCACAAAGCCCTGTACCAAGTTGGTACCAGACTCCTCCATGCTCCTTGATGTTGCACATAGGCTTTCTGGCAAGCCTGCCAATGCACAAAGCATTTCATTGTGCATACCCATCAGCATTCTTCTGTAGCCGACCATAATGAGATGCTCATCAACGTGCTCTGCAGGAGATCTCATGTGCGACCTCACCCTCCGGTGAGCTGGAACCTGTGCATCCCTTGCCCCTTGCTCTGGCTGCAGGCCACTCATGCCCAGTGTCTCACCACGTGCAGATCTTGCCTCTATGCTGACATCTAGATTACGTGCAGTGTCAGTATCTGAGCTGGTGGCTGCGAGTCTGAAATTGAGCAATGATGTATCTTCATCATCAATGTCTTGTTGCTCTTCCACAACTGCCTGGCCAGATGGCAGCTCTTGCGTATCTGAAAGGAGAAAGATACAAGGGTAAATTTTGATTGAGGTGAGCGGGGGAAGCAAGAAGTGCCTGTTTACACCATCTGCAGCTTGTAAATCAGAAGAGATTGTGGGTTGAGGGGGAAGTGGAATGTGAGAAGGAGGATTAGGTATGAGGATACCTTCATCTTCTAGTGCCTCAGCAATGGCCGCTCCAATGACAGCGAGCACCCTCTCCTCCATGGAGGGTAAGGACATGCAGGCACGCCTGTCCCCACCAGTTAGCTCCTGCTGCCTTCCGTTGTGCACCACCTTGTCCTGCGAGTGAGAGTGAAAGTGAGAGAGAGAGAGTGAGAATAAGAGTGAAAGAGAGAGTGAGGGTGACAATGAGTGAGAGTGAAAGTGAGAGTGAGAGTGAGAGTGAGAGTGAGAGTGAGAGTGAGAGTGAGAGTGAGTGAGAGAGAGAGAGAGAGTGAGAGAAGTGTGTCAGTGAGTACGGCACAATAGGTTTGGTGATGTTGCTATAATGGTTGAATAGCTGGCAGTGAGTGCAAGAAGTGAGACGTTGGTCTGAAACTTGCAGCAGTGCTAAGTGTGTGAGGGTGAGTTGAAGCTATGAATGTGAGGTATGAGTTCTGATTGATCGAGATTGTTGATAGATGAGTGATAGAGGTGTGGTGCATTGAGCAGTAGCTGTAGCTAGTGGTGCAGTTGTTGGGATATGACATTTGAATATGAATTCACTGACCTTGACAACTCGCCTCTGAGTCAGAAGGTTGTGGGTTCAAGTCCCACTCTGGGAACTTGAGCACATAAATCTAGGCTGACACTCCAGTGCAGTGCTGAAGGAGGTGTCGTCCTTCAGATGAGACATTAAACCGTGGTCCCATCTGCCCTCTCAGGTTGACATAAAAGATCCCATGGCACTATTTTGAAGAAAAGCAGTGAGTTATCCCTGGTGTCCTGGCCAATGTTTAGCCCTCAATCAACATCACAAAAACAGATTATCTGGTCATTATCACATTGCTGTTTGTGGGGGTTTGCTGCATGCAAGTTGGCTGCCGCATTTCCCACATTACAACAGTGACTTCACTCCAAAAGTACTTCATTGGCTGTAAAGCACTTTGAGACATCCGGTGGACGTGAACATATCTATACAAAAGCTCTTTCTTTCTTGCTTTCTTTCTTTCTTTCTTTCTTTCTTTCGTACTTTTTGCGGCACTGCATCCAGGTTCTCAGAGCTTGACTCCTGGCATTGTCACAGCTATCTGGTCTCACTGCCTTTTGAATGTTTGTCTGGCCCCCTGTGACCACAACACTTTCCTTCTCCTTTCCACCTCCTCCACCAACACCTCCAGTGCAGCATCCAATAAGCTTGTAGCACACTCTCTCCCATGTTGTGTCATTATTCAGTCTTTTTTCACGTCAGAAGTCTTCCAGCACCTGCTCCAGCCACAATGCACCTCCCCTTTAAGAGGTCCAGGCTGCCTTTAAGTAATGTGGGCTAGCTTTAACATGCTAGCCTCTCATGATTTTGTGCCCCCTGCTGCAGCCACTCAACAGCTTGGAGCATTGGCTGTATGGAACAATCATGATAATGAGCAGGCAGCACAAAGTTGGCATGCTGCCCGCATCACATTGAACGGATTAGGGGTAATTGTGCATCGCGAGCTCCGTGCCTGTTTTCAGGGGCTGTCCAATTTATTCCCCACTATCTCTAATTTATCCCTATATGGTTCAGATAGCTCTTAATATTAATTTTTGCTTAAAAAATTTAAATGTTGACTCATATGTGGCCTACTATAATATGTGACAGACTTTTTCTTCTAATCTTCAGCTTCTGAACTTGCTGAACAAGAAATTTCTGTAAGAAATTGTTATATTTCCCAACATACACGGTATGAAAGAGCAGGCTGGATCTTCCACCCATTGACAATAAATGGGCAATTAATCTACCCTTGTAGAACCATCCCAGTGTTGTCTTCAGGCTCACTGGAGGCCATTTGGTTTCTGTGGGTAATTAAATAGCTGGTCTAGATGTGTCAAACACAAATAGAAAAAATGTTACAAGAATTTTGAAAAGAAAGAAACACGATAGAATAATTCTGCCTGCAGTAATATTACTGCCCTGTCATTGCTAATTCGGTATGTTATTTTTGTGCCAACTCTACTAGTGTAATCAGTCATAAGTTCCACAGTTAGAAACAGCCTCTGGATTACCACACAACGATGTAGTGCCAACTAAGCCACTTATTAATGAACAGTCTGCCTGCCCTAAGCATTGGAGTAGCAAATTAAATTAAATTCCAAACCAGGCACTATATCCCTGAAAGGCGATTCAAATGGTAGCAATTATTTACATAAAGAGATTGATCCCTATGTTATGGTCAACTTATTCTTCAACACCATGCCCAACATAGAGGGCTCAGTTTTCCCCAATGCCATTTTTTGCCATATTGCCAGAGTTAGTCCTGTTTTTTTTGGCCCTGACTACTCCAAAAAAAAACGTATCAAGTTTTCCCATCCTATTTTCTGAAATTGGCACTGCGCAGCCTGCCCTTTAGCTTTGGGGGTGGAGCCTAATGTCTGTGCCGAAAAAACGATGCCTCCCCTTCTGCGCATGCGCGGGAAAACAAAGGACATTTTTGATGTGACTGCTATGGGAGTGCATGGCCAGTACAGCTCCCAGTCTGCATTTGGCCATTTTTAAAGAACCAGTTGTGTGTGAGAACTTTAATTCTCAGTGGAAAAATCGGAGCCACAATACAAGATGCAACGTGGCTCAAGGACCAAGAATTTCTCACAGGATGAAGTGGAGGCACTAGTTACTGTGATTGAGGCCAGATGGTATGAGCTGTACACCAGAAGAAGTCACATAAAAGTTTCACCAAAAGAAATGAAGAAACGCTGGAATCAACTTTCACAAGATTACTGTGCAATGGTGACCACCCCGAGATTTGGAGGCCAGTGCAAAAAGAAATGGCAGGACCTTGGTCAAGTTTAGTTAGTGCAAGTAATATTTTCATTTATTCACTGTAATTGCAATTGTAAATGTAACTATCTGTCTCACCCAGCAGAAACACACCCTCTCTAAAAAGTTATATTTTCATCTTTGCAGAGAAAGGTGGCACACAACAAAAGAGAAAGAACTCGAACAGGAAGAGGCCCGGCAAATCTGTACCCACTGACATCCTTGGAAGACAGGGTCACTGCTTAGATGGGTCCTGTCTGGAGAAAAGCAACCACCACTGCACAAGCTGGGCCCACACTCGAGGGAGAGGGTAAGTTCTGCAAATTCCACAGTCTGGCTTTCCTAAATGTTAAGTACTGTGCGAGCTAGCCATGCTTTGGTTCATGGGGATATCTCTGTCAGCTACGCTTCGATTGATGCAATGTGCTATCATTCATCATGGTCCTTCAAATGAGCCTGCTGCCTGCGCTATGTGAGCCTACTCATGCCATCCTGCCGCCTCTTCTGCTGCTAACCATTTGTCTGTTCTGTTATATTTTTCAGAAATGGAGGCCAACCCTGACGAGGCTGAAGCCGCTGAAAAAGAAGAGTCAGATGCGGACAAGCCTGAAGAAGAGAACATCTTCCAATCCCACCTTCCAGACCAAGAGCATGGGTGTGAGGGGGAGGGGAAGGTTATGGATGAAGCCCACACTGTTGTACTCACTCTCGAAGAGGTACAGGTGCCACCCATTGAGGTGCCAGCCCCTTTCCTGAGTGGTACGAGTGTTGTTGGGATATTCCATAGTTTCTCACAGTCCGAGGCTGGGGATTCCAGTGGGGTGCAGTGAGGTACACCCAGGGCCCCACCATCTGAGGCTGCGGGTCCCAGTGGGATGCAGCAAGGCACACCCAGGGCCCCACCATCCGAGGCTGCGGGTCCCAGTGGGATGCAGCGAGGCACACCCAGGGCCCCACCTTCCGAGGCTGCGGGTCCCAGTGGGATGCAACGAGACACACCCAGGGTGAGGAAGGGAAGGAGAGCTCTACAGCACTCTCCTGAGGTGCAGGATCTCACAGATGTGGTTCAGATGATGGCAATAAGTGGGGAGAGCATTGACCTTACACGATCATTCCTGGACACTATCAGTGGGGTGGGTGATGAAGTATTGGGACTGTCGGAAGAAGTAACAACAGTCTCACGAGAAATGGGAACACTGTCAGTGAACATCAGGGAGGGAATGTTGCAGGTAGTTGAGACACTGTCAGGGCACATGAGGGAGGGAATGTCAGAGTTAGCTGCTGCAATGAGGGAACACGCCCAGACCCCGCGCCCATTGACAGAATCAACTGCCACTCCCACTCCAATCCCCAGACCAGCCTCTATACAGGCCCAAGTCGGGCCTTCCACATTACTCTGCCCCCCCGCACCCCTCCACCCCCCCAGCTCCAACAAGAAGTGTGCATTACCCAAGATGTTCGAAAGAATAAGCTTGGTACCAACCCAAGAAACGCTGTGCCACGACCTGCAAGCAGGGGTGGAGTCAACAAGACCAAGCGCAGCAGGCGGTCTTAGAATAAGTTAGGGAGAGATGGGTGCAGCCTTTCTTTGCTGTTGTTGTTGTTATTATTATTGTAATTGTTGTAACTGTTCTCAAGTTAAAAGTTATGTAAATTTACAAGTTTAAAAGTTTACGTGATCTTAAAGTTTTTAAGTGATCTTAGAGTTTGTACGTGATCTTAACTGAAAACTTTAAAGTTTGATACAAGAATATTTTTATTAATGTTAAGTACAAACAAGTGTTTGTTAAACTTTTGAATAAAATATAATTTAAATTATCACTGAATCATTTCTATTATTTGTTCCATTAACACAACTTTTTGAACTAAAGAAGAATGATTTCCATTATTTGTTCCATTAACACAACACATTATGGAACAGGTCCAAACAGTAAACATGGCCCATTTGGAATAGTTGCCGCTGAACCTTCAGGCAGCAAAACATTCATGGATGAGCTGCTGGCGTAAGGCTCGAGCAATCCTTAAAGGGGCACGACGGCCCGCCCTCCTCTGCTGTCGTGCACTGGGTTCTGTAGTTCTATGGCTTCCTCAACCTCGTTCTCCTTCTCCTCCTCATCATCATCATCTGCATCTTCCTGCTCATCATCAGCCACTCTCACCTCAAGTGAGTCTTCTACTACCAGCTGCTGCTGCCTCATGATGGCTAAATTATGCAGCATGCAGCAGACAACAGTGAACTGACCGACAATCTCAGGGGAGTATTGCAAGTAGCCTACGGAATGGTCCAGGCATCGGAAACGTTGTTTCAAGATGCCAATGGTCCTCTCTATTACGCTGTGCATCGCAATGTGCGACATGTTGTATTCCCAGTCAGCTTCCATCCGGGTTACGCGTAGGGGCGACATGAGCCAGGTGGCGAGGCCGTACCCTTTGTCTCCCAGTAGCCAGCTCTGCCCTTCTGGCAGCTGCTGAAATATGGCAGAAATAATGCTTTCGCGTAAGATGAATGTATCGTGGGTGCTCCCAGGGCATCTTGCATCGACTGACATGATGCGATGCATGTCGTCACACACGAGCTGCACATTAACAGAGTGGAAGCCTTTTCTGTTCCTGTACATCTCGGAATCCCCAAAGGTGCTCGCAAGGTACAATCAATGCAGCCCTGTACCTTTGGGAAGCCAGCAATCCTGGAGAAGCCCACAGCCCTTTCACATGTTGCCTGGGCGGTCATGGGGAACTTTATGTAATCATTCCTCCAGGCAAATAGTGCAGCAGTCACCTGCCGGATGCAGATATATGTTGCATGTTGAGACATGGTGCACACATCCCCAGTTGTGGCCTGGAGCAATCCAGATGCATAGAATGAAAGTGCAGCTGTAGCCTTTACTTCAACTGACAAAACAGTCCTCCTGATGCTTCTAGGGTGCAGGTCTGCTTTTACTAACTTCCAACTCTCAGTTACAACTTCTTTGCGGAAACGCAGCCTTCTCACACAGTGCAGGTATGAACACCTGTCTCGATATACCCGACATGGGTAAGGCCTCCTGCCCATCATCCTATGTGCTCTGAGGTTCCTCATGTAATGAAGTTGAATCAATTCTCTGCCCCGCAGCACCATCATGCAGAAGGCTTGCACGAGATATGGCATTGTCAGTATTGCCCCCGTGATTAAATTGTACCTTTGCATGAAGCTCAAAACAGCAGGACAAGCTTCTTTGTTGTCTCTCTCCCCAAGGTCGACATCCGAGTATGGGCCACACCCAGGTCTGGGCATGTGCAATAGGTTTGCTTTGACCGGGAAACATCTCCCCACCCCCTCGGGCTTCATTTGATGCTGCTGCTGCATAGTGTAAGGATTCTCATGTCTTCAGTTTGGCTTCCACATCCCCGACCGCCCCCCCCCACTCCCCCGGGCTTCTTTTGAAACCGAGCCCCGAGCCCCTGTGTCCAGGTAAGGGGTCGATTCTGCCAGCCCCCGCTCTGATCCTCAAGCCCTGTTTGGAGACATTTGGTGGTGGCGTGGCATTTCTTAAAAAATCCAAAATATAAGAATTGCATGTAACTTCCATTTTCTGTGTTTTCAGTTGGAAAAAAATTAAGCTTCATGATTCATATATATGTGTTCTTGACTCCCTCCAAAATTTCGCCTAAAAACAATGGCGTCTTTTTGCGCCGATTTTTTAATGTGCATTGTTTTTTTTTTAAGTGCCCAGAAGGTTTTTTTGGAGTGGTCACATACGCCGTCCTAGGAAAAACGTAAGTTGGACAAACTTGCATAAATATGAAAAACTGGTGCAGTCATCAGGTGATGCAAAACAAAAACCTAAAGAAATAATAACTAACTGAGTTACGCTGGCGCATAATCTTTGGGGAAACTTGGATTTTTAAATTTAGGTAAAAAAAGTGGCGTATGCC
This sequence comes from Pristiophorus japonicus, assembly GCF_044704955.1. NCBI lineage: Eukaryota > Metazoa > Chordata > Chondrichthyes > Pristiophoridae > Pristiophorus > Pristiophorus japonicus. The sequence continues at coordinate 227,539,388 of NC_091980.1, forward strand.
AAAAAAACGGCACAAATCACTGGGTAAAATTGAGCCCAGAATTTGGATCAAACTGACAATGTTTCTGACTGTCTGTGCATACCAGTGGGCTGGTGTGCCATGTATGTTAACATAGCTAGTGATGGGGATACACCAATCGAAAACAGACAACATTGATGCCATTGATAAATTTGATGTAGGGCATCAATGTTGTCTGTTTTCTATTGATTTTATTTATATCTAGATATAGATAAAGATTTAACTGATTCAGATTTTGAACAACTTCTTTTGTGATATATTTCACTATATTTCTGCAGGCTTTTTATGTACTTTTTCCTTAATCTTCCTGGAAATGGGGTAATTATCACACTTCTGTTTTAACCACTAAGGTTTGAATATTAAAAACATTTTTAAAATAATAAAAACAAGATGGGGCCGGATTTTCAGTTTTCGTTTTTTTTTTGTGAAAACGGTAGCGTTACGTGAAACTTACCGATTTCACTGCACTACCATTTTTAGGCCGAACTTTGGGGTTTTACGTTTGTCGGTAAGCCGGGTGTTGCACGAGGATTCACGGCACGAAAGGCGAGTTTCACCAAATTTAGTCCGAGGCCGGAAGCACTGCGAGAGAAGCCTTGATAGGGGGAAAATAATCCAAAAAAACATTCAAAATACATTGACAGGAAACTTATCTATCAAATCACTAAAAAAAAAATTTAAAAATAAAAACTTTAACTGAACTTTTTTTCAGGTTTTCATACTTACCGCTGCTGGCAGGGCTGCACCGACAGCTTTGATCTGTCGTTATTTTGAGCATGGCGTACGGGTCAGGAGGGAAACAAAAGTCCAACAGTAATGCAATCCGCAGCGTTGCACGTCAGTGCACCTCTCCCCGGCGGTATATCCCATCTCCTCCGCAAACAACAAGCCGAGGATCCCGCCCGAGCTTTGCGACCGAGTTTTCGCTGTGGAGGGTCAAATCGCGATGAAAACCTGTTCGCAAACTTCTCAAAAATCTGGCCCTATAAATGTCAAGAGGAAAAAAAGGACTCAATAATGTAAATTCATTTCAGGTTTAACCGACCTTAGTGTTTTCTTGTTATTGGTGAGCATTGGTCAAGATTCTGGGATTTTCTTTACATCGCCAGACAGTAGCACTTTCGTTCACTGTCTTGTGTGAAACACTCAAAATGCAATTTTGTTTCCCTCTTTACTTTGGCCCATCAGTCTTTGCGTGATTGATTCTGACCAGTGGCGTTTGAGCTCATTTTTGGTGATCAAACTGCTGAACTTGACATCCACGATGGGCCTGTATAATAAATGTATCTGCTTTGTTTGCATGTTTTTTAATTAGCTGAGTATCTGACGTGCTCATGCATCTTGAAACAAGTTATTGAGAACTCACATGGGTAAAGTTTCTTTTTGCCTGATGAGGAATGCACATCCCACTGATCTAAGTCCAGGGACCTTAAAACAGGCAAAGAAACCCATGATCATTACCATGTTTCAGTTTCTGAACCAAGCTATCAAGAAATCAGCACCTGTAGAATCTCTATTTGCCAGACACAGAGTAAGCACTCCCTTCCCGCAGGGACACATCCTATTTACCTAAAACTAGAGAGCTTAGGAACAAATTGACAAATGCTAAGGCTCAGGGATTTCAAATATAAACAGATTTAAAGGAGTTTAACCTGCTAAAATTACTCAGTACCAGCACAGTAGACCGTCTGACGTTCTGTCCAACCCATAGGGCTTCAGCTTGCAAGGTTATTTAAACTGAGTGGGAAGAGTCAAGCTACCCTGTCGTTCCCTGTGGCTGGTCTACCATCCAAGTTCCATTATTCATAAAGAATGGCTAATCAATCACCAAAAGGCCCTGGAGCACTGATACATTACTTGAATGCCTGAGTTGACTTGCTGGACTCAGGCATTGAGTCACCAAGTCTACCACAGAAGGTTAATTCACTTCAATTCTTCCATCAGCAGTCATGCAGTCTTTTCAAACACAGAGATCCAGTTTACATGTGTTTGCACAGGTTGTGCAATGTTGAATCAACATTCTACTGAGAGAAGAAAGCGGGTTGATGTTGCGTATGCAATAACTCAATAGGCTTAGTGTAAAGTCCTGTCCCCTCAGTACAGATTCACACGAGGCATATAGTGAAGTCAAGGTCACTCTGGACCTGTACCTTTATTTCACAGCTCTGGAATGCTGCACTTGCCTGAGACCTGTCCTTATATACCTGTCTCTTGCAAATACACCCCTGGTGGTAAGGTATGCTGGTGGTTACAGGTCATATCTTATTACAGTCATGTATAGCATGTTAGGATACAGTTATATATAATAATGTAAGATACACGACATCACCCTCCCCCAAGGTCTTATTGTCTTTATAGGTTCAGTCTCTCAGGTGGTCTACGCTCTCGCGTGGAGCATCTGAGTTGTGGTTCAGTTGTTTGCCTTGGTGTCTGTTTTTCTTTGGGTGTGATTGCTGGTATCTCGCCTGGGCTGTCTGTTTCGATTGGTGTGATTGTTGTTGACTCGCCTGGGCTGTCTGTTGGGATTGCCCTTTCCTCAGGTTGTTCCCTCTGTCTGTCCACCAGGTGTGGTGCGAGTTCCACATTGTAGTCTGCCTCTGGTTCCGCAGTGTTGTTGGTAAATCTTCTTTTGACTTGGTCTACATGCCTCCAGCAGGTTTTGCCATTGTCCATTTGTACTACCAGTAGCCTGTTTCCTTCCTGGCCTGTTACTGTCCCTGCAAGTCATTTGGGACCCCTGCCATAGTTTAGTACAAACACTTTGTCCCCTATCTCATTCCATCTCCCCCTCGAATTTCTGTCATGGTACTCAGTCAGCTTACAGCGCTTTGCCTCAATGATTTTGTGCATGTCTGTGAGGATTAATGAGAGCCTTGTTTTTAAAGTCCTTTTCATCAACAGTTGCGCAGGGGGGATCCCAGTCAGTGAGTGCGGATGAGATCTGTATGCCAGCAGCAGTCGCGACAGGCGACCCTGCAGCGTGGGACCTTGGATTTTAAGCATGCCTTGTTTAATGATTTGCACTGCTCTCTCCGCCTGGCCATTGGAGGCCGGCTTGAACGGTGCTGTCTTGACGTGATTTATGCCTTGGTCAGTTATAAAGTCTTGGAATTCTGTGCTGGTGAAGCACGGACCATTGTCACTGACCAATATGTCAGGGATTCCGTGCGTTGCAAACATGGTTGCGAGGCTCTCCACAGTGGTGGAGGTCATGCTCGAGTTTAAAATGGTGCATTCGATCCACTTTGAAAATGCATCTACAACTACGAGGAACATTTTGCCCATGAATAGGCCCGCATAGTCTACGTGCACCCGCGACCACGGTTTGGTAGGCCAGGGCCAGGGGCTCAGTGGAGCCTCCCTGGGGGCATTGCTGAGTTGGGCACAAATGGTGCACCTTCGGACGCAGAGCTCCAAGTCCGCATCAATACCAGGCCACCAGACGTGGGATCTGGCTATGGCCTTCATGAGAACAATCCCCGGGTGCTCGAGGTGGAGCTCCCGGACAAATGCCTCTCTGCCTCGTAGAGGCATGACTACTCGGCTGCCCCACATCAGGCAGTCTGCTTGTAGTGATAGCTCATGCATGCGCCTGTGAAAGGGTTTTAATTCCTTGGGGCAGGCATCGCGAGCCTCTGCCCAGTCACCGATTAGGACACATCTTTTTACGAAGGATAACGTGGGGTCGCTGGCCGTCCAGGCTCTGATTTGGCGAGCCGTCATGGGCGAATCTGTGGACTCAAATGCATTGATTGCCTTTACTATCTCACAGTCCTGTTAGTCAGACCCTTCCGTGGTCACCAGGGGTAGCCTGTTGAGCGCGTCAGCACAGTTGTCTGTGCCTGGTCTGTGCCTTATGGTATAGTCGTCGGACATCAGCATGAGTGCCCACCGTTGAATTCGTGCCGAGGCGTTGGCGTTTATTGCCTTGCTCTCGGATAGGAGGGACGTGAGGGGCTTGTGGTTGGTTTCTAACGCGAACTTGGCCCCGAAAATATATTGGTGCGTCTTTTTGACACCGTACACGCACGCGAGCGCCTCCTTCTCTACCATTCCGTACCCGCGCTCTGCCCGCGAAAGTGACCTGGAGGCATAAGCTATGGGTTGTAATTTGCCCGCACTATTGACATGTTGCAAAACGCACCCGACCCCATATGCTGACGCATCGCATGTGAGAACTAGCTTTTTACCTGGGTCAAAGAAAGTCAAAACACTGTTGGAACACAGAAGGTTGCGTGACTTATGGAAGGCGCGTTCCTGGGCGTCCCCGCAAAACCAATCGCACCCCTTCCTGAGTAGCACATGGAGAGGCTCCAGCAGCGTGGTTAAGTTCTGCATAAAGTTCCCAAAGTAATTGAGTAGCCCGAGAAAGGTGTGCAGTTCTGAGACATTCCGGGGCCTGGGTTCCAGGCGAATTGCTTCTGTTTTGGATTCTGTTGGGCGGATTCCATCAGCGGCAATCCTTCTGCCCAAAAATTCAACCTCAGGTGTGAAAAACAGGCACTTGGATTTCTTGACTCATAGGCCTACACGATCCAACCGCTTTAGTACTTCCTCCAAATTACGGAGATGGGAGTCGGTGTCCCTGCCCGTGATAAGTATGTCGTCTTGAAATACAACCGTCCCCGGGATGGACTTGAGCAAACTCTCCATGTTGCGCTGGAATATGGCAACTGCCGACCTGATGCCGAATGGGCATCGATTATACACGAAAAGGCCTCAATGTGTGTTGATGGTGGTGAGTAGGTTGGGTTCCTCGGTCAATTCTTGCGTCATATACGCAGATGTGAGGTCTAATTTTGAGAAAAGTTTACCTCCAGCCAATGTGGCAAATAAGTCCTCCGCTCTGGTCCTGTAGGGAGACTCTGTTTATGGTAGATTTGTAGTCCCCACAGATTCGTAAGGATCCATCAGGCTTCATGACTTGGACGATAGGACTTGCCCAGTCGCTAAATTCCACAGGTGATGTAATGCATTCCCGCAGAAGCCTGTCTAGTTCGTGTTCAATCTTTTCCCTCATCACATAGGGTACAGCTCTGGCCTTGTGATGGACCGGTCTAGCATCCTGTGTGATTTAGATTTTGACTTTGGCCCCTTTGAAAGTGCCCACACCTGGCTGTAAGAGATGTTCAAATCACTTTATAACTGTTGAGCAGGAGGTCCGTTCCTCTAATGACATAGCATGGACATCATCCCATTTCCAGTTTAGTTTTGCCAGCCAGCTTCTCCCCAGCAGTGCTGGGGGGTCTCCGGGGACAATCCACAGGGGAAGTCGGTTCACTGTCCCTTTGTGTGTGACAGAGAGCATGGTGCTGCCGAGGACTGGTACGATTTCTTTGGTATAGGTCCTTAGTTTGGTGTCGACCCTTGTGAGTTTTGGCCTGTCTCTTCTATGCGGCAACAGTTGTTCAAATTGTGCCCTTGAGAGATTGACTCACTCCCGTATCCAGCTCCATGTTGACAGATATCCCGTTGAGTAGGACCCTCATCATTATAGGAGGTGTCATGTTGTAGGAGCAGCGGCCATTGATCGTGTTGACCCGTTGTACATCGGTGTCCCGGGTACTGTCCCCACCATCTTCTGGTCCGCTTTCCGACCCATCCGATTCGTATACCTAGCCGAGCTGCTGTTTTTTTGCACATGCGGGCCAAATGCCCTATATGTTCACAATTTCTGCAAACAGCCTGCTGAAACCGACATCTCCTTAATGAGTGCCCACCCCCACACCTCCAGCACAGACCTGTTCTATTGTTTCAAGTGTTCCCAAAGAATGAGCTGCGTCTGGCTGATCTCTCTTGAGCTTCTCTCAGTTTGTAGTTAATTTCTCGCATTGTGTGTTGATGAGGTGTGAACGGCCGTTCCTGTGGTCCTTGATGGCTTGTGCCTGCTGTCGAGAGCCTGTTCTCCTGGTTTTGTCTGTGTGTGGAGGAAGCAGCTTGTTTAGTGCTGTGAACGTCTTCCGATATTTTTTTAGTTGTCGTACCTGCATTGTAAATCAACCTCGTTTCTTCTTTCCCTACCAAGAATGTCTGTGCAACCAATGCTGCTGCCTCTAAGGTCAGGTTCTTGGTCTCTATGAGCTTTCGGAATATGCCTGTATGGCCTATTCCTTCAATGAAAAAGTCTCTCAGCATTTCTCTCCTCAGTTCATCGGAAAACTCACATAAACTAGCCAACCTCCGAAGTTCCGCCACGAAGTCGGGTATGCTCTGGCCCACACAGTGTCTGTAGTTGTAGAACCTGTGTCTGGCCATGTGTAGGCTGCTCGTTGGCTTCAGGTGGTCTCTTACCAGTGTGCTCAATTCTTCAAACGACTTGCTTGTTGGTTTCTCGGGTGCCAACAGATCCTTCATTAAAGCGTATGTTTTCAAGCCATAGCTGGTCAAGAGATGGGCTCTTCTCTTGTCTGCCTTATCATCGCCTAACTAGTCTTTGGTTACAAGGCTTTGCTGGAGCCTTCCTATAAAGTCCTCCCAATTGTCTCCCGCATTGTACTTTTCATCTGATCCATTGTTCGCCATTCTGTGGATTCTGTAATCCCGTAACTCGTCGCCACTGTAAAGTCCTGTCCCCTCAGTACAGATTCACATGAGGCATGTAGTGAAGTCAAGGTCACTCTGGACCTGCACCTTTATTTCACAGCTCTGGAATGCTGCACTTGCCTGAGACCTGTCCTTATATACCTGTCTCTTGCAAGTGCACCCCTGGTGGTAAGGTATGCTGGTGGTTACAGGTCATATATTATTACAGTCATGTATAGCATGTTCGGATACAGTTATATATAATAATGTAAGATACATGACACTTAGTACCGTGAACTCAATCAGGTGCGACCTGACTCTACTTTATTAGCTCTCAAAATGAGGATTAAACATGGAGGCTTTCTTTATATACAAGGGCTGCACATGTGTGTCTGTGGCCCAATGACCTCTGACGGTCGCTCCCTCTGGTGGCAGGTAAACCCAGGCATACATACATTGCATCATTCCTGTCATGTATTTCACCATCTTGCAATGACTATAAGTATGTAACTGTAACTCATGCATACTGTACCTGTACCCTTGTAATGCACACCCTGACCATAGGGAGTGAGCTCCTCACCTGGGCTTCCAGGTATAAAAGTCGAAGAGGCGACCAAGCTAATTTATGCACACAGCCCTGGTTTCAATGTTGTGATGAACTAGGGAGTTAATGTTGTAAAAAGGACACAGAATCCCACAGGCAGGCAACAGCAATTCAACACCATCCAGGCAGGCAGGCAAGGGCAATTCGACACCGTCCAGGCAGCAACTAGCCCCAGGGTGGGCCTGCAACAGGGACAATGGAAAGGGGATCGGCAATTCACGCCATCACGAGAAACAATACATCCTGTGATGGGACAATTAATACCCTCCATCAGAGTGCTTAGAAACAGCCAAAGGAGCCATCAGAGAGGAATGGCTGGGAATAGCCCTTTTGTTAACAGCAATCTCAGCTCATGTTGGAGATGTGGGGGCAGACACAGTGCAAAAATCTGCAGGTTCCAACTTTATACCTGTTGGATTTGTAATGTCAAGGGACACTTGGCCAGGATATGCAAAAAGGCAGTAGCGAGGCTAGTCTGCGAGACAGAGGAACCAGACGAGGGGTCTGAAATGCAGGATGAGGCCTGGGGAACAACCATGGATGCTGAAGTTCAGAGAGTTCATGTGGCCGACATCCACAGCTCAAACACCAAAACGCCACCCATGATGATGAAAGTCTTACTGAATGGCATCCTGGTGCACATGGAGCTGGATACCGGAGCTAGCCAGTCCCTCATGAGCGCCCAACAATTTGAGAGACTACGGCCACACAGAGCTAGCAGGCCCAAATTGGAACACATTGAGACGCAGCTATGTATGCAAACTTGGTGGTAACGCATAATGAATCACAGAACCGGCTGCCACTCTGGATTGTTCCGGGAAATGGCCCCGCGTTCTTGGGGAGGAGTTGGCTAGCTGAGATGAATTGGAAATGGGGGGATGTGCACGCCATTTCATCCCTGGAGCGAAGTTCATGCTCGCAGATATTGCAAAAATTAAAGTCACTCTTTCAACCAGGTGTCAGAACGTTCAAGGGCACCAGAGTAGTGATGCACATCACTCCAAACGCCAGACCAGTGCACCACAAAGCCAGAGCGGTGCCGTACGTGATGCGTGAAAAAATTGAAAGTGAACTGGACAGGCTGCTCAGAGAGGGCATAATTTCGCCCGTTGAATTCAGCGACTGGGCAAGTCCCATTGTTCCTGTCCTCAAAGCAGATGGCTCGGTTAGGATTTGTGGTGACTACAAAGCCACCATCAACTGAATGTCGCTGCAAGACCAATACCCGCTCCCGAGAGCGGAAGACCTTTTTGCCACGCTGGCAGGTGGTAAGCTGTTCACGAAGCTGGACCTCACTTCGGCCTACATGACTCAGGAACTGGCTGAAGAATCCAAGTTTCTGACCACCATCATGACACACAAAGGATTATTTGTTTACAATAGATGCCTGTTTGGCATTCGTTCAGCAGCGGCTATCTTTCAGCAAAACATGGAAAGCTTGCTCAAGTCCATCCCTGGAATGATCGTGTTCCAAGACGACATCCTTATAACGGGTCGAGACACTGAGGAACACCTCCGCAACCTGGAGGAGGTGCTACGCCGATTGGAACGGGTAGGCCTGCAGCTGAAAAAGGCCAAGTGCGTGTTTTTGGCCCCAGAGGTCGAGTTCCTGGGCAGGAGGGTTGCCGCAGACAGGATCCGGCCCACTGAATCAAAAATTGAGGCGATTCGCCAGGTGCCCAGACCTGGCAACACGTCGGAGTTGCAATCATTCCTGGGACTTTTGAACTCTTTTGGGAACTTCCTGCTGAACTTAAGCACATTGTTGGAGCCGTTACACATGCTCCTCCGTACAGGTTGTGAATGATCTTGGGGGGATTGTCAAGAACAGGCTTTCAATACGGTGAGGAACCTGCTGTGTTCCAACAAACTGTTGACTTTGTATGACCCCTGTAAAAAACTGGTTTTAACATGCGATGCGTCATCCTACGGGGTTGGGTGTGTTTTGCAGCAGGGTGACGATGACGGCCGACTCCAACCGGTGGCTTACGCCTCCAGGTCGCTCTCCCAGGCAGAGCGTGGGTACAGCATGGTCGAGAAGGAGGCACTCGCGTGTGTGTACGGTGTGAAAAAGATGCACCAGTACCTTTTCGGTAGACGGTTCGAGCCAGAGACGGACCACAAGCCGTTAACATCCCTGTTGTCTGACAGCAAGGCTGTCAACGCTAATGTGTCAGCTAGCATACAGCGATGAGCCCTCACGCTGGCTATGTATGACTACACCATATGGCACCGGCCAGACACAGAAAATTGCGCTGACGCGCTCAGCAGGTTCCCACTGGCCACCACCGAGGGGGCGTCGGAGCAGAGCACCAAGACGGTCATGGCTGTTGAGGATTTTTACACTGCGGGCTCCCCCATCAAAGCCCACCAGATCAAACTCTGTACCAACAGGGACCCCCTCCTATCCATGATAAAGAAATGTGTCCTGACTAGGGACTGGGCGCCCGCACACAGGGCGTGCCCCGAGAAAGTCAGGCCGTTTCAGAGACGGATGGATGAACTGTCCGTTCAAGCTGACTGCCTGTTATGGGGCAGTCGGGTAGTCATGCCCCAGTAAGGAAGGGAAGCGTTCATCAGGGAACTCCACAGCGAGCACCCTGGCATCGTGTTAATGAAGGCCATTGCCCGGTCACACGTGTGGTGGCCGGGGATTGACTCAGACCTGGAACACTGGGTTCGCAGGTGCATGACGTGTGCCCAGCTGGGCAATGTCCCCAGGGAGGCCCCATTCAGCCCGTGACCCTGGCCCACCAGGCCATGGTCACGTATTCACATGGACTATGCGGGCCCATTCATGAGGAAAATGTTCCTGATCGTTGTCAATGCATACTCGAAGTGGATCGAATGCATCATATTGAACTCGTGCACAACATCCATCACTGTGGAGAGTCTGGGTACGGTTTTCACGACCCACGGCTTGCCGGAAATCCTGGTCAGCGATAATGGCCCGTGTTTTACCAGCCATGAATTCCAGGAGTTTATGTCGGGCAATGGGATCAAGCACGTCCGGACAGTATCGTTCAAGCAGGCTTCCAATGGCCAGGCGGAACGGGTGGTTCAAGTCGTAAAGCAGGGCATTCTACGCATCCAAGGACCCTCCCTTTAGTACCGCCTATTGCACCTTCTGCTGGCCTACAGGTCTCGGCCGCACTCGCTCACGGGAGTCCCGCCAGCGGAACTCCTCATGAAACGCCGCTCAAGGCGCGGCTGTCCCTCATTCACCCAGCCTTGGCAGACATTGTTGAGGGCCAGTCCCAAACAGAGCTCCATGGTCGAGGTTCAAGGGGGAGGTGTATAGAAATAGATGACCCGGTATTTGTTCTTAACCATGCTTTGGGACCCAAATGGCTTGAGGGCACCGTAATTGGCAAAGAAGGAAACAGGATCATGGTGGTCAGACTAAACAATGGGCGATATGCCGCAAACACTTGGACCAAGTAAAGACAAGGTTCAGTGCAGACATGGAAGAACCAGAAGAAGAGCATGATGAGATACCAACCACTGCCAGCGCACGAGCAACAAAGACAGCCTTCAGCATGCACAGTCCCTGCGGCCAGCCCGGACAGGCCGGAATCACCTCAAGTGACAGAGACGCGTGCTGAGGCTCAGCCACCAGAGCCACAACTGCAGAGCTCCACGAGAGAGCGCCGACCACTCGATAGACTTAATCTCTGAAACTAAAAGACCTAAGGAGGGAGGTGATGTCATGTATTTCACCATCTTGCAATGACTATAAGTATGTAACTGTAACTCATGCATACTGTACCTGTATCCTTGTAATGCACACCCTGACCAAAAGGAGTGAGCTCCTCACCTGGGCTTCCAGGTATAAAAGGGGAGGTCCAACCCAGGATCAGCACTCCTTGGTCCTGGGAATAAAGTGAAGGTCACAGAGTGACCATGTCTGATATATCCATGCCTTGTGTGAGTTTGTAACAAGGTGCAGAGACACTACAATTCCCCCCCAAGATCTTGGTATCAGTCCTATTTACAAATTGAGACGGTCCTGGGCTTTCCGCTCCCTAATTAATCATCTTAGTTCAATTCCAAATCTGGGTGAGTTCTCCGAGTCATTCATGACTTGAGGCTGGCTAGCTGATCTAATGGGAGTGGCAGTGTCCATGTCAGGGATTGAAAATCCAGATTAATTGACAACACCAGGGCCTTCTGATGGCTGACTATGAATCGGTTGGTCATTGATGGTGTCTTCTTCAAAGCTGTTCCCGTTCGTCTGTGTGCCGCAATTTCGTCTGATCAATGTGCCTCCTGCATGTTTGCCCATTAGTGAGCCTGACAATAAGCATCCTGTTACCCTCCTTGGCCGTAACAATGCCAGTGACCCACTTGGGGCCTTGACCATAATTTAGCACATACACAGGATCATTAATAGAGATGTCGCGTGACACAACAGTGCGATCATGATACCACTGCTGATGTTAATGTCTGTTTTCGATGTGATCGCTAAGATCAGGGTGGACAAGCGAGAGCCTGGTCTTGAGACCTCTCTTCATCAACAGTTCAGCAGGGGGGACCCCGGTAAGCGTGTGGGGTCTTGTCCTGTAACTAAACAGTATACGTGACAAGCGAGTCTGCAAAAAACCGTGAGTTACGTGTTTCAGGCTCTGCTTGATAGTTTGAACGGCCCGAACCTCTTGACGATTGGAGGCGGGTTTGGATGGTGCTGACCTGACGTGCTTGATACCATTGAGTCTCATAAACTCTTGAAACTCCAAACTCGTGAAGCACGATCTGTTGTTGCTCACAACGATGTTAGGCAGACCATGAGTGGCGAATATGGCACGAAGGCTCTCAATGGCGGCTGTGGATGTGCTGGATGACATGATTACACATTCTATCCATTTGGAATACGCATCCACCACCAGCAAAAACATTTTGCCCAGGAAAGGACCTGCTTAGTCGATGTGGATCCTCGACAATGGTTTGGATGGCCATGACCACAGACTTAATGGAGATTCCACTGGTGCATTGCTTAACTGCATGCAAGTGTTGCACTGATGCACACGTGACTCCAAGTCAGAGTCAATGCCAGGCCGCTAAACATGAGACCTGGCAATGGCCTTCATCATCACAATACCGGAATGGGTACTGTGTAAATCCCGTACAAATCTCTCCATGCCTTTCTTGGGCATAACAACACGATTACCTCATAGCAAACAATCAGATTGAATGGATAGTTCATCTTTGCGACGGTTATAAGGTTTGGTCTCATCACACACTTCCCTGGGAATGGCCGACCAATCACCACTAAGCACACAATGTTTTACAACCGATAAGATCGGATCCTTGCTGGTCCAGATCCTAACTTGTTGAGCAGTGACAGGCGACCCTTCACTCTCAAAGGCATCCATGACCAACAGTAGGTCGGCGGGCTGTGGCATTTCCATTTCCAGTGTGGGCAACGGTAAACGGCTCAATGCATCAGCACAATTCTCCATGCCAGGTCTATGGTGAATGACGTAATCATAGGCAGATGATGTCAGTGCCCACCTCTGGATGCGGGACGATGCGTTGGTATTGATACCTCTGTGTTCTGAAAACAAAGATATGAGCGGCTAGTGATCGGTTTCAAGCTCGAAACAAAGCCCAAACAGATACTGGTGCATCTTTCTCGACCATGCCGTAGGCTCTTTCCGCTTTAGACATACTTCTCGACGCGTACGCAATGGGTTGTAGTTTGCCCGACTCATTGGATTGTTGGAGCACGCAACCAACCCCATGTGATGAAGCGTCACAGTCCAATACTAAAAGCTTGCACGGGTCATAATGTACCAGCAATTTGTTGGAACAAAGCAGATTTCTAGCCTTCCTGAAGGCCCTGTCTTGAGATACATCCCAAACCCAGTTGTCGCCTTTTCTGAACAGCATGTGCAGTGGCTCTAATAATGTGCTCAATTTAGGTAAGAAATTACTGTAGTTGAGAAGATCAAGGACCGAATGCAGCTCCGTCACATTCTGGGGTATGGGTGGATTTTTGATGGCCTCTGTTTTCGAATCCGTAGGCCTGATGTAGTCTGCAGCAATCTTCCTTCCCAGGAATTCGACGTCCAGTGCCATAAAGATGCACTTTGAACACTTCAGCCTAAGCCCCACTTTGTCCAGACGACGTAGAACCTCTTCCAGGTTGTGCAGATGTTCGGCAGTGTCACGACCTGTGACCAGAATGTTGTCTTGGAACACCACGGTTCTAGGGACGGACTTCAGTAAACTCTCCATCTTTCTCTGAAATATGGCTGCAGCGAGCGAATTCCAAAAGGATACCTATTGTAAATGAACAGCCCTTTATGCATATTGATGCATGTAAGTTTCTTCTACGATTCAACAAGCTCCTGTGTCATATAGGCCGACATCAGAATCAATTTGGTGAATGATTTTCCCCCGGCTCGTGTTGCAAACAGGTCATCAGCTTTTGGTAACGGGTACTGATCCTGTTTCGAAACTCGGTTGATTGTAACCTTGTAGGCTGCACGAATCCTGACAGTGCCATCACTCTTCAGCACAGGAACAATGGGACTAGCCCATTCGTTCAATTCGACCGATAAAATGACCCCTTCACGTTAGAGTTTGTCCAGTTCGATTTCGACCTTCTCCGTCATCATGTATGGGACCGCCCAGGCTTTGTGATGGACAGGCCTTGCATCCGGGTCCACGTTGATCTGCACCTTGGCTCCCATGAATTTCCCGATGCCCGGTTCAAACAGCGAAGGAAATTTGCTCAGCACTTGAGCACATGAGGCATCATCCACCAATGACAAAACCTTAATATAATTCCAGTTTCACTTTATTTTTTTGAGCCAACTCCTGCCAATCAGCGTTGGACCATTGCCTGGAACGATCGACAGTGTTAGATGATGAACCGCCCCATCGTACGACACCTTGACTGCTGCACTGCCAATCACTGGTATGAGCTCTTTGGTGTATGCACACAATTTTGCATTTACTGGACTCAGCTTGGGTTTCACGGCCTTGGTGTCCTACAGCTTTTCGAAAGTCCACTGGCTCATAATGACTCGCACCTGTGCCTAATTCCATAGATACCGGCACACCGTTCAATTTTACTTCAATCATCATTGATTGGCTCTTTGTCAGCAATTAATGTACACTATATACTTGCTCCTCGGATATCTTGGGTTGCATTGCCGGATCCACTCCGGATCGGTCATCATCATCCAAGTGGTGTGTCGCAGCACGCTTGCTGAGCTGCGACATATCTGCTGAAGGTGCCCAATTTTCGCACAGTCTCTATAAATATACTGTCTGAAACGGCACTAATGAGGCCAATGATTGCCCCCACATTGCCCCCACATTGCCCCCACTAACAGGGTGAAATCGGATTCGTGCCCAATGGCGGACTTGGAGCAGCTACAGGTTTCGCAAACGCAGTCGGGTAGGCCCTGCCAGGTGCAGCTCTGCCAACCGACGACACAATCTGGTGCACAGTACTTGCCGTGGAGTTCCGACTCTGCGAGAATATCTGCTTTGTACTATCGACCGTGGTCAGGCAAGCCTGGGCGATCTTGATGGTCCTGCTCAGATCCAGCGTCTCCGCAGCCAGCAGCTTCCGCAGGATCACCTTGTGGTTTCTGCCTATGACAAAGACGTCGCGCAGCATGTCTTCCAATGCGGTTTTGGGGTTGCCTTTTTATATCTCTTAAGGTCCATTGTCTCTCAACATAAGTTGGTAAAGCCCCAGGATTGGGTCTATACTTTCGCACTGTATTTCGAGCTTGGCACGACACTGAGCTCTTCTTCTATCGCCTTCGCCTCCACGCCCACTTCTTTGGGCAGGAGTTTTCCCCTCGCACAGTGCACCCTTTCTCCCATTTTTAAAATCCTCGTTCTACCTGGACCTCTCCCTCTGGCCTCTTACTCTCTCTCTCGATTCTTTCATTGGGAATTGCTAGGTGACATCAGCCATCTCAATTTCTCTGCTCACCTCACTCACCCTAACCTAACTGCCTCTAAACTTGCAACATTTTGTTCTGTCAGATCCAACCCTAACACTGTCATCAAACCTGCTGACAAGCATGGCGTTGTTGTTTTGCGAACTCACCTCTACTTTGCGGAGGCTGAACAGCAACTTTTTGACACCTCCTCCTATCTCCCCCTGGACCCTTACACCACGACCGAAAATCAAGCCATAATTTCCAAGATTATCACTGACCTCCCTCCATAGTCTCCAGCCTCATAATTCCCCAACCCTGCATTGTCTGCTTTTACCTCCTTCCCAAGATCCACAAGCAGGACTGCCCTGGTTGACCCATCATTTCAGCAGAGGAGGACAAAGGGTTTACTTAGGAGGGGGAAAATAGAGTACGAGAGGAAGCTTGCTGGGAACATAAAAACTGACTGCAAAAGCTTCGATAGATATGCGAAGAGAAAAAGATTAGTGAAGACGAACATAGGTCCCTTGCAGTTGGACTCTGGTGAATTAGTAATGGGGAGCAAAGAAATGGCAGACCAATTGAACAAATACTTTGGTTCTGTCTTCACGAAGGAAGACATAAATGACCTTCCGGATGTAAGGGGACCAAGGGTCTAGTGAGAAGGAGGAACTGACGGATATCCTTATTAGGCAGGAACTTGTGTTGGGGAAATTGATGGGGTTGAAGGCCGATAAATCCCCAGGGCCTGATTGTCTGTATCCCAGAGTACTTAAGGAGGTGGCCCTAGAAATAGTGGATGCATTGGTGATCATTTTCCAACAGTCTATCGACTCTGGATCAGTTCCTATGGACTGGAGGGTAGCAAATGTAACACCACTTTTAAAAAAGGAGGGAGAGAGAAAACGGGTAATTATAGACCAGTTAGTCTGACTTCAGTCGTAGGGAAAATGTTGGAATCAATTATTAAGGATGAAATAGCAGCACATTTGGAGAGCAGTGACAGGATCGGTCCAAGTCAGCATAGATTTGTGAAAGGGAAATCATGCTTGACAAATCTTCTGGAATTTTTTGAGAATGTAACTAGTAGAGTGGACAAGGGAGAACCAATGGATGTGGTGTATTTGGACTTTCAAAAGGCATTTGACAAGGTCCCACACAAGAGATTGGTGTGCAAAATCAAAGCACATGGTATTGGGGGTAATGTACTGGCATGGATAGAGAACTGGTTGGCAGACAGGAAGCAGAGAGTCGGGATAAACGGGTCCTTTTCGGAATGGGAGGCAGTGACTAGTGGAGTGTCACAGGGCTCAGTGCTGGGACCCCAGCTCTTTACATTATACATTAATGATTTGGATGAAGGAATTGAGTGTAATATCGCCAAGTTTGCAGATGACACTAAACCGGGTGGTGGTGTGAGCTGTGAGGAGGATGTTGAGAGGCTGCAGAGTGATTTGGACAGGTTGGGTGAGTGGGCAAATGCATGGCAGATGCGGAATAATATGAATAAATGTGAGGTTATCCATTTTGGTGGCAGAATCACGAAGGCAGAATATTATCTGAATGGTGGCAGATTAGGAAAAGGGAAGATGCAACGAGAACTGGGTGTCATGGTTCATCAGTTATTGAAGGTTGGCATGCAGGTGCAGCAGGTGGTGAAGAAGGCAAATGGCATGTTGGCTTTCATAGTTAGGGGATTTGAGTATAGGAGCAGGGCGGTCTTACTGAAATTGTACAAGTCCTTGGTGATGCCTCACCTGAAATATTGTGTTCAGTTTTGGTCTCCTAATCTGAGGAAGGACGCTCTTGCTATTGAGGAAGTGCAGCGAAGGTTCACCAGACTGATTCCAGGGATGGCTGGACTGACATATGAGGAGAGACTGGATCAACTGGGCCTTTGTACACTGGAGTTTAGAAGGATGGGAGGGGATTTCATAGAAACATATAAGATTCTGACGGGACGGAACAGGTTAGATGCGGGAAGAATGTTCCCGATGTTGGGGAAGTCCAGAACCAGGGAACATAGTCTTAGAATAAGAGGTAGGCCATTTAGGACTGAGATGAGGAGGAACTTCTTCACTCAGAGAGTTGTTAACCTGTGGAATTCCCTGCCACAGAGAGTCATTGATGCCAGTTCATTGAATATATTCAAGAAGGAGTTAGATATGGCCCTTACGGCTAAAGGGATCAAGGGGTATGGAGAGAAAGCGGAAAAGGGGTACAGAGGTGAATGATCAGCCATGATCATATTGAATGGTGGTGCAGGCTCGAAGGGCCGAATGGCCTACTCCTGCACCTATTTGCTATGTTTCTATGTTTCTATGTTTCTAACCTGTTCTTGCCACACAGAACTGATATATTTCTTTTTTATGGCTCTTTCTACCTACATCCGCAACTTTTCTGATGCTCTCCACCACTTCAACAGTTTCCAGTTTTCTGGCCCTTACAGATTCCTTTTCATCATGAACGTCCAATCCCTCTACACTTCCATCCCCCACCAGGATGGCCTTTGAACAGAGGCCCAAACAGTCCCCATCCGCCACCAACCTCCTCCACCTGGTTGAACTTGTTCTCACATTGAACAACTTCTCTTTTGACTCCACTCACTTCCTCCAAATAGAAGGTGTTGCTATGGGAACCCATATTGGTCCTAGCTATGTCTGCCTCCCTCACCCTTTTTTCCGGTACATTGATGACTGTATTGGTGCCACGTCCTGCTCTCGCCCTGAACTTGAAAATTACATTCACTTTGTTTCCAGTTTCCATCCTTCCCTCATCTTCACATGGTCCATTGCTAACACTTCCCTTCCCTTCCTTGACTTCTCTGTCTCCATTTCTGGGAATAGGTTGTTGACCAATATTCACTCTAAGCTCACTGGCTCCCACCGATACCTGGACTACACTTCCTCCCACCCTGCTTCCTGCAAGGACTCAATTCTATTCTCCCAGTTTCTCCATCTCCATTGTACCTGTTCTGATGATATCACCTTCCACACCAGTGCTTCTGTCATGTCTTCCTTTTTCCTCAACCGAGGATTGACCTGGCCCTCAACTGTGTCCGCTCCGTTTCCCACACTTGTGCCCTCACCCCTTCCCCTCCTTCCCAGAACCATGATAGGGTTCACCTTGTCCTCACCTTCCCCCCACCCCCAACAGCCTCCACATTCAACAGATCATCCTCTGCCACTTCCGTTACCTCCAGCGTGATCCCACCACCAACCACATCTTCCCCTCCCCTCCCCTTTCAGCATTCTGAAAGGACCGTTCCTTCTGCAACACCCTGGTCCACTCCTCAATCACCCCTAACCCCCTCTCCCCTTCCCACGGCATCTTCCCGTGCAAGCGCAGGAGAAGCAACACCTGCCCTTTGTATTCCTCCATCCCCAATCTCCAGGGCCCCAAACACTCCTTCCAGGTGACACAGCTTATATTTCTTTCAATTTAGTGTACTGAATTCGCTGCTCACGATGTGGTCTCCTCTCTATATTGGAGAAACCAAAAGCACATTCAGTCCGCAAGCGTGCTCCTGAACTTCCGGTTGCCTGTCACCTTAATTCCCCGCTTCACTCCCACTCTGAGCTTTCCGTCCTCGGCCTCCTACACTGTTCCAATGAAGCTCAACGTAAGCACAAGGAACGGCACCTCATCTTTCTATCGGGCACTTTACAGCCGCCAGACTCAACAATGAGTTCAAGAATTTCAGATCATAACCACTGTCCCCATTTTTTGGAATGGCAGCTGTTGATGTTCTGATCTTCCCATTTACTCTTCTTGACCTATCTTTTTTTCCTTTACTTGGCCCATTACCATCTCCTTTTTCTCACACCATTATCCCTTTTGTCATTTAATCACCCCTGCCTTCCAGCCTATCACAGACCTTCCCTTATGTTCATTCTTCCCCTCCCCCCTTTCCCGGCCCCTGCACTTGCGTAAAATCTGTTACATCTCTAACTTCTTCCAGTTCTGACAAAGGGTCTATCACCTGAAACGCCAACTCTGTTTCTCTCTCCATGAATGCTGCCTGACCTGCTGAGTATTTCCAGCATTTTCCGTTTGAATTGAATATCGGAAAACCCGAAGTTCTCGACACAGGGATCGCACGATCTTTGTGTGAATGCCTTCGCTTCTCTGCTGACCACAAATTCCGGGCCATTCACTTTTATCCCCACAGTACAGGGAGTTGCTGGAAGTCTGAGATGATGCAAACTTCACAATTTTTTTCTTTTAATATCTAGTGTTATAAATCTAGCAATTTCGAAAAAGGGTGTTTCATTTTCCAGATGGCATAAATGCAGAAAATACAAATGTAATAGCAACAACAGGATGCTGCATCTGATTTTCAAACACATATAGTGCAAACGCAGTGTGCAATTGTTGGGTTGGCATGAAAAAAAACTATTCCAAACACAAGAGCTCTGCACGAGGAAAAATCATTTTCGGCGAAGGGCCTTGTCCAGGGTGCCCACGAGGGTAGGAAAGGAAGAGCAACTCTACCATGAGCTCTTCTGGAGATGAGCTAATTGTTTTGTTTTATCTACATCATTTGATTGAAAAAGAAGCAGGTGAATTAGGAAAGAGGGGAAAACTATCTGAGAATGAAGGATTTGTCCATGACCTCGGGGAAGATGGACACCACTTAGGCTTGCCAATGTATTCCTGGAGGCCTGCTCACATGACATCTGATCATGTGACTGCTGGTCAGGTGACGTCCGGTCACGTAGCATTTGATTGCATGACATTTGCTTGTAGTTTGCAAATGTTATTCCATTATTGACCTACAATTTTTAATGGAGCCTACGCAAGTAGATGATGCATGCAATCTGAGAAACTTGGATTGTCATTTAATCTTTGCTTCTGATCTCAAAACGCAGACATTATTTCCAGATGCGAGTAAATGCTTCGATCTAGTACCTGAACTATAAAATTGTCCTTCAAAATCAGAGAAATAGTTCAATCAGTTAATTAGGTTGTGTAATTTCAATGCTTTGTTTAATATATTTCCTGCTATTCAGAGCAGGATTAACATTCTCGGCCATACTTTAACAGATAAGTGGCCACCTCACAAAGTCAAACACGGTGGCATCTGAAGGCAGCTCAGGAAAAAGACAGTCAGCTTCATCATTCAGACATCATGGCACTAAAACAGTCTGCTGCTAACTTGCCCATTGAAGTCACTCGCAGTCTCTTGAAGAAAACCTTTACTTCCTGTTCCCAAGAGTGACTTCAAGTGCACCTCTGCAATTTTGAAATTCCCTTTCTTGAAATGTAGCACTTCCCTATGACATATTATATTCAGTGGATTTTTTTTTAACATGCAAGGTTTCAACTCACTAATTCTCTGTCAACAGAGTTACTGTTGAATGAAGAAAAACATACAAAATTTGGGCGGCAACATACAAAGAGCCCATTCTGCAGCTGCCCTCTGGTTTCGTCTACAATGGGTAAGACGTATTCTGGGTTGGGGCATTTGTCAGTAAGCCCCAGAATTGTGGAACAGATTCCACTAAGATCGGTGCTGGGAAGAATTGCATTTGCAGCAGGGAATCGATAAATTGAATGAATCATTAATGTGACATCCCTAGCTGCAATTCAAGCCTGTCCCTGACCCATGAGTAGTGAAGGTGCACAGGTGCAAACAATAAATCCAAAGTGCCATTCCCCCAGGTTGCCAGTAGCAGTGCCCAGGAGTCCAATCCTCAAATCCAGGAGACCCCAAAACAATTGGCATATATTCCAAAAAGCAGACCCTGATGATCTTAAAGTATCCAATAAAACTGCTGTTGGATATTTATGCTGTTGGAGGATTATGGATTATGAAAAAGATAAGTAAAAGTTTACATCCCCAAAATTTTACGGACGGAGAGGGCAGAAAGCCTGAGTTATGTTGAGGAAGGTGGCTGATCCCAGCAACTCAGGTATCCTGGGATTCCACCCCATTTGCAATTGGGACTGCACTTGCCTGGTTCAATTCTTATCGATCTAATCATAGGAAATAATCCTCTGCAACGGCTTCTCTTCCCGCCCCCGCATCGTTACCTCTGGTGTTCCCCGAGGATTTATCCTAGGCCCCCTCCTATTTCTCATCTACATGTGCTCCTTGGTGACATCACCTGAAAACACAGCATTAGTTTCCACATGATGACATCCAGCTCTACCTCACTACCACTTCTCTCGACCCCACCACAGTCTCTAAATTATCAGATTGCTTGTCCGACATCCAGTTCTGGATGAGCAGAAATGTTCTCCAATTGGGAAGACCAAACCCATTGTTTTCAGTCCCTGCCACAAACTCCGTTCCCTAGCCACTGACTCCATCCCTCTCCCTAACTTTTATCTGAGGATGAATCAGACTTTTTGCAACCTTGGTGTCATATTTGACCCTGAAATGATCTTTCGACCACATATCCGCTGCATAACTAAGACCGCCTATATCGACCTCCGTAACATCACCCATCTCCACCCTTGTTTCATCTCATCCGCTTCTGAAGCCCTCATCCAGGCCTTTGTTACCTTTAGACTTGACTATTCCAATGCACTCCTGACTGGCCTCCCACATTCTACCCTACGTAAACGAGATGTGATCCAAAACTCGGCTGCCCATGTCCTAACTCGCACCAAGTCCCGCTCAACCATCACCCCTGTGCTCACTGACCTACATTGGCTTCCGGTTAAGCAATGCCTCGATTTCAAAATTCTCATCTTTATTTTCAAATCCCTCCATGGCCTTGCCTCTCCCTATCTCTGTAATCTCCTCCAGCCCCACAACTCCCCGAGATGTCTGCGCTCCTCTAATTCGGCCCTCTTGAGCATCCCTGATAATAATCGCTCAACCATTGGTGGCCGTGCCTTTTGTTGCCTTGGCCCCAAACTCTGGAACCCCCTTACCTAATCCTCTCCGCCTCTCTACCTCTCTTTCCTCCTTTAAAACACTCCTTAAAACCTACCTCTTGTTTTTGGTCACCTGCGCTAATTTCGACTTGTACGGCTCTATGTCAAATTTATTTTATATCTCATAATACTCCTGTGAAGCGCCTTGGGAAGTTTCACTACATTAAAGGCGCTATGTAAATGCAAGTTGTTTTTGTTGCTCTATAGATTTCAGTGGCTGGGCCATGGGTGGATCTATGTCAAGGAGGCAGAGCTAGGAGTCCCACTAAGGGCTTTAGGAGGCCCCAAAACCTTTACTAAGGAAAAAATTGGAGGGAATCGATTACTTTCACAAAGATTGTTTGCTCCATTGGGAAAAGATGATGAGAGGAGAATGTTTTTGTTTGGGTCTTTGCTAGGAGTGCTCTCTGCCTTCAAAATAGTATGATGCCACTCGAGCTGGGAATTTAGGGAAGATGTTGCTGTCCCAGCCATGCAAATCATCTCATCCCTGGCCTTTGGGACAGGTTCGGCAGCTTGAAACTAGGGCAGACAGGGATTCTGCTCGACACTAGTGGAGGGAATGCCACAAATTTCAGGGCCTCAATGTGTTTTTAGCTTATTCCATGGTTTTATACCACCTCAATATTTAGGATGTGCAAATTTTCTATTTTGCTCATATATCATAAAAAATATGTATCTGTTATAGAATGTTACAAAGGGATTTTAATGTGCAGTGTTAATTTGTAATTTTGATCGAGATTGTATCCTTTAACTTATCTCCAAATGGAACCATCTGTCAAACATAACAAATACCAATAATGTGGCACCTTTTATTGGAATTTTAAAAATTGGATATAGCATTGTAGCCAAAATTCAGATGAAACAAATGGAACTAATGCAATTTTAATGTTGCCAAAGGCATCCAGTTCAAAATTAAAATAGTGGAACAACCTGCCTGTTCCTTTTAGAGCAAGGTTAAATGCATAAAATTCCCCAATCTGTTCCCATCTTTCAAATTTCCATTTAAAAATAAAATGATATCTTGTCTTTTTTTGATGCCTGTTCTGAGTGCTGGACCTGGGAGACATACAGATTTCTAGTTCCCCCATTGACAAGAACCAATCATTCTCCAATTCGCAACATGAAATAAAGATTTCTCCATGATAATCACAAAAGTTTTGTTTGGCAATGGAATCTTTATCTCAGTTCACTTGTTGAAAATTGAACAGTTCCCGTTGATTAGGGAACGGGGTGGGTGATAAACATGCTCACAGGTTCGGATTCTCACGCTTTCACGGTTATTGAAGTAGAACAAAAGTGGAGCAGAGCAAGAGATGTTCTCTCTGTCTTTTCAATGACAAATTACAAGGCAAAAGAAAAGTGCTTCAAGGGAAAAAAAATCTTGCAAAGCTAATTGTTATGCTGCAAACATATAAAAGGTGTGCATATTCAACAGGATGTGCATTAATGCATACAATGAATCATGTCAGTACTGTGCTAAATCCAGCACTGTACCATAACAGTATGTGGAGTGTGTAAAGTCCTTACACAATACCACAAATCCACACGAGGCACGTTCTATGGACAAGGTCACTCCATGACCTGAACCTTTATTCACAGGTCCAAGAAGTGATGCGCCTGCGTGGGACCTCCCTTTATATACCTGGATGACCAGGTGAGGAGTGTATCCCACAAATTCACCCCCTGTGGTCAAGGTGTGCATTTCTTACGTATATACAGTATTGCAGTGTTGTTACATAAAGGTTACATACATGACATCACCTCCCCCTCAACATCTTATTGGGATCATAGGTTAAGTCTCTCAGGTGGTCTGCGCTCTCTCGTGGAGCGCCGCAGTTGGGGCTCTGGTTGTTGAGCCTTGGTATGCGTGTCTGTCACCTGTGATGATTCCCGCCTGTCCGGGCTGACCGCAGGGACTGTGCATGCTGCTGAATGTTCTTGTTGCTCGTTCACTGGCGGTGGTGTGGATACCATCTCATGATCTTCCTCAGTGTCCATGTTGAACCTTTTTTTTACTTGGTCGAGATGCTTGCGGCATATCTGCCCATTGTTAAGTTTAACCACTATGACCCTATTCCCCTCTTTGTCTATTACAGTATCCTCAAGCCATTTGGGCCCCAAAGCGTGATTGGGAACAAATACGGGGTCATCAATTTCTATACATCTCCCCCTTGAATTTCGGTCATGGTACTCGTTTTGGGACTGGCGCTTGCCCTCAACAATGTCGGACAGGACTGGATGAATGAGGGACACCCGAGTTTTGAGTGTTCGTTTCATGAGTAGCTCCGTGGGCGGGACCCCCATGAGCGAGTGCGGTCGGGACCTATAGGCCAGCAGGAGGCGCGATAGGCGCATTGCAGGGAGGGTCCTTGAATCCGGAGCATGCCTTGTTTTATGATTTGGACCGCACGTTCCGCCTGGCCATTGGAGGCCGGCTTGAACGGTGCTGTCCTGACATGGTTAATGCCATTACCCGACATGAACTTCCGGAATTCGTAGCTTGTGAAACATGGGCCATTATTGCTAACAAGAATGTACGGCAAGCCGTGGGTCGCAAAGACCGTGCGCAGACTCTCCACGGTGGTAGATGTTGTGCACAAATTCAAAATGATGTACTCGATCCATTTCGAGTACGCATCAACCACAATGAGAAACATTTTTCCCATGAATGGGCCTGCATAGTCTACGTGAATACTTGACCATGGCCTGGTAGGCCAGGGCCCCGGGCTGAGCGGGGCCTCCATGGGGGCATTACCGAGCTGGGCACACGTCGTGCACCTGCGAACATCGTGTTCCAGGTCTGAGTCTATTCCCGGCCACCACACATGTGACTGGGCAATGGCCTTCATCAGCACGACGCCTGGGTGCTCGCTGTGGAATTCCCTGATGAATGCCTCCCTGCCCCTCTGGGGCATGACTACCCGGCTGCCCCATAGTAGACAGTCGGCTTGGATTGAGAGCTCATCCATCCGCCTGTGAAACGGTCTGACCTCCTCAGGGCATGCTCCGTGTGCGGGCGCCCAATCCCCAGTCAGGACACATTTCTTAATCAAGGATAGGAGGGGATCTCTGTTGGTCCAGATTTTGATCTGGCAGGCTGTGATGGGGGAGCCTGCGCTGTCAAAGGCATTGACAGCCATGACCATCTCAGCACTTTGCTCCGCTGCCCCCTTGGTGGTGGCCAGTGGGAGCCTGCTGAGCGCATCAGCGCAATTTTCAGTGCCGGATGGTTTAGTCATACGCAGCGAGCGTGAGAGCCCATCGCTGTATGCGAGCTGACGCATTGGCATTGACAGCCTTGCTGTCTGACAGCAGGGATGTTAACGGCTTGTGGTCCATTTCTAATTCGAATCTCCTGCCAAAAATGTACTGATGCATCTTTTTCATGCCATAGACACATGCGAGTGCTTCCTTCTCAACCATCCCATATCCCTGTTCAGCTTGAGAGAGCCACCTGGAGGCATAAGCCACAGGCTGTAGTTGACCCTCAGCATTACTCTGCTGCAACACACACCCAACCCCATAGGACGATGCATCACATGTCAGAACCAATTTCTTACGGTGGTCGTACAGGGTCAACAACTTATTTGACCAAAGTAGGTTCAATGCCCAATTGAAAGCCCGTTACTGACAGTCCCCCCAAAACCAATCGCAACCTTTTGCAGCAGCATGTGTAGCGGCTCCAATAATGTGCTTAAGTTCGGCAGAAAGTTCCCGAAATAGTTCAAGAGTCCCAGAAATGAACGCAAATCCAATGTGTTGCAGGGCCTGGGTGCTCGTCGAATTGCCTCCGTTTTGGATTCGATAGGCCGAATCCCGTCTGCAGCAACCCTCCTGCTCAGAAACTCTACCTCGGGAGCCAAAAACACACATTTAGACTTCTTGAGTTGCAGGCCTATCCGGTCCAGTCAGTGTCGCACCTCCTCCAGGTTGTGGAGGTGTTCCTCGGTGTCACGACTGGTTATGAGGATGTCGTCCTCAAATAAAATTGTTCCAGGAATGGATTTGAGCAGGCTTTCCATGTTTCTTTGAAAAATCGCGGCCGCTGATCAAATGCCAAACAGACACCTGATGTAAACAAACAGTCCCTTGTGCGTGGTGATGGTGGTGAGCAGTTTGGATTCTTCGGGCAGTTCCTGGGCCATATAGGCTGAAGTGAGGTCCAACTTTGTGAACAGCTTGCCGCCTGCCAGCGTGGCAAAAAGGTCCTCCGCTCTCGGGAGCGGGTATTGATCTTGTAGGGACACTCGATTGATGGTGGCCTTGTAGTCGCCACAGATCCTGACCGAGCCATCCGCTTTTAGGACGGGAACGATGGGGCTCGCCCAGTCGCTGAATTGAATGGGCGAGATGATGCCCTCGCTCAGCAATTGGTCCAACTCGCTCTCAATTTTCTCCCGCAGCTCTGGCTTTGTGGTGCACTGGTCTGGCGTCCGGGGTGATGCATATCACTACTTTGGTACCTTTGAATGTCCCGACGCCAGGTTGAAATAGTGACTCAAATTGCTGTAGGACCCTTGAGCATGAACTTCGCTCCACAGATGACATGGCGTGCACATCCCCCCATTTCCAGTTCATCTCAGCTAACCAGCTCCTCCCCAACATTGCGGGACCATTGACCAGGACAATCCAGAGCGGCAGCCGGTTCACCGATCCATTGTGTGTGACCGCCTAGCACTGGAATGATTTCTTTGCTGTACGTCCGTAATTGCATCTCAATGCGTTCTAGTTTGGGTCTGCTGGCTTTGAGTGGCCACAGTTTTTCGAATTGTTGAACACTTACGAGTGACTGGCTGGCCCGCATGTCCAGCTCCATGCGTACAGGGATGCCGTTTAATAGGACTTTTATCATCATAGGTGGCGTTTTGGTATATGAGCTGTGAATGTTTGCCACATGAACCCGCTGAACTTCAGCGTCCATTGATTTGCCCCAAGCATCATCCTGCCTCGCAGACCCCTCATCTGGTTCATCCGCCTTGTATATTAGCCTGGTTACAGGCTTTCTGCATATTCTGGCTAAATGGCCACTGAGGTTACATTTCTGCAGACGAACTGTTGAAACCTGCAAGTCCTGACAGCATGTCTGCCCCCACACCTCCAGCATGAACTGAGATTCCCATTGTTGTGAACAAAAGAACTGTTACAAGGCATTCCTTGCTGATTGTCCCTTTGACTGCTCTTGAGCACCCTGTTAGTGGGTGTCAATGGCCCCATCCCGGGCCACATTGCCAACTGGGGGGTCATAAATGTCCGTTCAGCCTGCCATTGTCTCTGTTGGAGTCTTACTCTTGGGTCTATTGCTGCCTGGGGTGTGTCGAACTGCCCTTGCCTGCCTGCGGGGCTCTGTGTCGCATTTATGATATTGACTCCCTGATCCATCGCCACGTTCGAGGCAGAATTGCGCGCGTATATTATCTTGGTTTCCTCCTCCCCCGCCATAAAAGCCTGAGCCATCAACGCCGCCGCTTCGGAGGTCAAGTCTTTGGTCTCAATTAGCTTTCTGAAAATCCCAGCATGACCGATGCCCTCAATAATGAAATCCCTTTGCATCTCCCCCCTGCAGGCGTCTGTGAACTGACAGAGGCTGACCAAGCGCCGGAGATCCACAACGAAATTGGGTATGCTCTGTCTTTCCCGACGTTGGTGGGTATAGAATCTGTGTCGGGCCATGTGTACGCTGCTCGCCAGTTTGAGGTGCTCACCGATTAGTTTGCTGAGCTCTTCAAAGGTTTTGTCCGCCGGCTTCTCGGGTGCTAACAGGTCTTTCA
The DNA here is from genome assembly GCF_044704955.1 of Pristiophorus japonicus. Taxonomy (NCBI): domain Eukaryota; kingdom Metazoa; phylum Chordata; class Chondrichthyes; family Pristiophoridae; genus Pristiophorus; species Pristiophorus japonicus. Next base: position 227,567,095 of record NC_091980.1, read on the forward strand.
TGAGCGCGTAAGTCTTAGGTCCACAGCTGGTCAGCAGATGAGCCCTTCACTTGTCGGCCGCTGCGTCTCCCAGCCAGTCCTTCGTCTCAAAACTCTGCTGGAGCCTCTCAATGAAATCATCCCAGTCCTCACCAACACAGTACCGTTCATCTGTGCTGCCGGTAGCCATTCTCGTGGGTCGTTGATTCCCGCTTCTCGTCGCCAATGTAAAGTCCTTACACAATACCACAAATCCACATGAGGCACGTGCTATGGACAAGGTCACTCCATGACCTGAACCTTTATTCACAGGACCAAGAAGTGATGAGCCTGCATGGGACCTCCCTTTATATACCTGGATGGCCAGGTGAGGAGTGTCTCCCACAAGTTCACCCCCTGTGGTCAAGGTGTGCATTTCTTACATATAAACAGTATTGCAGTGTTGTTACATAAAGATTACATACATGACAGAATGTTCTTTCACATCATGATTATATTGCTGTTATAACATATATATATATAACATATACTGTTATAAGTTCCTTTCAAATCTTACAGTGCAGAAGGATGCCTGTGAAAGCTCCTTGTTCAAGCTTTCTAATTAGTCCCACTCCCTTGCTCTTGCCATTTCTCCTTGGCCCTGCAATGTTTTCCCCATCAAGTTTTTATTCAAATAGTGGCCATTAATAAAGGAAATAAAAGGGAGCATCGTGCCTATAGGTGCATGAATAGTGTGAGTGTAACCAATGGTGCCTTGTATCATTGCTGAATATGCTTTGATGAACTGCATTCTGGATAATCATACTGACATCTTCTGCTGTTGCTTGGATGATCGAGTGGATTTTAGTTATCTTGACTGTTTTCACACATTTCCACCACTAGCCCACAATCTCTCCAAAACCCATGTTATTCTGCTATATCGAGACATTTCCAGAAATTACAACGAGAAGATCTAAAGCCTTACAACCCCTCCTTCCCCTGAACTCTCCAGTCCTCTGACTCCAGCCTCATGTGCTCCCCCCTCCTCTCCCTGCCTCCTCTGCAGCCCACCATTGGCTGTTTCACTTTTAGCCACATAAATTCCATGTTCTGGAATTACCTCCTGCTCTAAACCTACCTCTTTGGCCAAGCTTTTGGTCATCCCTGCTGATATCTCCTTTAGTTTTTTTCTTAATATATAGTGAAATAACAGTTGATATTGCTGCAGTTCAGAACTATGATACAACATCACTTCTGTTAAAACGTGTCAATCCTGGGTACAGTCACTGTTCTGTGGCACTGCTATCAATAGGGGAAACAAGAGCTGGGCCCGATTTTAAAATGGAGCGGGAGTCGGGTGGGCAGGGTTAGAACACACGTAAAGGCTCCACCCTGCCCGACATTGACAGCGTGAAGGCTGGGCAATTTTAACTCTCGGGCCTCACTTGCATGTCACTGGTCAATGGCTCACCCAAAAGGGCTGGACAGCGGCGGTGAGCCGGCAGGCAGGAGATTAAGATTGGGCAGCAGGATACCACCAATCGGCATCAAAGAGAGGCTCACCGCCAAGACGGTAAGTTGCAGGATGAGGGTTTCAGGAGAGTTTTGCAGGAGGGAAGAGGGGGGAACACGGGGCAGGGAAGGCATAAACTTGCCTTGTTGGGCACAGAGAAGAACTCCTGCTCCTCCTGGCCCCACAAGGAAAGTACAAAAAAGCTTACCTTAAATGGCCTCTTCTGGTCCCAGATCCTCTTCCCACTATTTTCACCTGGTGGGAAGCCACAGTGGCTTTACCGTTTATGCCTGAGTGAAAATCGTAGTCAGGGCCCAATGCCATCGTTGTACCTCGATATGCATGTTTAAGGAAATAAAGACTTGCATTTATGCAATCGCATTTGGAAACAATTGCATTGGATTGCCAGATTCACTATATTCAAAGAAGTGTGCAGATGAAAGAAAAGAAAAAAAGACTTGCATTTGTATAGTGCCTTTCACGACTTCAGGATGTTCCAAAGCCCTTTACAGTCAATGAACTACTTTTTGAAGTGTAGTCACCATTGTAATGCAAGAAACGCGACAGCCAATTTGTGCACAGCAAACTCCCCAAAACAGCAATGTGATAATGACCAGATGATTTGTTTTTAGTGATGTTGATTGAGGGATAAATATTGGCCAGGACACCGAGGACAACTTCCCTGGTTTTCTTCGAAAATAGTGCCTTTGGATCTTTTACATTCCCCTAAGAGAGCAGACAGGGCCTCGGTTTAATGTCTCATCAGGAAACCAGCACTTCCAACAGTGTAGCACTCCCTTGATATTGCACTGGAGTGTCAGCCTAGATTTTTGTGTTTAAGTCTCTGGAGTGAAACATGAACCCACAACCTTATGACTAGGAGGCCAGAGTGCTACCAACTGAACCACTGCTGACACAGGTCAGTAGGATTCCATCGGTTCCAGGCAAGTGCCCTTGCCACCTGCTCAGCAGACTAGGTTAAAAATGACAATGGGGAGATATATGTTGTTAGAAATTAGGGATACCTAAACTTTATATGGTTATGCAACGGAAATTGTGATGTGAATAATACTATGTTTTGACGATTTTATCGAGCTCGAGGCAAGTAAGGGGTTAATGTATCAGTCATGTTTTACTGAAATTGCTTAAGTTTCATTTTCCTAAAAATGTGTATGAGATAAGAGACTTGGAAGGACAGGGCCTGATATTTTATGGAGAAGACAGTTGTCAACATGCTGTAAGGCCATGATTGGTCAAGTACAGAACCCATGTATAATGGCTATGAGAACCCTCGACACTTGGAATATAATAGGAGTGTTGGTCTTTTTCCATGGCTTAAAAAAAAAACTCAACATACCATTCAGCAACTTTTTTTAAGGGGAATCCCTTGTAGGTTAAATGGTTTTGTCCATATTCTACCCCAGGTCCACCCCTAAAAAGAGATTAAAAGAAAGACATGACAAGCCCGAGTGCAGATGGTGGAGTGAGATTTCTCGATGGTGGATCAATGCTGAGTTCAGTTCTGAGTAGTTCAGGAAGAGAGAGGAAGAAGAAGAACTGTTTGTGCATGCCAGCCGTCTGACCGATCGGGCCTGGTATCAGCTATTTGTCATGGCCGTAAGTTTTTGCTGTATAACTAGTGTGTTATATTCTGTCCTAAACTCCAATTAAACACAATATACCCACCATATTGGTTTGCACTCGATGCTGATTATTTGAAAAACCTGAGATAAGTTAATCTCAACAATGTGGAACCCTGGTGGGTAAGTTTTAAATTTCCTCGGGCTGTGGTTTCTAAGTTTCTAAGTTTGTGATGCCCTATGAAGTTACCTGGTCCCGGGTGACTCTTTGTACCATTCCCAGGGCTTATGTGAGTGGACTCGAACCACTGCACTGATTATTTTTTTAGATTTTAGTTTTGTTTTATTCACAGCTGTCAGTGCAGCATTCCTGACTCATCCCCACCCCACAGCACTCATTGCGCACAGGAAATACATACAGGAAGCAGATTTAAATTATGTAGTGAGTTGTTCCCACAGATTCCAGGGTCAGACTAATTCTCGATTAGTGCAGGTGTGCCCATAGATCACAGGCCGTTTTTACCCCAATCGGGGCATTAGCATTTATTTGCTTTTCATTGTCAAAAGATCTAAAATAACAGTGATGTTATCCATTTGGAAATGCAGTAGAAACATATGTAGCATTTCACCTTCAGAATCCTCGCGTGTACTCAGTGAAAAAACAAGAGCAGCTTTCAAGCATCAATAAATGTCTCAGCCATGACCTTTATATTTGTTCAGTTTATTGCCTCGCGCAACTCAGGGTTTCCAAAGTACATCACTTAAGTAATGCACAAGTGAGGAAGCTACCAAAATCCGCTCCAGACGCATGAACTCCATCCAGCTGCAGTTGGCTCTCAGGCCATCATCATCATAGGCAGTCCCTCGAAGCGAGGATGACTTGCTTCCACGCCAAAAAGGGATGAGTTCACAGGTGTTTCAATGTTCCAGATCCCGAACTAATATTCCAGGTCCCGAACTACATCTTGTAGGGTGGAAGATGCCTGTGCATGGATGTTTTTAACATGTGGTGGCCGTTGCACACCAGACAGAGTTAGGTCTTGTTCCAGTGGCAAGGATTACCCAAGACGACTGGAGACTAGCTCTGCTGCACGGACCTGGTGCGCACACATATCGCAGTGTGGGCTGGCCCGTGCTGCCCCTGGACCCTCGCCTCTTCTGAGCCCCAAACTCACACCTCTCCTGGGCCCCGGTCACTTCCATCTACAAACTCTTGCCGCTCCTTCGTCCCTCCTGCTGTGCCTACCCGCAGTGCAATCAGCGACCTGGCTTCGCAGAAGTCGCCCTCCTGCAGCAGCAGTCGCGCTGCTCTCTGAAGTGGCAGGCCGGTGCACGCTGCTCCCTCCAATGGCCCCAGTCTGCTGATGGTCTTGCAGACCGGGACCGAGCCGATTTCCGGGCCGGGTTGCTGCACGTTGTTGCCTCCAATGGCCCCGGCCTGCTGATGGTCTTGCAGACCGGGACCGAGCCGATTTCCGGGCTGGGCTGCTGCACGTTGCTCCCTCCAATGGCCCCGGTCTGCTGATGGTCTTGCAGACCGGGACCGCGCCAATTCCCAGGCCGGGCCGCTGCACGCTGCTCCCTCAGGGGCCCAGTAAAGCATACTCACCCTATTCATAATGGTGAGTACTACAACAATATGACCAGGTGGCCATTTGCCTCGATGTTTTGCTGCCGAACTTGGGTTTCTGCCGCTGCTCCACTCCAGCACTGACCCCGCTGCAAGTCGCGGGGCCAGCTGATTTACATACTCACTAGCATTGGCTGAAAGCAACTGCCATATAACATCAGATTGCAGAGTGGGGGGGAATACAGTTGGAAATTTAGAATGCAGCCTTTAAAAAATCTACAATGGCTGAAAATTCCAGTGGCCGGCTGGGGAAGCAGCAATCGTAAACTTTTTATAAAATTATGTGGACTGTCAGGTTGCTGTAATGCATGGTTCACGTGAGATTTTGTGGCATTTTTAAAGTATGTCTTCCACTGGAGGAATGGGCAGAGGCAGCCAAAGAATGCAGCAGGGCACAGGAAGGAGCCCGAATAGAAGAGCACACAATTTTAATGAGGCCGACCTTCAGACATTCCTGGATGAAAAGACAGACTGCTGAGTGCTGTCTGTTCTCTATGGTAAAATAAATGATTTGAGAGGCCAGGCCAAACAAGCCATCTGTGGCCTGAATGATGGAACTGTGCACAGCACAGTCAGATATCTCCTCCTTTACATGGAAAGTTCAGCTCAGGTGAGTTAGGGCGGTGGTGTTGCAAATAATCGGCTTCAACCTGAGACAGTGATTGAGGAGGGGAAGACTATTCAGTTAAAGAATATTTACGTCACTCTTCAAGATGGTTGAGGCTCTTTTCTTGCTGATCCTATTTGGATCCATGCTTTTAGCTTGTTGCCTTCTGTTATGTATGTAATAAAGGTTCAAACTGAGTACTGTTTAATTAAGCAAGGTACAACCTTGGCTCTGCTTTATTTAGGCCCAAAGTGCTTGACTCTCAAAATGGCTGGCCTTTTATACCTGAGCAGCACCAACAATGATGCCATCTGGTGGCTACAAACAGAATGTACATACATGACACCTGCTACTTCTGCTTTAATAAAAGTCCAGCTTTAAATCTCCAGCGGATCCATTAAGTAATTGCTCCATCTCCCTCCCTCAGCACATATTTTCTGGGCCTCTTGAATAAGTAATCAATTGCTGGTGGGCCAGCGATACTAAAATTAACTGACCCGAGGATTTCTGATAGCTTGTTATTGAGATGATTGAGTGGCTAGAACTCTCTTTCAGACTTATGATGGCTGGTTACGGAACTTGATACTTTGGGCCCAAAAGTATTAGCCTGATTTTCATTTTCTTGGCTCTGAGTCAACTCCCTTACAATGAGTGTTTTTCACAGTTTTTGGATATTCACAATAGGCATGTTCTAATGTTCAATATTACCAGTCACTCCCAGATGTAGACCTTGTATCTCCTACATACTGAAATGCACCTTACTTCTCCCCAATCTCTAGAAAAACAGAGATTGTAACATAGTACCCTTACTCTGCGCAGCACCACATGAATCAGGTCAAAGCTCTGCAGTCCTGCCACATCCACTCATGAATGGTGGTGGACAATTAACCAAGTTATTGGAGGAGGTAGCTCCGTGAATATCCCCATCCACAATGAGGGCAGAGCCCAGCTCGCAATTGTAAAAGATAAGACTGAAGCATTTGCAAACATCTTCAGCCAGAAGTGCCAAGTGGATGATCCATCTTGGCCTCATCCTGAGGTCCCCACCATCACAGAAGGCAGTGTAGACAATTTGATGCACTCCACATAATATCAAGGGATGACTGAGTGCACTGGATACAGTAAAGGCTATGGGCTCCCGACAACATCTCGGCTCTCGTGCTGAGGACTTCTCCTCCAAAAGTAGACGCACCTCGAGGTAAGCCGTTCCAGTACAGCTTTGAGGATATAATGAGCTCTTTGAGGATATAACGAGCATGGTGGATAGAGGTGTACCGATGGATGTGGTGTATTTAGATTTTCAAAAGGCATTCGATAAGGTGCCACACAAAAGGTTACTGCAGAAGATAAAGGTACGCGGAGTCAGAGGAAATGTATTAGCATGGATAGAGAATTGGCTGGCGAACAGAAAGCAGAGAGTCGGGATAAATGGGTCCTTTTCGGGTTGGAAATCAGTGGTTAGTGGTGTGCCACAGGGATCAGTGCTGGGACCACAACTGTTTACAATATACATAGATGATCTGGAAGAGGGGACAGAGTGTAGTGTAACAAAATTTGCAGATGACACAAAGATTAGTGGGAAAGCGGGTTGTGTAGAGGACACAAAAAGGCTGCAAAGAGATTTAGATAGGTTAAGCGAATGGGCTAAGGTTTGGCAGATGGAATACAATGTCGGAAAGTGTGAGGTTATCCACCTTGGAAAAAAAAACAGTAAAAGGGAATATTATTTGAATGGGGAGAAATTACAACATGTTGCGGTGCAGAGGGACCTGGGGGTCCTTGTGCATGAATCCCAAAAAGTTAGTTTGCAGGTGCAGCAGGTAATCAGGAAGGCGGATGGAATGTTGGCCTTCATTGCGAGACGGATGGAGTACAAAAGCAGGGAGGTCCTTCTGCAACTGTATAGGGTATTGGTGAGGCCGCACCTGGAGCACTGCATGCAGTTTTGGTCACCTTACTTAAGGAAGGATATACTAGCTTTGGAGGGGGTACAGAGACGATTCACTAGGCTGATTCCGGAGATGAGGGGGTAACCTTATGATGATAGATTGAGTACACTGGTCTTTACTCGTTGGAGTTCAGAAGGATGAGGTGTGATCTTATAGAAACATTTAAAATAATGAAAGGGCTAGACAAGATAGAGGCAGAGAGGTTGTTTCCACTGGTCGGGGAGACTAGAACTAGGGGGCACAGCCTCAAAATACGGGGGAGCCAATTTAAAATCGAGTTGAGAAGGACTTTCTTCTCCCAGAGGGTTGTGAATCTGTGGAATTCTCTGCCCAAGGAAGCAGTTGAGGCTAGCTCATTGAATGTATTCAAGTCACAGATAGATAGATTTTTAACCAATAAGGGAATTAAGGGTTACGGGGAGTGGGCGGGTAAGTGGAGCTGAGTCCACGGCCAGATCAGCCATGATCTTGTTGAATGGCGGAGCAGGCTCGAGGGGCTAGATAGCCTACTCCTGTTCCTAATTCTTATATTCTTATGTTTATGTTCTACAATATTGGCATCTACCCAACAATGTGGAAAACTGCCCAGGTATGTCCTGTCCACAAAAAGCAGAACAAATCCAATCAAGCCAATTACCGCCCCATCAGTCTAGTCTAGACTATCAGCAAAGTGATGGAAGTTGTCGTCAATAGTGCTATCGAGTGACATTTACCAATAATCTGCTCACCGATGCTCAGTTCGGGTTCTGCCAAGCTCACTCAGCTCCAGATCTCATTACAGCCTTGGTCCAAACATGGATAAAAGAGCTGAATTACAAAGGTGAGCTAAGAGCAACTGCCCTTGACATACAAACATAGAAACATAGAAATTTACAGCGCCGAAGGAGGCCATTTCGGTCAGCAGCCCTGAAGGTTACATATAAACCTATGAACAATGAACAATGGCGGGAAGGTAAAGCGCATCCGGCCCAACCAGTCTGCCCCACACAACCGCAATATCCCTTGCACGGCAATATTCTACACTCCATCCCAACTAGAGCCATGTGATCTCCTGGAAGAGGCAAAAAAACAGTTAAAAAACCAAGACCAAGTGGGGGAAAAAAATCTGGGAAAATTCCTCTCCGACCCATCCAGGCAATCGAAACTAGTCCAGGAGATCACCCTGGCGGTATTTGATTCCCTGCAGTACTTACCATCGTATCTGCGCCAGTCAATGAGAGGTTATCCAGTCTAATCCCACTTACCAGCTCTAGGTCCGTAATCTTGCAGGTTATGGCACTTCAAGTGCCAATCCATGCACCTTTTAAATGTGGTGAGGGTTTCTGCATCCACCACTCTTCCAGGCAGTGAGTTCCAAGCCCCCACAACCCTCTGCATGAAGAAGTCTCCCCTCAAATCCCCTCTAAATCTTCCACCAGCCACCTTAAAACTATGCCCCCTCGTAATTGACCCCTCCACCAAGGGAAATAGGCCCTTGCTATCCACTATATCCAGGCCCTTCAAAATGTTATGTACCTCAATGAGGTCTCCTCTCAGCCTCTTCTGTTCCAATGAGAACAAACCCAGCCTATCCAATCTGTCCTCATAACTAAGATTCTCCAATCCAGGCAGCATCCTAGTAAATCTCCTCCACACCCTCTCTAGTGCAATCACATTCTTCCTATAATACAGGGAGCAGAACTGCACACAGTACTCCAGCTGTGGCCTAACCAGAGTATTATACAATTTAAGCATAGCCTCCCTGCTCTTGTATTCTATGCCTCGGCCAAAAAGGCAAACATTCCAGATACCTTTTTAACCACCTTATCCATCTGGCCTGCTACTTTCAGGGATCTGTGGACAAGCACTCCAAGGTCCCTTTGTTCATCTACACTTTTAAGTGGCCTACCGTTTAATGTGTATATCCTTTCCTTATTAACCCTCCCCAAGTGCATTATCTCACACTTCTCCGAATTAAATTCCATTTGCCACTGTTCTGCCCACCTGACCAGTAGATTGATATCCTTCTGCAGTCCATGACTTTCCTCTTCATTATCAACCACACAGCCAAGCATGGGACCTAGTACTGAGCCCTGCAGAACCCCACTGGAAACATCCTTCCAGCCACAGAAACATCCATCAACCATTACCCTCTGCTTCCTGGCTTTGAGCCAATTTTGGATCCAACTTGCCACTTTGCCCTGGTTCCCATGGGCTTTAACCTTCGTGACCAGTCTACCATGTGGGACCTTATCAAAAGCTTTGCTAAAGTCCATATATACTACATCATATGTACTGCCTTATCGCCCCTCCTGGTTAACTCCTCAAAAAATTCAATCCGGTTAGTCAAACATGATCTTCCCTTAACAAATCCGTGCTGACTGTCCCTAATTAATCCTTGCCTTTCTAAATGTAGATATATCCTGTCTTTCAAGATTTGTTCCAATAATTTTCTCACCGCTGAGGTTGGACTGACAGGCCTGTAATTACTCAGCCTATCCCTTTCTCCCTTCTTAAACAAGGGTACCACATTAGAAGTCCTCCAGTCCTCCAGCACCATGCCCAAATCCAAAGAGGACTGGTAAATGATGGTCAAGGCCTTTGCTATTTCCTCTTTCACTTCGCTCAACAGCCTGGGATGCATTTGATCCGGGCCTGGGGACTTATCTACTTTCAAAGCTGCTAAACCCCTTAATACCTCCACTCTCACTATGTTTATTTCATCCAGAATTTCACACTTCTCCTCGATAGCAGTATCTGCATTGCCCCTTTCCTTTGTGAAAACAGACACAAAGTATTCATTAAAACCATACCAACATCTTCCACACAAAGATTATCCTCATGGTCTCCAATCTTTCATTGTCCTCTTGCTCTTAATATATATATATAGAACATCTTTGGGTTTTCCTTACTTTTACTTGCCAAGAATTTTTCATGCTCTTTCTTAGCATTCCTAACATGCTTTTTAAATTTTATTTTTACCTCTTAACTTTCTATATTCCTCCAAAGATTCTACAGTATTTAGTCGTCGGTATATGACATAAGCTTTCCTTTTTTTCTTTATCCTCCCCTGTAAGTCCCTAGACATCCAGGGGGCTTTAGCATTGTTATTCCCACCCTTTTTCTTTCAGGGCACATGTTTGGCCTGAGCCCTCTAGATCTCCTCCTTGAATGGCTCCTACTGTTCCGACACTGATTTACCTACAAGTAGCTGTTTCCAGTCCACTGTGGCCAAATCACTCTTCAATATAGCAAAGTTAGCTTTTCCCCAATTTGGGACTTTTATTCTTGGTCTATCCTTGTCCTTGTCCATAATTAACTTGAATCTGACTGAATTATGGTCACTGGCATCCAAGTACTCTCCCACTGATACCCCTTCCACCTGCCCAACTTAATTCTCCAAAACTTAAGTCCAGAACCACCCCCTCTCATGTTGAGCTTGTTACATACTGACTAAAAAAGTTCTCTTGAATGCATTTTAAGAATTCTGTACTCTCTATACTCTTTACACCATATTTGTCCCAATCAATATTAGGATAGTTAAAATCCCCTACTATTACTGCCCTATGGTTTTTGGACTTCACAATAATTTGCCTACATATTTTCTCCTCTATCTCCCTCCCACTGTTTGGGAGTCTATAACAAATGCCCAGCAGTATGATCGCCCCTTTTTTATTTTTCAATTCGACCCATATGGCCTCATTTGATGATTCCTCTAACATATCATGCCTCCTCACTGCTGTAATAGTTTCTTCAATCAATACCCCGACACCCCACCCCCCTTTTTACCCCCCTCTCTGTCTTGTCTAAAAATCCTGTAACTCGGAATATTGAGCTGCCAAACATGCCCCTCTTTCAGACATGTCTCTGTAATGGCTTTAATTTCATACTCCCAAGTGTCTATCTGGGCTCTTAGCTCATCCGCCTTATTCGCTATACTCCTTGTATCAAGGCAGCATTTGAGTGGGTGTCTGTTTTATTTGTTCCTGGGATGTAGGCATCACTGGCAAGGCCAGCATTTATTGCCCATCCCTAATAGCCCTTGAGAAGATGGTGGTGAACCACCTTCTTGTGCTGTTAGGAAGGGAGTTCCAGGATTTTGACCCAGCAACAATGAAGGAACACCGATATACTTCCAATTCAGGATGGTGTGTGCCTTGGAGGGGAACATGGAGGTTGTAATATATTTGCTTCATGTGTTCTTTGCTTAAGAATTCAATGCAACACATTGCTATTAACAACTAGTTGGTTATTAACAAAGGTTTAGCAATCACTCTACACATCAGCAGTTCATCCACTAGGCTCACAACTACATACCTCATCATGGATGACCTGGACTCAACTGACTGTGGTTTTATTGAGTCTTGTGAACATCACATGACTGGCTAAGCCACTCACAATGCAACAGCTCTACAACTATTTTGTTGTTGATCTGTTAATCAAGTGCCCCCTGATTAAAGCGGTGCACTAAAGCCGACACATTAAACAAATTAAACTTTGGACAGTAAACTTAAATCAAATTAAAATTTTGTTGCCAGGGGTGATGTTGCATTCCAGTCCCTCCGGTGCCCACCTTTCGTAGAAGGTCGCGAGCGTACCGGTGGACACCGCGTGCTCCATCTCTAAGGACACCCTGTTACGGATGTAAGCACAGAAGGGAGGCAGGCAGTCAGGCTGAATGACCCCCTCGACCGCCCGCTGCCTGGACCGGCTGATGGCACCCTTGGCCGTGCCCAGGAGCAGTCCTACAAGGAGGCCCTCGGACCTACCCGCTCCCCTCCGCACAGGGTGCCCAAAGATCAGGAGTGTGGGACTGAAGTGCAACCAGAAATTGAAGAGCAGCCCCTTTAAATAGCGGAACAGTGGCTGCAACCTCGCACATTCGATAAAAACATGGAACACGGACTCTTCCAGACCGCAGAAATTGCAGGCGGCCAGGGAGCCCGTCAACCGGCTTAATAATTTATTGCACGGGACTGCTCCATGCACCACCCTCCAGGCCAAGTCCCCGATAAATAGTGGGAGGACTCCCGGGTAGATTGCACTCCATCGGGAACCCCTGCCTCCTCCGGACGGCAAGATGGTGCGCCATGGCGTGTTCGGACGGCAGGCGAGGATGGCAAAGTTGAGAGTGTGCAGGAGCAGCCCGTACAGGAAACCCCTCCGCGCAGAACTGAAAGGCACGAAGGGGATTTCTCCGAGGCGGCTCAAGTTGTAAGGCGCCGGCTCCCGAGGGAGGTTTCAGAGCTTGGCGCCGATGAGGAATTCCGTCCGGACGGGGGTCAGTTCGGACTGGATCTCCCCACGTGCTTGAGCCTCCTTGACGCACCGAACGGAGTCATGGCCCAGCGCTGTTTTTAGCGACTCGATGGCATCGGCCGCGCGCCGGCCGTCGGCCCAGGATAAGTGCCGTACCAGCACAACAACTCTACAACTCTTTTTATAGAACAAACTTAAACATTTAAGTCAAGTGCCCCCCTGATCTGGGGGACACTCTGAACACTTTTCACATGCCCCTTTTTTTTGTTTTTTTTTTGGTGATTTTTGTGGGGGGTTTTTGGGCAGTAAAACCAGAGATATATATACAAGTGCCCCCTTTAAAGGGGAGGGGGACACTAAAAATCCAGCAATTAAAACAAATTAAACTTTAAAACATATAAAATCAAATTAAAATTTGGTTGCCGGGGGTAACGATGCACTCCAGTCCCTCCAGCGCCCACCTCTCGCGGAAGGCCGTGAGCATACCGGTGGACACCGCGTGCTCCATCTCCAAGGACACCCTGGCCCGGATGTACGCGTGGAAGAGAGGCAGGCAGTTGGGCTGGACGACCCCCTCGACACCCGCTGCCTGCACCGGCTGATGGCACCCTTGGCCGTGCCCAGGAGCAGTCCTATGAGGAGGCCTTCGGACCTACTCGCTCCCCTCCGCACAGGGTGCCCAAAGATCAGGAGTGTGGGACTGAAGTGCAACCAGAAATTGAGGAGCAGCCCCTTTAAATAATGAAACAGGGGCTGCAACCTCACACATTCCATAAAAACATGGAACACGGACTCTTCCAGACCACAGAAATTGCAGGCGGCCTGGGAGCCCGTGAACCGGCTTAAAGATTTGTTGCACGGGACTGCTCCGTGCACCACCCTCCAGGCCAAGTCTCCGATAAATAGTGGGAGGACTCCCGGGTAGAGTGCACTCCATCGGGGACCCCCGCCTCCTCCGGACGGCAAGATGGTACGCCATGGCGTGTTCTGATGGCAGACGAGGATGGCAAGGTTGAGAGTGTGCAGGAGCAGGCCATACAGGAAACCTCTCCGCGCAGAACTGAAAGGCACGGAGGGGATTTCCCCGAGGCGGCTCAAGTTGTGAGGCGCCGGCTCCCGAGGGAGGTTCCGGGGTTTGGCGCCGATGAGCAATTACGTCTGTACGGGGGTGAGTTCTGACGGGACCTCCCCACGTGCTTGAGCCTCCTCGATGCTTCTAACGAAGTCAGGGACCATCGCTGTTTTTAGTGACTCGATGGAAACGGCCGCGTGGCGGACGTCGGCCCAGGATAAGTGCCATGCCAGCACAACAGCTCTACAACTCTTATTGGGGAAAACCATAATAAATTAAATCAAGTGCCCTCCCGATCTGGGGGACACTCCAGACACTTAACTGCCCATTTTTTAAAAAGTTTTTTATTTCTTTTTTTTGTTTTTTTTGTGGGGTTTTTTGTGATTTGTTTTGGGGGCATTAAAATATTATATTTTACAAGTGTCACCTATAAAAGTGGAGGGGGAAACTAAAAATCCGGCAATTAAAACAAATTAAACTTTAAAACATAAAATCAAATTAAAATTTGACTGCCGGGGGTGATAATGCACTCCAGTCCCTCCGGCGCCCACCTCTCACAGAAGGCCGCGAGCGTACCGGTGGATACCGCTTGCTCCATCTCCAAGGACACCCTGGCCCAGATGTAGGCGTGGAAGAGAGGCAGGCAGTCAGGCAGAACGACCCCCTCGACGCCCGCTGCCTGGACCGGCTGATGGCACCCTTGGCCGTGCCCAGGAGCAGTCCGACAAGGAGGCCCTTGGACCTACCCGCTCCCCTCCGCACAGGGTGCCCAAAGATCAGGAGTGTGGGACTGAAGTGCAACCAGAAATTGAGGAGCAGCCCCTTTATATAATGGAATAGTGGCTGCAACCTCGTGCATTCAATAAAAACATGGAACACGGACTCTTCCAGACCGCAGAAATTGCAGGCGGCCTGGGAGCCTGTGAACCGGCTTAAAAATTTGTTTCACGGGACTGTTCCGTGCACCACCCTCCAGGCCAAGTCCCCGATGTCATGTCTCTTACATTATTATATATAACTGTAACCCAACATGCTATACATGACTGTAATAATATATGACCTGAAACCACCAGCATACCTTACCACCGGGGGTGCACTTGCAAGAGACAGGTATATAAGGACAGGTCTCAGGCAAGTGCAGCATTCCAGAGCTGTGAAATAAAAGGTGCAGGTCCAGAGTGACCTTGACTTCACTACATGCATCGTATGAATCTGTACTGAGGGGACAGGACTTTACAGTAGCGACGGGTTACGGGATTACAGAATCCACAGAATGGCGAACAATGGATCAGATGAAAAGTACAATGCAGGAGACAATTAGGAGGACTTTATAGAAAGGCTCCAGCAAAGCTTTGTAACCAAAGACTGGTTAGGCGACGATACGGCAGACAAGAGAAGAGCCCATCTCTTGACCAGCTGTGGCTCGAAAACATACGCTTTAATGAAGGATGTTGGCACCTGAGAAACCAGCAAGCAAGTCGTTTGAAGAATTGAGCACACTGGTAAGAGACCACCTGAAGCCAACGAGCAGCCTACACATGGCCAGACACAGATTCTACAACTACAGACGCTGTGTGGGTCAGAGCATACCCGACTTCGTGGCGGAACTTCGGAGGTTGGCTAGTTTATGTGAGTTCTCCGATGAACTGAGGAGAGAAATGCTGAGAGACTTTTTCATTGAAGGATTAGGCCACGCAGACATATTCCGAAAGGTCATAGAGACCAAGAACCTGACCTTAGAGGCAGCAGCACTGGTTGCACAGGCATTCTTGGTTGGGGAAGAAGAAACGAGGTTGATTCACAATGCAGGTACGACAACTAACGAAATAATGAAACAAGGCATTCACAACATTAGAAAAGCTGCTACCCCCACACACAAACAAAACCGGGAGAACACGCTTTCGACAGCAAGCAGTGGCAACAGAAGCCATCAAGGGCCACAGGAACGGCCGTTCACACCTCATCAACCCACAATGCGAGCAATCAACTACAAACTGAGAGACGAACAAGAGAGATCAGCCAGACGCAGCTCATTCTTTGCAAGCAGTCTGTGCTGGAGGTGTGGAGGTGGGCACTCATCAAGAGAATGTCGATTTCAGCAGGCTGTTTGCAGGAACTGTGAATATACAGGGCATTTGGCCCGAATGTGCAAAAAAACGGCAGCTTGGCTGGTATACGAATCAGATGGGTCGGAAAGCGGACCAGAAGACGGTGGGGACAGTACCCGGGACACCGATGTACAGCGGGTCAACACGATCAATGGCCGCTGCTCCTACGACAGGACGCCTCCTATAATGATGAGGGTCCTACTCAATGGGATATCTGTCAACATGGAGCTGGATACAGGAGCGAGTCAATCTCTCATGGGCGCTCATCAATTTGAACAACTGTGGCCGCATAAAAGAGACAGACCAAAACTCACAAGGGTCGACACCAAACTAAGCATCGATATCAAAGAAATCGTACCAGTCCTCGGAAGCGCCATGCTCTCTGTCACACACAAAGGGACAGTGAACCGACTTCCCCTGTGGATTGTCCCCGGACACCCCCTAGCACTGCTGGGGAGAAGCTGGCTGGCAAAACTAAACTGGAAATGGGATGATGTCCATGCCATGTCATTAGAGGAATGGACCTCCTGCTCAACAGTTATAAAGCGATTTGAACATCTCTTTCAGCCAGGTGTGGGCACTTCCAAGGGGGTCAAAGTCAAAATCTACATCACACAGGATGCTAGATCGGTCCATCACAAGGTCAGAGCTGTACCCTATGTGATGAGGGAAAAGATTGAACACGAACTAAACAGGCTTCTGCGGGAAGACATTATATCACCTGTGGAATTTAGTGACTGGGCAAGTCCCATTGTCCCAGTCATGAAGCCTGATGGATCCATACGAATCTGTGGGGACTACAAATCTACCATAAACAGAGTCTCCCTACAGGACCAGTACCCGCTGCCCAGAGCGGAGGACTTATTTGCCACATTGGCTGGAGGTAAACTTTTCTCAAAATTAGACCTCACATCTGCGTATATGACGCAAGAATTGACCGAGGAATCCAAGCTACTCACCACCATCAAAACACATCGAGGCCTCTTCATGTACAATCGATGCCCATTCGGCATCAGGTCGGCAACTGCCATATTCCAGAGCAACATGGAGAGTCTGTTCAAGTCCATCCCGGGGACGGTTGTATTTCAAGACGACATACTTATCACGGGCAGGGACACCGATTCCCATCTCCGTAATTTGGAGGAAGTACTAAAGCGGTTGGATCGGTTAGGGTACGAGTCAAGAAATCCAAGTGCCTGTTTCTCGCACCCGATGTTGAATTTTTGGGCAGAAGGATTGCCGCTGATGGAATCCACCCAACAGAGTCCAAAACAGAAGCAATTCGTCTGGCACCCAGGCCCCGGAATGTTTCAGAACTACGTGCCTTTCTCGGGCTACTCAATTACTTTGGGAACTTTATGCAGAACTTAAGCATGCTGCTGGAGCCTCTCCATGTGCTACTCAGGAAGGGGTGCGATTGGTTTTGGGGGGACGCCCAGGAACGCGCCTTCAATAAGGCACGCAATCTTCTGTGTTCCAACGGTGTTTTGACTTTCTTTGACCCAGGTAAAAAGCTAGTTCTCACATGCGATGCATCAGCGTATGTGATCGGGTGCGTTTTGCAACATGTCAATAGTGCGGGCAAATTACAACCCATAGCTTATGCCTCCAGGTCACTTTTGCGGGCGGAGCGCGGGTACGGAATGGAAGAGAAGGAGGCGCTTGCGTGCGTGTACGGTGTCAAAAAGACGCACCAATACCTTTTCGGGGCCAAGTTCGCATTAGAAACCGACCACAAGCCCCTCACATCCCTCCTATCCGAGAGCAAGGCAATAAACGCCAATGCCTCGGCGCGAATTCAACGGTGGGCACTCATGCTGGCGTCTTACGACCAGACCATAAGGCACAGACCAGGCACAAACAACTGTGCGGCGTGCTCAGCAGGCTACCCCTGGTGACCACGGAAGGGTCTGACGAACAAGACTGTGAGATAGTCATGGCAATCAATGACTTTGAGTCCATAGGTTCGCCCATGATGGCTTGCCAAATCAGAGTGTGGATGGCCAGCGACCCCACGTTATCCTTAGTAAAAAGAAGGCTCGCGATGCATGCCCCGAGGAATTAAAACCCTTTCACAGGCGCATGCATGAGCTATCACTACAAGCAGACTGCCTGATGTGGGGCAGCTGAGTAGTCATGCCTCTCCGAGGCAGAGAGGCATTTGTCCGCGAGCTTCACCGCGAGCACCCGGGGATCATTCTCATGAAGGCCATAGCCAGATCCCACGTCTGGTGGCCTGGTATTGATGAGGACTTGGAGCTCTGCGTCCGAAGATGCACCATTTGTGCCCAACTCAGCAATGCCCCCAGGGAGGCTCCACTGAGCCCCTGGCCCTGGCCTACCAAACCGTGGTCGCGGGTGCACGTAGACTATGCGGGCCCATTCATGGGCAAAATGTTCCTCGTAGTTGTAGATGCATTTTCAAAGTGGATCGAATGCACCATTTTAAACTCGAGCACAACCTCCACCACTGTGGAGAGCCTCGCAACCATGTTTGCAACGCACGGAATCCCTGACATATTAGTCAGTGACAATGGTCCGAGCTTCACCAGCGCAGAATTCCAAGACTTTATAATTGACCACGAGATAAATCACGTCAAGACAGCACCGTTCAAGCCGGCCTCCAACGGCCAGGTGGAGAGAGCAGTGCAAATCATTAAACAAGGCATGCTTAAAATCCAAGCTCCCACGCTGCAGGATCGCCTGTCGCGACTGCTGTTGGCATACAGATCTCTTCCGCACTCACTGACTGGGATCCCCCCCGCGCAACTGTTGATGAAAAGGACTTTAAAAACAAGGCTCTCATTAATCCTCGCAGACATGCACAAAATCATTGAGGCAAAGCGCCATAAGCTGACTGAGTACCATGAAAGAAATTCGAGGGGGAAATGGAATGAGATAGGGGACAAAGTGTTTGTACTAAACTATGGCAGGGGTCCCAAATGGCTTGCAGGGACAGTAACGGGCAAGGAAGGAAACAGGCTACTGGTAGTACAAATGGACAATGGCAAAACCTGCCGGAGGCATGTAGACCAAGTCAAAAGCAGATTTACCAACAGCACTGCGGAACCAGAGGCAGACTACAATGTGGAACTCGCACCACACCTGGTGGACAGACAGAGAGAACAACCTGAGGAAAGGGTAATCCCAACAGACAGCCCAGGCGAGTCAACAACAATCACAACAATCGAAACAGACAGCCCAGGCGAGATACCAGCAATCACACCCAAAGAAAAACAGACACCAAGGCAAACAACTGAACCACAACTCAGATGCTCCACGCGAGAGCGTAGACCACCTGAGAGACTGAACCTATAAAGACAATAAGACCTTGGGGGAGGGTGATGTCATGTATCTTACATTATTATATATAACTGTATCCTAACATGCTATACATGACTGTAATAAGATATGATCTGTAACCACCAGCATACCTTACCACCAGGGGTGCACTTGCAAGAGACAGGTATATAAGGACAGGTCTCAGGCAAGTGCAGCATTCCAGAGCTGTGAAATAAAGGTACAGGTCCAGAGTGACCTTGACTTCACTATATGCCTCGTGTGAATCTGTACTGAGGGGACAGGACTTTACACTAAGCCTATTGAGTTATTGCATACGCAACATCAACCCGCTTTCTTCTCTCAGTGATTTTTTGGGGGGCATTAAAACCATATATTTTACAAGTACCCCCTATAAAAGGGGAGGGGGACACTAAAAATCCGTCAATTAAAACAAATTAAACTTTAAAACATATAAAATCAAATTAAAACTTGGTTGCCGGGGGTAACGATGCACTCTAGTCCCTCCGGCGCCCCCTTCTCGCGGAAGGCCGTGAGCGTACCGGTGGACACCGCGTGCTCCATCTCCAAGGACACCTTGACCCGGATGTATGCGTGGAAGAGAGGCAGGCGGTCAGGTTGAACGACCCCCTCGACCGCCCGCTGCCTGGACCGGCTGATGGCACCCTTGGCCGTGCCCAGGAGCAGTCCTACGAGGAGGCCCTCGGACCAACCCGCTCCCCTCCACATAGGGTGCCCAAAGATCAGGAGTGTGTGACTGAAGAGCAACCAGAAATTGAGGAGCAGCCCCTTTAAATAATGAAACAGGGGCTGCAACCTCGCACACTCCATTCAAACATGGAACACGGACTCTTCCAGACCGCAGAAATTGCAGGCGGCCTGGGAGCCCGTGAACCGGCTTAAAAATTTGTTGCATGGGACTGCTCCATGCACCACCCTCCAGGCCAAGTCCCCAATAAATAGTGGGAGGACCCCTGCGTAGAGTGCACTCCATCGGGGACCCCCGCCTCCTCCGGACGGCAAGATGGTGCGCCATGGCGTGTCCGGACGGCAGACGAGGATGGCAAGGTGGAGAGTGTGCAGGAGCAGCCCGTACAGGAAACCCCTCCGCGCAGAACTGAAAGGCACGGAGGGGATTTCCCCGAGGCGGCTCAAGTTGTGAGGCGCCGGCCCCCGAGGGAGGTTTCGGTGTTTGGCGCCGATGACGAATTCCGTCCGGACGGGGGTCAGTTCGGACGGGATCTCCCCACGTGCTTGAGCCTCCTCGATGCACCTAACGGAGTCAGGGCCCAGAGCTGTTTTTAGCGACTCGATGGCATCGGCCGCGCGGCGGACGTCGGCCCAGGATAAGTGCCGTACCAGCACAACAACTCTACAACTCTTTTGGGATGAAGACTATTAAACAATTAAATCGAGTGTCTCCTGATTAAAGTGGGAGACACTCCAAAAACTTTCAAACAAGTGCCCCCTTGTCAACAACAATTCTACAACTCTTTTGGTTGAATAAAAATAAAACAGTTAAGTCAAGTGCCCTCCAATCTGGGGGACACTCCAAACATTTTTCAAGGCCCTTTTGTCCCTTTTTTTTTTGTTTTTTTTTGTTTTTTTTTGGGCCAAAACCTAAATTTAAAAGTGACCCCTATAAAAGGGGAGGGGGGCACTATAAATCCGGCAATTAAAACAAATTAAACTTTAAAACATATAAAATCAAATAAAAATTTGGTTGCCGGGGGTAACGAAGCACTCCAGTCCCTCCGGCTCCCACCTCTCATGGAAGGCTGCGAGCGTACCGGTGGACACCGCGTGCTCCATCTCCAAGGACATCCTGGCCCGGATGTACACGTGGAAGAGAGGCAGGCAGTCAGGCCGAACGATCCCCTTGACCGCCCGCTGCCTGGACCGGCTGATGGCACCCTTGGCCGTGCCCAGGAGCAGTCCTACGAGGAGGCCCTCGGACCGACCCGCTCCCCTCCGCACAGGGTGCCCAAAGATCAGGAGTGTGGAACTGAAGTGCAACCAGAATTTGAGGAGCAGCCCCTTTAAATAATGGAACAGGGGCTGCAACCTCGTACATTCAATAAAAACATGGAACACGGACTCTTCTAGACCGCAGAAATTGCAGGCGGCCTGAGAGCCCGTGAATCGGCTTAAAAATTTGTTGCACGGGACTGCTCCGTGCACCACCCTCTACAACTCTTTTGATTGGAGAAAAATAAACATTAACTCAAGTGCCCCCTGATCTGGGGGACACTCCAAACACTTTCAAACAACTGCCATTTTTTTTTGTGTGTTTTTGTGTTTTTTTTTTTTTTTTTGGGCACTAAAAGCATAAATTTACAAGTGCCCCCTATAAAAGGGGAGGGGGACACTAAATTCATCAGCTCTGCAACTCTTTCGGAGTAAACAAAATAAACATTAATTCAAGTGCCCCCCGATCTGGGGGATGCTCCAAATACTTTTCGACTGCCCTTTTTTCCTTTTTTTTGTTTTTTGGTTTTTTTTGTGGGTTTTTTTTGTGTTTTTTTTGTGGAGCTTTAAAAGCATGAATTATTACAAGTGCCCCCTATAAGAGGGGAGGGGGACACTAAAACCAACAGCTCTACAACTCTTTTGGAGGGTGGGAACAAAATAAACATTAGATCAAGTGCCCCCCCGATCTGGGGGACACTCCAGACACTTTTAGCTGCCCTCTTTTTTCATATTATTTTTTGTTTTTTGGGTTTTTTTTGGTGTTTTTAAAAATTTTTTGGAGGGGGCGTTAAAATTATATATTTTACAAGTGCCCCCTATAAAAGGGGAGGGGGACACTAAAACCAACATCTCTACAACTCTTTTGGGGGTACAAAATAAACATTAGATCGAGTGCCCCCCTATTCTGGGGGACACTCTAGACACTTATAACTGCCCTCTTTATTTATTTTTATTTTTTTTTTGTGTTTTTTTTTCTTTTGTGATTTTTTTGGGGGGCATTAAAATCATATATTTTACAAGTAGACCTCATAGAAATGTTTAAAATTCTGATGGGTTCAGACAGGTTAGATGCAGGAAGAATGTTGCCAATGTTGGGGAAGTCCAGAACCAGGGGTCACAGTCTAAGGATAAGGGGTAAACCATTTAGGACCAAGATGAGGAGAAACTTCTTCACCCAGAGAGTGGTGAACCTGTGGAATTCTCTACCACAGAAAGTTGTTGAGGCCAATTCACTAAATATATTCAAGAAGGAGTTAGATGAAGTCCTTACTACTAGGGGGATCAAGGGGTATGGTGAGAAAGCAGGAATGGGGTACTGAAGTTGCATGTTCAGCCATGAACTCATTGAATGGCGGTGCAGGCTCAAAGGGCCGAATGGCCTACTCCTGCACCTATTTTCTATGTTTCTATGTTTAAGTACCCCCTATAAAAGGGGAGGGGGACACTAAAACCAACAGCTCTACAACTCTTTTGGAGTAAACAATTAAACATTAAATCGTGCCCCCCGATCTGGGGGACACTCCAAACATTTCCCAAGACCCTTTTTTTTTTTGTGTTTTTTTTGGGGGGGCATTAAAATCATATATTTTACAAATGCCCCCTATAAAAGGGGAGGGGGACACTAAAACCAACAGCTCTACAACTCTTTTGGGAGAAAAAGTAAACATTTAATCCTGCCTCCCGATCTTGGGGACACTCCAAACATTTTTCAAGGCCCTTTTTTGTGATTTTTTTGGTGGGGGGGGTTTGTATTTTTTTTTGTTTTTTTTTGGGCACCAAAGTCATATTTTTTTTCAAGTCCCCCCTATAAAAGGGGAGGGGGACACTAAAACCAACAGCTCTACAGACCTGTAAGTATATTCACAGGTGCAAACATTACAGAGGTGATGGTTTTCCAATGCATCTGCTGGCCTTGTCCTTCTAGTGGGTAAAGGTCGTGGTTTTGGGAGGTGCTGCCAAAGAAGCCTTGGCGAGTTGCTGCTACACATTGCAGCTACGGTATGCTGGTGGTGGAGGGAGTCAATGTTTAAGGTGGTGAATGGGATGCCAATAAAGCAGGTTGCTTTGTCCTGGATGGTGTCGAGCCTCTTCAGTGTTGTTGGAGCTGCACTCATCCAGGCAATGGAGAGTATTCTATCATACTCCTGAATTGTGCCTTGTAGATGGTGGAAAGGCTTTAGGGAGTCAGTAGGTGAGGCATTCGCTGCAGAATACCCAGCCTCTGACCCGCTCTTCTTGCCACAGCACTGACCACACTTGATCAGCTCCGCTGGGCAGGCCACATAGTTCGCATGCCAGACACTAAAATCCCAAAGCAAGTGCTCTACTTGGAACTCCTTCATGGCAAACAAGCCAAAGGTGGGCAGAGGAAACATTACAAGGACATCCTCAAAGCCTCCCTGATAAAGTGCAACATCCCCACCGACACCTGGGAGGCCCTGACCAAAGACCGCCCTAAGTGGAGGAAGTGCATCCGGGAGGGTGCTGAGCACCTTGAGTCTCATTGCTGAGGGCATGTAGAAAACAAGCGCAGGCAGCGGAAAGAATGTGCGAAAAACCTGTCCTACCCTCCCTTACCCTCAATGACTGTCTGTCCCACCTGTGGCAGGGACTGTGGCTCTCGTATTGGACTGTTCAGCCACCTGAGGACTCATTCCAAGAGTGGAAGCAAGTCTTCCTCGATTCCGAGGGACTGCCTATGATGATGATGATGATGATTTAGGGGCTAGACGTTCCCTAAAGGCCCTCAACGCCCGATTGCTCGCTGAGTAGAACCGCTAATGTTCGGTAAGAAAATCTGGCAAGAATTTCCATTGTTATGATTAAAGTAAGTAAAACTAATCGCCTGGCGAGAAAATGGGCATTGCACACTCATTGTCGCTGGTTTTCTCGACGGGTAAGTGAAAAGTTAGCAACATGGGCGGTCATTACCGGAATGGATGTTAAGTAGTAAAATTTAGTCCGAGTCTGTGGTTAGGCCTAGGGAGGGGGGAAAACGTAAAAAAACATTTTCATTAAAAAAAAACGTACAAAGCATTCCCAAAACAGTTTTAAACCTAATCGCCGTTTTAAAATTAAACAAAAATAATGAAAGAACCTTTAACTTACCTTTCTTTGCAGGGACCCCCTTACCGCCCTGTAAAAGCAGCTTTTACAGGGCGATTCTCTCAGCAATCTGGACGCGGCGGTTGAGGCCAAACTTACGCCCTGGCGGTTTTTTTCGTCGTTGCACGTCGGCGGTTCGGTCCCAGCGGGTAACTTCAGATGTGGGTGATACCAAGGAAAAAACTTACGTGGAAACTCTCGCCGGGCGAGAAAATCACCAACAATGAAGCCAAAAGTATAGCACTATGCGGCTGGTCCAATTTAGTTTCTGGCCAATGGTGACCCCCAGCATGTTCATGGTAATGCCATTGAATGCCAAGGGGCAATGGTTAGCCTCTCGCTTGTTGGAGATACTCATTGCCTGGCACTGTTGTGGCGTGAATGTTACTTGCCACTTATCAACATGCCTGAATGATGTCCAGGTCTTGCTGCATACGGGCATGGACTGCTTCATTATCTGAGGAGTTGTGAATCGCACTGAACACTGTGCTATCATCAGTGAACATGCCCACTTCTGACCTTATGGTGGAGGGAAGGACATTAATGAAGCAGCTGAAGATAGTTGGGCCGAGGACACTGCCCTGAGGAACTCCTGCAGCAATGTCCTGGGGTTGAAATGATTGACCTCGAACAACCACAACCATCTTCCTTTGTGTTAGGTATAAGTCCAGCCAGTGGAGAGTTTTCCCCCTGATCAGTTTCACTAGGGCTCCTTGATGTCAGACTCGGTCAAATTCAGCTCTTTTGTCCATTTTTCTTTCATGTATGTACATGCTTTTTGTAGCCACCAGATGGTGTCATTGTTGGAGGCCATTGAGCAGCACGTACATGGTGCTGCTCGGGTATAAAAGGCCAGCCATTTTGTGATTCAGGCACTTTGGGACTAAATAAAGCACAAGCAAGGTCGTACCTTGCTTAGTCAAACAGTACTCAGTTTGAACCTTTATTGCACTTATAACATTTGGCGACGACAATACAAGAACCTTTGTTTGCCAATGAACATGATTGTATTTTTAGAGCAATTTGTGGAGGGAGAAGATTGGGAAGACTTTGTGAGCCGTTTGAACCAGTACTTCATGGCCAACAAAATGAAGGGGGTCGACGATGTAGATCGGCACCGGGCCGTGTTCCTCACTGTGTGCGGTTCAAAGATCTACGGTCTGATAAAGAATCTACTCATGCCTAGTGATCCAACAGAGAAAACGTACGAGGAGTTGTGTACGTTGGTACGGGAGTACCTCAAGCCAGATGACGGCATCATCATCTCGAGATACAAGCTTGATACACACATTCAATCGGAGGGCCAGAGCATGACAGAATTCGTTGCCGACCTGAGACATCTAGCGGGACCGTGCCAGTCCGGGACGGTGTTGGCAGACATGCTGCGGGACTTCTTTGTTATCGGTATCAACCACAAGGTGATCCTGTGCAAACTTCTGTTGGTGGATGAGTTGGACTTAAAAAGGGCCATCCAGATCACTCAATCATGTATGACGACGGACAGGAGTTTAAAGCAAGTGTCGGTGAAGAACCAAACCTCGGCAAGTACTGTAAATTCGATTGATTCGGCGTTCGGCAGAGCGGCACATGGCAGGGCCTATCCGGCTGCGTTCGCAAATGATTCGGTGTTCGGCAGAGCAGCACATGGCAGGGCCTATCCAGCTGTGTTCACGAAACCTGTGGCTGCCCCAAGTCTGCCAGCGGGAATGTACCCGACTTCTCCGTGTTGGTGTTGTGGGGGAAATCATCGGCACCAGCAGTGCTGATTTAAGCAATATAGTTGCCAAGGCTGTCTGAGAGGGGGGCATCTCCAGCGCAAGTGTCCGCAGATGAGCAAACAAGCTGTAACACACCACGTTGAGGATGAGAGTCAGACTAGCGCGGATCCGGATACACAATCCGAGATGCCAGAGGAGGAAGTGTATGGACTGTACTCTTTCATAACCAAGAGTAATCAATTTTGATTAATGTAAAGTTTAATGGGATACCGATATCTATGGAACTGGGCACAAGGGCCAGTCAATCGATCATGAACGAGAGGGCATTTAATAAGCTATGGGATACTAAGACTGCGAGGCCCAGGCTGAGTCCTGTTAACGCCAAGCTGCACACATACACCAAAGAACTGATAAAGATGATTGGCAGTGCACAAATTAATGTGTCGCATAACGGTGCGGTTCATGAGTTACCGCTGTGGATTGTTCCAGGCAATGGCCCAACGCTGCTCGGCAGGAGCTGGTTGGAGAAAATCAGATGCGACTGGGACGACATAAAAGTGTTGTCGTTGGAGGGAGAAGCATGTGTCCAAATATTGAGCAAGTTCCTCTCGCTGTTCCAACCGGGTATCGGCAACTTCACGGGAGCCAAGGTGCAGATCCACGTGGACTCAGATGGAAGACCTATCTTTCATAAAGCTCGAGCAGTGCCGTATATGATGAGGGAGAAGGTCGAAATTGAACTGGACAGACTCCAGCGTGAAGGGATCATATCACCGGTTGAATTTAATGAATGGGCCAGCCCCATTGTTACTGTGCTGAAAAGTGATGCCACAGTCAGAATCTGTGGAGACTACAAGGCTATGATCAACAGGGTTTCGAAACAAGATCAGTACCCGTTTCCGAAGGCTGATGACTTGTTTGTGACGCTAGCTGGAGGGAAGTCATTCACAAAACTGGACTTGACATCGGCCTATATGACCCAGGAGTTGGTCGAGACGTTGAAGAGACTTATGTGCATTAACACACACAAAGGACTGTTTATTTACCACAGGCGCCCGTTTGGAATTCGCTCGGCTGCAGCAATATTCCAGAGGAATATGGAAAGTCTACTGAAGTTCATTCCCAGAACCATCGTGTTCCAAGATGACATCCTGACCACTGGTCATGACTCCAAGAAATATCTGAACAACTTGGAAGAGGTTCTACTGCATTTGGACAGAGTGGGACTCAGACTTAAACGATCGAAGTGCATCTTCATGGCACTGGAGGTCGAATTCCTCCGGAGGAAAATCGCCGCTGATGGCATCAGACCTACTGACATGAAATCCAAACCCATCAAGAATGCACCCAAGTCGCAGAACGTGATGGAGCTGCGTTCATTCCTGGGTCTACTCAACTACTTTGATAACTTCCTACCTAAATTGAGCACCTTACTTGAACCACTGCACATGCTATTGAGAAAAGGCAACAACTGGGTGTGGGGTGCACTGCAAGACAAAGCTTTTGAGAAAGCCACCAATCTGCTTTGCTCGAACAAGCTGCTGGTACATTATGACACAAGTAAATGTTTCGTTTTGGTCTGTGACGCATTGTCATATGGAATTAGTTGCATGGTACAACAAGCCAATGAGTCGGGGAAACTTCAACCTGTCGCGTATGCATCCAAAAGCTTGTCTAAAGCAGAAAGAGCCGACAGTATGGTAGAAAAATAAGCTTTAGCGTGTGTGTACGGTGGTAAAAAGATGCATCAATACCTGTTCGGTTTGATGTTCAAATTAGAGACCGATCACAAGCTGCTCATTTCGTTATTTTCTGAGAGCAAAGGTATCAATACCAACGTTTTATCCCGCATCTAAAGGTGGGCGCTGACATTATCTGCCTATGATTATGACATTCGCCACAGACCTGGTACAGAGAATTGTGTCGATGCTTTGAGCCGGTTGCCTTTGCCCACACCGAGGGTAGAAACGCCACAACCGGCGGATCTAATGTTAATCATGGATGCTTTTGAGAGTGAAGGTACCCCTGTCACGGCTCAACAAGTTAAGACCTGGACCAGCCAGGACCCGATATTATCGGTGGTAAAAGGTTGCATCCTCAAAGGGGATTGGTCTGCCATACCTAAGCAAATGTGCGAGGAGGCCAAGCCGTACATTAGTCGCAAGGAACTGTCTAGTCAAGCAGATTGCATATTGTGGGGCAATCGTGTTGTAATGCCTAAGAAAGGGAGAGAGAAGTTTGTGCGTGAGTTACACTGAGCACATCCTGGTATAGTGATGATGAAGGCCATCGCCAGGTCTCATGTATGGTGGCCAGGAATTGATTCTGAGCTGGAAGCATGTGTGCATCAGTGCAACACCTGCATGCAGCTCAGCAAAGCACCAGCAGAATCGCCGCTGAGCCTGTGGTCATGGCCATCCAAACTTTGGTCCAGGATCCTTGTAGATTTTGTAGGTCCCTTCCTGGGCAAGATGTTTTTAGTGGTGGTGGATGCTTATTCGAAGTGGATAGAATGCATAATCATAACATCCAGTACATCCACGGCAAGCATAGAGAATCTCAATGTCATGTTCGCGACACATGGTCGGCCTGACATAGTGGTGAGCAACAATGGGTCGTGCTTCACCAGTCAGGAGTTTCAGGAGTTTGTAAAACTAAACGGCATAAAACATGTAAGGTCAGCATCGTTCAAGCCTGCATCCAATAGGCAAGATAGAACGTGTAGTATAAGTTATCAAGCAAAGTATGAGGAGAGTAACCCAAGGGTCACTGCAGAACTGCTTTTGTTGCATACTGCTGAGTTACAGGACAACACCCCACACACTCACAAGGGTCTTGTTAAGTCCTGACTCTAATGTACTGACTTACACGAAACACATGCTGAAGTCAAGGTCACTCAGGACCTGCACCTTTAATTCCAGCTCTCCAGCGACCACGGTTTGGTGGGCCAGGGCCAGGAGCTTAGGGGGACCTCCCTGAGGGCACTTGCCTGAGACCTCCCTTTATATAATTCAGTGGGACAGGAATGGAGTGTCTCCTGCAAGTGCACCCCTGGTGGTAAGGTATGCTTATTGTTACAGGTCATATCCAGTTACAGTCATGTATAGCATGGTAAGGTACAGTTATATACAGGAGTGTGAGATACATGACATCACCCTCCCCCAAGGTCTTATTGCCTTTATAGATTCAGTCTCTCAGGTGGTCTGCGCTCTCGCGTGGAGCGTCTTAGTTGTGGTTCAGTTGTTTGCCTTGGTGCCTGTGTTTCGTTCGATGTGATTGCTGGTATCTCGCCTGGGCTGTCTGCTCTGTTCGGTGTGATTGCTGGTATCTCACCTGGGCTGTCTGTTGAGACTGCCCTTTCCTCAGGTTGTTCCACCTGTCTGTCCACCAGGTGTGGTGTGAGTTCCACATTGTAGTCTGCCTCTGGTTCTTCAGTGTTATCAGTGAATCTACTTTTTACTTGGTCTACATGCCTCCGGCAGGTTTGGCCATTGTCCATTTGTACAACCAGTAGCCTGTTTCCCTCTTTGTCTGCTACTGTCCGTGCAAGCTATTTGGGACCCCAGCCATAGTTTAGCACAAACACTTTGTCCCCTATCTCATTCCACCTCCCCTTCGAATTTCGGTCATGGTACTCAGTTAGCTTTTGACACTTAGCCTCAACAATTTCATGCATGTCTGGGAGGATTAATGAGAGCCTGGTCTTTAAGGTTCGTTTCATTAATAGTTATGTGGGGAGAACCCCAGTCAATGAATGCGGACGAGACCTGTATGCCAGCAGCAGTCGCGACAGGCGGCTCTGCAGCGTGGGATCTTGGTTTCTGAACATGATTGTTTAATGATCTGCACTGCTCGCTCCGCCTGGCCATTGGAGGCCAGTTTGAAAGGTGCCGTCTTAACGTGATTTATACCGTGGTCAACTATAAAATCGTGAAATTCTGCGCTGGTGAAGCACGGACCATTATCACTGACCAATATGTCAGGAATGCCGTGCGTTGCAAACATGGTTCTAAGGCTCTCCACAGTGGTGGAGGTGGTGCTCAAGTTTAAAATGGTGCACTCGATCCATTTTGAAAATGCATCAACGACTACGAGGAACATTTTGCCCATGAATAGGCCCGCATAATCTACATGCACCGGCGACCACGGTTTGGTGGGCCAGGGCCAGGAGCTTAGGGGACCTCCCTGGGGGCATTACTGAGTTGGGCACAAATGGTGCACAGACGGACGCAAAGCTCCAAGTCTGCGTCAATGCCAGGCCACCAGACATGAGATCTGGCTATGGCCTTCATAAGGATGATCCCCGGGTTCTCGCAATGGAGCTCCCGGACAAACGCCTCCCTGCCTCGTAAGGGCATAACCACTTGGCTGCCCCACATCAGGCAGTCTGCCTGTAGTAAGAGTTCATGCATGCGCCTATGGAAGGGTTTGACCTCCTCGGGGCAGGCATCGTGAGCCTCCGCCCAGTCACCGGTTAAAACGCATCTTTTAACTAGCGATAACGTGGGGGCGCTGGTCGTCCATGCTCTGATTTGGCGAGCCGTAATGGGCGAACCTGTGGATTCAAAGGCATTGATTGCCATGACCTGTTCATCAGACCCTTCTGTGGTCGGCAGGGTTAGCCTGCTAAGCGCGTTGGCACAGTTGTCTGTGCCTGGTCTGTGCCTTATAGTGTAGTCGTAAGCCGCCAGCATGAGTGCCCACCGCTGAATGCGCGCCGAGGCGTTGGCGTTGATTGCCTTGCACTTCGATAGTAGGAACGTGAGGGGTTTGTGGTCAGTTTCTAATGCAAACTTGGCCCCGAAAAGATATTGGTGCATCTTTTTGACAGCATATACACACACGAGCGCCTCCTTCTCAACCATACCGTACCCGCGCTCCGCCCGCGAAAGTGACCTGGAGGCATAAGTAACCGGCTGCAATTTACCCGCATCACTGACGTGCTGTAAAACGCACCTGACCCCGTACGCTGACGCATCACACGTAAGGACTAACTTTTTACCTGGGTCAAAAAAGGCTAAAAAACTGTTGGATCATAGAAGGTTGCGTGCCTTATTGAAGGCGTGTTCTTGGGCATCCCGCCAAAACCAATCGCTCCCTTTTCTGATTAGCACGTGGAGAGGCTCCAGCAGTGTGCTCAAGTTCTGCATAAAGTTCCCAAAGTAATTGAGTAGCCCGAGAAATGCGCGCAGTTCTGAGACATTCTGGGGCCTGGGTGCCAGGCGAATCACTTCGGTTTTGGATTCGGTTGGGCGGATTCCATCAGCGGCAATCCTTCTGCCCGAAAATTCAACCTCAGGCGCGAGAAACAGGCACTTGGAATTTTTAACTCTTAGGCCTACCTGATTCAATCGACTTAGTACTTCCTCAAGATTGCGGAGATGAGAGTCGGTGTCCCTGCCCGTGATGAGTATGTCATCTTGAAACACAACCGTCCCTGGGATGGACTTGACCAGACTCTCCATGTTGCGCTGGGATATAGCAGCTGCCAACCTGATGCCGAATGGGCATCGATTGTACACAAAAAGGCCTCGATGTGTGTTGATGGTGGTGAGTAGCTTAGACTCTTCGGTCAGTTCTTGCATCATATACGCAGATGTGAGGTCAAGTTTGGAGAAAAGTTTTCCTCCAGCCAACGTGGCAAATAGGTCCTCCGCTCTGGGCAGCGGGTATTGGTCCTGTAGGGAGACTCTGTTTATAGTAGACTTGTAATCCCCACAGATTCGCACGGATCAATCAGGCTTCATGACGGGGACGATGGGGCTTGCCCAGTCGCTGAATTCCACGGGAGAAATTATGCCTTCCCGCAGAAGTCGGTCCAGTTCGTTTTCAATCTTTTCCCTCATCACATAAGGCACAGCTCTAGCCTTGTGATGGACCGGTCTGGCATTCTGTGTGATGTAGATTCTAACTTTAGCCCCTTTGAAGGTGCCCACACCTGGCTGAAAGAGATGTTCAAAACGGTTTAGAACTGTTGAGCAGACATGGCGTGAACATCATCCCATTTCCAATTAAGTTCTGCTAGCCAGCTTCTCCCCAACAGGGCTGGGAGATCCCCGGGGACAATCCACAGGGAAAGTCGGTGCACCATCCCTTTGTGTGTGACTGAGAGCATGGCGCTGCCAAGGACTGGGACGATTTCTTTAGTATAGGTCCTTAGTTTGGTGTCGATCTTTGTGAGTTTTGGTCTGTTGCTTTTGTGCGGCCACAGCTGTTCAAATTGTTGAACACTCATGAGGGATTGACTGGCCCCCATGTCCAGTTCCATGTTGACGGGTATCCCGTTGAGTAGAACCCTCATCATAATTGGAGGCATCTTGGTGTAAGAACAGTGGACATTGATCATGTTAACCTGCTGTACCTCGGCGTCCCGTGCACTGTTCCAACCATCTTCTGGTCTGCTTTCCGACCCTTCCGATTCGTATACCAGCTGAGCTGCTGTTTTTCTGCACATGCGAGCCAGATGCCCTATGTAGTTGTAGTTTCTGAAAACGGCATGCTGAAATCGACACACCCTGGTTGAGTGCCTCCCCCAACTCTCCAACACAGACCGTTTCCATTGTTTCCGAAGGATGAGCTGCGTCTGGCTGATCTCCCTTGAGCTTCTCTCAATCTGTTGTTGATTGCTCGCATTGTGGGTTGATGAGGTGTGATCGGCCATTCATGTGGCCCTTGACTTTGATGGTTTCTGGCACCACTGTCTGCTGTTGAAGGCCTGCTCTCCTGCCTTTGTCTGTGTGTGGGGGTAGTGGTTTGTTTCACAATGTGAACCCATTGTTCCAATGCCTTATTGGTTGTCGTACCCGAAGTATAGATCAGCCTCGTTTCTTCTTCGCCTGCCAAGAACGTCTGTGCGACCAGTGCTGCTGCCTCTAGAGTCAAGTTCTTCGTCTCTATAAGCTTTCGGAATATGCCTGCATGGCCTATTCCTTCAATAAAAAAGTCTCTCAGTACTTCTCTCCTTAGTTCATCGGGGAACTCACATGAACTAGCCAGCCTCCGAAGTTCCACCACGAAGTCGGGTATGCTTTGGCCCACACAGCGTCTGTAGTTGTAGAACCTGTGCCTGGCCATGTGTAGGCTGCTCGGTGGCTTCAGATGGTCTCTCATCAGTGTGCTCAACTCCTCAAACAACTTGTTTGCTGGTTTCTCAGGGTGCCAGCAGGTCTTTCATTAAAGCATATGTTTTCGAGCCACAGCTGGTCAAGAGATGGGCTCTTTTCTTGTCTGCCTTATCATTGCCCAGCCAGTCTTTGGTCACAAAGCTTTGCTGGAGCCTTTCTATAAAGTCATCCCAATTGTCTCCAGCATTGTATTTCTCATCTGAGCTGTTGGTAGCCATTCTGTGGATTCTGTGATTCCGTAACTCATCGCCACTGTTAAGTCCTGACTCTAATGTACTGACTTACATGAGACACATGCTGAAGTCAAGGTCACTCAGGACCTGCACCTTTAATTCCAGTTCTCCCGTGCTGCACTTGCCTGAGACCTCCCTTTATATACCTCAGTGGGACAGGTATGGAGTGTCTCCTGCAAGTGCACCCAAGGTGGTAAGGTATGCTTATTGTTACAGGTCATATCCAGTTACAGTTATGTATAGCATGGTAAGATACAGTTATATACAGTAATGTGAGATACATGACAGGTCTCGCCTGCTGAACTCATGATGAAAAGAGGTCTTAAGATTAAGTTATCTCTTGTGCACCCGGATTTAAGTAATCATGTTGAATACAGATGAGAGAGTCAACAAGGATACTGCAATCGCGCAACTGTGTCACGCGAGATTTCTGTTAATGATCCAGTATATATATTGAATTAAGGTCAGGGTCCCAAATGGATTGCTGGTACAGTCATGACCAAGGACGGCAACAGAGTATTTGTTATTAAGCTCAAGAATGGGCCAACTTGCAGGAAACACATGGATCAAATAAAGCTGAGTCACACAGACGAGCCAGAGCAGTCGGACGAAGAAACCATCAACGACCAACCAACCTACCAGCAGCCTTCAGTAAACTCAAGGGTCATCAGTGAACCCGAAATTTCCATCATGGCCTTGTTCAATAAAAATGGACTTGCAATTCCTGACATGGCCACTGTCACCCCCAACAAGTCAGCCATCCAGCCATCAGCCACAACAGACTCCGCAAACTCACCCAAGGCTGGAATTGAACTGAGATGATCAACCCAGGAGCGTAAAGCACCGGACCATCTCAATCTGTGAAAGACAGTGATAATATCTCAGAGGAGGGTATTGTCATGTATGTACATGCTGTTTGTAGCCACCAGATGGTGTCATTGTTGTAAGTCACTGAGCAGCATGCACATGGTGCTGCTCGGGTATAAAAGGCCAGCCATTTTGTGAGTCAGACACTTTGGGACTAAATACAGCACAGGCAAGGTCATACCTTGCTTAGTTAAACAGTACTCAGTTTGAACCCTTATTGCATTCATAACAGTTTGGACCAAGGCTGTAATGAGGTCTGAGGCCTGGCAGAACCCAAACTGGGCATCAGTGAGCAGGTTATTGGTGAGTAAGTGCTGCTTGATTCCACTTTCGACGAGACCTTCTATCACTTGTTGATGATTGAGAGTAGACTGATGGGGCGGTAATTGGCCAGATTGGATTTGTCCTGCTTTTTGTGGACAGGACATACCTGGGCAGTTTTTGACATTGTCGGGTAGATTGTACTGGAACAGCTTGGCTAGAGGAGCACAAATGTGGCATCGAGGAGCTCTAGTAAAATTGAAGTCAATGAGAATCAGGAGGAAAACTCTTCAGTGGCTGGAATCATACCTAGCAATAGGAAGATGATTATTGTTGTTGGAGTTCAATCATCTTAGCCCCAGGACATCGCTCCAGGAGTTCCTCAGGGCAGTGACCTGGGCCCAAACATCTACCTCAACAATGACCTTCCCTCTATCACAAGGTCAGAAGTGGGGATGTTTGTGTATGATTGCACAATGTTCAGTTCAATTTGCAACTCCTAAGATAATGAAGCAGTCCATGCTCACATGCAGCAAGACCTGGACAATATTCAGGCCAGGGCTGCTAAGTGGCAAGTAATATTCACATCACACAAGTGCCAGGCAATGATTATCTCCAACAAGAAA
Organism: Pristiophorus japonicus; assembly: GCF_044704955.1. Lineage (NCBI taxonomy): Eukaryota > Metazoa > Chordata > Chondrichthyes > Pristiophoridae > Pristiophorus > Pristiophorus japonicus. The sequence continues at coordinate 227,601,955 of NC_091980.1, forward strand.
GAATCTAACTACCGCCCCTTGATATTTAACGGCAATACCATCGGTGAATCCTCCACCATCAATATCCTGTGGGTCATCATTGACCAGAAGCTTAACTGGACCAGACACATAAATACTGTTGCTACAAGAGCAGGTCAGAGGCTGGGTATTCAAAAAGAAAATTGCTATCTGTTGAAACATGGATCTTCAAACATATGTTTGCTTCCTAGAACTTTAAACTAGCCTGATTTGACTTGCCAGACTGGTAATGAACTTTAAGCAACTTTTAATCGTTCTCTGTGACGCAAAACTGCCAGTATATGTCGGTGAGATAAAATCTCTCTCCACCAAGCTGTCAATCACTGAGCGCTACAGCTTATCAGGCCCACTTCTCTCTTTACAAAGATCTCCGAAATAACTATCAATCAAAAACTGTGAGGCGGGGCTTGTGAACACCCTCTTCAAACTCTGAAACAAAGGTAGCAGATACACCTCTTGAGATTTAATTGAACCAAAATGGCCATTCATCAGCATTAAATGGAAGCAATGTCTACTAATGACCCAAGCGGGTTGTCAATGAATGCGACCATTCTCGTTAATTGCAACTTCCTATTATTCTCAATTTTATCAATCACATATGTAAGGATTTCTGTAGCTATATGTCTGGACTGAAACTGAAATGATGAGAAATACATAGGATAATACTGATTTATCCCCTTACTGGTTAATTATAGTAGCACAGAAATATTCATTGGAATACCACCAATAATCCTCCAAGTTATACACCATCCTGACTTGATCATATAATACTGGTTTTTCATTGTTGCTAGTTTAATCGCCTAGAATTGCAAAAGTACCATCACCACAAGGAATGCAGCAGTTCAAGAAGAATGTCCATCATCACTTGTTCAGGCAACTAGGGCAATAAATACAGCCTTGTCAGCATTACCCACATTCTGAGAACAAATATATATAAAAAGATGTAGAAAAATTGCAACCTAAAAGAAAGTGAAAAAAAAGAAGCTATGCAGCAAAAACCAATCGGAAAGGTCACAGTCAGAAGTGACTCTGGCTGCCCGCGAGCTATACATGCGAAGGATTAGGCAGCAGAATAGTGATTAATTCACTTTGAATGTACAGCACAGGTTTTAAGACCAAATCCATTTTTGATATGAAAAAAGAAGTTGTAATGCTTTTGGCATGCCAACCTGACAATAACCAAAGACAAAGATTGATGCGTAACCAGGGGCACAGTAATCCATAAACATCAGAATATGAGATGGCCAGATCTGTCTATAGTGGAAGTCATGCATGTTATATCATCATCATGGGCAGTCCCTCAGAATCAAGGAAGACTTGCTTCACTCCTGAAGTGAGTTCTTTGGTGGCTGAACAGTCCAATATAAGAGCCACAGACTCTGTCACAAGTCGGGGAAGGGGTGGGTGGGACTGGTTTGCCGCACGCTCTTTCCGCTGCCTGCGCTTGATTTCTGCATGCTCTCGGCGTTGAGACTCGAGGTTCTCAGCGCCCACCCGGATGCACTTTCTCCACTTAGGGCGGTCTTTGGCCAGGGGCTCCCAGCTGTCAGTGAGGATGTCGCTCTTTATCAGGGAGTCTTTGAGGGTGTCCTTGTAACGTTTCCGCTACCCACCTTGGCCTCGTTTGCCATGAAGGAGCTCCACATAGAGCACTTGCTTTGGAAGTCTCGTGTCTGGCATGTGGACAATGTGGTCTGCCAAGCGGAGCTGATCAAATGTGGTCATTGCTTCAATGCTAAGGATGTTGGCCTAGTCGAGGAAACTAATGTTGGTGTGCCTGTCCTCCCAGGGGATTTGTAGGATCTTGCGGAGACATCGTTAGTGATATTTCTCCAGCGACTTGAGGTGTCTACTATACATGGTCCATGTCTTTGAGTCATACAGGAGGGCAGGTATTTCCAAAGCCCTGTAGACCATGAGCTTGGTGGCAGTTTTGAGGGCCTGGTCTTCAAACACTCTTTTCCTCAGGTGGCCGAAGGTTGCACTGGCGCACTGGAGTGGTTCTCATCGTCGATGCCTGCTCTTGTTGATAGGAGGCTCCCGAGATATGGGAAGTGGTCCACAGTATCTAGGTCCACAGTGTCCAGGATCTTTGTCTTACGGATGTTTAGCATAAGGCCCATGCTTTCGTATGCCTCAGTAAATATGTCAACTATGTCCTGGAGTTCAGCCTCTGTATGTGCACAGACACAGGCAGCGTCCGCGTACTGTAGCTCAACAACAGAGGTTGGGGTGGTCTTGGACCAGGCCCGGAGACAGCGCAGGTTGAACAGGTTCCCACTGGTTCTGTAGTTTAGTTCCACTCCAGCGGGGAGCTTGTTGACTGTGAGGTGGAGCATGGTGACAAGAAAGATTGAGTAGAGGGTTGGGGCGATGACACAGCCCTGTTTGACCCCGGTCCGGACATGGATTGGATCTGTTGGTAAGGATTACGGCCTGCATGTCGCCGTGGAGCAGGCGGAGGATGATGACGAACTTTTGGGGGCATCCGAAACGGAGGGGGATGCTCCATAGACCCTCGCGGTTGACAGTGTCAAACGCTTTTGTAAGGTCGAAGAAGGCTATGTATAAGGGCTGGCGCTGTCCCCTGCATTTTTCCTGCAGCTGTCGCGCTGCAAAAATCATGTCTGTTGTGCCCCATAGGGGACGAAATTCGCACTGTGACTCCGGGAGGAGTTCCTCGGCCACATGTTGAGGAGGACTCTAATGACGACTTTCCCAGTGACTGATAGCAGGGAGATTCCCCTGTAGTTGCCATAATCAGACTTGTCCCCTTTTTTAAAGATGGTCACGATTACTGCATCTCTGAGATCCCCCGGCATGCTCTCCTCCCTCCAGGTGAGAGAGATGACGTTGTGTATTTGCACCAGCAGTGCCTCTCCGCCATACTTCAATGCCTCAACAGGGATTCATCTGCATCTATAGCCTTGTTGTTTTTAAGCTGTCTTATGGCTTTTTTTACTTCGTGCAGTGTTGAGGTCTTACTGAGGTGGTGGCGGGTAGCATGCTGCGGGGTGGAGTCGAGAACACTCGAGTCAAAGGCAGAGTCTCTATTAAGGAGATCTTCGAAGTGCTCCTTCCAACGGGCCCTGACTGCCTCGGTGTCCTTGATGAGTGTTTCCCCATTCTTGGCCAGCAGTGGGGCGGGGCCTTGGGTTTTTGGCCCGTAGGTGGCCTTGACTGCGATGAAGAATTCTCGCACATCATGGCTGTCGGCCAGCTAGTGTAACTCCTGTGCTTTCTCCATCCACCACTTGTTCTTTAGGTCCTGGGTTTTTTGTTGGACCTCAGCCTTGGAAAGTATGTAATGCTGCTTTGCTGCTCCTGCATTGGGTTGTTGTTTAAGGCTCAGAAATGCCCTGCGCTTGCGATCTATTAGCTCTTGGATCTCCTGATCATTCTCATCAAACCAGTCCTGGTGTTTCCTGGTTGAGTGACGGAGCGTCTTTTTGCAGGCACTGGTTATGGAGGCCTGGAGGGCAGACCAAGCACTGTGGGCATTCTGCATTTCGGGGTCATCAAGGCACACCAGGTTAGCTGTGAGGCACTGGCTGTATAGGACTCTTTTAGCTGGGTCCTAAGCGCGCCGGCAATGACTTTTTTGCGGCACTGCTTCTGCTGCCCCGTCCGCTTTGGGGCTATGTTGACGTCGATGATGGATCGGATTAGGCGGTGGTCCATCCAGCAGTCGTCTGCTCCTGTCATGGCTCGGGTGATGGGCACATCCTTGCGATCCCTGGCTCGGACGATGATATAGTTGAGCAGTGCCAGGGCTTGGAGCAAGGGTGTTACCACGATGCCATGTGTTTGTCCCTCTGTCAGAACAGGGTGTTGGTGATGAAAAGTTCGTGCTCGAGACATTTTGTCAGAAGTAGGGTACCGCTGGAGTTGGCTTCCCTACCTCCTTTCTGCCAATCACGCCACCCCAGAGGTCGGTGTCCTTGCCAATCCTGGCATTGAAGTCACCGAGAAGGATCAGTTTGTCGCCCGCGGGGACGCAGGACTGGAATTTTTCGAGTTTGGAGTAAAAACCCTCTTTGGCCTCATCAGTTGCATTGAGTGTTGGGATGTATGCACTGATGACTGTGGCGCACTGGTTCCGGGATAGGGTGAGTCATTCGTTAGCCCCGCAGGGGGAATTTTTGAGGCGGTCAACCAGCTCATTTTTGATGGTGAAGCTGACTCCGTGAAGGCGACGTTCAGCCTCTGGTTTCCCTTTCCAGAAGAAGGTGTAACCTCAACCTTGTTCCTTGAGCTAGCCTTCCCCTGCCCGCCGGGTCTCGCTTAGGGCGGCGATGTCGATATCAAAGCGTCTAAGTTCCCGGGCAACTATGGCGTTGCGGCATTCCAGCCTGTCACTGTTGGGGTTGTCCATGAGGGTCCCAACATTCCAGGTCCCGAACTTCATGTTAACGGAGTGGAAGATGCCTGTGCATGAGTTCTTTTAACGTGGGGTGGTCATTGCACACCGGCTACCACACGGGCTTAGCTGAGCGAGGTCTTGATCCAGTGGCAAGGGGGTCCAAGATGACTGGAGATCAGGCACTGCTGTATGGGCCTAGTTGCCTACGGCGAGATGTTGGCCGCAGGCTCGGCGTTGGGTAGCGCCCTTGATGGTAGGTGGTCCGAGGCTTGGTTGGGGGCAGGCATTGGGGGGGTCAGTGGCTCACCAGGGTTCAGCGTGGGAGGGCAGGGGGGAGTCACAGCCATGGTACTCACCACGTGTTGGAGGAGGAGAAGAGGCCAGGTCACCAGTGGGGAAAGAGAGCTCCAGTCATTGCTAAAGGAGGGGAGGCCAGCCGCCAATGTAGGAGAGGGGAGACCCGGTCTCTGCTGAGGAGGAGGTCTTCTGTTGATTGGAACACGTCCAGCGACGGCAGATGGGCCTCTCCTCCACAATGGAGCCTGAGCTTCCTTGACGACAGCTGGACCTCCCGTGGTGACAGATGACCTCCTGTTTATTATATAGGATCATAAAAACTTACAGCACTGAAGAAGGCCATTCACCTCATCGTGCCTATACCGGCTCTTTGAAAGAGCAACTTGCTTAGTCCAACACCCTTGCTTTTTGTCCATAACCCTGGAAGTTCCTCATCCTCAAATATCTGACCAATTCCCTTTTAACATTATTTACGTAATCTGCTTCTACCACCTTTTCAGGTCGAGCGTTCCAGATCCTGACAACTCTGAGTGAAAAAATCTCTCCTCATCTCCCTTGTCGATCTTTTGCCAATGATATAGGTTGATGGGATACATAATTCACAGTACTTAGCTTGATAATTTCAGACTTCCCAAATAATAGTTGACCATTTAAAGTTAAAAAACTGAAAACTAAAAGTGTCTGTATTGTTTGAGAAACCTTACTATGATAAAGGATGACTGCTCTGATAGTAACAAAGTAAAAACTGAACTAGATGAAGACTGAGGTAGAATTTTCTCATCCAGTGTAAAGTTGCACTTCAACTACTACTTTTGTATTAAAGCAAAATGGTTCTCAAAAGTAGGATTCCCAAAAGCGGGAGTCGGCCGGAATGGGCGATTGATCTCCCGAGAGCAGCTGCTGACGACTTGGCAGTAACGGTCCGAGTATGCACGGTTTGCACATGCACATTACCCCGGCTGTTGTGGCTGCAAACAAACTGGTTGTCTCAGCTCTGCTGGTCCCTCTGCTATTCGGAAACACTGCATCATTACTGGTTGTGAGGATGAGCGCATCGGGGCCAATTAAAATCACCTGGAAACTCCTTGAGTCCTGAGAAAGCAACTGGAGGAGAGAGAGAGAGAGAGAGCAATGCAAACTGGGGAGGGAGAGAGAAACACAAACTGGAGGGAGGGAGAGTTCATGTTGGCCTGTGATGTGCACTTTGTATAATGGCCCGTGATTTGTGGTCAGTGGAAAAGCAAAGGTGTTCACCCCTGGCCCCGAAGTAAGCTTCCCACAATCATCTCGCCATCTCTGTGGTGAGAAGTTCTGCTTTTCTAACTTTCAATAGCAATCAACGCAAATTATTGGGGAATCCCTAGTGCGAGCTGCTGTGACATCACCAAGCTGTCTAAGCAGCCAATCACAATGCAGAATTCTCTAAGACAGCAAACCAGGAAGTGGGAAAGTTCCTTTGATTCTAACTTTTTAAACATGGTATAGAGAGCAAAACAAAGATTGGACCTCTCATACGGAGAAAAGGCAAATCAGAAAAAAAGAACAAACTTAAAAATATCTATTTATTTTTTGTATCTTAAATAGTTAATTTTCATTAAAATTAACAATTTTACACTCCACAAAATTAAAATACATTTTTCAGGGTCAAATCCTTTGTTTAGCAATTAAAACCCCAGTTACACCTAATCCAAAAGGGTATAACTTTTAATGGGCTTTTTAACAGCGGTATTACTGTGGAAGAACCGAAGTTTTCATCACTTACCCTGATTTCACTGATTATACTGATTGCCGACTGTGGGGCGGGGGCGGGGTGAGGGGTGCCGGGACAGTGCACAACCAGTGTTGGAGCAGTGAATGACTGAACACAACTTCAGGATCTCCACGTTCGGATGCATATGTGCTAAATCCTGAAGTTGCGGTCAGTTTCAAAGGGGTAATATCGTTTGCTGTTATTACCTACCACAAGTATTGGAGTCAGACAGCTTTGCTGCTTCTCTCTGAGGATTGAGCTTCACCTCCCTGAAGCTGGGTTTCAGTGGTGGGTTGTGGGAGTCAGGGAATTGAATAATGTTGGGTTTATATTTTATTTCTTGGCCCGGAATTTGCAGTCATCAGTGAAGTGAAGGCATTCACTGCTGGCCTTAGGTATATTCTGCACGAGGATCTTACAATCCTTATGTCAAGAACTTCAGGTTTTCCAACCTTCAGCTCTACTTGCTGTTCATGGTGCTGGGGGTCAAATGGCCCTTTAAAATCACACTATTGAATTTTGGGAAAAGTAAAAGCTTAATACTGGAACTTTGGGATCGCTGATAAAGACTTCATAGCAAACTGAGGCAAACAAAGAAGTCATTGGGACCCATCAGAAGTTTCTCATTAAAGAACTGGTGACAGGTGAGCATAGAATTGTCAAAGTTATTAACCTTCTAAATGAATTAATGAGATACATTGGATGAATAAATATGAATGATATAGAGGTTGCTTGCATACAGTTGATGTCAGACAGGAGTAGCTCTTTGGGTTGATTTACCTACTGGGAAAGGTCATGGAGCCCGAAATTCATCAGGACATAAGGTCCGCCACTTTCTCGGCGGTATTCCGGCGGTGCATCGTTTAAAACCGCCGGAATACCGCCGAAACCAAAGAGTGCTAGTTTGGTGACATTTGTTTCGCAAGTATGCAAGTGGTATGCGAGCGGTGTGCATCGGGTGGTATGCAGTATTATAGTCGATCAAGATCGACTTTCTTGTCGATGGACGGTGCGGCAGTGCACTGCGTATGCGCACATTTTTTTTTGCTATTTTTCCCAGATGTTTTTCCCCGGCGATTTTGGGGGTCAGGGGTCACCTGCACATGTGCAGAGAGTTGAAGTCGAGGGAGAGAGTGAGAAGGAACAGCAAGGTATTTTAAGGGTCAGTTGGTCTAATCAGAGACTCCAGAGTCAAATAGTATTAATAACAAATAATAATTATACAATATGAATAATAATAATACATATTTTATAAATCATATAATAAATATAATAAATATAAATATAATGGAAATACTGAAAATGAAGCTGAAGCGCAGGAACATTGAGAAGGATGGGAGGTTGAGGGCGCCCACATTCAACGATACGGAGTTGTAACGAGATAATGTATAGGGCCCTCGAGCTAGGAGTATATGGGAGCTGTATTGAGAGAGAGGGTCTGTGAAGGAATGCCATTTTAAGCTCCACATAGCTGTCTGAGATCTCTCAAATAAATAGTTAAGTTGAACTAAGAGTGTTCAAGAGCAGTGCAGAGACTATAAAATGGTGTCAGAAGCGAAGACTTCTGATCTTTCGTCGAACGCATCTACAACCGAAATATTAGAACTGTAAGACTTTTTCGAGATGATCGCAATCGACGTTAAGCAGTGCAGTGCACATCACATGTGGATCCGTGAAGGGCAATAAATAGTCATAAGCTTGTAAAATAATCGAGAGACATTAGTAAAGTAAACTTAAAGTGGCATAAATTATTGTCGAGCATTGATCGGAAAACGTATTTCTACAATTACATGGCCACGATATTTTACTATTAGACTTCTTCTAGTCCTCTGGGTATTTGAACTGTATACACGTATGTGACAAGCTCAAAGTCCTAAACTGTATCGAGCTATCATGACCACCACGGCGCCAACTCTCACGCACATTCCTCCCCCACCTCCACTGCAGGTGACTGTCGATTTGAAAGCCAACTGGAAAAAAATCAAACAGCTATGGAACAGCTATGAAATGATCACATATATTGTGGAAAAACCAGATAGAGTTAGGGTTGCAACGTGTATCACTGCCATTGGCAGCAATACTCTAGATATCCACAATAATCTTCCCTACAAATCAGAGGGAGACAAGCAGGAAATTGAGATTATTTTGAAGCTCTGGAAAGAGCACTGTAAAGATAAAACCAGCATCATCTATGAACAGGACCAGTTTAACAACTGTGTACAAGGGGACGAGCGGTTTGACAGATATCTTGCGAAAGTGAGAGAGCTAGCATTGCCATGTGATTTTGGCAATTTGAGGGATGATTTCATCAGAGACCGCAATGTCTGCGGAATATCTGATAACACTCTGCGTAAGAGGCTGTTGCAAGATTCAAGCCTTACGCCTGATAAATGTGTGATGCTCTGTAAAGCTACAGAGGTCACAGTTGCGCAAATGAAATCCATGAAGCTCACTAAAACAGACTCTTAAGATGTCAAAGCTGTCAGACAGAAACCCCAACCCACAAAGAAAGAATCCACAGATAAAGAGTTCACAAACAATTGCAGATATTGTGGCAAAAGACATGAGCTGTCAAAAACTAAATGCCGAACATATGGGAAAACCTGCACAAGTTGCGGCAAACTAAATCACTTTTCTCAAAAGTGTAAACAGAATGAATCGAGGCAGAAGTCTACACATAACCCTAAATATAAGGGCAAGCCAAAAGTTCATGCGCTATATGAAGAGAGTTATGATTCTGATTTTGAAGTCATGACTGTAAAGATGCTTAATAAAGTTGATCGCACAATCAAGGACAGTGCTGACAGAAAGTATCCTAACAAGATTGTGGCTACCTTCTCAATTAAAGGTTAAAAATTGGATACTTACCAAAAGGCTTAAAGATAAAAGAATCTAAGACAACACTGTCACTATATGAGAACCATGCAACCATTCCAGTGGTAGGGACTTGTAATGTGCCACTGGAAAATACTAAGAAAAAGCAAAAGTACATTGTGCCCTTTGTGATCATTGAGGGCCAAAGTGCATCACTGATTGGCTCATGCACTGCTCAACAGCTACAACTGATAAAAGTGCAGCATCAGAATATCGCGGTGGTAAATGAACCACGCGAATCACAAACTACGAACAAGGCAAACGTCTCGCTAGCATCAGAAACTGATGTCAACAATGCGTATCCGGATGAGTTTAAGGGACTTGGACATATGCCAGGGACAGTTCACCTTGACCTTAATGAATCAGTGATACCAGTGGTAATGCCACCCAGCTGGGTGCCAATAGCGATCAAACAAATGCAAAAAGAAGAACTCAATCGTTTGGAAAATCAACAAATCATCACAAAAGTTGTTAAACTGACAGACTGGGTATCCAGTCTAGTGACTATACAAAAACCACCTGGAAAGATGCAAATATGTATTGACCCTCAACTTCTGAACAATGCCCTGAAATGTGGACACTATCCACTTCCTGTGATCGATGACATCTTGCCACAGATGTCAAATGTAAAGGTCTTCACAAAAGCAGACAGCAAGGAGGGTTTCTTGCAATGTGAACGAGACACAGAGTCCTCCTACCTCATGACCTTCCATGGGGATGATATTGATATAATAGAATGCCATTTGGCATCAGTCCTGCCCCGGAAATCTTCCAGCAGAAGCTAGACCAGAACCTCAAGGGTCTAGATGGAGTCTACAAGATTGCAGATGATATCTTGATCACTGGACGCGGTGAGACATTTAAAGAGGCCAATCACAATCATGATGCAAATTCATGCAGAGATGTAGCGAGCGAAACATCAAACAAAACTTTGATAATTGAATACAAGAGCTCCCAAGTGAAATACATGGGACACATACTGTCTAGTGATGGGCTCAAAGCCGACCCAAGCAAAGTGGTTGCAATCAACGAAATGCAGAAACCGCAGGATGTCACAGGTGTACAACGATTTGTCTGCATGACAAAGTACCTCACAAAATTCTTGCCAGATCTTTCAGACCTCAGAGAGCCTCTGTGATGACTTACTCATAAAGACACAGTCTGGAAATGGATTGAAGAACAAGGCAAAGCGTTTGAAGCTATCACACAATTCTCCGATGCTCAGATACTTTGACCACAAACTTGCAACCGAAGGTCAAGCAGATGCTTCGAGCAAAGGTCTTGGATTCGTCCTTCTGCAACAGGGACAACCAATTGCATACGCGAGCCGAGCGTCACTCCGGCAGAAACGCGGTGGACATGGTGGACTTTCTCCCACTCTCCAAACAAGGACTGACTACCATACAATGCACAACTGCAAGACTCCACACTATAACTGGTCATACAACAAATCACAATGTGATGGCCAGAAAGGACACATGAAAGCCCACCTGAAACGCATGTATACTTCAAAGTTCGTGATGAATTCACAACACAGGATGGCATAGTCTTCAAAGGCTAAGGGGATCAAGGGGTATGGAGAGAAATCAGGCCATCAAAAATGCGCCCAGGCCCGAATGTGACGGAGCTGTGTTCATTCCTGCGTTCTTCTCAACTACTTCGGTAACTTCTTACCCAAATTGAGCATAGTATTAGAGCCTTTGCACAAACTGCTCAGGAAAAGAAATGACTGGGTGTGGTGTGAACTTCAAGACAGAGACTTTGAGAAGGCTAGAAATATGTTGTGTTCCCACAAGCTACTGGTACTCTCTGACCCATTCAAGCATCTAGTTTTGATCTGTGAAGGTCATGGATGCCTTTGAGAGTAAAGGGTCGCCTGTCAATGCTCAACAAGTTAAGACCTAGACCAGCTAGGATCCGCCCTATCGGTTGTAAAACGTTGTGTTCTTAATGGGGATTGGTCGACCATCCCAGGAAATGGCTGATGAAAACAAACTGTGCAGCCGTCGCAAAGATGAGCTTTCCATCCAGTCCGACTGACTACTGTGGGGTAATCGTGTTCTAATGCCCAAGAAAGGCAGGGCGAGATTTGTACAGGAGTTACATAGTACGCATCCCGGTATTGTCATAATGAAGGCCATCGCCAGGTCCCATGTTTGGTGTCCTGGCATTGACTCGGACTTAGAGTCATGCGTGCATTAGTGCAGCACTTGCATGCAGTTAAGCAATGCCCCAAAGGAAGCTCCGCTCAGTCTGTGGTCATGGCCATCCAAACTGTGGTCTAGAATCCACATCGACTTTGCGGGCCCCTTCCTCGGTAAAATGCTTTTTGTGGTGGTGGATGCATACTCCAAATGGATAGAACGTGTGATCATGTCGGAACTGTTCCGGTTCGTCAGTGTGTCTTAGCTTGATTTGATCAATGTGTTTCCTGCACATCTGCTCATTCTTCAGCTTAACCATATACACCCGGTTACCCTCCTTATCCGTAATATTGCCCGCGAGCCACTTGGGCCTTTGACCATGGTTAAGTACATACACTGGGTCATTTACAGATATGTCGCGTGACACTGTGGCGAGATCATGATACCACTGCTGGTGTTGACATCGGGTTTCGACATGATCATTAAGGTCAGGATGGAATGGAGAGAGCCTGGTTTTGAAGCCTCTCTTCATCAATAGTTCCACTGGCGGGATCCCGGTGAGCGTGTGTGACCTTGTCTTGTAACTGAGCACTTTCTGTCTCAGGCGTGTCTGCAAGGAACCATGAGTTACGCGTTTCAGGCTTTGCTTGATGGTTTGAACTGCCCGCTCCACTTGACCATTAGATGCGGGTTTGAATGGGGCTGACCTCACGTGTTTAATGCCGTTGTGTTTCATGAACTCTTGAAACTCCAGGCTGGTGAAGCACGGTCCATTGTCGTTGAAAACGATGTCTGGCAGACCATGTGTGGCAAACATGGCTCTCGGGTTCTCAATGGTGGCAGTGGAAGTGCTGGATGGCGTGATCACACATTCTATCCATTTGGAGTTTGCATCCACCACCACATAAAACATTTTACCGAGGTAGGGGCCCGCAAAGATGATGTGGATTCTAGACTACAGTTTAGATGGCCATGACCACAGGCTGAGCGGAGCTTCCTTTGGGGCATTGCTTAACTGCGTGCAAGTGCTGCACTGATGCATACATGACTCTAAGTCCAAGTCAATGCCAGGACACCAAACATGGGACCTGGCGATGGCCTTCAGCATGACAATACAAATCCCGTACAAATCTCGGCCTGCCTTTCTTGGGCATTAGAACACAATTACCCCACAGTAATCAGACGGACTGGATGGAAAGCTCATCTTTGCGACGGCTGCACAGTTTGTTTTCATCAGCCATTTCCTGGGATGGTCAACCAGTCCCCGTTAAGAACACAACGTTTTACAACCAATAGGGTTGGATCCTGGCTGGTCCAGGTCTTAACTTGCTGAGTATTGACAGATGACCCTTCACTCTCAAAGGCATCCATGACCATGAGTCGCTCTGCGGGCATTGGCGTTTCCACCACCGGTGTGGGCAACGGTAACTGGCTCAATGCATCAGCACAGTTGTCGCAGATAATGTCAGTGCCCACCTCTGGACACGGGACGACGCATTGGTATTGAAACCTTTATGTTCCGAGAACAATGATATAAGCGGCTTGTGATCGGTTTCCAGCTCGAAGTGAAGCCCAAACAGGTACTGGTGCATTTTTTTTACCCCATAAACACATGCTAAAGCCTCTTTCTCTACCATGCCATAGGCTCTTTCTGCCTTGGACAAGCTTTGAGATGTTATGCAACTGGTTGTGGTTTGGCTGACTCATTGGCTTGCTGGAGTATGCAGCCGACCCCATAGGCGGAAGCGTCACAGATCAAAACTAGACGCTTGTATGGGTCATACAGTACCAGTAGCTTGCGTTTGTTCCGATTAGTTCCACTTTTTGTGGGAGTTTTTTGGGCGAGCGATATTGTGGGTGATATGTGTGCGAGGTGGTGAAATTGATGCTGGGCAATCTCATGGCCGCTAGTTTGGATAAATATGCTCTTTACGACAAAAAACAGTCGCCGGGCGTTAATATTAAATCTCAGCATTAATTCCGTGTGGGCGATATTATGGGCGTTGATTTTGCCCATTCTGCTGATTCCGCCCCAAAAACGTGGGCGGGCGGTAATATTTTTTCCCGGTGTTAAGCTCATGGGGAAAGTAACACTCAGTGATAAGTTTCCTAAAAATGCCCACCAGTTTCCATTTTGTGTCAAAATCGGCGATATATTGGCGTTATACTTAATTTCAGCATTAAAATGGGCGTTAAGTGGGCGTTAAGCATCCAAAAAAAAGTGGAGGTTTTAGCCCTATGTTTCAAAGTGTTAAACATGCAGCATTTGGAGAAAGAATCAATAAGACAATGTTTTGTTGTTGTTTGTTAAACTTGTAGTTGTTTACTACATGTAATCATAAGAAGTTAACTACCCATTTATATTGAAGCTAACTTTAATTAATTTTTGTTTCTTATGAAAGGAAAGGTGTCATGAGATAATGTATAGCACCCTCTAGCTAGGAGGTATCGATATAATGTATAGCACCCTCTAGCTAGGAGGAATAGGGAGCTGTATCGTGAAGGAACACCATTTTAAGCACCAATTGGCTGTCTGAGATCTCCCAAATAAATAGAGTTAAGTTGAACTAAGAGTGTTCAAGAGACTATGAAATATATAGCTACCTGCCCTGCTGGAGAATATTATGGAGAGCTACTCCGAATTAACGAAGGGTGGTCGTGGGAAGCCCCCCTCCCCCTGCAAAGGAATACAACAGAATATGGGGCGAGATCGGGGAGGCTGTCTCCTCCACAAGCACAATGGTACACACTGGAGAAAGGTGTCGTAAGAGGTGGAATGACCTGGTGAGGGTAGCAGGAGTAAGAATTATTTTATTTATGCACCCCGCCATGTACCATCTATCATGTAAATGTAGGTTCAGTGTCACATGGATGATGTTATTTATCCCAAGGTTACAGCGATGTATTTGTGCTTTCAGACAATGACAAGAGGATCAACCCAGTGTTTTGATGCGTGTGTGTATGAACCTGTGTGTCTGTGATGTTAAATGGATTGAAGATTTTTAGTTTCATTTATTCACTTTCTGCAGAAGACATCTGCAATAGCAATGGATCAGCGGCGTATGCGGGGAGGACCCCCAATGCAAGAACCATTGACAGAGATTGAGACACGTGCCCTGTCACTGGTCAGGGATAGCAACGGTGCCACCATCGGCGTTGGAGCTGACCCACCCACACAGGATGGTCAGTTCAATACAATCCCCAGTCTGTGTTGCGGTCCTGTATTGTCATGTAATGTAACTGTAACTGTAATGTTGGGCTCATGTAATGCAATTTATTGCACTGTAATGTTAGCTTCATGTGATGTATTGCAATTTTGGGGGCATGTAACGCAATGCATATGTATATGTATATATGTATTGCCTGTCTGCAATATGTAATGCAGTAATGCAGCAGTGGTGGACATTTAAGTAAGACTGTGCAATGTCACTGTACTCAAGTACTCATGTAACTCTGCCCCCTCCCCTGGTGCCAAACACTTTTAAATGTTGTTTTGTACTTCCAGACTCGAATGATTCAGACCACACCTCCACAGAGAGACCTACTGCCTCCACACCCCTGGTGTCACCCAACCCTCTCCCGACTTCACTCCTGCCAGAGATGATGAAGAGGAAGAGGACGAGCAGCTCAACCTGGAGCCAGTGAAGGTGGAGGTGGGGTTAGAGATGGAGGAGGATACACCAGTTCCATGTGGGCCAGCGGGAACATCCTCCACCACCGAGTCAATATTCAGGGGATTCTCCCATGCCTCCTCTGATTCTGTGGGACCAAGCGGTGCGCAGCAACGCACCTCCAGCATTGCAGCATCTTTGCCGCAGCGACGGAGGTTGGTGCAGAAAAGGTCGGTTGCTGCACAACAGAGAGGTGTGTACCAGGACATGGTGCATCTGTCACAGGCCAGCGTCGATATAGGTCAAGAGCTGCTCAAGGCCATGGCTACGATAGCCGCAAACATCGCGGCGCTATCAGAACGACAGTCGGAGGATATGTCGCGCCTGATCACGGCAATGGAGCGAACTGCCGACTCCGTTAATGCTATGTGGCAATCGACGGGATCGGGATATGGCACGGAATTCTCCCCATACCATAGTAGTCGGGTCAACAGCACCTGAGAGTGGGTGCTGCCAGCAGCTTCCAGCCCTGAAGCTGTGCCTTCCAGATCAAGAGCTTCTCCTGAGGCCCCATTCATTGCACTTGCAATGTCTCACCCCCAACGACAGCAACAGCACTGCTGCACGCCGGCTTTGTACCACCACGGGGTGGTCCCGGCTCAGGGGCAATGGGAAAGGGAAGGGCGGGAGTAAGAAAGGGGGCGTGAGTCCAAAGGGTAGTGGAGTACGTAGTCGAGGTCGAGGACAGTAAAGGGTCAAGTGTTCATTGTTCATTTAAAATCGTTGAAGTAAGTTTGATTTTTAAAAGTTGATTTAAAGTTGTTAAAGTTGTTAAAGTTGTTTCAGTTGTTCAAAGTTATAGTTATAAGTTGAACAAAGTTTTGCAATTGTATATTTTTTACATTTTTACATACATGTTTGAATTGAATTTAAGCACTCTTGTACACTGTCAAACTTTTGGGGTAACAGTCATCAGGGTCCCAAAATGCAGCTCTCCACATTCAAGCAAAGCATTCAGTTATGAGCTGCTGACGTAACAATTTTGCAGTGGCATACGCTCCACGTGCTCTCTGCTGTGGTATTTGGGTGGGTGGTGCCATGGGTTCATCTGGAAGCTCCTCCTCATCCTCCTCCCCCTCATTTTCCTTTTCTTCCTCCTCCGTCTCCTGCACTCTCTCCTCAGGTGGTCCCGCAGTGCTCTGTGGCAATTCCTGTCCCCGCATGATTGCTAAATTATGCAACATGCAGCACACCACAGTGAACTTAGCAACCTGCTCAGAGTGGTATTGCAGCATGCCTCTCGAGTGGTCCAAGCATTGAAAGCGCTGCTTCAGCACTCCAATTATCTTTTTGATCATATTATGTGTAGCTATATGGCTCATATTATATCATTGTTCGGCTTCTGTCTGAGGGTTCCGTAGGGGGGGGGGGGAGTGTGGTCAAGAGCCAGGTGGTGAGGCCGTATCCTTTGTCTCCCAGCATCCAGTATTTACCTTGTGGCTCAGAATTCAACAGGTCAGACACAATGCTCTCCCGCAAGATATCATGGATGCTCCCTGGAAAGTTGGCATTCACTGCCATTATGCGCTGTGTATGGTTGCGGATGAGCTGCACATTGAGGGAGTGGAATCCCCTATGGTTTTGGTACATCTCCGCCTCCTGTAATGGTGCTCACAGGGCAATATTGGTACAGTTAACAGCACCTGCACCTTGGGGAAGCCGGCAATGTGTGCAAATCCCAAAGCCCTATCACTCTGTGCCTCCCTGGTCATTGGGAAGTTTATAAATTCTACCCAGCGTACATACATTACTTCGGTTACCTGTCAGACGCACTGATGAGTAGTGTATGTTATATATGCATACTATAGCTATACTCTCTGTGTAGTCACTGTATAGTTGCATAAGATGGAGACTTGTTTACCGGAGGTACCACCAACAAGGTTCACACTGTATACACTATGCTGGCACCACCAGAGGACGCAACTGGTGGAGGCCCAGGGGTCACCTGTACACCACAGGCACCCGGGTATAAAAGGGAGTCCACCATGTGGTGTCCTCACTCTGGAGTTATATTAAATGGACTAAGGTCACTACAGTTCAAGTGCAATACTTTGCCTCATGGAGTCTTTTTCAGAGCATCTAAAGACATAACAATTAGCGATGAGATTACGGACTTTCACTCGAAAATGGCTAACTTTTGTACGTTGTAGCAGTTCGCCGATGGGGATGATTGGGAGACCTTTGTGGAGAGGCTCGACCATTTCTTCGCAGCAAACGATCTGGCAGGTGATGATCTGGCCACGCTGTCTGATAAGCGCAGAGCTATCCTACTCACCAGTTGTGGGCCCACCATCTATGGTCTCGTCAGGGACTTGTTGGCACCAGCGACAACAATGACCAAGATGTATGAGGATTACGGGACATCTAGATAGGAATAGTGCAACCAAGCAGACGCAACATGGATTCATGAAGGGGAAATCATGTTTAACTAATTTACTGGAATTCTTTGAGGATATAACAAGCATGGTGGATAGAGGTGTACCAATGGATGTGGTGCATTTAGATTTTCAAAAGGCATTCGATAAGGTGCCACACAAAAGGTTACTGCAGAAGATAAAGGTACGCGGAGTCAGAGGAAATGTATTAGCATGGATAGAGAATTGGCTGGCTAACAGAAAGCAGAGAATCGGGATAAATGGATCCTTTTCGGGTTAGAAATCGGTGGTTAGTGGTGTGCCACAGGGATCGGTGCTAGGACCACAACTGTTTACAATATACATAGATGACCTGGAAGAGGGGACAGAGTGTAGTGTAACAAAATTTGCAGATGACACAAAGATTAGTGGGAAAGCGAGTTGTGTAGAGGACACAGAGAGGCTGCAAAGAGATTTAGATAGGTTAAGCGAATGGGCTAAGATTTGGCAGATGGAATACAATGTCGGAAAGTGTGAGGTCATCCACCTTGGAAAAAAAAACAGTAAAAGGGAATATTATTTGAATGGGGAGAAATTACAACATGCTGCGGTGCAGAGGGACCTGGGGGTCCTTGTGCATGAATCCCAAAAAGTTAGTTTGCAGGTGCAGCAGGTATTCAGGAAGGCGAATGGAATGTTGACCTTTATTGTGAGAGGGATGGAGTACAAAAGCAGGGAGGTCCTGCTGCAACTATACAGGGTATTGGTGAGGCCACATCTGGAGTACTGCATGCATTTTTGGTCACCTTACTTAAGGAAGGATATACTAGCTTTGGAGGCGGTACAGAGACGATTCACTCGGCTGATTCTGGAGATGAGGGGGTTACCTTATGATGATAGATTGAGTAGACTAGGTCTTTACTCGTTGGAGTTCAGAAGGATGAGGGGTGATCTTATAGAAACATTTAAAATAATGAAAGGGATAGACAAGATAGAGGCAGAGAGGTTGTTTCCACTGGTCGGGGAGACTAGAACTAGGGGGCACAGCCTCAAAATACGGGGGAGCCCATTTAAAACCGAGTTGAGAAGGAATTTCTTCTCCCAGAGGTTGTGAATCTGTGGAATTCTCTGCCCAAAGAAGCAGTTGAGGCTAACTCATTGAATGTATTCAAATCACAGATAGATAGATTTTTAACCAATAAGGGAATTAAGGATTACGGGGAGCGGGCGGGTAAGTGGAGCTGAGTCCACGGCCAGATCAGCCATGATCTTGTTGAATAGCGGAGCAGGCTCGAGGGGCTAGATGGCCTACTCCTGTTCCTAATTCTTATATTCTTATGTTCTTATGTTCTTATGTAAAAGCTTGTAACGCTGATCCAAGAACAACTCAAGTCCAAATAGAGCATCCTCACAGCCAGACACCGGATTTACACCCACCAACGGCCCGAAGGCCAGGAAATTGTGAGATATGCTACAGACCTCAGGAGGCTGGCGGCACCGTGTGATTTCGGCGAACACCTCACCGAAGCGCTGCGGGATATCTTTGTCACTGGAATCGGCCACGAGGGCCTTCTTCACAGGCTACAACTGTGGAGACCATAGTCACACTGCAGAAGACCGTCACCATGAGCCAGGCATTCATTACCTCGACCTGCGGCTCTCGGCGGATGACTCATCCTCAGGACTCAAACCCGGCAAGTACTGTGCACAGACTGGCACCTTTTAGAGGCAGGACTGTAGAACCTGAATCTCCTCAGGGGAGAGAGAACAGGCCCTCGAGTCCCTTAACTCTGAGTCCACCGAAGGGGGCTAATCGGTTAGCATCATGCTGGTGTTGCAGAGGAAATCACTGGTCTCACCAGTGCCATTATAATGACTATGCGTGCAAAGGGTGCAGCACAAAGAGCAACCTCTAGCGAATGTGTAAAAGAAATAGGATTCACCGTGTTGATGAAGAGTCTGCAGAGGGCCATGAATCCAGCGCGGATTATGAAGAGGCGGTCAGAGAGGCAGCTCAGCCCCATGATGAGGTGTACGGAATGTTTATCTGCACCACAGAATGTACCCCGTTGAGAATGGAAGTCGAGATAAACGGCGCTCCAGTCTTCATGGAGGTAGACACGGGGGCGAGCCAGTCAGCAATGAATCAAGAAGGCTTTGATAGGCTATGGGACAATCAGGCTCAACGACCCAAGTTGGTTCTGGTCCAATGAACTCATCCCAGTCATTGGTAGTGCGAATGTTAAGATACTCCATGAAGGCGCAGTGCACAAATTACCACTGTGGATTGTTGCAGGTGATGAACCAACACTACTCAGAAGAAGGTGGATGGAGAAGATCCATTGGAGCTGGGAAGATTTCATTCCTCCAGCGATCGACGTCCCCTGTGCTCAGAGGCAAAGCAAGCCCCCACCTGAGGTTGGATCTGGCACCAGATAGCAGGCCAGCACAGCACCCGAAGCACAGACCGCTCAGCACAACTGCGCGGAGCTGATCCAGCTGAGATGACCCGAACGCACCTTCCAGGCTCCAGTGGCAGGACTCCGGAGGAAGAAAATCGGATCCAAAGGAGACTTCCCAGCTTCAGTGGCAGAACTCGGGGAGAAGGGGATCACAGCAGCCGACATCGTGGATGGAAGAAAGATGGCGCCCAAACCACAAGGTGAAACGCTGAAGGAAAAGATGGCGGCGGCCAGACCACGAGGTGCAGCGCTGCTGGAGCAACATGTGGTACCAAGCGAAGAAGAGGATTGGGGTAAAGATAGCAAGGCTCTCTTAAAGGAGGCCAGCAACCCACCACACTTAAAGGGACAGTCCCGCATTCTCACACAATGTAATAACAACTGTGAGCTAAATGTAAAGCTTGTAATTGATGATCAGAGTTTTATAAATATAATAAGCAAAGAAAAGTCGGGCGATTGCGATTGGAGCTACAGTTTATCTACAATAAGCAATGAAACATTATGCGATGCAGGATTTCAACTGTATTTTGATTATGTAGTGGGCAAATATCCATCGGAAGCACACAGGTCCAGCAGGCTACCCGATGCTGTAGCCTGCACCCCTGGGACCAGGGTGATGCACCACGGAGTGTGGCCACAAGCAGTTAAAATAGACAAGCTGCAGAGCAAGCGATCCCAGGAGGGCAACGGCAAAAGTATCGATACCCTGCCCCTCATCGGCTCCACCTCTCAGGCACCCTATGGCACCAACCGCCACGAGCCTGAAAGAGGAAACTGCGCTAAGGTGCAGCCCCCTGACCCTGTCGTCACCAAGGCAACGCCCGGGAGCAAGGGGTCACCCGCGGCGGTTCTCCCAATTGGCACCAGGACCAGCCAGGATCCCAAACCAAATAATGCCCAGGCAAGCGAGTTAACAGTTCTCTGTGCACTGCTGGATGACTGCTCCTCTGGGAGCAGCAGCGACCCGGGGCACAAGGAGAGGACAGGGAGGTCACAGGCATCTGTGAAGCTGCCCGACACTAGGAGCAACGGCAAAGGCCCTGAGAGCGGGCAACTCGAGCCAACTGGGTTCCCACCACCAGCACCGGGCAATGCGCCGCCCTCCAGCAGCTCTGGAACTAGCTTGTCCTCACGCACCGGTGCTGACCCTAGCAC
The DNA here is from genome assembly GCF_044704955.1 of Pristiophorus japonicus. Classification (NCBI taxonomy): domain Eukaryota; kingdom Metazoa; phylum Chordata; class Chondrichthyes; family Pristiophoridae; genus Pristiophorus; species Pristiophorus japonicus. Next base: position 227,623,043 of record NC_091980.1, read on the forward strand.
TGATCCCAAAGATGCACCATCAATGTATTTCACCAATGTACTTGCCTCACAACTGTACCACAAATGCAATGATGTAAATGCAAATTTCCTTTTATAGTCTTGAATGTATATGAATATATATGAATGTGATAAGCCACCGGCATGATCTACATGTGGGGGGGGGGAATGGATGCATGTAGCCATGGAGACACACATGGATCACACCCAGAACCCACTGAAGTCCCACTGCATCATCGAACCATCCCAACTGGTAACCACTACCCAACGTTGTGGCAATAAGGGCTTGAGGGTTAACAGAGAGAGAACCAAGCCAAAGCACAGCCAAGGTGCAAGGGCTATTGACACTTAAGTCTGGGGAGAGCCAAGCCAGAGCACATAGTGCAAAGGTATTGGCACAAAAGACTTGGGGGAAAGTGATGTAATATATGCATACTATCGATATACTCTCTGTGTAGTCACTGTATAGTTGCATAAGATGGAGACTTGTTTACGGGAGGTACCATCAACAAGGTTCACACTGTATACACTATGCTGGCACCACAAGAGGGTGCAACTGGTGGAGGCCCAGGGGTTACCTGTACACCACAGGTACCCAGGTATAAAAGGGAGTCCACCATGTGGTATCCTCATTCTGGAGTTATATTAAATGGACTCAGGTCACTACAGTTCAAGTGCAATACTTTGCCTCGTGGAGTCATTATCAGAGCATCTAAAGACATAACAAGTAGCGTACTGAGAAATATAGCATATGTCGCCAGCTGATGCCTGAAAAGAGCCACATGCATAAAAGGAAAGTGCTGCAGTCACCTTCATCTCAACAGAGAGTGCAGTAATGTTGCTGGTACTGGGCTGCAGGTCTGCCTTAATGAGCTGGCAAATCTCATTGATCACCTCTTTTTGGAAGCGCAACCTTCAAATGCAGTGTCGATTGGTCAGTTCCAAGTATGAGCGCTTCTCCCTGAAAATCCTTTGGGGGTCAGGCCTCCTCCTCCTCATCAGTCTGCAACCTCCTCCATTACCCTGATAACTCTGCTCAATAAACCTTCTCTTATCTGGAACCTGCATTCGACAGGTAGTCCACAATACAGGCTGAGAAAGTACTGGCCCCATTCTTTTTAAATCTCCAGAATGTCCTCAAATATCCTGAGATAAATGCAAATGATTTTTCAATGAAAAAAATATAACTGAAATGCCTTCCATCTTAATAATGTACTCAGTACCAATAAAAATACCTTTCCCACTGTAAATCGCACTGTAAATTCACTGTTTACCTCAGAAATACTGAGGTGCTGCTTTTGCTGACTGTTCCTGATTTCAAAATGGTGGCACTGAGCACTACCGCCCATTCCAGCCCACTTAAGATCGAGTAAAACCACCTTTTCCAGGACGGTATGCAGCTCTGGAAGTATGTTGGCAATATGTCATGAAATTTGCATTTTTTGGGCGGCATCAAGGGGTATGGGGAAAAAGCGGGAATATGGTGTATGGATGGAGGATCAGCCATGATCATATTGAATGGCAGTGCAGACTCGAAGGGCCGAATGACCTACTACTGCTATTTTCTATGTTTCTATGTTTCTATGTATGTGGGTTCTACGTGGCGGACAGTGTGCATACTGCTCGCTGCTATATCAATGATGAATCTTCTGCCGAGCAGTATGTCGACGATATGTACCTGTTTTTTGACCAAACTTGCATTTTTGGGCAGTAAGCAGGCAGTCATGAAAGGTATGTCGATGAATTTCAGCCCCATGGAGTTGAGTAGCTAATCAGAACTTTGGCTTTGATCATGTTAATTAAATGCTGGCTATTATAAACTCTGATCTGTGTCTGTCTAATTGACATGTTAGAATGGATCCGTGTGACAGAATTAATCCCTTGGTTGGTCACTAATAATCATGTTGTTTGAAAGGAGATTTACGTAATGAAGTTAAAGGTATAAAAAAAGTCATTCTGTGCCCATCTAATTGAGAAAGTTTTGGAAAGTGATAGAATGTTACAAAGTGTTTAGGAAGTAGGTATTCTCAACTGAGAAAGTTTGAAGAGTGAGAATTGGAAGGTTAACAAATATCAAGTATTTAATCTTGTAGAATATTTTGTTTAATAGTTCAAGTCTCTGAATAAAAAGTGTAACACACAGCAATAGAGAAAGAAAATATGTGAGGTTTGTTAAACTTAAGACAAGAAGCATTCAAGAAATAAGACAATGACCAAAAATAGTCTGCCCGCTTACCGCCTGCTTACTGCCCAAAAATGCAAATTTGGTCAAAAAACTGGCTTTGGGCATCCCAAATGTGAAGCAGAGGAAGTGAAGGACTATTAATGCTACTACATCCATTCCTGTGAAGGACAAATTGTATGTCTGTTTTAATAACAAAAATCACAGCCTGTATGTTCAAAGCTGGAGATAACCAGTGATATATTACATGCAAAAGAATACTTGCTAAACTGTACTGCAATTTTAAACATTTAACATAACATAGCATTGGTATATAGTTGCAAAGCAAAAACCAGCTAATGCTTAAATATCGTGATATACTTAGACTCTCAGTAATAAGATACTCCTGAGTACGTCATGCATTCCTCTACATGCTCCCATCAATCTCTAGGTTCTCTCCCTTCTCTTGTAAGTCCTTTCTGAGCTGATCCTGTCCATGAGATCCACCTCCTGTTCCCTTCACCCGATACCCAGTAAACCACTGGCTAACCAACTTTCCTTCCTAGCTAACAGGATTTATAAATAGTTCTTCCTCCCTTTCAAAAATGGCATCACCCCCATCAAAAACTTCAGCCCCAAACCCTCTCTCATTACACAATACCACTCCAACTTTTGTTTCCTCTCAAGACCTTGAATGAGTTGCCTCCAAGAACTATGGCCATCCCTCGCAACTCCCTATTTGAATCTCTTTAATCAGTTTTCCATTCCTTCATAGCATCAAAACGGTGCTAACCAAAGTCATAACTGACATTCTCTGACCGTGACATCAACTTCTCAGCAGCCTTTTACAAGGTTGATCACAACAACATCCACCAGTGCCTTGCCTCGATTGTCCAGCTTGATGGTACTGCCCTCTCTCAGTCCCACTCTTGCCTATCTGATTGTAGACAGATTATCTCTACCAATGGCTTCTCTTCCCATCCCTGCACCATCACCTTGAGCGTCCTCCAGGTATCTATCCTTGGCACCCTTCTCTTTTTCATCGGCAAGCTACATTACCTGTGGACATGGGTTCCTCTTCCACATGTATGTTGATGACACTCGGCTCTACCTCTCCACCACCGCTCTTCCCTCCACTGTCTCTGTTTTCAGGTTGCTTGGAGAAGCTACAATTTTCCCCAACTAAATATTGGGAAGACTGATGCCAACTCCCGCCACATACCCTAACCTCCTCTCTAGTCACTGTCTCAGGGTGAATCAGACTGCTTCCAATCTCAGCATTCTGTTCGGCCTTAAGTTGAACTTCCAACTTCATATCCTCTTCATTGCAAAGACTGCATACTTCCATCTCTAACATATTGGTGCCGGAATTCCGATGTCCAGGGTCCATACAAAATTTCTACGGACCCGGGAAGGCATTCGAAAAGCCGGTTTTCAGCGTGCAATGCTCATGCTCTGAAAACCGGCTTTTCCGATCTGTCAAGTTTCTAGCTTGACAGATCATCCACAGATCGGGAGCGAGGGCACTTGCAGGGCAAGATTTCTGATATTTACGGATATCTTGCCCAGCAAATGTCCTCAAAAATCCTGCGCCTGAAAAAGCAGGTGTATAGCCTACTTTTACAGGCGCAAGTGTTTAAAAATAAACCAAAACATTTTAAAATAAAGCTAAAGAAACACATTTTATTCTTAAAAAACCCTCCCCACTACGGTAAGTTTATTTTTAACCATAATTAAAAAAACTTTTTTAAAAATCGGGAAAATATTTTATTTTTATAAGACATAATAACTTTAATTTCAAATTAATTTAAATATGTGTGGTCTGTTTTTTATTTTTTGTTATTTTGCATGATTACTTTTGTTCCCATTAATACCACTGAGAACGCGTAGATACGTGAGTCTCAGTGCTATGAATGGGAACCTGTGAAATACTTACCTGATTGGCTGAACAGTCACAATTGACTGCATCTTCTGCGTTGGGACCGTCTGCACGGGAGTACACCTCGCAGCGCGGGAGGAGAAGGCCTCTCATTCGGAAATCAGGGCGCCTCCTAGACCACCAGGTAAATTCGTAAAAAATATCCAGTGGGGAGGCAATTGCCCGCGGGAAGACCCCCAGAGGAATTTCTGGGGCAATAATATATATGCCTCTGATTGCATTTTATGGAGTTCATATTTTGATGTGTTGATCACAGGAAGATAAAGTTTTTGCATTTTCAGCAATGCTATTTCACTGTAAGCTCAGTAATAGGCTTAAACAGTGAATGGAATTAATTTGATGTATAGATTTCTTAATGAGTTATTGCACTTGTTGAAGATATTTAGAAAGTAGTGAAGGGTTCCACTGTTTACTCAGTAGTAAATTGTATTATGTGTCTTTGTATTGATCCATACAGACTAGAAAGGTCCTAGGTTTAATTACTAGTTTGTGCTGAACTAGACATTTTCAGCTGATATCGTGCTGAGACTCCAACAATTGCTCTCAGTATTGTTACAAAAACAAAATACTGAGGATGCTGGAAATCTGAAATAAAACCCGAAAATGCTGGAAATACTCAGCGGGTCAGACAGCATCTGTGGAGAGAGAAATAGAGTTAACGTTTCAGGTCAATGATCTTTTGTCAGAACTGGAAAAGGTTAGAGATGCATTAAGCTTAAGCAAGTACAGAGGCAGGGAAAGGTGGAGAGGGAGGAGAAAAGAATAAAAATGAAGGACTGTGATAGGGTGGAAGGCAGGAGAGATTAAATGACAAAGGGGATAATGGTGCAATTGAAAAGAGATGATAATGGGACAAGTAAAGAAACAAAATATGGGTCGAGAGGAGGTGTCAATGGGAATATTGGAATCAAGAACAACAGCTGCCATCTGAAAAGATGGGGACGGAGATTCCGACCTGAAATTGTTGAACTCAATGTTGAGTCCGGAAGGCTGTAAAGTGTCTAAAAGAAAGATGAAGTGCTGTTCCTTGAGATTATGTTGCGGTTCATTGGAACAGTGCAGGTGGCCATGGACAGAGAGGTCAGAGAGGGAGTGGAGCAGAGAATCAAAATGACAGTCGATCGGAAGTTCAGGGTCATGCTTGCGGACTGAACGGACATGTTCAGCAAAGCGATCACCCAATACTCTCAGCATTCCCAGGCTGGGAGGTGAAAGTAACCATGGTTCTTTCTCTGGGTTGTCGGACCTGAAGTGAATGGGTGTGAATGTCAGGTGAGGACAGGATTGGAGGTGAATACGATGCTCCCCATAATTCAACAGTATGTCAACAGACACTATCCAGCTTCACATAGAAACATAGAAAACATAGAAAGAGACCATTTCAGCCTATAGTGTCTGCGCCGGCTGTATGATGAGTATATTTGGGTGAGGTACTAGAGGCCTGCCAGTAACTGCCGAATGATGCAGTTTATGTGTGACTGCTGTTGGGATGAAGTAAAGGGGAGGAAATCGAGGAAAAAGAATTGTGATCAAGAATATTTATTTTTCTGAAGAGGCAGCAATTGTGTGCTTAATAGGTGGATGTTATTTACTTGTGCTTCCCTTTTTAATAGAAATTTAGTTAAACCTATGAATTGCTACAGTGATCATTGAAAACATGAAGTCGACATACTAAGTTGTAGGAAATTGACTGGAATAATTTAAAACATCACAATTTTTCAAATGAAAGAAATTTAACGTAACATTTTACATTTTTCATGATTTTCTGATTGCTTTGGAATATCCTCTGGAAAATACATTGGTATATTAAAAACACACACCTGCTAAGGCTGAAACAGAGCTAAGTCAGAACTTCAGCAGCAACTCATCATCATCATAGGCAGTCCCTTGAATCGAGGATGACTTGCTTCCACATCAAAACGTTCACAGGTGTTTCAATGATGGACCTAAAATTCCAGGTCCGAACTAAATCTTGAAGGGTGGAAGGTGCCTGCGCTTGGATTTTTTTAATGTGTGGTGGCCGTTGCACACCAGCCACCACACGGGCTTGACAGAGCTAGGTCTTGGTCCCGTAGCAAGGATGGCCCATGCTGGCCCATGCTGCCCCTGGGCTATCACCTGTTCTGGGCCCCGAACTCACGCCTCTCCTGGGCCCCGATCACGTCCCTCTACAATCTATCGCCGCTCCTTCGTCCCAACCTCGCCGTTCCTTCAGTACCTGCCCACGCTCCAAACACCGACCTGGAGCTTGATGACGTCCCTTTTCACTGCCGTTGCTCTCCTGCTCCAGCACGTGCTGCTCCCTGGAGTGGTATGCTTCCACGCTATTGCTTCCGCTCCCCAGCCTGCTCCGATGGTGCTCGCAGGCCGCGCAGACCCCTACCATCAACTACCACCAACTATCATCATTTTGGCTGCTTCTGGTAGAATGTATATTTTAGTCTATCAGCTGTCACAAACTAACAGAAATTGAAAAATTAGAAAGCACATAGATTCACACTATATTTTATTTGGTTCATAAATTTAAAGTACATTTCAGTCCTATATATATAGCATCCTTTTGATGGCCTCAATTTTGACAACCTTCAGATGTAGTTACCATCTGCTGTACAAAGTGAATGTAATTAATACCCTGAGATCATGTCCTCAAGAAATCTACTCTTATCTTCCTGCTTCGATAACTGACATGTCTTCTGAGTGAAAGTAAGATTGTGTTACTGGAAAGTCTGTTGAAACAATGTGAGCATGACTTTATTTCAGAACCAGCACAAGCGGCTTTTATTTGAAAAGTATGGTGTTGCCATGTGTTAGAGTTAGTGATATTTTCAACCTGAAGTAATTGGACATAAATATCAAAGTAACCAGACCAACAGTTTCTTCATACCATGTTACTGACATTATGTGAATAATCCAATTATCAGATTATTTTCTTTTCCTCTAATTTTGAAATGGTGAATGCAGTTACATATCCTTATCCCTTCCTTCTGTTTCTGTTAATGTAACCACATAATAGATCAGACAATTTTTCTTTTATTTGTTCATGGAATGTGGCCATCGCTGACAAGGCCAGCATTTATTGCCCATCCTAATTGCCCTTGAGATTGTGGCGGTGAACTGCAACAATCTATCTGGTGAAGGTACTCCGAGTGCAGTTAGGGGGGGGGGTTGGGGGAGGGCGGGGGGGAAGTTCCAGAATTTTGACCTAAAAAAAGCCTTGAATACTGCTTCAGCCTTGACTCAACGGGTAGCACACAACTCTGAGTCAGAAGGTCTTTAGTTTAATTCGCAATCCAGGTACTTGAACATGTCATCTCACATAACACTTATAATGCAGTAATGCAGTGCAGTAATGAGGGCCAACTAAGAACATAAGAAATAGGAGCAGGAGTAGGCCATTTGACCCCTCAAGCCTGCTCCGCCATTTAATAAGATCATGACTGATCTTATCATAGAATCAGCTCCACTTCCCTCCCCACTCCACATAACCCTTTATTCCCTTATCGCTCAAAAATCTGTCTATCTCCGCCTTAAATATATGCAATGACCCATCCTCTTCTCTGGGGTAGAGAATTCCACAGATTTACAACCTTCTGAGAGAAGAAATTTCTCCTCATCTCAGTTTTGAATGGGCGACCCCTTATTCTAAAACTATGCCCCCTAGTTCTAGATTTCCCTTTGAGTGGAAATATCCTCTCTGCATCCACCTTGTTGAGCCCCCTCATTATCTTATATGTTTCAATAAGATCACACCTCATTTTTTTCAACTCCAATGTGTATAGGCCCAACCTACTCAACCAATCTTCATAAGTCAACCCCCTCATCTCCAGAATCAACCTAGTGAACCTTCTCTGAAATACCTCTAATGCAAGTATATCCTTTCTTAAATAAGGAGACCAGTACTCTAGGTGTGGCCTCACCAACACCCTGTACAGTTGTAGCAGGACATCTCTACTTTTATACTTCCTTTTTATATACCTGTAGGCGCTCTTACTATCTGTTTTTATATTTATTGCTAGTTTACTCTCATAATCTATCTTCCCTCTCTTTATTATTTTTTTAGTCGTTCTTTGCTGGTTTTTAAAAGTTTCCCAATTCTCTAGCCTCCCATTAATCTTGGCCACTTAGTATGCCATTGTTTTCAATTTGATACCATCCTTTATTTCCTTAGTTAGCCACAGATGGTTATCCCTTCTCTTAAAGTCTCATTGCAATATATTTTTGTTGAGAGTTATGAAATATCTCTTTATATGTCCGTCACTGCTCATCAACCGTCCCACACTTTAATCTATTTTCCCAGTCCACTTTGCCCTCATACCTTTGTAGTCTCCTTTATTTAAGCTGAGGACACTGGACCAAGGCTGGGAACTCAACATCCAAGGGTATTCAGCATTTAGGAAGGATAGACAGAAAGGAAAAGGAGGCGGGGTGGCGTTGCTGGTTAAAGAGGAAATTAATGCAATAATAAGGAGGGACATTAGTCTGGATGATGTGGAATCGGTATGGGTGGAGCTGCGGAATTCCAAAGGGCAGAAAACGCTAGTGGGAGTTATGTACAGACCACCAAACAGTAGTAGTGAGGTTGGGGACAGCATCAACAAGAAATAAGGGATGTGTGCAATAAAGTTACAGCAGTTATCATAGGCGACTTTAATCTACATATTGATTGGGCTAACCAAACTGGTAGCAATGCAGTGGAGGAGGATTTCCTGGAGTGTATTAGGGATGGTTTTCTAGACCAATATGTCGAGGAACCAACTAGAGAGCTGGCCATCCTAGACTGGGTTATGTGAAATGAGAAGGGACGAATTAGCAATCTTGTTGTGCGAGGCCCCTTGGGGAAGAGTGACAATAATATGGTAGAATTCTTTATTAAAATGGAGAGTGACAAGAGTTAATTTGGAAACTAGGGTCCTGAACTTAAGGAAAGGTAACTTCAACGGTATGAGGCGTGAATTGGCTAGAATAGACTGGCAAATGATACTTAAAGGGTTGACGGTGAATAAGCAATGGCAAATATTTAAAGATCACATGGATGAACTTCAGCAATTGTACATCCCTATCTGGAGTAAAAATAAAACGGGGAAGGTGGCTCAACCGTGGCTAACAAGGGAAATTAAGGTTCGTGTTAAAGCCAAGGAAGAGGCATATAATTTGGCTAGCAAAAGCAACAAACCTGAGGACTGGGAGAAATTTAGAATTCAATAGAGGAAGACTAAGGGTTTAATTAAGAGGGTGAAAATAGAGTATGAGAGGAAGCTTGCAGGGAACATAAAAACTGATTGCAAGAGCTTCTATAAATATGTGAAGAGAAAAAGATTAGTGAAGACAAACATAGGTCCCTTGCAGTTGCATTCAGGTGAATTTATAATGGGGAACAAAGAAATGGCAGACCAATTGAACAAATACTTCGGTTCTGTCTTCACGAAGGAAGTAGGTCTAGTGAGAAGGAGGAACTGAACGATATCCTTATTCGGCAGGAAATTGTGTTGGGGAAGTTGATGGGATTGAAGGCCGATAAATCCCCAGGGCCTGATAGTCTGCATCCCAGAGTACTTAAGGAGGTGGCCCAAGAAATAGTGGATGCATTGGTGATCATTTTCCAACAGTCTTTCGCCTCTGGATCAGTTCCTATGGACTGGAGGGTAGCTAATGTAACACCACTTTTTAAAAAGGGAGGGAGAGAGAAAACGGGTAATTATAGACCGGTTAGCCTGACATCATTAGTGGGGAAAATGTTGGAATCAATCATTTCGGATGAAATAGCAGCGCATTTGGAAAGTAGTGACAGGATCGGACCAAGTCAGCATGGATTTATGAAAGTAAAATCATGCTTGACGAATCTTCTGGAATTTTTTTGAGGATGTAACTAGTAGAGTGGACAAGGGAGAACCAGTGGATGTGGTGCATTTGGACTTTCAAAAGACTTTTGACAAGGTCCCGCACAAGAGATTGATGTACAAAATCAAAGCGCATGGTATTGGGGGTAATGTACTGACGTGGATAGAGAACTGGTTGGCAGACAGGAAGCAGAGAGTCGGGATAAACAGGTCCTTTTCAGAATGGCAGGCAGTGACTAGTGGAGTGCTGCAGGGCTCCGTGTTGGGACCCCAGCTCTTTACAATATACATTAACGATTTAGATGAAGGAATTGAGTGTAATATCTCCAAGTTTGCGGATGACACTAAACTGGGTGGTGATGTGAGCTTTGAGGAGATCGCTAAGAGGCTGCAGGGTGACTTGGACAGGTTAGGTGAATGGGCAAATGCATGGCAGATGCAGTATAATGTGGATAAATGTGAGGTTATCCATTTTGGGGGCAAAAACACGAAGGCAGAATATTATCTGGATGGCGGCAGATTAGGAAAAGGGGAGGTGCAACGAGACCTGGGTGTCGTGGTTCATCAGTCACTGAAAGTGGGCATGCAGGTACAGCAGGCGGTGAAGAAAGCAAATGGTATGTTGGCCTTCATGGCTAGGGGATTTGAGTATAGGAGCAGGAGGTCTTACTGCAGTTGTACAGGGCCTTGGTGAGGCCTCACCTGGAATATTGTGTACAGTCTTGGTCTCCTAATCTGAGGAAGGTCATTCTTGCTATTGAGGAATGCAGCGAAGGTTCACCAGACTGATTCCAGGGATGGCTGGACTGTCATATGAGGAGAGACTGGATCAACTGGGCCTTTATACATTGGAGTTTAGAAGGATGAGAGGAGATCTCATAGAAATGTATAAGATTCTGACGGGACTGGACACGTTAGTTTCGGGAAGAATGTTGCTTATGTTGGGGAAGTCCAGAACCAGGGGACATAGTCTTAGGATAAGGGGTAAGCCATTTAGGACTGAAATGAGCAGAAACTTCTTCACTCAGAGAGTTGTTAACCTGTGGAATTCCCTGCCGCAGAGAGTTGTTGATGCCAGTTCATTGGATATATTCAAGAGGGTGTTATGTATGGCCCTTACAGCTAAGGGGATCAAGGGATATGGAGAGAAAGCAGGAAAGGCGTACTGAGGGAATGATCAGCCATGATCCTATTGAATGGTGGTGCAGGCTCGACGGGCCAAATGGCCTACTCCTGCACCTATTTTCTAAGTTTCTATGTTTCTATGTTTGAGATCCATCTGAATTTGAAACTCAACCATGCTATGATCACTCTTTCCTAGAGGAGCCTTTACGAGGAGATCATTTATTATTCCTGTCTCATTACACAGTACCAGATCTAAGATAGCCTGCCCCCTGGTTGGTTCCGCATTGTACTGTTCAAAGAAACAATCATGGATACACTCTGTGGACTCTCCCTCAAGGTTACCTTGGCCAATTTGATTTATCCAATCAATATGAAAATTAAAATCGCCCATGATTATTGCCATTCCTTTTTTAAAAGCCTCCATTATTTCTTGATTTTGTACATAAGAACATAAGAAATAGGAGCAGGAGTAGGCCATTAGGCCCCTCGAGCCTGCTCCATCATTTAATAAGATCATGGCTGATCTTGGGCTCAGCTCCATTTCCCTGGCCGCTCTCTAGGAAGTGCCGTGTTTTGGATGAGACATTAAATGGAGACCTCCATCTGCTTGTTCAGATGGATGTAAAAAATTCCATAGTACTAACTGAAAAACAGGGGAGTTCTACTGGTGTCCTGACCAACACATATCTCACAATCAACGTCATTTTCAACTTGTTGCTGTTTGCAGAACTTGCTGTGCACAAATTGGCTGCTGTGTGTTTCTACATTGCAACAGTGATTACACTTCAAAAGTATTTCATTGGCTCCTTGGGACGTCCTGAGGAAATGGAAGGCGCTATATAAATGCACATTCATTCTTTCTTATTTTTACTTGGAATAAGTAATTTTTCCTGTAAATGTATTTACGTGTTGCATTACAGGATGTGTGTGACTTTTTTTACAAGGTATGTGACAACTAATGACATAGACTAAATATACTTTCAATTTTTAAAGAGTTAATAATTCATATTGTTGTATTATTGATATTCTTATTAGTACTTCGGCTATGTATGAGAAAAGATTCATAAATGATACATAAAGTAATAAAACATGTTAACCTGTTAATGTGACACCGTCATTATATTCAGTATGTCTGGGTCTCTATAAATATTGTTGTATTTTTCAGCAGCACAGATATTACAAAGCATATGGCTGATATTCGACTAATTTCCTGTTTCGATTTCCTGACGGCTGGGGGAATGCATTGTATTTTAATCATAAAATGATTGGTGGGCAGTATGCTGAGGTTTCTTTACACACCAGACCAGGACAGTCTGCAGAAAAATAGGTCACCACTTCAGGTTGTATGTCAATACTACTGCAGTTCTGGCAAGAGCCTTTGGCTTGCTCATTACTTTTAACTGGAGATAAGCATTGACCTAAACCAGAGCCAGATTGACATACAGAACACACATGTGTCTGAGATACAATGGAGAAGAGAGCCCAAAATTGACCGAAGAAAATCAACAGATATGCACTTAAAATTACATAGCACTGTCACACACATGGCATGAACTGTTTAGAATCAGCAGAGATCCCTAGTACTGCTATATGCTTGGCTGTAGGCAGGTGGTAATGTTGTCAGCCCCATCTCTGCAGTCCTGGGCTAGTGTCTTAGAAAAGTGCTGAAGTTCTGCAGAGGCTGGGTGCAGAGTGTTTGGTGGAAGAAGTTTTCATCAGATACATTAGCGTAATGTTTACAATACTGGTGATAAAGCTGCCAGATAGTCATAATAATCCAAGTGGCTCATTAAGCCCTTCAGAGAAGGGAATCTGTGACCCTTACCCAGTCTGGTCTTTTCGTGACTCCAGTTCTTAATGTCCTCTGAGGTGACCCAGCAACAAAACATTAGCTATGGACAAATTGGATCCAAGTAAGTTTTCTGATGTGTACAGAATTTAAGCATAATGGGTCCATATTTACAAACTAAGGACAACAGATGAAAATAGAAAATGCAGAAGGAATGTTGTTAATAAAAAGGCTGGTAGGGCTACCAACTAATCAGGATTGCCCCAAAATCTCCAGAAATGAAATATTATGCTCCTGGACACTGCTGTGAGCAGCTCAGGTGAAAAATCACTGGGCCATTAAAATAAATTATGTTTTTTTTTCATTTTCTTCAAACACCATTATTTTTTAGTTATAAAAATATTGTTTAAGCAGGGAGAAAGGGATAGGCCAAGTAATTACAAGCCTGTCAGCCTAACCTCAGTGGTAGGAAAATTATTGGAAAAAATCCTGAACATCTACATTTAGAAAGGCAAGGATTTATCAAGGGCATTCAGCACGGATTTGTTAAGGGAAGATAGTGTTTAACTAAACGAATTGAATTTTTCGAGGAGGTAACCAGGAGGGTCAATGAGGGTAGTGCATATGATGTTGTGTATATGGACCTTAGCAAAGCTTTTGATAAGGTCCCACATGGCAGACTGGTCATTAAGGTAAAAGCTCATGGAATCCAGGGCAAAGTGGCAAGTTGGATCCAAAATTGGCTTAGAAGTAGGAAGCAAAGGGTAATGGTTGATGGATGTGTTTGTGACTGGAAGGATGTTTCCAGTAGGGTTCCGCAGGGCTCAGTACTGGGCCCCATGCTTTTTGTGGTATAGATTAATGATTTAGATTTGAATATAGGGAGTATGATTAAGAAGTTTGCAGATGACACTGAAATTGGCTGTGTGGTTGAAACTGAAGAGGAAAGTCATGGACTGCAGAAGGATATCAATCTACTGGTCAGGTGGGCAGAATAGTGACAAATGGAATTTAATTCGGAGAAGTGTGAGGTAACACACTTGGGGAGGGTTAATAAGGAAAGGGTTTACAGATTAAATGGTAGGCCACTTAGAAATGTAGATGAACAAAGGGACCTTGAAGTGCTTGTCCACAGATCCTTGAAAGTAGCAGGCCAGGTGAATAAGGTGGTTAAGAAGGCACGCGGAATGCTTGCCTTTATTGGCATAGAATACAAGAGCAGGGAGGTTATGCTTAAATTGTATAATACTCTGGTTAGTTCACAGCTGAAATACTGCGTGCAGTTCTGATCGCCGTATTGTAGGAAGGACGTGATTGCACTAGAGAGGGTGCAGAGGAGATTTACTAGGATGCTGCCTGGAATGGAGAATCGTAGTTATGATGACAGATTGGATAGGCTGGGTTTGTTCTCATTGGAACAGAGGAGGATGAGAGGATACCTCATTGAGGTGTACAAAATATTGAGGATTCTGGATATAGTGGATAGTAAGGGTCTATTTCCATTGGTGGAGGGGTCTATTACGAGGGGGCATAGTTTTAAGGTGTTTGGTGGAAGGTTTAGAGGGGATTTGAGGGGGGGCTTCTTTATGCAGAGGGTTGTGGGGATCTGGAACTCGCTGCCTGGAAGAGTGGTGGATACAGAAACCCTCACCACTTTTAAGAGATGGTTGGATGGACACTTAAAGTGCCGTAACCTGCAGGGTTCCGGACCTAGAGCTGGTAATTGGGATTAGACTGGATGACCTTTTGTTGGACGGCGCAGATATAATGGTAAGTACTGCAGGGAATAGAATACAGCCAGGGTGATCTCCTGGACTAGTTTCGATTGACTGGATGGATCGGAGAGGAATTTTCCCAGATTTTGAGAGGCCTGGATGACCCTTCGTCATCGACCCAAAACGTTAACTCAGCTTCCTCTCCACAGATGCTGCCTGACCTGCTGAGATTTCCAGCATTTTCTATTTTTATTCCAGATTCCAGCATCCGCAATATTTTGCTTTTGTATTAGACGGGATAACCTCTTGTTGGCTGGCGCAGATACGATGTTAAGTACTTCAGGGAATCTAATACGGCCAGAGTGATCTCCTGGACTAGTTTCAATTGCCTGTATGGGTCGGAGAGGAATTTTTCCAGATTTATTTTCCCCAATTGGCCTGGGTTTTAACTGTTTTTTTGCCTCTTCCAGGAGATCGTATGGCTCCGGGTGGGTTGGAGTATAAAATGTTGCGATACAAGGTGTATCGCAGTTGTGGGGGGCGGACTGGTTGGGCTGGATGCTCTTTGCCTTTCCACCATTGTTCATTGTTCATAGGTTTATATGTAATTTTCAGGGCTATTGACCGAGGGCCGTGTGCCTCTTTGTCAGCAGGCGTGGACACAATAGGCCGAAATGGCCTCTTTCTGTGCTGTAAATTTCTATGTTTCTATGTTTCTATTGGAGATGGGGATAACAGATGTTTAGCTGGGCAGGGCAGCTGGAGGCAGGGTGAATCATCCAGGAATACATACAACCAGAGTTGCCAACCCTCATGTGGAACAGGTTCCTAGAACAAGAAATCTTAATGGGTTTCAGGACTAAAATGTCAACAAATGGGATTGAGGGTTATCAGAAATGTACCAAGGTAATACTAATGATAGATGGGTGAGCCAAACCAATGGTCTTCCCCTGTCTGAAACTATTACTGTGTTATTATGGTAACTGGGGATATGCAATAAATTGTCCATTCCCAAAAATAAATTTAAAAAAATGTTTCAAGTGAGTGACAAGTGTAAAAGAGATTGAGAATAGGATCCATGGCCAATGGAGGCACTAACTGGTGGGGGCGGGGGGCGGGGGAACGATAATTAACCAGGAATTAACAATGTGGAATATTATAGGGATAGTGTTGCAGGATCCCAGATACACCACATAGGATTGGAGTCATGTATAGAATCCATGTGATATATTAAAGTTTATTAGTATGGGTTCAACCTCCCGAATCCTCGGGACCGAGGCCGAGTCTGTTTTCGTGTTTATCCAGACTTCGGAACGTCTTTCTGATGTCATGAATCCAGAAAAACCCGAGCCCAGGTTCAAGTATTTCCGAATTTCAGAACGTCTGAAAGGAGGGGGTTTGGGGGGCGGCGGGGGTGCTCGCCAAGGACCTGATCGGGCGGGCCCCGCCACCGAGGAAATGTTGGGGCAGGCCTCGCCACGGAGGACCTGATCGGGCGGGCCCCACCACTGAGGAAATGTTGGGGCAGGCCTCGCCACGGAGGACCTGATCGGGCGGGCCCCACCACTGAGGAAATGTTGGGGCAGGCCCCGCCACGGAGGACCTGATCGGGCGGGCCCCACCACTGAGGAAATGTTGCGGCAGGCCCCGCCACGGAGGACCTGATCGGGCGGGCCCCACCACTGAGGAAATGTTGCGGCAGGCCCCGCCACGGAGGACCTGATCGGGCAGGCCCCACCACCGAGGAAATGTTGGGGTAGGCCCTGCCATGGAGAACCTGATCGGGCAGGCCCCACCACCGAGGAAGTGTTCGGGCGGGGCCCCGTCACCGAAGAAATGTTCGGGCGGGGCCCCGTCACCTTGGAGGAGTTCCTTGTCTGGCCCGAGGTAGGTGGGATCCGGCAGCCAAGGTAAAGGGGAGGGAGGGGGGCCGGGGCAAAGTTGGGCCGGGGCGAGGTCGGGCCGTGTGAAGTCGGGGTGGGCGAAGTTGGTTCGCTGAGGTGGGGGGAGTCCAGATATCGGAACATTTTCCGGTTTCCGGACAACCCCTCCACGGATCAGCCTGTTGTCCGGATTCCGGAACATTCTGGATTGCGGAACTTCGGATTTTGGAGGTCGAACCTGTCTTAATTATGGTATAAGCACAATTGAAACATCAAGGAAAGAATGTAGTGACAGGAAAAGGTAATTAACACCTTCAAAGTTCATCCTCCTAGTACCCTACATTTCCCATCATTGCATCCAATACAATTTAGAATAACTGCCAATGTTTTTATCTTTACTGTCTTATCTGGCTAATAGTCTGAACAATGCCCCAAGATGCTTCAGAAGCACAATCAGAAATGGAAGCTGAGCCAAAGAAAGAGATATTAGGAGGGGTGACCAAAAAGTTGGATAAGGAGCTGGGTTTTAAGAAGCCTCCAACATGAGGAAAAGGGGCTTAGGGAATGAATTGAAGATTTGGGGTCTCGGTGGCTAGAGGCATGGCCACCAGTGGTGTACAAGAGGCCAAAGTGAAAGAAAGAGAGATTCTGGGGAGTGGTTGTAGGGCTGGAGAAGGTTAGATATAGGGAGGGCAAAGCCATGAGGAAGGAAATTAAATATGAGGATGAGAATTTTAGTCAGAGAGAATGTTGCTTTGGTGGGCTATTTTGGTGATATGGCAGGAGCAACAATATCCTCTGTCTTTATTGCTCTCTCTATTTTAATGTTGGTAACAAATCGGCACATGTATAATTGTGAATCATTTATGAATTGGAGCTAACAGAGCTTTAAGCATGCAGGATGCTACCCAAAATCTTATCCCACTCTGACATTACAGAGCCTCTGAGCCAGATTTTAACTGCTCCCACCTGGTGGAAACCAGACAGGAGGGGCAATTAAAATAATGGGGGTCAGTTAACCCCAACAACCCTGCTACCTTCCCAGTGTGACCCCATATTAACCTGCTCTGTCCAACAGGCAAGCAGGGCACCCGCAGGAAAGAAGTGGGGTCCTGATTTAAATATACAGATTGGGTCAGATGATATCATCAGGACCCAATCTGTAGATGGTTTGCCTTGGTGGTTTTGAATCACCCCAGTCTACGGTTCTAGATACGGGAATTATTTGGGGGAACAGAAAACTGAACCAGAGACAGGTCTTTCAGCCTCAACCGTACAATACTTCATTCGGTTCCACACACACACACACACACACACACACACACAAACCAGTAAAAGTAACACCTAGTGGTGTAAACAAAACAGTACAACAGTACAAAAACTGGCCCATCATAACAGGCTCCTGTCGTGAATTAAGACGACTAAGAAAACAACACACTATGGTAATTTATAGGGTATAACTGGATTCGTCCAACAAATCCCACCTTACACACACTATAATCACACGCAGCACCTTCCCACTAAACCCCTAAGGCTTGGTTTGGGACACACGACACCCCCTCACACTCGATTCGATGGTCTTAATGGTGTGTGGGCTTGGCTAATGCTCACCCAGATTATCCGTTGGCTTATTCGCTGCTTCTTCCTTGGGGAAAGCTTTCTCTTCCGATTCCATGCTGCCATTGCAGCATTCAGGTCCTGGTTTCGAGGGTAGAGTAACAAGGCTCTTGGTCCCTCGTTGGTGGGTTTCCTCTCTGTCCCGGATGGAATGTGCGCTTCTTGATGCAAAGAGGGACGAGAGAGAAATGGCAGCAAACTGCCTTCTCTTATACGTTACAGCCCAAGCTTCTTCCTGTACTAATAGAGTATTTCCTTTCTCTGGGGTGAGTGTCTGAATGGCCCATCATCCCAGATCTTACGTTTGTGTATTCTGTTCATGGATCCTGATGGCTTCTGCTTCCATTGGGTCTGGGACTTAATGACAGTTCTTTGTTCGGTTTCCCGCCTTTCAGGATTATCTTATCTAGGTAATGGTGTAAATGGCCATTGATGGGTTTCTGCTTCACCCCCAATCTTGGGCTAAGCAGTTTCCCATTACTCAACAATCCTGCCAATCGCCTGGAATGAGTTTTCTCTCCTGGCCATTGTTGCCCAGGGACCTCGGTCTGCTCCAGACATTAACACAAACAGGCTGCTGTCTTCTTTTCAGCAAACAATGAAACACAATATGTCTAAAAACTCCCAATCTTTAGAAAACAGTACAGTATCCAGCATGTTCTTTAATAAAAACCTTCTGGCGTAAGCACTTTGTCCAATATCCTTAATGTCATGTTTGTGACCTTCACATAACTGTAACCTTTATGTAACAACACTTTACATTGTATACACCTGAGTAATACACACCTTGACCACAGGGGGTGAACTTGTGAGAGGCACTCCTCACCTGGTCATCCAGGTATATAAAGGGAGGTCCCACACAGGGTCAGCACTTCTTGGTCCTGGGAATAAAGGTTCAGGCCATGTAGTGACCTTGTCTGCAGTACATGCCTCATATGATTCTATAGTAAGGTGTAAGGACACTACATTTGGCGACGAGAAACGGGAATCAACGACCCACGAGGATGGCCACCAGTAGCACAGAGGAACGGTACTGTGTTGGTGAGGACTGGGACGATTTCGTTGAGAGGCTCCAGCAGAGCTTTGTCATGAAGGACTGGCTGGGAGAGGAAGTGTCTGACGCGCAGAGGGTGCATCTACTGACCAGCTGTGGATCCAAGACGTACGCGCTGATGAAAGACCTGCTCACACCCGAGAAGCCGGCGGACAAGTCCTTTGAAGAGCTCAGCATACTGATCGGTGAGAACCTCAAACCGGCGAGCAGTATACACATGGCCTGGCACCGGTTCTATACACACCGGCGTCGGGAGGGACAAAGCATATCGGACTTCGTTGTGGACCTTCGGCATTTAGCCAGCCTCTGTAAGTTCACAGACGCCTGCAGGGGGGAGATGTTAAGGGATTTCTTTATTAAGGGCATTGGTCATGCCGGGATTTTCAGGAAGCTTATTGAGACCAAGGACTTAACTTTGGAAAGGGCAGCGTTGATAGCTCAGACCTTCATGGCAGGGGAAGAGGAGACCAAGATAATTTACGCGTGCAGCCCTGGTTCCAACGTAGCGATGGACCAGGGAGTTAACATTGTAAATGCAACTCAGAACCCTGCAGGCAGGCAAGGGCAATTCGACACCGCCCAGGCAGCAACAGGCTCTAGGGTGGGCCAGCAACAGAGACAATGGCAGGGGGATCGGCAATTCACGCCATCACAAGGGACAATGCGTCCCGGGATGGGACCATTGACACTCACCAACAGAGTGCTCAGGAGTAATCAAAGAGACAATCAGAGAGGAATGCCTGGCAATAGTTCCTTTGTTCACAACAATCTCAGCTCATGTTGGAGGCAGACATGCTGTGAAAACCTGCAGGTTTCAACAATTTATCTGTAGAAACTGTAATTTCAGTGGACATTTGGCCAGATTGTGCAAAAAGCCCAGAGCAAGGTTAGTTTACGATGCAGAGGAACCAGCCGAGGGGTCTGCTTGGGGCAAAGCTATAGACGCTGAAGTCCAGCGGGTTCATGTGGCAGACATCCATAGCTCGTATACCAAAACGCCACCTATGATGATGAAAGTTCTATTAAATGGCATCCCGGTATGCATGGAGCTGGACACAGGAGCCAGCCAGTCACTTATGAGTGCCCAATAATTTGAAAAACTATGGCCACTCAAAGCTAACAGGCCCAAACTGGAACGCATTGACACGCAGTTACGGACGTACACCAGAGAGATCATCCCAGTGCTAGGCAGTGCAAACTTGGTGGTCACATCCAATGGATCGGAGAACCAGCTGCCACTCTGGATTGTCCCGGGGAATGGTCCCACACTCTTGGGGAGGAGCTGGTTAGCCGAGATGAACTGGAAACGGGGGATGCACACGCCATTTCATCTGTGGAGCGAAGTTCATGCTCACAGGTCCTACAGAAATTCGAGTCACTTTTTCAACCAGGTGTCGGGACTTTTAAGGGCACGAAAGTAGTGATACGCATCACCCCGGACGCCAGACCAGTGCACCACAAAGCCAGAGCCCTGTCGTATGTGATGCGTGAGAGAATTGAGAGTGAGTTGGACAGGCTGCTAAGAGAGGGTATAATTTTGCCTGTTGAATTCAGTGATTGGGCAAGCCCCATCGTCCCTGTCCTTAAAGCGGATGGCTCGGTCAGGATTTGTGGCGACTACAAGGCCACCATCAACCGAGTGTCACTACAGGACCAATACCCGCTTCCGAGAGTGGAGGATCTTTTTGCCACACTGGCAGGTGGCAAGCTGTTCACCAAGTTGGACCTCACTTCAGCCTACATGACTCAGGAACTGGCTGAAGAATCCAAACTTCTTACCACCATCACTACGCACAAGGGGCTGTTTGTTTACAACAGGTGTCCATTTGGCATTTGTTCAGTGGCCGCTATCTTCCAGAGGAACATGGAAAGTTTGCTTAAATCCATTCCTGGAACAATCGTATTTCAAGATGACATCCTAATCACGGGTCGAGACACCGAGGAACACCTCCACAACCTGGAGGAGGTGCTACGCCGACTGGACTGGGTAGGCTTGCGACTAAAGAAGTCCAAGTGTGTGTTTTTGGCCCCAGTGGTCGAGTTTTTGGGTAGGAGGGTTGCCGCAGACGGGATCCGGCCTACCGAATCCAAAACGGAGGCGATCCATCATGCACCCAGGCCCGGCAACACATTGAAGTTGCGGTCCTTCCTGGGACTCTTGAACTACTTCGGGAACTTTCTGCCGAACTTAAGCACATTGTTGGAGCTGCTACACGTGCTTCTGCATAAAGGTTGTGAATGGTTTTGGGGGGACTGTCAAGAACAGGCTTTCAATCGGGCGTTGAAACTGCTTTGTTCTAACAAGCTGTTGACCTTGTCTAACCCCTGTCAGGAACTGGTTTTAACGTGTGATGCATCATCCTATGGGGTCGGGTGCGTGTTGCAGCAGAGTAATGATGAGGGCCAACTCCAACCTGTGGCTTATGCCTCCAGGTCGCTCTCCCAGGCAGAATGGGGATAATGGATGGTTGAAAAGGAAGCACTCGCATGTGTCTACGGGGTGAAAAAGATGCACCAGTACCTTTTCGGCAGAAGGTTCGAGTTAGAAATGGACCACAAGCCATTAATATCCCTGTTGTCCGACAGCAAGGCTGTCAATGCCAATGCGTCAGCTCGCATACAACGGTGGGCCCTCACGCTGGCTGCGTATGACTACACCATACGGCACCGGCCAGGCACCGAAAATTGCGCTGACGCGCTCAGCAGGCTCCCACTGGCGACCACTGAGGGGGCGCCGGAGCAAAGCGCGGAGATGGTCATGGCCGTTGAGGCTTTCGACACTGCAGGCTCCCCCATCACAGCCCGCCAGATCAAAATCTGGAGCAACAGAGATCCCCTCCTATCCCTGATAAAGAAATGTGTCCTGACTGGGGATTGGGCGCCCGCACACGGAGCGTGCCCCGAGGAGGTCAGGACATTTCACAGACGGATGGACGAGCTCTCCATCCAAGCTGACTGCCTGCTATGGGGCAGCCGGGTAGTCATGCCCCAGAAAGAAGGGGAAGCTTTCATCAGGGAACTCCACAGCGGGCACCCAGGCATCGTGCTAAGGAAGGCCATTGCCCGGTCACATGTATGGTGGCCGGGAATTGACTCAGACCTGGAACACTGGGTTCGCAGGTGCACGATATGTGCTCAGCTGGGAAATGCCCCCAAGAAGGACCCACTCAGCCCGTGGCCCTGACCCACCAGGCCATGATCACGTATTCACGTAGACTACGCGGGCCCATTCATGGGAAAAATGTTCCTGATTGTTGTCGATGCATACTCGAAATGGATCGAGTGCATCATATTGAATTCATGCACGACATCCACCACTGTGGAGAGTCTGCGTACGGTCTTTGCGACCCACGGCTTGCCGGACATCCTGGTTAGCGATAATGGCCCATGTTTCATGAGCTATGAATTCCAGGAGTGTATGTCGGGCAATGGTATCAAAAACGTCAGGACAGCACCGTTCAAGCCGGCTTCCAATGGCCAGGCGGAATGTGTGGTTCAAATCATAAAACAGGGCATGCTCCGGATTCAAGGACCCTCCCTTCCATACCACCTATCGCGCCTCCTGCTGGCCTATAGGTCTCACCCGCATTCGCTCACGGGAGTCCCGCCCGTGGAACTACTCATGAAACACACGCTTAAAACGCGGCTTTCCCTCATTCACCCAGCCCTGTCAGACATTGTTGAGGGCAAGCGCCAGTCCCAAATCGTGTGCCATGATCGCAACTCAGTGGGGAGATGCATAGAAATCGATGATCCTGTATTCGTTCTCAATCATGATTTGGGACCCAAGTGGCTTGAGGGTACTGTAATTGGCAAAGAGGGGAATAGGGTCATAGTGGTCAGACTTAACAATGGGCAGATATGCCGCAAACATCTGGACCAAGTAAAGAAAAGGTTCAGCATGGACACTGAGGAACCTGAGGAGGATCATGAGATGTTACCCACACCACCGCCAGTGAACGAGGACATTCACCAGCATGCACAGTCCCTGCGGCCAGCCTGGACAGGCCAGAATCACCTCAGGCGACAGAGACGCATGACAAGGCTCAACCACCAGAGCCCCAACTGCGGTGCTCCACGAGAGAGCGTCGACCGCCTGAAAGACTCAATCTCTGACCCAAAGATGTTGGGGGGGAAGGTGATGTCATGTTTGTGACCTTCACATAACTGTAACCTTTATGTAACAACACTGTGCACTGCATACACCTGAGAAATGCACACCTTGACCACAGGGGGTGAACTTGTGGGAGACACTCCTCACCTGGTCATCCAGGTATATAAAAGGAGGTCCCATGCAGGGTCAGCACTTCTTGGTCCTGGGAATAAAGGTTCAGGTCACGTAGTGATCTTGTCTGCAGTACATGCTTCGTGTGATTCTAAAGTAAGGTGTAAGGACACTACACTTAATATCTTCCTGGGGCCCGCGGCGATGCTTACAAATCCGCAACATCAACCAGAGCCTGAGTGGAGGGACAGTGACGGCTTCACTGTCAGGCAAAATCCTGGGCCAGAAGATGATTTTGTTGCTCCTCTGGGCCTCACAAGGAAGCCTTGGGACTCCCCTCAAACAGGCCAGACACCCTTCCCCAATCGCGGCCAGACTCTCTTCCACACGATAGTGGCCAGACCCACCCTCCCCCTGACTGCCGCCCTGTTCACAGCCCTCACCTCACCCCCACCCCGCTGATCGTAGCCCCGTTCACAGCCCTGCCCCCTTCCCTGATCCCCGATCACAACTCCATTCCTAGCTCTTCCCCCCTCCCCCTCCCTGATCATAGCTCTGAGGCCCACTAACTGCTGGGGTCCATACTGTCTCCGGCTGAGGCCTCCTGCCACCTGCTTGTGCCCCCGTATGCCAGCCAGGCTGTCAATCTGGCCAATTGTTGGTCCGGAGACTTTATCATTGTACTTAAATCAGGCCCTACATTGAAATCGACAGGTCCTCCACGTCCCCGGCCAGACCTGGTTCTAAGGCCGAATACGACCTCCTTTGCACTCTCCCCGTCTGCCCATAAATATCGGTGTATCCAATTCCCGGGGTTATTGAACAGGGCTTAAAAAGGGGCAAAGACCTATTGCACCTGGTCTGCACCATGTATGTTTTTGCCTGGCCACATTTTAACCACCTGTCCTCACCGTTCCCAGGTTAAAATTGGCCCTGGATGTTCTGCTGAAATATCCTCTTGCTTTAAAAAGCCAGTCTGGAAGAAAGAGACGTTTTAATCAAACAGCTCCACAACATATAATAAAGGTACCTTTAGTTACTGATCAATGCTATCTATGCTACGGCTATTTTGATTAGATCTTCTTGTCACTTTTAAGCTTGATAAAGCACGGTAATTGTTTCTACCACTTGGGTACCTGGTGACTTGTATTTCCAGACACAAATTTCTGTTAGTAATCAATTACCTTTTTATGTACTTTGTGCAGAACTAAAAGAATAAAGGACACACTTCCAGCATCCATTTGCAGAAGCCATTTTGAGGATTGTACCTTTCCTAAAACAACCAAGCCTGGAATTCCCATAGGCTTCTCCGGTGGGAGATTGGTGCAACGCCCTGAGAAATGGCAGTAAATGGCTCAAAATGGTGGGAGATCAGGAGTACCCCACAGAAATTGAGAGCACCTACTTTTAAACTATCAACCGCGGTATTCAGTCACCCTATCCTTAATTGTAGACTCTAGTAATTTCCCAACAACAGATGTTAGGCTAACTGGTCTATAATTCCCTGGTTTCCCTCTCTCGCCATTCTTATTTAGCGGAATGACATGTGCAATTTTCCAATTTAAAGGAACGGTTCCTGAAGCGAAAGAACTTTGAAAGATTATAGTTAGGGCATCTGCAATGTGCTCACCTACTTCCTTTAAAACCCTGGGATGGAAACCATTTGATCCTGGGGATTTGTCACTCTTTAGTGCAATTATTTTCTTCATTTCTATTATTTTACTTACCTTAATGTTATTGAGTCCCTGTTCCCTGATTTAATATTAGTTTCCTTGGCATTTCTGGCCTGTTATCTTCTTCCTCTGTTGTAAATACTGATGCAAAGTAATTATTCAACACACCCAGCATTTCTTTATAATTGACTGACAACAGGCTGGAGACACTACTCACCCAACAAAGTGATTGCAGGTTGTGGATTACACAACCACCCAATACAGTGAGCGTAAATTGGAGATTACACAACCCACCCAACACAGTGAGTGTGGGCTGGAGATTACACAACCCACCCAACACAGTGAGTGTGGGCTGGGGGTTACACAACCCACCCAACACAGTGAGTGTAAATTGGAGATTACACAACTCACCCAACACAGTGAGTGTAAATTGGAAATTACACAACCCACCCAACACAGTGAGTGTAAATTGGAGATTACACAACCCACCCAACACAGTGAGTGTGGGCTGGGGATTACACAACCCACCCAACACAGTGAGTATGGGCTGGAGATTACACAACCCACCCAACACAGTGAGTGTGGACTGGGGATTACACTACCCACCATGGACACTTTCGCCTCATTCTTTTTTTGAGAGGAATCGTTCCAATGAGTCTCCTAGCTACCCTTTCTGGGATCTTGGAGTTGGAATAGATATCCCAGGTAAACTTTTAAGATTTGGTAAGGAATTGCATAGCTTCAGCTGTTTAGGAGGGCTGATATGACATTTGATGATCTGCCCAATACATTTTTCAGAAGACAGAAATCTAACCTCTTCACTTTTGATTGCTCTACAGGCCTTCACATCTGTTATACATGCTACAACTCAAAGAGTCATTGTAACATCTGTTGATATGAGTGAGACTTTGTGATTGTTCTTTGTTTTCACAGTTTTTGTTTTCAGTCGTATTTTTCTTTTTGGGATAGAAACTACAACTCTGATCTGGAACACCAAGATTATACTTGGAATTAAGGGTTACGGGGAGAGGGCAGGTAAGTGGAGCTGAGTCCACAGCCAGATCAGCCATGATCTTATTGAATGGCGGAGCAGGCTCGAGGGGCTAGATGGCCTACTCCTGTTCCTAATTCTTATGTTCTTATGTTCTTATACTTGCCTCAAACTGTAGCTATACGCCAATCTCTGACGAGCAGCTCGAAGGTGATTCTACCATTCCTGACACTGATTTCCAAGACCACAACTGTTCTTCACCTGCTACACTAAAGAGGCTTTTAGGAATTCAGAAATTCCATCCTTGCCTGTCGAGGCAAGCTGTCAACACTGTGGAGTCCATTCTCTTGCACCAAAGTGATTCATTAAGGCCTTCTATCTGCACAGCGCATTTCTATAGCTTTTCCAACCCCCGTGCAGTTGAATCCTTAATACAGCCTGTTGAGTCAGATGCCAACTTAGTGTTGTCTTCTGACCCTGAGGATGTTTTCACAGGTTTGCTGGAGAGCACTAGACTTGTCAGTAATTAGCACTAGCCTAGAGAAACCCTTTCAATTGACAACAGACTTCAGCCAACGGAGAAACAATTCAGAATCATTTTTTTATAATTGCACACCATTGTGGATGAATGCATCGCATTGATCCTGCTTCATCTCCCTAATTGCCTTCTTAGCTTCATGATGCACTGCATCATAATCTATTTTTGTAGCAGCTCCAAACAAGCTTCAAGTAGCACCGTGTGAGCTCTTGGCTTTCACCTAACAGCTTTCTGTCTGTCTGATGGATCATTGTCAAGCTTGATTAAATAAAATATCAAAGTATCAATGCTGTTCTTGTAGCAGGAAAATAATCAAAGATTATGATGACTTGCATTTATATTACATAGAATTACAAAAAATGTACAACACAGAAGCAAGCCTTCTGGCCCAACTGGTCCATGCTGGTGTTTATGCTCCACATGAGCTCCTCCCATAGCTACTTTAACGTAGTAAAACATTCAAGATGCTTGTTCAGAAATGAGAAGAGCTAAGGGCTCAATTTTCCCCAAAGCGTACTTGAAGAGTTACGCCCGATTTTTGGGGGCCCAAGTACGCCAAAAAAAAGTGTTGTAAGTTTCTCGTTGGATCTCTTCATTTTGGCGTGGCCTAACCCGACCTTTAGTTTTGGGGGTGGAGGCTTGATCTGCGCCAAAAAGATCGGGCTGCCATAGTAACCAGGGACACATTGTGAGCTGAGACTGCAAAGTGAAGCATACAGCCACCTCGCAAAACATTAAAAGAATTGAAAAACACATAGCACCGACTTACCTCCAAGCCCGCCAGAAGGCTATCCGATCTTCTCAGTCGCTGGTTCAGGTCTCTCTCTCTCTCTCTCTCTCTCTCTGACTGTGTGTGTGAACCAGGGACCGAGAATGGGATCGGACAGTCTTCGGGCGGGGTTGGAGGTAAGTTGCTGCTATGTGTTTTTCAATTCTTTCAGTGTGACCGGGCATCTGTTGTGTCACTTTCCTTACCTGCGCCGATTTCCTTAACTCTCAGAAAGGTTTTTCAGGACAGGCCACATACGCTGGCCTAATCAGAACTGGAGTAACTCTCAGCTGGCCAAACTTCCCTAAATGGCCAGAAGTAGCGTAGGTGACTGGTTACGCCCCCTTTGACTGAAAAAAAAACTGATTAAAAAATTCGTAATAACTGAGCTGGTGTAAATTGATTGGGGAAACTGGGGATTGTTAAGTTAGGCCAGAAAAAACTGCCTGCTCAAAATAAAACGGCACAAGTATTGGGGAAAATTGAGCCCATAAAGCTGTTGTAAACTATTAGGGGAGGCAACATTTTCAAAAAGGTAGGTTTTAAGAAGCCTTTTGGAGGAGGTAGCAATTCAGAGGGGATTTAAGGATGGCACTACAGAACGTGGGGTCTAGAAGGCTGAATATTCTGCCACTGAAACTGAAACTGAGGGAGTGGAGCATGCAAAAGAGGTCAGAATCAGAAGAGTGAATGATATGTACCGATATATAGAACTGCAGGAGATTTGGAGATAGAGAAGGGTGAGGCTGTGGAAGGATTGGTATGTAATGAAGATTTTGAATTCAATGCATTGGATAGGAGTCATGGATTATGGAAGTTGGCAAAAACAGAGGAATTGAATTGCAGGGGAAAACTGCAGATGCTAAAAATCTGAAACAGAAATCAAAAATACTGGACACATTGGAGAATGTGTGGAAAGAAAAGAGGACTTAATGCTTCAGGATGTTGACCCTTTGTCAAAGTTTATAAAAGAACAGAACAAAGGGAAAACAAACATACATACTCACAGTCACAGAAGTATAAATTCACCTTGGGCGGTAGCGAATCCACTGCCAGTTTTGCACTACGTCTGAATTTCTTTTCCATTGACATCAATGAGAAAAAAGCAAGTTGCTATCAAGTGTGAAAACTGCCTCGCCAGTACAGTGTTCCGACAGAGGACCCCCCCCCCAGCCAGATCATCAACCCACTCCTCCTCCGCCTCCACGAGCAGCACCAGCACACCCATCCCACATTACCAGCACTTCCTGCCGAAGGGAAAGTGGAAGGTATAAGATCTGAAGTTAATAAAGTCAATATTAAGGCCAGAGGGCTGCCGTGTGTCTTGTAGGAAGATGAGGTGGAAAGAAAGATAAGAAAGAAAGATCGATGGATTAAATTTATATAGTGCTTTTCATGATCACTGGACATTCCAAAGCGCTTTACAGCTGAAACAGGGTCGAAGACCAAAGACAGAGAAGTAAAAGTGGGACTGAGATTAGTCTTGAAATGGCAAGCGACGAAGTGGACAGAATGGAGATGTTTGGCAAAGTAGTCACCTCATCTGCATTTTGGTCTCTCCAAAATAGAGGAGAGTGCACCGTGAGCAGCGAATATAGTAAACTACACTGGAGAAATTATGTGTAAATTGCTGTCCCTCCTAGAAGGAGTGTTTGTGGCCCTAGACATTGGGGTGTGGGAGGAGGTGACTGGGCAAGTGTTGCATCTCTTGCATTTGCATCGGGAGTCGTGAGGGTAAGGAGAGCCATTGGTCGGGATGGTGGAAGAGTGAAATAGGGTGTAAATGAGTGAATAGTTCCCTTGGAAAGCAGAAAGCGCAAGGGAAGATGTGTTTGGTGGTGGGATTATGTTGGAGATGTCAGAAAACCATCTGTCAAATACAAAGACTGGTGGGGTGGAAGTTGAGAACAAGGGGGAATCCTATCATGGGGCTCAATTTTCCCCAAGCCCGTTATGCTAGGTTTTCTTTGCCAGAAATGCGGCAGAAATATTTGGTCAAAGTTTCCCCGAACTATAATTCGAATTTGCCGCCGCGCAGCGTGTCCAGTCGCCGCGGGCGGTGGAGCCTGCTGTCTGCGCCAAAAAACAATGCCATACCTTCTGCGCATGCGCGGGAAAAAAAGTTACATTTTTGACGTCTTTCCAATGGGCGCGCATGCTCAGTGCAGCTCGGATTTGGCAATTGGCCATTTTTATAGATACAGTTGTATGTGTGTGTGTGTGTGAGAAGGAGTGCTGTGAAAGCATTGAAAAAATCGCAGCTGGAGCAATACAAGAAGCAAAGCGGAGCAAGGACCAAGAATTTCTTGCTGAAAGAAGTGGAGGCACTAGTTACAGCTGGAACAGGGTCGAAGACCAAAGACAGAAGTAAAAGTGGGACTGAGACGAGTCTTGAAATGGCAAGCGATGATTGAGAACAGATGTCAGGAGCTGGATACCAGCAGAGGCCACATAAAAGTTCCACCAAAAGAAATGAAGAAACGCTGGAACCAAGTTGTGGAAGATTACTGCACAATGGTGAACACCACGAGATCTGGAAGCCAATGTAAAACGAAATGGCAGGACCTTGGTCAAGAAGTTCGTGTCAGTAATAGTTTCATTTATTCAATGCAATTGTAAATGTGATCAGCTGTACCTGTCTCACTCAGCAGAAAGATACCTTCTCTAAAAAGTTGCATTTTCATCTTTGCAGAGGCACACAACAAAAGGGAAAGAACAGGAGGAGGCCCAGCAAATCTGTACCCACTGGCACCTTTGGAAGAGAGGGACGCTATTTTGATGGGTCCTGCCTGAAAAAAAGCAATCAGTACTGCACAAGCTGGACCCACACTCGAGGGAAAGGATAAGTCCTGCAAATTCATCGTGGCACTTCAAATCAACCTGCTGCCTGACCTGTGATGTGTGAGCCTACTCATGCCACCCACCCTGCCCCCTTCTTTGCTGCTAACCATTTGACTGTTCTGTTATATTTTGCAGAACTTGAGGCTAACCCTGACAACGCAGAAGAAGATTCAGATGAGGATGAGCCTGAAGAGGGGAATATCATCCAATCCCACCCTTCAGAGCAAGAACATGGATGGGGGGGGGGAGGGGATGGAGCTGGATGAAGCTCCCACTGTTGTGCTGAATATGGAGGAGTTGCCGCTCATGGAGGTGCCAGCCCCTTCCGTGACTCGTGGTTTGAGTGTTGGTGGGACATTCCATGGTTTCCCACCTTGTGAGATTGCGGGTTCCAGGGTGTGGTGCGAGCCATACCCATGGGGAGGAGGGGAAGGAGAGCTCGACCGCGCTCTCCTGAGATGCAGGATGTTACAGATGTGATTCAAATGATGTCATTGAGTGCAGAGAGCATTGACTTTGCACAATCACTCCTGGACACCATCAGTGGGGCGAGTGATGAGGTAGCGGGACTGTCAGGAGAAGTAACAACACTCTCACGAGTGGCGTAGAATCCAAGACCAAGCACAGCGGGCCATCTTAGACTAAGGGGGATGAGAGATGGGTGCAGCCTTTCTTTACTGCTGTTGCTGTTGTTATTATTATTGTTACTGTTGTAACTGTTCTCAAATTAAGTTTTTTGTAAGTTATGTAAATTTACAAGTTTATAAGTGATCTTAAAGTTTTTAAGTGATCTTAAAGAGTGATCTTAAAGTGAAGTTTGATACAAG
Organism: Pristiophorus japonicus; assembly: GCF_044704955.1. Lineage (NCBI taxonomy): Eukaryota > Metazoa > Chordata > Chondrichthyes > Pristiophoridae > Pristiophorus > Pristiophorus japonicus. The sequence continues at coordinate 227,654,024 of NC_091980.1, forward strand.
AATAATTTTATTAAAGTTAAATTATTGTAAACTTTTGCATAAAATATATTTTACATTAAAACTGAATCATGTTCCATTAACACAACACAACATTACGGAACAGCTCCAAACAGCAAACATGTCGATGTGGAATAGTTGTCGCTGAGCCCTCAGGATCTCCTTTCTCTCCCCAACACCCCAAACCCCCCTTGAGTCTTCTGACCTCTCTCTCTCTCTCTCTCCCTCCCTCCCCGGGTTACAAGCCGTAAGATCGTCTCTCTCTCTCCCTCCCTGGGCTACAAGCTGTAAGATCGGCTATCTCTTCCCCCTCCCCGGGTTACAAGCTGTAAGATCGTCTCTCTCTCTCCCTCCCCGGGCTACAAGCCGTAAGATCGTCTCTCTCTTCCCCCTCCCTGGGCTACAAGCTGTAAGATCGTCTCTCTCTCTCCCTCCCCGGGCTACAAGCCGTAAGATCGTCTCTCTCTCTCCCTCCCCGGGCTACAAGCTGTAAGATCGTCTCTCTCTCTCCCTCCCCGGGCTACAAGCTGTAAGATCGTCTCTCTCTTCCCCCTCCCCGGGCTACAAGCTGTAAGATCGGCTATCTCTCCCTCGTCTCCTCTCTTACCGCCCCCCCTCCGCGACTTCTTTTGTAGCCGAACCCCGAGCCACTGTGTCCAGACGCGAGGTCGATTCTGCCGGCCAAACCTACAACCCTCCAGGCCTTCTTCAAGACGTTCGTTGATGGCGTGTTAGTGAGTAAAAAAAATGAGAAGACTTGTGAAATCCAACAAATTTACACTTTTACGTTGACAGGTAAAAACAAGTTGAAATTTATTATTGATTTTGACAGTGTTCTTGGCTCCCTCCAAAATCTGCGATTTAAAAACAATGGCGTCTTTCAGCGCAGATTTATGAATGTGCACTGGTTTCTGAACTCACCAGAAAGTTTTTCGTGATACGCCGGCCTAAGAGAAAAAAATGTTTGCCAAACTGCGAACAATTGTAAAAACCGGCGCAGACATGAGGGAACCCCCATGACATTAAAAAAAAACTGGCCTAGAAAAATCGTAACTAAATCAGTTACGCCGGCACAGATCGCAGGGGGAAAGTTTGAAAAAAATAAATGCGCCAAAAATTTGACTCAATACGCCAAAAAAAGCAATACTCCAGAAAAACGGTGCAAATCACTGGGAAAAATTGAGCCCAAGGTTTTGGAGGGTAGAGGGAATAAGTGAAATTTGAAGCACAGAACATAGGGTAGACCCAGTCAAGAGTCCTGTGTACCTCAGTTGAAATGAGATTAACTGATGGGACATTTGGTTTGTTGGAAACCTGATGTTGCCTATAATTCTTCCTCCTTTTTGAAACAGAAAACGTAATGGTCAGAAAATATTGTACTAACTTGTCTAGAGGATTTTGCACTTTCAGATTATGCCTGGAGACTTTATTCTAAATCTTAAATTACACCTTTGGCATATTAAATGAGTTGCAATATGTTTAATATCTGTTTGCAATATGTTTAATATTAGTAGTAAAATGTTCACTTAATATGAAATATGAGTGAGTTAATTCTTATTGTCTAACAAAGTGCACAAAAATCACTTTGATTTCACCTACCAAAGGTTTGGTGCGGCCGGGGTCCATAGCAGGTTCCGAGCCCGCTCTGTAGAAGTGATTTTACATTGACGGGGCTTGTTAAATGAGGTTTCTGGCCAATTAAAAGGAAGTGAGTCTGATTATGTCATTTGATTACATGTCATCAGCCAGTTTCCTTAAAAGGACCATGTCCAAATTGATTTTGACAGTGGTGCTGTCAGTGTTCTGCAACATTGAGCTGCTGCAAACACTGACAATGACTGCACAAAGGTGCACAGCTGCACCCAGGCTCTCCCATGACGCCTTCCAGATGCTTATGGAGGGAGTCACAGCACGCAGGGAAGTTCTCTTCCCTTTCAATGGGCAGAAGAGACCTCCCCAGGAGACCAATGCAGCCTGGTTGCACATTGCACAGGAGGGCACAAGCAGAGATGTCATCAGGAGGACCTGGGTGCAGTGGCACAAACCTTTCAATAATCTCAGTAGATTACAAAATGTTACTGCAAAGCTACACTGAACCTCATCCTACTGTGCCTCTCATCACATCCCCATCACTCTGCCTTCTCTACCCTACTCCTACACATCCTTATACCAAATTACCTTGCACCTCCACTCATCCCTCTCTCTCTATCTACGTAATTACTTCTCCATCTCACTAGCCATCCCTCACACTCGCACTCATCCTAGTCCAATCATACCAACTAACAACACACAAGGATAGGCACTTGGGTGTTTTCACCAATGCTCATGTAAAGTTTCTGTGTTATCAAGCATTGAAATCTATGCCTTCTTGGACAGATCTGTGTGCACCTTTGGAAGTGGCTTTGTGAGCTGCAGTGAATGGTGAGACATAAGGGTACCCCCCACAATGGTGATGAATGTGAAAGGAATGGCTTGGACATTATAGGGATAGTTTATGGTGTTGGTGTGAGGTGGTGCCAACCTGGCGCATCATGTGGCAGCCAGGGTGTACAGCGTCAAGTGAAGTAAATGTGGCCATGGTGAGGCCAGCCCTGGCGCCCAGGCAGCAAAGTGCTCGGGTGCTGATTCCCTCTGTCCTGTGCAGCATCAGTTGATTACGAAGAAGGTTGGTGTGGTTGGTGCTGCTGATGTGCCTTTGGGTCAAAAATCCCGCATCCAGTGAGTTGCTCCTCTGCCACCACTGTACTGGACCCGTCTACATAGATCCCACGGCCCGTGGGATGGATCCCAGCCCGAAACCCTGTATCTACATCCCATACTCCTTCAACAGAACATTTTTGAGCCACCCCTGGGTAGATCAAATTTGCGGCAAGCTTGGGCTCACAGAGACCTTTCATGCTCAAATTCATCTGCGAGAGCAATAAAGTCCAGCGAGTGCTGTCCTTTATCCTCCCATCCAGAAGCATCTGAGTGGGCGTATGATGGGTTAAGAGAGTTATCGGGGACACCCCCGTGAAGATTTGTGATCTCTTCACGGCCCAATGTGTGGCGAGCAGGTGCCTCTCACAATTGGAGTACCCGCTCTCTACACCTGTGAGTATACCACAGGCCCCAGCTTGCCATGCCACTCCTGGAGCAGCACTGCGCTTAAACTGTCCCCTGTAGCAGCTACCTCCAAAAAGAACTCTCCTCTCCCCCATCAATCGCTCCTAAAGCCGGTGCGGTCTGCAGATCTCTCTTCAGACGACTAAAAGCTGCCATGCAGTCCTCATCCCACTCCCAGCCCACTCCCTTGTGGAGGAGCCGGAGAAGAGGGGCTGCTGTAGCGGCATAGTCCTCTATGAAATCCCTGCAGTACCCTGTGAGTCCCAGGAAGGATCTTACCCCCGTTACCGTGGTCGGGAGCAGGTAGCTCCTGTACCGCCTTCCTCCTCACCTCATCGATGGCCCTCTCCCCAGCCCACACGGTCAGCCCGAGGAATTTTACTTCCTGCTGGCCGATCTGTGCTTTCCTGGGATTGACCTTGAACCCAGCTTCCTTTAACAGACTCAGCAGCTCAGCCAGCAGTGGGCCATGCTCCTCCCACTTGTCGGAAAACAAAAGCAGGTCGTCCACGTACTGCACAATCTGCTGCGGTCTGGTGAACACTTTTAAACAGTTGGCCATATATTGGTGGAAAATAGAAGGACTATTATGAAACCCTTGGGGAAGGCAGGTCCATGTGTACTGCTAACCCTTGAAAGTGAATGCGAATTTATACTGGTCCTCCCTTCTGAGAGGGATAGACCAGAATCCATTCGAAATGTCCAGCAACGTGAATGTTTTTGCGGATGCTGGGATACTCCCGATCAAGTCAGCTATGGCTGCGACGGTGGGGGAACAGGCTGGGATGTTCTTATTAAGACCCCGATAGTCCACAGTAGCCCTCCACGAATTGTCCGGTTTCCCAACCAGCCAAATCGGAGAGTTCACATGGTTCGCTATGGGTCTCAACACACCCTGCTCAACCAGTGATACCAATGCTGTCTCTAAATCCGCCTCTGCCTCTCTGGGGAAGTTGTGCTGTTTCTGTGGTCGAGCCATGGGGTCTCCTTCTACTCTGACCTCCACCCCTGTTACCCTCCCGCAGTCGTGCTTGTGTGTAGTGAATGCCTCGAGGTTGGCTCGCACATCCGCTCTGTACTCCGCCGGGGTAGAAGTGACCAAAAGTTCAAGGTCATAACTACCCTTGTGCTTCATCCTACACGCGGTTCCCTTGCCTTGCTTCCCTGGTATAACTACCACCTCCTTCTCCTTTCCCGTGCATACTGCCCCCCATAGACAGTGATTCCGGAAATCCACTAATATCTTGTGGACCAGTATGGTCTGCCCCCAAAATGTCTATTCCCTCCCGCTCCCACCGCATCAGGACACATTTCCACTCTGCATGAAGTGTCCCCAGATCGATGCCTAGCGGGATGGAGAAAGACCCCGTTCGTTCGTTCCCAGTGAATCCTACTATGTTATATGGGACCCCATTCGATAGACGTGATGTGGCTAGGTTAGCCGCATAGACAATAGTGCTTGAAGCTCCAGTATCCAGCAGATAGGTCTCTATGCACCTTCTCCACCCCCATCTTCATGCATGGTCTTTTCCAAGCATCCTAACTTAGTGGGCACAGGTAAACGGACTGAGAAGCCCCTAGTCATGGGCCGGGATTGTTTGGGGCAGATGGGAGTATGCTGCCTGCTGCCACGTCCACCCTACCCTGCCCTGCCGGAAAGACTGCGCGGAGAGCAGCCACTAATACCACGAATGAATCAATGCTGCTTCCCGCCACACTGCGGCTTTCCGCACTGGCGCTGGAGAATCCCCTTTCCCGATCCTTTTGTCAGGGACTGGGCAGTCTTTCCTCCAGTGCCCTTTACTCCCGCACCCATAACAACGCTGCTTCTTCTCTGAGCTACTCCCCTTCCTGGCGCCACTCTTTTCTAACGTTGCCTCCACTAGGCTTTAACTCTGCACTCTGCCCTTTGGTTTGTCATCCTCACCCCTACCATTCTTAAAAGAGAGAGTTAACTGCCGGATCACCCCCTCTTCTGCGGTCTGGGGATCCCTGGAATCGAACCACCCCTCTGCTTTGGCCTTGAGCCTGGGCAAGCTGTTCGCCACCAGGGTCCTCAGCCAATGAGCCCTAGGCTCCCCCTTCAGCTGCGCCTGGTCGGGCACCCCCGCGCAGGCACTCCAGTAGATGGGCCAAAGCCTGTCCGTGAAAGCCTGCGGTGCCTCCCCAGCTAACTGCAGTGTCCTTTCCACTCGGGAGAAGGGACTTCCATCATTGAAGCCCATAGCCTCTAGGATGTCATCCTATATCCTCTCTAACGTACCCTGCCCCCTCTTGCTACCCGCTGAGAGCGACTGGTACAACCTACTATCCAGGGAAAACAAAAGTAATTTGGCTGACTCAGCTTCGTTACAATTATTGATCCCCCCCACCTGCTCTACATCCATAAAATGGACAGATGCGCCCCCTTTGCTGGTCAGTTTGGTCAGGTTAGAGACCATTGCCTGCAGCTGGGAGGTCGTGTATGGGACCACGAAGTCACTCGGCAGTGGTCCTTGCTCTTGACCACCTACGGGCGCACCGTATTTCCGCTGCCGGACAGGGCACATGGGTCCTGGTCCCAGCACTTCAGGCGGTGGTCGAACGTCCTCCTCTGCCTCACAGTCTTCCTTATCTTACCCCTGCTCTTCCTCATCTACCCGGGCCATTCCTGGAGCTCCCAAGCAGACCATCCCTTTGGCCTTAGATAGATCATCAGTTAAATTCAGGATCTGCTCCTGGCAAGGACCATGATTACCCATATCAAAACCTCTAGTACTGACGACTCTGTATGTCACCTGAATATCCTTCAACTGCTCTTCCATTGCCTTTACCTCACTTGACAAACGAGCATTCTCCTACCTAACCGCCCTCTTGTTCCCCTTTGCCTCAGTTACCTGGCATTGCAGGAACTCCTTATGGTTACGGAAGGTTTCCTCCTGGCTTATTCTTCCCCTCTTCTCATCCCTTAGCTGCGTACATAACCTGCTCCCTACTACAGCCCTCGCGCCTGACTATGCCTTGGACTCCATGAGCTCTGCCTTTAATTTACCAACCTGCTCATCTAGCAATTGGACTTGTCTTTGTAGACAGACAAGCCATATCACCTTTTCAGTGCTGTGCCTATGCTCCTTGCCCTTCATCCATTCTGCCGCTGCGTCCACTGGACGCTCAGCACGCAACAAGCCTAGCACCCACTTCTTAGTGATGTTAACCTTCTTAAATACATATGAAGAAAACCCTTCCTCCATTTGGGATCTTTCGCCAGAAGGGCTGTCCATGACTGATTTACACTCTTTTTACCTGGGTCCTGCTGCAGTCGCCAAGAGATGTAATCGGTTTTGGTCCTAGCCCAATTGCTAGATGGACAGTTCGAATCGCCCCCACCTTATGAAAGTTCTAGACACGGGAATTATTATTCAGAGTGTAAATGAAATGAGTCACGGCCAGGAATGCTTCAGTGAAAAATCGTACTTCTATTTATTTGGTCTAACATACACTGGCTAAAACATGCACTACTAAATGAAATCACTGTCTCTGTGAGAATAAAATCCAGGTTACAAACAACATACATACAGTACAGAAATGAGACCTAGTAACATGCAGTAATTCTCTGGTGGATTCTAACCCTACCCCTACCAATGAATTACCCTCCCCAGAATATCCTGAAAAGCTTCACTTTTGTGAAAATCCTGAGCCCTTACCCAGCTTGCCTGGGATATCTGGTTACTGGCTTGGGACACTCGCGACCATGCTCACCACCACACGCAGCCGGTTTCCTTTCTCAACTCAGCTGTGGGAAGTCGCTACCTGGTCTTCAGTCTCGGTGGCATCTTCTGCGGTACTGCGGCCTCTTCCTCTGGTACATCGATCTTGGTGGAGCGAGAGCGTAAGGGAGCGAGAGCTCTCTCTAGATACAAGCTGTAAGCTCCATGCTTCACTCCAAGCTCCAAGCTGAAAATAAAGTGGAAAGATCCTGTCTTTATGGGAGTCTTGCTACCCCTATCTTTCCCGCCAATCTTTAAAATCCTTTTGTTTCTAAGCACGGGTACTTAGTCAGTGATGGGCCATCCAACCCATGTGTATTGGGCTGATGGCCTGTAATCTGGGCATCTCTCTCAGTCTTTGTGCTGGGAAAAATATGGCTCCTCTTTGGCTGGCCAGGCTAGTGGGTTCATTGTTCTGCTTTTCCTTCTGAGATGGAGGTGAGAGGTGCTTTTGCATATTAGAGTGGCTTTGTCAGTGGCTCCCCCTTCCTGGCCGACAGCTCTTTTGTCAATGGATGACTGACAGTTCTTTTGTCACAGCTAACTGCCATGCAGTCTCTGGAGTTTTAACAAAACCAGCTTTTTCACATATCTGCGCACGGTGACCCCATAAAATCCACGAAAATATTCTCGACTGAATCCATTCTATAAACAGAAACTTTGCGATCTCTTCAATATTGGTCGGCCATATCCATTGACATACCTGTCTGAAAGGCTAAATCAAAAGTCAAGTTAGTGGTTGTCAACACTTTCTTCTGATCGCTTCAATTTTCATCCCACAAACAAAGCGGTCACGCAATGTTCGGTCCTGAAAGTTTCCGAAATGACAGTGAATGGATAGCGTTTTTAATGCTACAATGTACTCACTGATACTTTCGACAATTAATTGATCTTGTGTTCCAAAACGATAACTTTCTGCAATTTCCAGGGGCTCAGGACTGTAGTGCTATTCTAACTTAGTTAGAATAGAAACATAGAAACAAAGAAACAGAGAAACATAGAAAATAGGTGCAGGAGCAGGCCATTCGGCCCTTTGAGCCTGCACCACCATTCAATAAGATCATGGCTGATCATTCAACCTCAGTGCCCCTTTCCTGTTTTCTCGCCATACCCCTTGATCTCTTTGGCCGTAAAGGCCATATCTAACTCCCTTTTGAATATATCGAACGAACTGGTCTCAACAACTTTCTGCGGTAGAGAATTCCACAGGTTAACCACTCTCTGAGTGAAGAAGTTTCTCCTCATCTCGGTCCTAAATGACTTACCTCTTAGTCTTAGACTGTGTCTCCTGGTTCTGGAACTCCCCAGCAATGGGAACATTCTTCCTGTCTCTAACCTGTCCAATCCATCAGAACTTTATATGTTTCTATGAGATCCCCTCTCATTCTTCTAAACTCCAGTGGATACAAGCCCAGTTGATCCAGTCTCTCCTCATATGTCAGTCCTGCCATCCCAGGAATCAATCTAGTGAACCTTCACTGTACTCCCTCAATAGCAAGAATGTCCTTACTCAGATTAGGAGTCCAAAACTGAACACAATATTCCAGGTGTGGCCTCACCAAGGCTTTCTACAACTGCAGTAAGACCTCCCTGCTCCTATACTCAAATCCTATAGCTAGGAAGACCAACATGCCATTTGCCTTCTTCACCACCTGCTGTACCTGCATGCCAAACTTCAATGACTGATGTACCATGACACTCAGGTCTCGTTGCACCTCCCCTTTTCCTAATCTGTCACCATTCAGATACTGTTCTGTCTTCCTGTTTTTGCCATCAAAGTGGATAACCTCACATTTATCTACATTATACTGCATCTGCCATGCATTTGCCCACTCACCTAACCTGTCCAAGTCACCCTGCAGCCTCTTAGCATTCTCCTCAGAGCTCACACCACCACCCAGCTTAGTGTCATCTGCAAACTTGGAGATATTACATTCAATTCCTTCAGCTAAATCATTGATGTATATTGTAAATAGCTGGGGTCCCAGCACTGAACCCTGCGGCACCCCACTGGTCACTGCCTGCCATTCTAAAAAGGACCCGTTTATTCCGACTCTCTGCTTCCTGTCTGCCAACCAGTTCTCTATCCATGTCAATACATTACCCCCAATACCATGTGCTTTAATTTTGCACACTAATCTCTTGTGTGGGACCTTGTCAAAAGCCTTTTGAAAGTCCAAATACACCACATCTGCTGGTTCTCTCCTGTCCACTCTACTAGTTACATCCTCAAAAAATTCTAGGAGATTTGTCAAGCATGATTTCCCTTTCATAAATTCATGTTGACTTGGACCGATCCTGTCACTGCTTTCCAAATGCGATGCTATTACATCTTTAATAATTGATTGCAACATTTTCCCCACCACCGATGTCAGGCTAACGGTCTATAATTCCCTGTTTTCTCTCTCCCTCCTTTTTAAAAAGTTGTGTTACATTAGCTACCCTCCAGTCCATAAGAACTGATCCAGAGTCAATAGAATGTTGGAAAATGATCACCAATGCATCCACTATTTCTAGGGCCACTTCCTTAAGTACTCTGGGATGCAGCCTATCAGGCCCTGGGGATTTATCGGCCTTCAATCCCATCAATTTCCTTAACACAATTTCCTGACTAATAAGGATTTCCTTCAGTTCCTCCTTTTCGCTAGACCCTCGAACCCCTATTATTTCCGGAAGGTTATTTGTGTCTTCCTTGATCCAAAGTACGTGTTCAATTGGTCTGCCATTTCTTGATCCCCTTTATAAATTCACCTGATTCTGACTGCAAAGGACCTACGTTGGTCTTCACGAATCTTTTTCTCTTCACATATCTATAGAAGCTTTTGCAGTCAGGTTTTATGTTCCCTGCAAGCTTCCTCTTATACTTTATTTTCCCCCTTGTAATTATATCCTTTGTCCTCCTTTGTTGAATTCTAAATTTCTCCCAATCCTCAGTTTTGCTGCATTTTCTGGCCAATTTATATGCCTCTTCCTTGAATTTAACACAATCCCTAATTTCCCTCATTAGCCACGGTTCGAGCTATCTTCCCTTTTTATTTTTACTCCAGACAGGGATGTACAATTGTCGAAGTTCTATAAATGTCTGCCATTGCCTATCCACTGTCAACCCTTTAAGTATCATTTGCCAGTCTATCCTAGCCAATTCACGTCTCATACCATCGAAGATACCTCTCCTTAAGTTCAGGACCCTTGTCTCTGAATTAACACTGTCACTCTCCATCTTAATAAAGAATTCTATCATATTATGGTCACTCTTCCCCAGGGGGCCTCGCACAACAAGATTGCTAATTAGTCCTCTCTCATTACACAACATCCAGTCTAGGATGGCCAGCTCTCTAGTTGGTTCCTCGACATATTGATCTAGAAAGCCATCCCTAATACACACCAGGAAATCTTCCTCCACCGCATTGCTACCAGCTTGGTTAGCCCAATCTATATGTAGATTAAAGTTGCCCATGATAATTGCTGTACCTTTATTGCACGCATCCCTAATTTGTTTGTTTGATGCCATCCCCAAACTCACTACTACTGTTTGGTGGTCTGTACACACCTCCCACTAGTGTTTTCTGCCCTTTGGTATTCCGCAGCTCTACCCATGCAGATTCCACATCATCCAAGCTAATGTCCTTTCTTACTATTGCGTTAATGTCCTCTTTAACCAGCAACGCCACCCCACCTCTTTTTCCTTTCTGTCTATCCTTCCTGAATGTTGAATACCCCTGGATGTTGAGTTCCCAGCCTTGGTCACCCTGGAGCCATGTCTCCGTAATCCCAATTATATCATAATCATTAATAGCTGCCTGCGTAGTTAATTCATCCATCTTACTATGAATACTCCTCGCATTGAGGCACAGAGCCTTCAGGCTTGTCTTTTTAACACTCTTTGTCCCTTTAGAATTTTGCTGTAATGTGGCCCTTTTTGATTTTTACCTTGGGTTTCTCTGCCCTCCAATTTTACTATTCTCCTTTCTATCTTTTGCTTCTGCCCCCATTTTATTTCCCTCTTTCTCCCTGCATAGATTCCCATCCCCCTGCCATATTAGTTTAACCCTTCCCCAACAGCACAGGAATCTCCGTAAGTGATGTGCCCTTTGGCTTGACGGGAACAAGCAAATTTTTCATAGTTTCATACACCTGCTTCAGTCAGGAAAATAGCCCGTTTTATTTCTAACACCATCATCGGGCACTTTGATGATACTACTTGTGGTGAAAAACATTTCTCGCCACTCCACAAATGCTCCAAAAGTCTCTCGGTCATGATGGAATTCACCCAAATGCCCTATTAGTCCCATTGGCATGGCCATCTGAACCCTGGCAGTTTAGCTAAGAGTGCTTGTAATTTACCTTGGATTTTTAGCTGTGCTGCAACACAAAGGACCTCTCTAGTCTCGCTATTGCATGGCTGGAATCATCCACCAACAAAAATTTCAGCTAAGGTATCCAGAAATCCTATCCTTCATCGCCAATATGGTATCTTCTCTATGACATCACAAACACACACTTACAAGATGGCTTCAACTCAGGAACATGTCAGGTGACCTGACCTTTCTTTATTATACATGAGCAGTTGCATTACCAGAGTAGTCCACTAAGTGGAGCAGTAGTCTACTAAATGGAGCTATATATTACAAGTTTGTGTGCTAAAACTGGCATTAGTCTCCTTATTAGCATATTTAAATTTACTCAGCCGCCAAGGATGCCTTTAAAGCCCCTGAACCAATATTGTGTTGGACCTGTTTGCAATGCTGTTTGTGCATGGCCAGCTTGCGCTAAACACGAGCTAAACCAGCATTTCGGCTCAATAACCGATCTTGGCCACCTCAGAGGCTCTTTCGTGCCTAAAGGAGACACCGACAATCTCCTCTGGAACTCTTGTAAGCAAATAGTTTAATTTATACATTCCATCATGTTAACTGATGTGCATCCAACCAGATAGAGTATAACAAGGGTATAGTCCTTTCATTGAGCACACCTTTTGCCTCTTTTGAAGGTTTCCAGTGAGATCACTGAAAATCAGTGGAGAGTCCAGGAGAATCTCAAGGTTACTCGATAGTATGAATAACCTAAATTTCAGACAAATTAAGAATGATATGCTGTTCATAAACTTCTGATGATCACATTGTGATTTCTGCCCAGGTGTTATAGTGAGGACTGTATTAGGAACAGTTCATACACTGGCAAATATTAAATTATATTAATTTCCTTCCCCTCGGCATACAAGCTCTCAGTTCCAAATTAAACTGCAGATTTTTCATCTGGTATTTCAAGCAACTTAGTTCACAGCCACAAACTAAACCAACGAGAGGAAGTTGCATCTTTTATTCTGATGTTTAATGAGACTGTGTGCTCCCACTACTTATACCAGGTTAGTCGCTATGACCAAATCCCTGCGTGGCTTCATCCCTTCCTATTTCTGTAACCTCCTCCAGCCCGACAATCCTCCGAGATATCAGCACTCCTCCAATTCTGGCCTCTTGGACATCGCTGATTTGATTCGCTCCACCATAGGTTGCTGTGCTTTCAGCTGCCGAGCCCCTAATCTCTAGAATTCTCTCCCTAAACCTGTCCGCCTCTGTACCTCTTTCTCTTCCTTTAAGACGCTCCTTAAAGCCTGAACAGAAAATGCTGGCAATCTCAGCGGCTCCTTAAAGCCTACTTCTTTGACCAAACTTTTGGTCATCTACCCTAATATTTCCTTACGTGTCGGTGTGTAATTTTGTTTGATTACTGTGAAGCGCCTTGGGACATTTTACTCCGTTAAAGGTGCTATAGAATTACAATTTGGCGGTGGTGGTGGTGGTGTAGTACATGGCAGGTGTTTTCATAGTTTCAGACCAAACTCCTTTTCTTAGCATTGTCATGTTCAGTTTATTTTAATAGAGCACATAGCTTTTACATAGCTATTTCTACATATTCAATGGGGCCGAAATTCAGCCTCCCGAAAAGGCTCCTTACCATCAGAAAGCGGCGGCCACTCGGCGGAGTCGAATGGCCGCCAATTTGGGGTCGAATGGCCGCTGCTTGCGAAATTCTCCTCGGTAGTTTTTCCGGCGGTCCCGACTTCTGCCCCGCTGCTGCCGACCCCTCCTAAGTGCGTAATCAAAGCACGCGCCTCCGATCTCCCGCACCTCCATCTAAATTCCACGCGGTGCCCCCAACAGCTTTTTCTGTCGGTGCACTGTGTTGGAAGTGAATGTGACATGACTGTGCGGCGTTCATTCAAGGGGAGGCCACACTGTCATTTTTGTTTCAGTTGGTCGACAATTATGCCCCCGGGTTCGGCCAGGCCGCCAACAAGCAGGCTGTCACCGACTCTTGGGTTTTAGGCCGCTGGCCCGGCCGAAACCCTCACTGGTGGCCCAGTGAACCATAGTTTTAAAATGGTGAAGGCTCTCCCCTTTAAGTGAAGGGGAGCGATGCGGTGACGCACATGCATCATGACATCATCAACGGCAGGCTGATGAATGACTGCGGTGGAGACTCCATCCCACCTCCACTTGCGCCCCTCTAGAGTGCTCACCACTGCACTTCCGCCCCCTTTATGACCGACACTCGGCCCGCTCCAAAAAAATTGCCAAAGAGCTGAATTTCACGCAGGAGGCCACTTCATCCACAGCGGCAGTGAAAACACATCAGAAGCGGGACGTGTGACCTGTTTCAGGTGACATTGAATTTCTACCCCAATATATCTAAATTTAGGATTGTTTATTGGAATATAGTAAACATGCATAAACCTTTATCTAGGCATTTACTGAAGTTAACTAAAAATATCTAAAGGGATGAGGATATATCCTCGAGAAGCTCCCAGAAAAGACATTCATCTGGATTGCTATAATTTCTGTTTTTGCTGTAGGAGTGCTCTGGAAGTACTTTAAAAATACTGAAATCCTCTTTGCTAAGTGTGGTTTACAAGGTTCGCCTGCAATGAATAAAGCCCACTTTAAACATTTTGAAATCTATCATAACAGTAAATTCTACAAATGCAGCTGCAATTGTATACTGTCATTGTCCATTTTACCATTTAATATGACTTAACCTCCACCTCTAGTAATTCAAATTCATAACAAGGCCCAACATACTAATGGAGGCTGGTATGCCCAGTAAGGTGAGGCACACTGGACTCTACTTGGGTAGAAGTGCACCATGTCAGTGAGGTCCAGGGTCAGGAAAAGTGGAAATCCACAGGACTGGGCGAGCTATAAAAGGGTTATAAAGAAAGTAGTACAAGTTATGAAAAAAAACTTGCAAGGAATATCAATGTAAGCAGTAAAAATTATTATAAATATTTTAAAGAGAAAGAGAATGATAAGCTGAAAAGTGGGCTTGGTAAAGACCGATGCAGGTGAGGCATTAATGGACAATAAGGAAATGGTAGACTTGCTAAATGAATAATTTGTATCTGTTTTCCCAGTAGAGGAAGAAGACAAAATAACACTGCTAAAAGGGAGTGCAGCGAAGGTTCACCAGGCTGATTCCAGGGATGGCTGGACTGACATTTGAGGAGAGACTGGATCAACTGAGCCTTTATTCACTGGAGTTTCGAAGGATGAGAGGGGATCTCATAGAAACGTATAAGGTTCTGACGGGACTGGACAGGTTAGATGCGGGAAGAATGTTCCCGATGTTGGGGAAGTCCAGAACCAGGGGACATTGTCTTAGGATAAGGGGTAAGCCATTTAGGACTGAGATGAGGAGAAACTTTTTCACTCAGAGAGTTGTTAACCTATGGAATTCCCTGCCGCAGAGAGTTGTTGATGCCAGTTCATTCGATATATTCAAGAGGGAGTTAGATATGGACCTTACGGCTAAGGGGATCAAGGGTATGGAGAGAAAGCAGGAAAGGGGTACTGAGGGAATGATCAGCCATGATCTTATTGAATGGCGGTGCAGGCTCGAAGGGCTGAATGGCCTACTCCTGCACCTATTTTCTATGTTTCTATGTTTCTAAACCTAAAAATAAGTCAAGGGGATGAACTTATTACTTAAGAATATAAGAAATAGGAGCAGCAGCCGGCCATTAGGCCCCTCGAGCCTGCTCCGCCATTTAATAAGATCATGGCTGATCTGATCATGGACTCAGCTCCACTTCCCTGCCCGCTCCCCTTAACCCTTTATTCCCTTATCGCTCAAAAATCTGTCTATCTCTGCCTTAAATATATTTAATGACCCAACCTCCAAAGCTCTCTGGGGATTTGCTACCCTCTGAGAGAAGAAATTCCTCCTTATTTCAGTTTTAAATGGCCCTTTATTCTGAGACTATGTCCCCTACTTTTAGTTTCCTCTATGAGTGGAAATATCCTCTTTGCATCCACCTTGTCGAGCCCCTCATTATCTTATATGTTTCGATAAGATCACCTCTTCTGAACTCCAATGAGTATAGGCCCAACCTACTCAACCTATCTTCATAAGTCAAGCCCCTCATCTCCGGAATCAACCTAGTGAAGTGTCTCTGAGCAGCATCCAATGCAAGTATATCCTTCCTTAAATAGGGAGACCAAAACTGTACACAGTACTCTTGGTGTGGTCTCACCAATACCCTGTACAGTTATAGCAAGACTTCTCTGCTTTTATACTCCATCCCCCTTGCAATAAAGGCCAACATTCCATTTGCCTTCCTGATTACTTGCTGTACCTACAACTAACCTTTTGTGTTTCATGAACAAGGACCCCCAGGTCCCTCTGTACTGCAGCACTTTGCAATTTTTCTCCATTTAAATTATAATTTGCTTTTCTATTTTTTTTGCCAAAGTGGATAACCTCACATTTTCCCACATTATACTCCATCTGCCAAATTTTTGCCCACTCACTTAGCCTGTCTATATCCCTTTGCAGATTTTTTTGTGTCCTCCTCACAATTTGCTTTCCCAACCATCTTTGTATCATCAGCAAACTTGGCTATATTACACTTGGTCCCTTCATGCAACTCATTAATATAGATTGTAAATAGTTGAGGCCCCAGCACTGATCCCTGCGGCACCCCACAAGTTACTGTTTGCCCATTTATCCCGACTCTCTGTTTTCTGTTAGTTAGCCAATCCTCTATCCATGCTAATATATTACCCCCAACCCTGTAAACTTTTATCTTGTGCAGTAACTTTTTATGTGGCATCTTGTCGAATACCTTCTGGAAATCCAAAAACACCGCATCCACTGGTTTCCCCTATCCAATGTGCTCGTTATATCCAAAATGGATTTATTATAAGTAAAAGAAGTGGCAAAGGAGAAATAAAGTGCATTGAAAACAGACAACTCTCCAGGTCCTGATGGTTTCTACCCCAGAGTATTGAAAGAAATAAGTGAGAAAATTGCAGATGTGTTAGTCTTAATTTTTATTTATTCGTTCCAGGTTGTGGGCATCGCTGGGAAGGCCAGCATTTATTACCCATCTTTATTGTCCTTGACAAAGTGATGGTGAGCCACCTTCTTGAACCTCTGCAGTCCATGTGTTGAAGGTTCTCCCACAGTGCTGTTAAGGAATGTGTTCCAGGATTTTGACCCAGTGATGATGAAGGAACGGCGATATATTTCCAAGTCAAGGTGGCGTGTAACTTGGAGGAGAACTTGTAGGTGATGATGCTCTCATGTGCCTGCTGCCCCTGTCCTTCTAGGTGGTAGAAGTCGCGGGTTTGCAAGGTGCTGCCGAAAAAACCATGACAAGTTGCTACAATGCATCTTATAGATGGTGCACACTGCAGCCACGGTGCGCCAGTGGTGGAGGGAGTGAATGTTTAAGGTGGTGGATGGGGTGACAATCAAGCAGTTTGCTTTGTCCGGGATGGTGTCGAGCTTCTTGAGTGTTGTTGGAGCCGCACTCAGCCAGTCATGTGGAGAGTATTCCATCACCCTCCTGACTTGCAACTTGTACATGGTGGAAACGCTTTGGGGAGTCAGGAGATGAGACATTCGTTGGCCGCAGATTACCTAGCCTCTGACCTACTCTAGTTGCAACAATATTTATGTGGCTGGTCCAGTTAAGTTTCTGGTCAATGGTGACCCCCAGGATGTTGATGGTGAGGGATTCGGCAATGGTAATCTCGTGAATGTCAAGTGGTTAAACTCTCGCTTGTTGGAGATGGTCATTACCTGGCACTTGTGTGGCGGGAAAGTTAATTGCCACTTATCAGCCTAAGCCTGAATGTTGTCCAGGTCTTGCTGCATGTGGGCATGAACTGCTTCAGTTTCTGAGGGGTTGCAAATGAAACTAAACACTGAGCAGTCATCAGCGAACAGATGGGACAGGACATGCCCAGGGATGGTGATGGAGGAGTCTGGGATATTGGCTGAAAGGTATGATTCTATGAGTATGACTCTGTTAGGCTGTTGCTTGACTTGTCTGTGGGACAGCTCTCCCAATTTTGGCATAAGTCACCAGATGTTGGTGCGGAGGAATTTGCAGGATCGACTGGGCTGGGTATGCCGTTGCCATGTCTGAAGCCAGTGCCGAGGTCGATGCCATGTGGTCTGTCCAGTTTTATTCTTATTATTGTTTCTTGTCGTGTTTTTTTACAACTGAGTGGCTTGCTCGGCCATTTCAGAGGGCAGTTAAGAGTCAACCACATTGCTGTGGTTCTGGAGACGCATATATGCCGGACCAGATAAGGACGTCAGATTTCCCTCACTAAAGGGCATTAGTTCATCAGATGGATTTTTACGACAATTCGGTCGTTTCATCGTCACCATTACTGATACTAGCTTTTTAAAAAAAAAAATCAAGATTTATTTAATTAACTGAATTTAAATTCCACAACTGCCATGGTGGAATTTGAACTATATCTGAGATCATTCGTCCAGGCTTGTGGATTATTAGTCCCATAACTTAACCACTATGCTACCGTTCCCAAAGTTCTCTGGTATTGTAGTTTTGGATTGGAAAATTGTAAATGTCATTCGTGTATTTAAGAAGGGAGGGAGGAAGAAATCAAGAAATTACAGACCCGTCAGTTTAATATTAATTGTGGGGAATTTACTGGAATTTTATGGGGAAGTTACCGGAATCTATCATTAGGGACCAGTGCCTGAGCATTGGACAGGTATGAGCTTGTCAAAGAGAATGGATTTATAAAGGATAGGTCACATCTGATAATTTAGTTGAATTTGTGAGGAGATCATGAACATGATGGACAGGGAAAATCTATGGGTGTTGTCTATATGGACCTCCAGAAGCCATTTTATAACGTTCTGCACAATGCATTATCAAAAACAGAGAGTGTATGGTATTGGAGGTAATCTTATGCCATGTGTTAGTAATTGATTGTGAGGTGGGAGACAGTGGGGCCACACTTGCTCGCTTTTGGCACCTCGTTATCGCCTCCGGGAGGCATTAAACTAGTGCAATGGCATTTTCACCAGTGGCGGGTAGTGGTCGCACCAAGGGAAAAATTGCCCATAAGACTTTGAGGCGATTTGCTGGTAGCACCACACCCCACGGTTAGTGCCCTGGGCATGGCGATGATGTCACGCCTGTTGCACACCAACCCCTTTGAGCCCTGCACTGACCCTTTGCAGCCCACAGGCTGATGTTAGCAAAAGCTTCACGGGCGCTGACATCCGCTCGACCAAATATTCAGTTGACCCGACAATGGCAGCCCCACACCTCGACCGGGCCACCATCATGCAGCCTGGCACTCCCTTTTGGCCTGGTCGAGCATGTCTCTGGTAGCCCAATGGTGGCCACCAAATGGCTTGCAGAGTGCCTAGCAGCCCTCCCCTTTAACTGAAGGGCAGAGGCATTATAGCGCATCAGCCTTACATGAAGCTTCTGCGTAGTTTTGACCTCTTCAGCGCGACGGTGAAGCCCCGGGAGTGCCACTCCTCTGAGGCAGAGCGCCTGAGGCAGCGATTCACCTTATTTGAGGGCGCAATGCCCAATTGCACGCCGGGGGCAAGACTTCTGACCCAGGCGGTAAAAGTCCCGAGTCTGGAAGGTTACCGCCACCGATTTTGGCCCCAGTATCTGTCTGTCTGTCTGTCTGTCTGTCTATC
Source organism: Pristiophorus japonicus (assembly GCF_044704955.1). Lineage (NCBI taxonomy): Eukaryota > Metazoa > Chordata > Chondrichthyes > Pristiophoridae > Pristiophorus > Pristiophorus japonicus. Next base: position 227,672,854 of record NC_091980.1, read on the forward strand.
TATCTATCTATCTATCTATCTATCTATCTATCTATCTATCTATCTATCTGTGGGATAATTTTAACTCTACATGCCTGTCGGAAACCAGGTGGGTGGGCAGTTAAAATCCTTCAGGTCAGTTACCTGCCCTGGTGCCACTGCGAGCTGACCTGCCGGGACTTTCACCACAGACAGCAAGGACACCCACCCAAATCATATAGATGTTGGGTCCCGATGCTATCATTGGGACCTGACTGCAATTATTACTAATAAACCTGAGTGGGATATAGCCATGAGGAACAAGATCAGAGCCAGAAGCAGCTCCTAAAGTTAAGTTAATTTTTTAAAATTTCCTTGCAGACCCAGGAGGACCAAGAGTGATCCTTCGGGCCCCACAATAAAATCTTAGGCCTCCACTGCCGAGATCGCACACCTCCTCCTGGTGGTGGGGGGCTCTCACAGGATGGCCTGGCAGCCAATCCCATCTGTTCTTGACGGGTGACCTCTGAACCACGCGAATTTGCACTGCTGCCCCATCGTCTTCTCGCCCCGAACAAGTGAGCAGTCGGCCAAAGCCATTTAAATGAAGCCCTGGAATTAAAATGCCCTGCACCTCATTTTTGCTGCAGCAAGTGTGTTTTGAACTGGCATTAAAACTCACCTGACAAAAACTGACCCCTCAGTTATAATCTAGTAGGAGGCCTGAAAATGTGTAGGCAGATACATTCCAACAGTTTCGGAACACATGCCAATTCCGGAATGGAGCTGCCCGCAGCTAAGGCCGCGGATGATGCCCAATACTTCCAGCTACATTAAAGTATTTCTGCAATTTAGAATAAAATGTAAACTTTTTATCAGTATTTCTAATATAACTACTTCTTCTCCATACTTGCATTTGCCAAATATCACTCAGCCCATTGAAATGGTTTTGAAATCCATTATGTTCTCAACTGAATTGTCTCTCATCTGCAGAAAAGACACCTTGTTAATAATAAGTAAGTAACTGCTGTCATTTGCCTTCGTTTGATACCATTCAACTCATACTCCCCCTTGGTTTAGGTCCTCATTAATTGACTACTTTGTGGAGCTTATTCAGCCACATTGTAAAGCAGTTGTATTATTTATAAGTGCCACTTTATCAGACAGAGTTGAATTACTGTATAATGCTATTAATGAAAGATTGTTCGGGGGTGTTTGCAAGGATGCCTTTCAAGTGAAAATAAGTCAAAAGCAGGATGAAAAAAAATGAACAATACAATGAATAATTTATGAAAGCAATGAAAAGTGTCAAAACCTCACTGAGAGATATAGCTTTAGAAACAAATTCTGATTGATGCTGTGAGAAATATTCATCTCATTTAGATTGTAAGGTTTGTTATTTCAAATAAGTTGTTAAGGAAAGTAATGACATGAGATGGCATCACCCTTCCTTAGAAACCTGATTAGATGTGGGTAACATAGATCAATATCAAATAATGCATTGTTGGTCATGAGAGTAAGAGCCATGATAGATAGTGTTGAGTCCCACCAATATTCGTCTTCCTGAACTACGGCCAGGTTGGACTCTTTAAACATTATCCGAATGGAAAAAGATCAATAACAGATTTGTGTAGTTCAATGATTAAAATGGAATTTAAGAAGGGGCACTCATTTCACACCCCCAGCAAAGCTTGTGTAACCTTTCACCCCACCCGTGCAACATTTAACCATGCCCACAACAGTTGACCTAACCTCAAAAACTTCTTGACTTCATCCCTGTAACATTTAGAATATCATAACGACTCAGTCATAGTCACAAAGTAAGGTCAATTCATAAATCTTTCAGAAAATACAATCTGTTGCAATGCAACTTTATATAAAATACCTGCCCAAACCTAGGAATTCTTCCATTTAACAGATATTTTGTACCCATAATATTTGTTTTCGTGCTCTGGGTGAATTCATGTGAAATATGCACTCATTTTCAAGAAAATTGTCACCCTCTGAAATGGGCTAACTCTAACCGGAAGCTCTAACCGTAAACGCTCCCCTCAGCCCAACTCTAACTCTAACCTTGGAATATATTTTTTTCCAATGTTATTACATAAAATTAGATAAAAATTACAGCACTGAAACAGACCATTTGGCTCAACTAGTCGCTGCCAGTGTTTAGGCTCCACATGAATCTCCTCCCACCTTACTTCATCTCACCTTATCAGCATATCCTTCTATTCATTTCTCCCTTATGTACTTATCTATCTTCTTCTTAGATGCATCAAAGAGATAGTCTGTACTGGTAAGATTTCCCAACAATGGCAACAAGATGGCGGGTTTGGCAAGAAGATCAAGAAGACTGCAGGGGCAGGAATAAATATAAGTGGGGGAAAAACAAGGCTAGCAGGAGGGACAAAAAAGATTCAGAAGCACAAAGAGAGGGAAAAAGACTGTGACTAGGCACATACTTTATAGGTTAAAAAGATAGACTTGCCTGCATTAGTGACAGGATAATTATTGGTCTCGGAGCGTGTGTTAATAAATCGTGAATTCCAATGGCCAGTGAAAAAGACCAAATTTGGAAATCTCATGAGAAGATGAAATACAATGCTGTAAATTAGCAGCAAAACTATTATAATTACCTAGTGGCACAATACTTTGAACAGTAGCCCAGACTATCCCAGATTCTTTTGGGGCTCTGGTGCGGTTAAGATTTTAGGTTGCGTGGTTGACATTAACAGAGAATGTCAAATGTCGGTGTTGACCTTAGTCCAACAGCACATGCAGATTGGTAAAGATCTACAGTCTTTTTACTGTAGGAAAATATGCTTCGCTCTAACAATGCACAAGACGATATCAGAGTTGTCAATGGAAAGATGGAAGATTAGAAAGCAAGCTACACATCTGTCACTTGTCCTGCCAGTCATTTCAACAAACTCTTCCCAGAGATTTATGTTACCAACTGATACTGGGAAGAAAGTAGTTGGTATCATGCTGTGTTTCTTATTGCACTAAACAAGACATAGCCAAGATAGAGAGAGACAGGGCGAGAGAGAGTGGAAGAAAGAAAGTGCTATTCTCTCAGGCTTTATTTGATTGAGGTTTTCTCAATTTGAAGAGATCAGATTTCTTACTCAGGCTGCCAAATGATTGGCACCAGTGGCCTTTTAACTGCATAGGTAACCTTCTGTCATTGCCAAGGCATGCAAATGTAACAATCAATATTACAAGCAGACTGAAATTCTATTTCCTCACTGGCATTTCAGTGAGACATTATGAAGTGCATTTATTCAATTTTCTTGGCTGAGCTATTCATTCTCAGCCAGAGATCTTCAACAAATTACTTTTCATAAATTATAGCTTATTAATATGAATTGCAGTGACAGATATATAACCAGACTACTTATGAGTATAATCGCATTAGTAATTGTAATCATATAACAAAAAGGTTATTAGCTACTTTTTTTCCAAAAACCTTGTTTTTGCAGATCTCTATCCTTTTCTGTCCTTTTTATCTAAAAATTACTTTCCGTGACTTGCAAGGTTAATATACAGTAAAATTCTTCATTTTTTTTTGAGTTACACATCTTAAAATGAGTTCTACAACACCTGGCATCTAGAGGTACTTTCTGCCTATTCACCAGCTGCAGCATCCTGATCGACCCTTTTGTTAATGTGTGGGACTGGTCTATCTAAAATCAGATTTTATAAATCACAAAACCTTGGCCTCTACACAAAATCTCTGTAGCAGTTTCATGAAATCGAATCAAAGAAGATGACTATACTAAAGTAATACTGCAATTGACTGCATTTTTTTTGTGTGGGGATATTTTCAACAGTTAAATTGATTTTTTTTTAAAGAATACTATTTCAAACTTTTTGGAAGGAAGGAGTTATTTAAAAGGTATAGATTTAATTTAAGATAGTTTTGAAATAGAATCCATTTAGTCCTTCAAAACAGATACTGTCTCTTCGAGCTCTTGACAGTGCAACACATTTAACAATCACACAAATTCTCAGGAGGACGTAATTCTGCAGTAAATCTCTTGCTGGATTTCATTCTAATGCCGCACACCACTTCAGAAATAGAAGGAAGAATATAAGTGTGCTTATAAACTGTGCCATGTGGAATTTAGAACAATGAAACAGACCCTGGGCATCTGGAACTCAGTCTTAATTGTGCTAACGTGGGTGCACTGTTATTAATAAATGGATCTGATCTTTGAGGGTGTGTGTGGTCATGTGGATGTGGGCAGGCGGATGTGCGTGTAGGTGGACTGGTGTGTGTGAATGCGGCATATGTACTGGCGTCTGTGTATGCATGTGGGCGTGCTGGCGAGCATGTGTGTGTGTGCGCAAGCATGTGGGTGAGCATGGGGAGCATGTATGAATGTGTGCGGGTGTGCCTGCGGGCCTGTGGGCGAGCAGGCTCTATGTGCACGGGCATGTGTTCAGCAGTGTGTGTGTATGTGCAGGCGTGTGTACCGGCACACAAAAAAAATGCAGTCAATTGCAATTTAACCAGTTACACAGCCTGAAAAAAATGATCTTCGTGATTCAACTGATCTTCCAACCTGGAGAGACACAAGGACACCTGCACCACGGAGAAACCGTGGAAATGTGGGGACTGTGGGAAGGGATTCAATTACCCGTCCCAGCTGGATATTCATTGATGCATTCACACCGGGGAGAGACCGTTCACTTGCTCCGTGTGTGGGAAGGGATTCACTCAGTTATCCAAGCTCCAGACACACCAGCGAGTTCACACTGGGGAGAGACCGTTCACCTGCATTGAGTGTGCGTATCTTCTGACACACTGACTTGTTCACACTGTTAAGAGATAATTTAAATGTTCTGACTGTGCGAAGAGCTTTAAAAGCACAAAGGATCTGCTGACTCACCACGTCCTCACGCTGGGGAGAGGCCGTTGACCTGCTCCGTGTGGGAAGGGATTCGCTCAATCATGTACGCTGCTCAGACACCAGTGAGTTCCCAACTAACTACAGCAGTTGGATTCTGCTGTTATTGCTGCTGTTAATCACGGCAGCATGGAGGCCCCGACCTGCGAGAAACCACCAGCCGCAGGTCGGGACCATAAAAGGAGCGGTGGTGCGGCAGCCCGGGAGCAGCATGAAGATCACTTCTGGGAGCAGTGCGAGCTGGCGCAGGAGGGCGACGACTTGGAGAAGGGCAACAGGATTGGACGTCACTAAAATCAAGGTCGCTGATTGGAGCGTGGGCAGGTACAGCAGGAGCGTGAGATCAGGGCGAAGGAGCAGTGAGAGATTGTAGAGCGACCGACGTGATCGGGCCCAGGAGAGGCATGAGTTCGGGGCCCAGAAGTGGCGAGGGCCCAGGGACAGCACGGGCCAGCACACACTGCGATATGTGTGTGCACTAGGTCCATGCAGCAGAGCAGGTCTCCAGTCGTCTTGGTTAATCCTTGCCACTGGAAGAAGACCTAGCTCTGTCAAGCCCGTGTGGTGGTGGTGTGCAACGACCACCACACATTAAAAAAATCTACGCACAGACATCTTCCACCTTCAACGTGTAGTTCGGGACCTGGAATGTCAGGTCCGTCATTGAAACACCTGTGAACTCCTCCTGTTCTGGCGTGGAAGCAAGTCATCCTCGATACGAGGGACCGTCTAAGAAGTAATTTAAGAATTATGCGGGTGGGTGTATGTGTTAGAATTTGTGCGGGCGTTGCATTATTGCATGTGTATGGGCGGGCGTAGTGTGTGTACAAGTGTGGGTAGGCAGGTGTGTGCAGGTGGACTTGTGAATGTGTGTGTTCATACGTATGTGCGTGGGCATGTGTGTGTGTGTGTGGGGACGGTTATTATTGAATTCGCATCCACTACAGTTTCAGGCAGTGCATTTCATATTTTGTAATCTTGCATTTTTTGTTACCAGTTTCCTTAAATCTGTATCCTTTGGTACTGACCCTTCCACCACTGGAAACAGTTTCTCTTTTATCAAAATCCTTCAAGATTTTGAACACCTCTATCAAATTTCCCCTTAACCTTCTCTGTTGTAAGGAGGCCAATCCCAATTTCTCTAATCTTTTATATCTGAAGTCTTTTATATCTGGTACCATTGTAATAAATCTCCTCTGCATCCTCCCCAAGGCCTTAGCGTCCTTCCTAAAGTGTGGAGCCCAGAATTGGCCACAATACTCCAGCTTATAAAGGTTTAGCATAATTACTTTGCTTTTTTATACTCTCTTCCTCTATTAATAAAGCCATGGATCCCATATGCCATTTTAACAGCCTTCTCAACTTGTCCTGTCACCTTCAAAGACTTGTGTATGTATACCCCCGATCTCTCTGTTCCTGCATCCCATTTAAAATTGTACTAGTTTGTTTATATTGCCTCTCCTCATTCTTCCTACCAAAATGAATCACTTCACACTTCTCTGCATTAAATTGAATCTGCAATATGTCTGCCCATTTCACCAGTCTGTCTATGTCCTCCTGTAATCTGTTACTATCCTCCTCAGTATATTTCTGAGTTTTGTTACATCTGCAAACTGTGAAATTATGTCCAGGTCATTAATGTTTATCAAATAGAGCAGTGGTCCCAATACCGATATCTGGGAGACATTACAACACAGTTTCCTTTGTCTGAAGAAAATTGTTATCCACTACTCTATGTTTCTTGTCCCTTAAACAATTTAGTTTCCACAAACCCCTTTAATCCCATGGTTTCAATTTTGCTAACAAGTCTACTTTATGTGTTTTTTTATCAAGCGCTTTTTGAAAGTCTATATACACAACATCATCTGGGACATCCTCATCAACCCTCTCCATTATTTCAACCAAGAACTCAATCAAGTTAGTAAAACATGATTTGCTCAATTATGAGTTAATATTCCAAACTGGGATGAAGTAAATGGCTCTTAGTTCACGCCATCTCCCTTTATATTCTTAGCTAACAAAAATCTATCGATCTCAGATTTCCAATGATTAATTGAGCTGGCATTTTCAATTGTTGGAGAGAGTTCCACACTTCTTCCACCCTTTGCATGAAGAAGTGTTTCATAACTTACCTCTTAAATGGCCTGGCTCTGATTTTAAGGTTAGATCACCTTGTCCTAGACTTCCCTACCAGTGGCAAAAGTTTCTGCAACTGAAGTTCAGGCCCGCCAGAAAGTTGGCGCACTTACGATTTTTAAAATGTATTTACCACCATCTCGGAAGCGGTCGACTCTTGATTGATATTCAGGGCTTTGTCATTTTTTTTTGAGCAGACCGGAAGTTGGTCGTAATGGGGGCGGAGGTGCGGCAGTAAGTAGTGGTGAGGGACGGAAGTTGGGGTGGGATTGAGTCTCCGCCACTGTCACTCAGCGGCGGAGCGGTGGTGATGTCAGTGCATGTGTGCGTCACCATGTCTCTCCCCTCATTTAAAGGGGAGAGAATCGGCGTTTTTTTTATTTCGGCCACTGAGCCACCAGGGAAGGCTTCGGCTGGACTAGCAGCCTGACACCCAAGAATATTACCAGGGTTTCAAGAGGGGGTGCCAGGCTGCCTGTTAGTGGCTCGGCTGAACCCGGGGTCATAATTGTCTGATCAATTGGGAAGTCGGCCAGCAAAAATGCCCCATACCAGCCACGGCAGTGCGCCCCCCCTTTGAAGGACTGCCGCGCTACCGTGACTCACTCAAACAAAACAAAGTGCACCGACAGAACAAGCTGTCGAGAGCACCACGTGGCTGATCAAAGATTTTTTTTAGGTACATTTTGCACGGAGTGGGATGGAGATGAGGGAGATCGGTGGTGCGTGCTTTGATGACACGCTTGGGGGGGTGGGGGTCGACAGTAGCAGGCAGAGGTGGGGACCGCCTGAAAAATCCCTGAGGTGAATTTGGATCGTGGCGGCCAATCGACTGCAACACAGCGGCCACTCAATTCCGCTGCATGGCTGCCGCAAAACAGCGGTAACGGGCCTTATCTGGAATTTCAGCTCCTCTATCTACCTTATCGATTTCTTTCAAAATCTTAAAAACCTCAATCAAATCATGACTTAACCTTCTATATTCCAGGGAATGCAAACCTAGTATGTAATCTTTCCTCATAATCCAAACCCTTGGAGCTCTAGTAATATTCTGGCGACTCTGTGCTTCACTCCAAGGCCAATATATCCTTTCTAAGGTGTGGTGCCCATACTATACACAATATTCCAGATGTGGGCTTTGTACAGCTGTACCAAAACATTTTCCTCTTTATATTCTAGCCCTCTAGATATAAAGATTAACGTTACATTAGCATTTTTGATTATTTTTTTACATGAGTGCTACATTTTAGCGATCTGTGTATATGGACCCCGAAATCCCTTTGGACTGCAACTGTTCCTAACTTTTCACCATTTAAAAAAAGTACTCAGACTGATCCTTTTGTTGGTCCAAAATGGACAATCTCACAATTACCTGTGTTGAAATGCATCTGCCACTGATTTACACACTCACTTAATCTACTACTATTTCTTTGTAAATTTTATGCTCCCTTCGATAGTACTTACTAAATCACCAATCTTTGTTTCATCGCCAAACTTGGATATATGGCTCTCTATTGTGTTATCTAAGTCATTAATAAATATAGTGAATAGTTGAGACCCCAGCACAGATCCTTGTGGTTCATCACTGCTCACTTCCTTCCAATTCAAGTACATACCCAATATCCCTACTCTCTGGCCGAGACTTTTTTTATCTCGATGTGTCCAGTGTGGCCGGGGTCGGTGGCAGGTCGTGGCCACAATGCTGGTTCCATTCCGCTCTGGAAAATGAATTTCCATTGATAGGGCATGTTAAGCCCGCCCAGCGCATTTCCCGGTCCAATTAGAGGAAACCGGTCTGGTAATATCATTCATGACGTGCCATCAGCCAGTTTCCTTAAAGGGATCATGGCCAACTTTATTTTGATATTTATGCTATTAGTCTTCTGCAGCATTTAAGTGCTGCGAGCACTAAAAGTCACTGCATAGTGGTGCAGTGCTGCATCCAGGTTCTCCCATGACTCCCTGCATATCCACGGACATCCTCTTCCCTTCCCATGATGGAAGAGAACTCTCCCGGAGACCAACACAGCCTGATTGTGCATTGCACAGGAGGTGCAAACCTTTCAATTATCTCATTAGATCATGAAACATTAGTACAAAGCCACATTCACTTTCATCCTGCTGTGCCACTCATCGCATCCCCATCACTCTGCTTTGCCTACCCTACTCCTGCACATCCTTACTCACTCTAACTTACCTTGCACCTCCACCCATCCCTCGCTCTCCATCTACATTATCACATCCCATCTCACTAGCCACCCCTCACACTCACCCTCATCCTAGTGTAATCATACCAACTAACCACACACAAGGGTAGGCCTTGTGTGATTTATCCAATGTTCATGTAAAGTTTTTGTTCATGTGCTGTCAAACATTGAAACCTTTATTTTTAACACTTTACATTCTTGGATAGATTTGTGTGCATCTTTGGAAGTGGTTTATTGAGTTGCAGTGAATGATAAAGAAAGACTTGGATTTATATAGCACCATTCACAACCACCGGACGTCTCAAAGTGCTTTACAGCCAATTAACTAATTTTGAAGTGTGGTCGCTGTTGTAATGTAGAAATGCGGCAGCCAATTTGTGCACAAGCAAGCTCCCACAAACAGTAATGCGATAATGACCAGATATCCTGTTTTTTTTTGTTATGTTGATTGAGGGATAAATATTGGCCATGACATCGGAGATAACACCCCTGCTCTTCTTCGAAATAGTGCCATGGGATCTCTTACATCTACTTGATAGAACAGACAGGGCCTCAGTTTAACGTCTCATCTGAAAGACGGCATCTCCGACATTGCAGTGCTCCCTCAGCCTAGATTTTTTTTGTGCTCAAGTCCCTGGGGTGGGACTTGAACCCACAACCTTTTGACTCAGAGCAACTGTGCTACCCACTGAGCCATAGCTGATACTCGAACGATGAGAAATAACAGTACCCCCCGCAGTAGTGGTGAGTGTGAAAGGAATGTGTTGGTCATTGTAGGGATATATTATGGTATTGGTCTGGGGTGGTGCCAACCTGGTGCATCATGTGGCAGCCAGGGAGTACAGCATCAAGTGAAGGAAATCTGGTGAGGCCATCTCTGGCCTCCTGGACAGCAATGTGGTCTGGTTCTGATGCTCTCTGTCCTGTGCAGGATCAGGTGATTGTGGAGAAGTTTGGTGTTGTTGGTGCTGCTGGTGTGCCTGGTGCTGCTGGTGTTGGGGCTGATTGTGGTCGAATTCTGAGGACCAAGCTGAGACAGTATAAAGTGCATCCATGTTGATGTAATAGATGGCCGGTGAAGTAGAGATTTCAGAAGAATTCTGTCAATGGTGAGAGAGTTCTTCCAATGAGGTAAGAGTGGATGGAGAGTGAAAAGTGGAAAGCCTGCAGAATCTGTGCTGGAAATGGACCGAGAAACAGTTTGTGGCTGAGGAAAGTGATGATCTGTCTGGTGGGAGCTTTTACTGTACATTTGAAGCTGTCAAGTAATCAGTTGGCCACTGAACTCCTGCCTCAGGCTGACAGCCGTGGTCCCCAAATAGTGTGGTTGCCGTGGCCATAAAGTTAAAGTCAAGTTAAAAAAGCCTGTTAATCATCTGTCAATTAGATGCCAATGAGTTTAATTGGGTCGCCCACCGCTGCCTGTCGGAGCTGCTCAGCATTGACAGACCCGACATTGGGAAAGGCGTGTTGCGACAGGTTGACAGTGGGTTTCTGACTCGCTGTCAAAAAAAAACATTTTCCCACCGACCCACCTGGTGACACCCCGTAAAATCTAGGCCTCTGTCTTCTACTGGCTAACCAATCTCCTAACCAGGTCCAATTCCATGAGTTTTAATTTTAGCTAATGCCTCTTATGTGGAACCTTATTGAATGCCTTCTGGAAGTCACTATAAATTACATCAATAGACAATCCACTGTCCACTCCTTTAGTTACTTCTTCAAAAAATTCAATTGGGTCTTTTACACATCGTCATCACAAATTCATGTTGGCTCTTTGCAATCAACTCTAATCTCTCTAAATGCTCAGTCACTCTGTCCTTAATTATAGATTCCAATAAATTCCCCACAACAGATGTTAAACTAACAGGTCTATAATTTCCTGGTTTCTCTCTCTTACCTTTTTTAAATAATGTATAATTAAGTAATTTGTGATTTTCCAATCTAAAGGGAAAATTCTTGACTCGAGAGTGCTTTGGATGATTATGGCTAAAGCTTCTGAAATTTCCTCACCTACTTCCTTTAAAATACTTTGGTGCAAGACATTAGGTCCTGGGGACCCTTGACTACCTTTTCTTTTACAATATAATTGAAAAAACTTTGGCTGTGAAATTGGGAGGTTTAGCGCCAGCTGTTAAGGCCGGTTCTGCTGGGAAAAATGGTGGCCGCCCCGCTTCCAGCGCAGAACGCGACGGCTGCCATTTTGGGTAGGTCAGCAGAGTCGCTGTTGCCTGCGTTCACTGCTCACATTTAAATGGTGCAGATTGTGACGTCAATAAGCGTGCAACGCCTCAATTGCCCGATCTGCGATTTTCAACGTCGCCACTCTTGATACTGCCCTCTCCAAACCATGCACGGAAAAACGTGCATGCAGCAGTAGAACAGACACATGCCAGCACTTCTCAAAGGGACACGCACAGCTTTTGTTTTACATTTTATTGGTATCGTGGTTTGGTGCAATACATTTAAAAAGTTGTGGAAGTGTGAAGGGAATTCATGCTGGACGTTTGCAATGCTTTGGCTCTTAAAGGAAGGCGTTTGAGAAGATCACTTGCTCCCAGTCCTGGCGGCTCTAGTTTCAGTCCCCCTTTGGACCACAGCATCACATGGAGATGAAGCAAAGGCAACAATGAGGATAAGCTGCTCACCGAGAGATTTATCCCACACCTTACCTTCCCTCTGTTATTGACCATTACAGCATCTGCTTGGCCACAATGCTGAAATAAAAGCCACCACAAACTTTCCAATCAAACTTTATCCATATCTACGTTCAATATTACATCAAAAAATCAACTTGTGCAGTCCCATAATCTTCCGAATGCCTTTGCCTATCCTACTGATATCACGCAGTGCTACCCCAGTGGTTGCAGCATGTCTGGTGGAAGGCTGCTGACTTTCAGTGGGGGACACTGCAGATGGCCTTGCAGGATGACCTCAAGGAGCTGGTGGCTGGGAGTGTCAAGCTGAGTGACAGTGTTTCTTCTTGACTTTGCTCTCCCTCTTATTGATCAATTACTGCCTAGTCAGGCTGGATGTCTTGGGTGTCTGAAATGATGAAGGCACAAGGGTAGGTTTGTGGTGATGGGTGTAAATCAAGGGGGACATTCTTGCACATGTGCAGTTTGTAAATCAAAAGATATTGTGGGATGAGGGGGAAGTGGGATGTAAGAAGGAGGATAAAGTATGAGGATACTGGCATCTTGTATTCTTTCAGCCCCACTGCTGACCAAGGGCTCAGCAATGCCCCTGCCAAGAATGACCTGCACAGTCTCCACCAAGGGGGTGAAGTGAAGCTAGGAATGTGAGGTGTGCCTAGTGTTTGGTACAGATTGTTGGTAGGTGAGTGATGGGGGGGGGTTGTGCATTGAGTAATGTGTGAGGCTATTGGTGCAGTTGGTAGGAGATGGCTTTTGAAGATGCATTCACTGACCTTGACCACTCATCTGAAGTTGGACACTGGAGCCAGGTCCTGGGGGGGTAACGCTGCTGTAAGTGATCGCCTTGGCGATCTGGTCTCACATCCTTCTTTCTGGCCCCCTGTGGATCGAGGACCTCTCTTCCAGTGTTAACCCCTGCTCAAAGCTGGATTGCTGCATTCAAGGCACTGAGTACCTTTTCTCTGACCTGCTGAACCATTTGTGTTAGCATTTTTTAGGTACAGAAGGCAGCTCAGCTTTCAGAGCTAGAAACTGCCTTGAAAAGGAGCAGTCTAGCTTTAAGTAAAGCCAGCCTCACTCCAGCAACGTGAGTTTGGTGCCCCTGCTGAGTGCACAGCCTGTAAGCAGCGCATTAGTCGCTAGGCTGTGAACTCATATCATGTTAATTAGCATGCAGCACCAAACTGACGTGATGCCTGCGCTTTCTGAACGGGTGCGAGCATATCTCGCAAGGTGGTGCCCACTTCCGTTTTCAGGCCTTTTCGAATTTCACCCCATTTTAATTTTAATCTTGACATGCCTCGCAAGTTTATTTTTGAAGTACTTTTTGCAGCTCTTACTACCTTTTATGTCTTCCTTTGCTGTTCTTTACATCTCTCCCAGTCCCCTGGATCTACATTGGGCCTGAACTTACGGTGCTGATGGCAGTGTACGCTGTCGTAAGCCTTGGAAAAGACCCGCAAGTTCCGGGTTTCTGTGTACGCTGTGCATGCATGAAAACCCAGAACATGCGATCTGCCAAGGTTTGCCTTGACAGATCACTCGCATATGTCTCAAAAATACTTTAGCTGGCGCAGAGTTGGGTTATTTTCCCAACTACTGCCAGCAAATGCCCACAAAATTCTTAGGCCTGGTAAAAGCAGCGTAAGGGTTAAAATAAATGTTAAATTAAAAAATGTTAAATGTTAAAACATACAAAAACATTTAAAATTGCATTTTCTAAATTTTGGTCTGGATTAAAATGTCTAAAATTATTTTAAGAAAAATGCAATTTTTATTTTAAATGCTTAATTAAAGGGACTTTTCATTAATTTTGAACATAGGAATATTTATAATTATTTATTGAGTTTGGAATTCCTCATAAGCCTATGGAGATTCCGTTCATAAATGGAATCCCCAGAAGCTTATGAGCAATCCCCCTTTCTAATTGGTTGACCGCGCCAACGTGATCCCAGGGATGCTTCCGAACCACCTGCGCCCCTGGAATCTGTGAGCTTTTACGCAGGCATACACCTTCAGCTCCAGGAACTGAAGATTCCAAAGCTCGTACTCCAGAGGTAAGCCTCTGACCGCAAATTTCCCCATTATTCTTTGCACTTTTATATGCTTTTCCCTTTAATTTTATGCTATCTTTCAGCTCTTTTGTCGACCATAGCTGTTTAATTTGGCAAGTAGAGTCCTTTCTCCTTAGGGTTATATACTGGTCCTGTATTAAACTGAATTCTTTTTTGGACATCTCCCACTGTTCATCTGTAGTTTTGTGACCGGAAGGATGTTTCCAGTGGGGTTCACAGGGCTCAGTACTGGGTCCCTTGCTTTTTTAGGTATATATCAACGATTTAGATTTGAATATAGGGAGTATGATTATGAAGTTTGCAGACGACACTAAAATTAGCTGTGTGGTTGATAATGAAGAGGAAAGTCATGGGCTGCAGGAGGATATCAATCTACTGGTCAAGTGGGCAGAGCAGTGGCAAATGGAATTTAATTCAGAGAAGTGTGAGGTGATGCACTTTGGGAAGGCTAATAAGGAATGGGTATACACATTAAGCAATAGGCCACTTAATAGTGTAGATCAACAAAGGGACCTTGGAGTGCTTGTCCATAGATCCCTGAAAGTAGCAGGCCAGGTGGTTAAGAAGGCATATGGAATGCTTGCCTTTATTGGCCAAAGCATAGAATATAAGATCAGGGAGGTTATGCTTAAATGTTATATTTTGGTTAGACCACAGCTGGAGTACTGCGTGCAATTCTGGTCGCCGTATTATAGGAAGGACATGATTGCACTCGAGAGGGTGCAGAGGAGATTTATTAGGATGCTGCCTGGAATGGAGAATCGTAGTTATGAATACAGATTGGATAGGCTGGGTTTGTTCTCATTGGAACAGAGGAGGTTGAGAGGACACCTCATTGTACAAAATATTGAGGATTCTGGACATAGTGGATAGTAAGGGTCTATTTCCATTGGTGGAGGGGTCTATTACGAGGAGGCATAGTTTTAAGGTGGTTGGTGGAAGGTTTAGAGGGGATTTGAGGGGGGGCTTCTTTACGGAGAGGGTTGTGGGGATCTGGAACTTGCTGCCTGGAAGAGTGGTGGATACAGAAACCCTCACCACTTTTAAGAGATGATTGGATGGGCACTTAAAGTGCCGTAACCTGCAGGGTTATGGACCTAGAGCTGGTCATTGGGATGAGACTGGATGACATTTTGTTGGACCGCGCAGATATAATGGTAAGTACTGCAGGGAATAGAATATGGCCAGGGTGATCTCCTGGACTAGTTTCGATCGCCTGGATAGATTGGAGAGGAATTTTCCCAGAACTTTTCTCCCTAAATTGGCCTGGGTTTTTATCTGGTTTTTGCCTCTCCCAGGAGATCACATGGCTCCGGTTGGGGTGGAGTGTAGAATGTTTCAGTATAAGGGGTGTCGCAGTTATGTGAGGGGGACTGGTTGGGCTGGGTGCTCTTTGCCTTTCCGTCATTGTTCATAGGTTTATATGTAACCTTCAGGGCTGCTGACCAAGGGCCATGCGGCTCTTTGTCGGCTGGTGTGGACACGATGGGCCAAAATGGCCTCCTTCTGCGCTGTAAATTTCTATATTTCTATGTTTCTATGTTACCTGATAACCGTTTTGACCAGTTTGCTGTCATTAATCTTTCCCTCATCCCATTAACTTTAGCCTTACCAATATTTAGAATCTTAATAACTGAGTTACTTTTCTCCTTAGCAAACCTAACTTTGAATTCAATCATATTATGATCATTGTTAGATAAATGTTCCCCTACTATTCATTGCGAGAGGGATGGAGTACAAAAGCAGGGAAGTCATGCTGCAACTGTATAGGGTATTGGTAAGGCCGCACCTGGAGTACTGCGTGCAGTTTTGGTCACCTTACTTAAGGAAGGATATACTGGTTTTGGAGAGGGTACAGAGACGATTCACTAGGCTGATTCCGGAGATGAGGGGGTTACCTTATGATGATAGATTGAGTAGACTGGGTCTTTACTCGTTGGAGTTCAGAAGGATGAGGGGTGATCTTATAGAAACATTTAAAATAATGAAAGGGATAGACAAGATAGAGGCGGAGAGGTTGTTTCCACTGGTCGGGGAGACTAGAACTAGGGGGCACAGCCTCAAAATATGGGGGAGCCAATTTAAAACCGAGTTGAGAAGGAATTTCTTCTCCCAGAGGGTTGCGAATCTGTGGAATTCTCTGCTCAAGGAAGCAGTTGAGGCTAGCTCATTGAATGTATTCAAGTCACAGATAGATAGATTTTTAACCAATAAGGGAATTAAGGGTTACGGGGAGCGGGCGGGTAAGTGGAGCTGAGGCCACGGCCAGATCAGCCATGATCTTATTGAATGGCGGAGCAGGCTCGAGGGGCTAGATGGCCTACCCCTGTTCCTAATTCTTATGTTCTTATGTTCTTATTAGATTATTAACTAAGTCTGGCTCATTATTCATTGCTAAATCTAGTAGGGCCTGAACTCCTCTAGAAAAGATTGCTCCAGAAAACTAGCTTGAATGCACTCAAGAAATTCACTATCTTTCTGACGTGAGTTACTCTGGTCTTCTCAATCTATATGAAAGTGAGAGTCTCCCACTAAAACAACATTGCTTTTGCTACAACCCTCTCTAATCTCTGAATTAATACATTCTGCCACACATTGCTGCTATCAGGAGGCCTGTAGACAACTCCATTACAGTTTAAGTCCTCTCTTATTCCTCAATTCTAACCATAGAGTCTCCGTTGATGGCTATCTCTTACCTATATCCTCTGAAAGTAAAATGAAGGGGTTGGGAGAGTGTTGGGAGCACCTCCTTAACCCTCTGGTCGACACCATTCCTGCTGGACAGATAGAGTTAAAATCAACTTGATAATTTAATTTCCTTTTTCATTCAGGTCTTTGTTGTCTGGTGTAGTTTAAAGTAAAGGATAACTATGCTTACAACCATAGTTAGCAAAAAAAAATATTTTTTTCTGCTTTAGAAAAGTATCCATTTGCTTCAGAGTGATGACTTGATGAAGTGGACAGTGTTACTGCAATCACATTTCAACATTTCCATTTCTTTAGTCTGCTGATCTACATTATATTAAATGAGTTGGCTCCTGATATTGAAAATCTTCCGTTATGTAATTAAATTCTGTATTAATAAAGCACAGGGGCACAGTAGGTAAAGAATAACTCTGGTCGCTATGTGTAGTGACATTATATATACATTCCAAAAAAACGTGTTTATGATTTCACTTGATACAGCAATCAGAATAATTTTTCTCCCTGATAAATACCTGAGGCAGTTTTGATTCAGGATTATTTTTTTGATTCTCATATTGATTCTTTACTGTTGTGTTTTCCCCTGTTCCATTACCAACAGTGATGGATTGATCCTCCAGTATAGGGTTTTAAAGTTTAAATCAGTTAGTCAGAAGAGAAAATCAGCATTCATGAGCACCTGAAACATTTCTGATGACATGCTCCATTGCTAAAGCAGTTCTATTTTTGAAACCATGGTTTATTATTTCCATGGTTGCAAAGAAGTATTCATTGGATATGGGGTCAGTTGTCCATCTTTGGCAGTAAAATTATGTTTTCAATGAGAATGTTTCACATCTTGTCTGAGACATGATTGATCTCAGCAGGGAGACTGTCATTCTGGACAGGAACATAGTCCATCATCAGAAATATTGTCATTTTGTAGCTGGAGTATCTGAAGCTAACTGCGGAGTTGGAGTTAATAGCTGGGACATCAAGGCCCGTGACAGAGCAACACTGCAAAAATGCATGAAAGTTGTACTCCATTAAACGGAGCTTAAATATATGCAACATTTGTAAAGTACAACATGTAGCACTCTTTTCCTTACTCCCACTACAAAATATCCATTCGCACAAAATAAAAATGTTGAATTACATCTGTTTTTGTCCACATTTAATTGTTTAATGGTTAAGACATAACACAATAGTTCACACATAATGGAATAGTTTTCTGAGTCATGTTGTACCATTGTTGAATGTAAACAGCTACAAATTTGTGTCAGATATAATTTAACAGATTTATATTTGTAATAGAACCTTACAACACAGAAGGTGGCCATTCGGCCATTGTGCTTGTGCCAGCTCCTTGAAAGAGCTATCTAATAGTCCCCCTAGCCCTGCAACTTTCTCCATTTCAAGTATTTATTCCTTTTGAAAGTTACTATTGAATCTGCTTCCACCACCCTTTAAGGCAGTACATTCCAGATCATAATAACTTGCTGCATAAAACAATTTCTCCTCATCTCACCTCTGGCTCTTTTGTAATTACCTTGAATCTGTGTCCTCTGGTTACTGACCCTTGTGCCATTGGAAACAGATTCTTCTCATTTACTCTATCTAAACCCTGCAGGGTTTTGAACACTTCTATTAAATCTCCCCTTAACCTTTTCTGCTCTAAGGAGAACCATCCTAGCTTCTCTAGTCTTGCCACGTATCTGAAGTGCTTAATCCCAGGTACCATTCTAGTAAATCTACTCTGCATCCTCCCTAATGGAAATGGGAACCTATGCAGGGAGACAGAGGGGAATAAAATGGAGACAGAAGCAAAAGATAGAAAGGAGATTAGTAAAAGTGGAAACCCAAGGCAAAAAACAAAAAGAACCACTTTACAGCAGAATTCTAAAGGATCAAAGTGTGTTAAAAAGACAAGCCTGAAGACTCTGTGCCTCAATGCGAGGAGTATGCGGAATAAGGTGGATGAGTTAACTGCGCAGATAGCAGTTAACGGGTATGATGTGATTGGCATCACGGAGACATGGCTCCAGGATGACCAAGGCTGGGAACTCAACATCCAGGGGTACTCAGCATTTAGGAAGGATAGGCAGAAAGGAAAAGGAGATGGGGTGGCATTGCTGGTTAAAGAGGAAATTAATGCAATTGTAAGGAAGGACATTAGGTTGGATGATGTGGAATCGGTATGGGTGGAGCTACGGAATACCAAAGGGCAGAAAACGCTAGTTGGTGTTGTGTACAGGCCACCAAATAGTAGTAGTGAGGTTGGGGACAGCATCAAACAAGAAATAAGGGATGTGTGCAGTAAAGGTACAGCAGTTATCATGAGCGACTTTAATCTACATATAGATTGGGCTAACCAAACTGGTAGCAATGCGTGGAGGAGGATTTCCTGGAGTGTATTAGGGATGGTTTTCTAGACCAATATGTCGAGGAACCAACCAGAGAGCTGGCCATCCCAGACTGGGTGATGTGTAATGAGAAGGGACTAATTAGCAATCTTGTTGTGTGAGGCCCCTTGGGGAAGAGTGACCATAATATGGTAGAATTCTTTATTAAGATGGAGAGTGACAAAGTTAATTCAGAAACTAGGGTCCTGAACTTAAGGAAAGGTAACTTTGATGGTATGAGGCGCAAATTGGCTAGAATAGACTGGCAAAGGATACTTAAAGGGTTGACGTGGATAGGCAATGGCAAACCTTTAAAGATCACATGGACGAACTTCAACAATTATACATCCCTGTCTGGAGTAAAAATAAAATGAGGAAGGTGGCTCAACCGCGGCTAGCAAGGGAAATTAAGGATAGTGTTAAATCGAAGGAAAAGGCATACAAATTAGCCAGAAAAAGTAGTAAGCCGGAGGACTGGGACAAATTTAGAATACAGCAGAGGAGGACAAATGGTTTAATTAAGAGGGGGAAAATAGAGTACGAGAGGAAGCATGCCGGAAACATAAATAATGACTGCAAAAGCTTCGATAGATATGTGAAGAGAAAAAGATTAGTGAAGACAAACGTTGGTCCCTTGCAGTCGGATTCGGGTGAATTTATAATGGGTAACAAAGAATTGGCAGACCAATTGAACAAGTACTTTGGTTCGGTCTTCAAAAAGGAAGACACAAATAACCTTCCCAATGTACTCGGGGTCCGAAGGTCTCGTGAGAAGGAGGAACTGAAGGATATCATTATTAGGCGGGAAATTGTGTTAGGGAAATTGACGGGATTGAAGGCCGATAAATCCCCAGGGCCTGATAGTCTACATCCCAGAGTACTTAAGGAAGTGGCCCTAGAAATAGTGGATGCATTGGTGATCATTTTCCAACAGTCTATCGATTCTGGATCAGTTCCTATGGACTGGAGGGTTGCTAATGTAACACCACTTTTTAAAAAAGGAGGGAGAGAGAAAATGGGTAATTATAGACCAGTTAGCCTGACATCAGTAGTGGGGAAGATGTTGGAATCAATCATTAAGGATGAAATAGCAGCACATTTGGAAAGTAGTGATAGGTTTGACCCAAGTCAGCATGGATTGAGAAAGGATAAATCATGCTTGACAAATCTTCTGGAATTTTTTGAGGATGTAACTAGTAGAGTGGACAGGGGAGAACCAGTGGATGCGGTGTATTTAGACTTTCAAAAGGCTTTTGACAAGGTCCCACACAAGAGATTGGTGTGCAAAATCAAAGCACATGGTATTGGGGGTAATGTACTGACATGGATAGAGAACTGGTTGGCAGACAGGAAGCAGAGAGTCGGGATAAACGGGTCCTTTTCAGAATGGCAGGCAGTGATTAGTGGAGTGCCACAGGGCACAGTGCTGGGACCCCAGCTCTTTACAATATATATTAATGATCAGGATGATGGAATTGAGTGTAATATCTCCAAGTTTGCAGATGATACTAAACTGGGTGGCGGTGTGAGCTGTGAGGAGGATGCTAAGAGGCTGCAGGGTGCTTTGGACAGGTTAGGCGAGTAGACAAATACATGGCAGATGCAGTATAATGTGGATAAATGTGAGGTTATCCACTTTGGGGGCAAAAACACAAAGGCAGAATATTATCTGAATGGCGGCAGATTAGGAAAAGGGGAGGTGCAGCGAGACCTGGGTCTCATGATTCATCAGTCACTGAAGGTTGGCGTGCAGGTACAGCAGGCGGTGAAGAAGGCAAATGGTATTTTGGCCTTCATAGCAAGGGGATTTGAGTATAGCAGCAGGGAAGCCTTACTGCAGTTGTACAGGGCCTTGGTGAGGCCCCACCTGGAATATTGTGTTCAGTTTTGGTCCCCGAATCTGAGGAAGGACGTTCTTGCTATTGAGGGAGTGCAGCGGAGGTTCACCAGACTGATTCCTGGGATGGCAGGACTGACATATGAGGAGAGACTGGATCGACTGGGCCTGTATTCATTCGAGTTTAGAAGGATGAGAGGGGACCTCATAGAAACATATAAAATTCTGACGGGACTGAACAGGTTAGATGCAGGAAGAATGTTCCCGATGTTGGCGAAGTCCAGAACCAGGGGACATAGTCGTAGGATAAGGGGTAAGCCATTTAGAACTGAGATGAGGAGGGACTTCTTCACTCAGAGAGTTGTTAACCTGTGGAATTCCCTACCGCAGAGAGTTGTTGATGCCAGTTCATTGGATATATTCAAGAGGGAGTTAGATATGGCCCTTACAGCTAAAGGGATCAAGGTGTATGGAGAGAAAGCAGGAACGGGGTACTGAAGGAATGATCAGCCATGATCTTATTGACTGGTGGTGCAGGCTCGAAGGACCGGATGGCCTACTCCTGCACCTATTTTCTATGTTTCTATGTTTCTAAGGCTTTGTCATCCTTCCTAAAGTATGGTGCCCTGAATTGGACACAATTCTCCAGTTGAGGCTGAACCAGTGATTTATAAAGATTTAGCATAACCTCCTTGCTTTTGTATTCTATGCCTTTATTTATAAAGCCAAGGATCCCATATGCTTTTTTTAACATCCTTATCAACTTGTGCTGCCACCTTCAAAGATTTGTGTGCATATGTCCCCATGTCTCTCTGTTCCTGCACCCCCTCTAAAATTGTACCATTTAGTTTATATTGCCTCTCCTCTGTCTTTTATCCAAAATGTTTGTAAAGGTATGTTTGGATAATAATGCAGCATCTGTGGAATGGTACCCTTAATAAATTGTGATACCTCACAAAACAAAAACTACTGGTATAAATTTACTGTCATGGAACTTGCATATTTGCCCCCTCTGCTGGATAAGAAATACATTTTTGTCTTTTTTATCTTTTTGGAAATAGCTAATTGACTTTTATTCAGTGAATATAACATCATTAATATAATATTATTTTCGGAAAAGAATGAACTCTGCCTCTGAAGACACGGTTTGTACCAGATGTTTTTTGTGTTTTTTAAGGGGAGGAGGTCTACTTATTGAAGATAAATTAAGATCTGCTTCAATGAAGGCTCTAAATGCACAGATTCAACCACATAGCTGAGTAAGTGGAGAAATGGCTTCCCCATTAGCAGACCTTGTTATATATGAATAAAGAGTCTGACTGGATACTGTGAGCTCAAAGTAAAGTGTGACCATAGTCTTTTATTGCAGGTATCCAGAGTGCCTCTCCAGCCTGTGAGGCTTCCTTAAGTACCTGTGTTCCCAAGGGATTGTGGGATTCCTTTGGACTCCAGGGGATCAGCCATCTGGTGGCTGTACAAGGTATATACAAGTTTACATACATAACAACACTTCCCCCCCTCCCCCCCAAAGTCAACAGTGTAACTATTTTCAAGGTGAGTCGATCTGTGGCCTTTCTTTCCCTGGTTGATTGTCTCGGTGCAAATGCTGGTTTTGGTGCATCGTTTGTTGGGCCCTCGCTGGGCTGCTGTGCAGCTGGCCTCGCTGGGCTGCCTGGTGTGGTGAGTCCTGCTGGGTTGCTGCGGATGATGGGTTCTGCTTCATGGTCAAACACAGTGTCGATTGCCACTGGTGTGTATGTTGGGGGGCGTCAAAGAAGGTAGGGTCCAAAGTGGGTTGCTCAGGATAGTCCGTGAATCTGAGTTTGATTTGGTCCAAGTGTTTCCAGTGAATGAGTCCATTTGAAAGTTTGACCTGAAACACCCTGCTCCCCTCTTTGGCCACAACAGTGCCGGGAAGCCATTTGGGACCTTGTCCATAATTCAATACAAATACAGGATCATTGATTTCAATTTCGCGTGACACATTAGCGCTATCATGATATATACTTTGTTGAAGTGGCCTGCTCACTACCTGTTCATGTAGTTCAGGGTCAACTAACGAGAGCCTTGTCTTAAGTGCCCTTTTCATGAACAGTTCAGCAGGTGGAATCCCAGTGAGCGAGTGGGATCTCATGCGGTAGATAAGCAGAACTCGGGATAGGCGAGTTTGCAGTGAACCTTCAGTTACCCTCTTCAAGCCCTGCTTGATCGTTTGCACTGCTCTCTCTGCCTGACCATTGGATGCTGGTTTGAACGGGGCAGATGTAACATGTTTGATCCCATTACAGGTCATGAACTCTTTGAACTCGGCACTGGTAAAACATGGCCCGTTGTCGCTCACAAGAACATCAGGTAGTCCGTGCGTGGCAAACATGGCCCGCAGGCTTTCAGTGGTGGTAGCGGACGTGCTTGCCGACATTATCTCACATTCAATCCATTTGGAGTACGCATCTACAACCACATGGAACATTTTACCCAAAAACAGGCCTGCATAGTCGACATGGACCCTGGACCACGGTTTGGAGGGTCAAGACCATAAACTTAGTGGCGCCTCCCTGGGTGCATTGCTGAACTGCAAGTGTGTGTTACATCTGTGCATGCAGGAACCTAAGTCCGCATCGATACCGGGCCACCACACGTGGGATCTGACTATCGCTTTCATCATTACGATGCCTGGGTGGGTACTGTGGAGGTCACTGATGAAAGTGTCTCTGTCTTTCTTGGGGACCACTACCCGATTGCCCCACAGAAGGCAGTCTGCCTGTATAGGTATTTCATCTTTGCGCCGCTGGTGCAGGTTTATCTCTTCCTGCATTTCCACTGGGACACTGGACCAGCTCTCATGAAGAACACAATTTTTTACGAGGGACAGTAATCTGTCGGGCTGTGACGGGTGATTGCTCACTCTCGAATGCTTCCATAACCATGACTAAATCTGCGGGCTGAGCCATTTCCGCCCCCGTGTTGAGCAATGGCAGCCTACTGAGAGCATCGGCACAGTTTTCTGTGCTTGGCCTGTGGCGGATGGCGTAGTTGCGGACAACGTGAGCGCCCATCTCTGGATGCGGGCCGATGCATTCGTATTTATCCCTTTACTCTCGGAAAACAGGGATATTAATAGCTTATGGTCTGTTTCCAATTGAAATTTTAGCCCAAGCATATATTGATACATTTTCTTTACCTCATAGACACACGCTAACACTTCTTTTGCAATCATGCTGTAGGCTCTCTCAGCCTTAGACAGACTTCTGGATACATAAGCAACCGGTTGCAGTTTCCCAAAATCATTAGCTTGTTGCAATACACACCTGACACCATACGACGACGCATCACATGCTAGTACCAAACGCTTACATGAATCATACAACACAAGCAATTTGTTTGAGCATAACAATTTTCTAGCTTTTACAAAGGCATTTTCTTGGCTTTTGCCCCATACCCATTCGTCTTCTTTGCGCAGTAAGCCGTGCAGTGGTTCTAACAGTGTGCTGAGACCCGGTAAGAAGTTACCAAAATAGTTCAGGATTCCTAGAAACGACCGCAGCTCCATCACGTTCTGTGGCCTTGGTGCGTTCTCGATTGCCTCCGTCTTCGAATCGGTGGGCCTGATGCCGTCCGCCACGATTCTTCTCCCCAGGAACTCCACTTCAGGCGCCAGGAAAACGCATTTTGAACGTTTCAACCTGAGGCCCACGCGGTTGAGTCGACTAAGAACCTCCTCCAGGTTCTGCAGATGCTCGACTATGTCCCGACCTGTAACCAAGATGTTATCCTGGAAGACCACCATGCACGGGACTGATTTCAGTAAGCTTTCCATGTTTCACTGGAATATCGCCGCGGCTGATCGAATTCCAAACGGATATCTGTTATAAATAAAGAGACCTTTGTGTGTGTTGATGCAGGTGAGGAATTTCATGATTCCTCCAGCTCCTGCTTCATGTAGGCCGAGGTCAAGTCCAGCTTCGTGAACGTCTTCCCTCACGTCAGCGTAGCAAAAAGGTCGTCAGCCTTTGGTAGTGTGTATTGATCCTGCAGGGGGAAACGATTGAAAGTTACTTTGTAATCACCACAGATTCTGACGGTGCCGTTTCCCTTGAGGACTGGAACAATTGGACTGGCCCATTCATTGAATTTGATCAGGGAAATGATGCCCTCTCATTGCAGCTGGTCCAGCTCGATCTCTACCCTTTCTCTCATCATGTATGGCACTGCTCTCACCTTGTGATGGACGGGCCATGCCCCCGGATTTAGGTGGATCTGCACTTTTGCTCCTTGGAACTTCCCGATGCCTGGTTTAAACAGCGAAGGGAACTTGTTTAAGACCTGGACACACGAAGTGTCGTCAGCGGATGAGAGCACTCGGACGTCGTCCCAGTTCCAGGGTATCTTTCCTTGCCAGCTCCGACCGAGCAGTGTGGGACCATTGCCCGGTACCACCCAGAGTGGTAGCTTGTGCACCGCTCCATCGTAGGAGACCTTTACAGTCGCACTGCCGATTACAGAAATCAGTTCCTTTGTGTAAGTTCTCAGTTTTGTTCAAATGGGAGTCAAGACCGGCCTTGAGGCCTTGCTGCACCTCAATTTTTCGAAAGTCTTTTTGCTCGTAATGGACTGGCTCACGCCCGTGTTCAGCTCCATTGACACCGGGAGTCCATTTAATTCAACCTTCAGCATTTTGTGGTAAATGTGTGCACCCCATATAGCTCTGCCTCCTCAGTCTGAGGCTCTGGTTCGTCGTGATCCGTCGTAGATCTGTCCTCCTCTGCAACATGGTGGTTTGCAGAATTAACAGGGTTTGCAGCTCGCTTGCACATATGTTGGAGGTATCCCATTGTTCCACAGCCCTTGCAAACGTACCCTTTGAAGCGGCATGAATGGAAATGATGATCACCCCCGCAGCGCCAACAAGGTGTTAATGGCCTTGCATTCATTACCCTTGATGGTGGACTCTGAGACATCTGTGGACGTGCAGCTGCAGACCTGTGGGACCTGCTCTTCACGTTGTGAGTTGAAAACAACATCACTTTGTTCACAGTATTTGTAGCAGCACTTGTGTGCTGAGAGATTTGCTTAGTAGTATTGTCACTGGTGGCAATGAACGCCTGGGCTATTGCTATGGCCTCATTCAAGGTTGGGGTCTCTACAGTCAAAAGTTTGCGAAGTATCACTTCATGGCCAATGTCAAGTACAAAAAAGTCTCTGAGCATGTGCTCCAAATGTCCTTCAAATTCGCAATGTCCGGCAAGGCGTCTTAGCTCGGCGACATAACTCACCACTTCCTGGCCTTCAGACCTTTTATAGGTGTAAAACCGTTACCTCGCCATCAAAACGCTTTCCTTCGGGTTCAGATGCTCCCAGACCAGTGTGCACAAATCATCGTACAATTTCTCTGTGGGTTTCGCTGGAGCAAGCAGATTTTTCATAAGGCCGTATGTTGGTGCCCCACAGACGGTGAGGAGAATCGCCCTTCAGTTGGCAGCGTTTGCTTCTCCTTCCAGCTCGTTGGCACGAAGTATTGGTCGAGTCGCTCCACGAAGGTTTCCCAATCATCTCCCTCCGAGAATTTCTCCAGGATGCCCACTGTTCTCTGCATCATTAGGTTCGTCATCTGTATCTCATCGCCAGTTGTTATATATGAATAAAGAGTTTGACTGGATACTGTGAGCTCAAAGTAAAGTGTGACCGTAGTCTTTTATTGCAGGTCTCCAGAGTGCCTCTCTAGCCTGTGAGGCCTCCTTAAATGCCTGTGCTCCCAAGGGATTGTGGAATTCCTTGGGACTCCAGGGGATGAATCCTCTGGTGGCTGTACAAGGTATATACAAGTTTACATACATAACAGACCTAATAAGGCTGTTTCACAGACTGGACAAACAGGCAGATTCTCCTGCCTTAAAATATATGGGATAGGTTACTACATGCCTCATCTTTACCCCAACAAAGCATCTCTCCAAATGCAAGACTGATCAGCACAACCCACCCCACTTTCAATACGAGCTCATCTGGATTTTTGGCTTTGTCGTTTTTGCAGCGAAAACGGAGGCGTGGCAGGAAATTTACCGTCCAATTAACATTAGCGATTAATTGCTTAACTTTCATCATTTGGGTTCTGCGCCAGGGGCACACACCAAGGGAGGCATTGAGCTAGTTTCGCGGCGCAAAAAACGGGAATCTCGCCAACTTTAGTGCGGGGCCGGGAGCACTCCGAGAGAGGCCTTGGGAGGGGAAAAAAACCCAAAAAACATTCAATAAAAACATTCAAAAACCATTGCCAATACCCTTACCTCACAAATTGCTGCAAAAATATTAAAAAATAAAAATTGGAACTTACCCTTTTTGCAGTTTATTCAACTCACCGCTGCCGGCAGGGCTGCATTGCTGTGTTTTCCCTGGTGGTCATCGCGGGGCGCGTTTCGCGGCGTATGGGTCGAGTGCTTGTCGACACCCGCAGCGGCAAAAACCATCCCGAGGATCGCGACCAGGCGGAAACAGCTGACCGCCCCATTTTTCGCCGCGGAGGGTCAAAAAAGGCGAAAACCCTGTCATAAACAACCTGAAAATCCAGTCCTATGAAGCAATTCCACTGCCCTAAAAACATCTCTATACTTCCTTTAATGTACAGCAATGTACAGCTAAACTGCAAACATTCTAAACACAAGGAGATAACCTTAATACACATTAATAAAGCAGAGGATTAACCCTTTCTTTCATTTAGTTGTGTATTTATTAATACTTGTTCAGCTCACATGGCGTTGTTTATGGACAAAAGATTCATGGGTTGTTGCTTGGCAAATCATCGCTGGAAAACCAGAAACTGTGTAGCACGACTTCCTGAGATGCACTCCATATGAACATCAATTCCTGTTGGGATCAGCAGATTACAATGACTGCATTGTAGCATAATAAATACCATAAAATGCCATGAAAATTAAGTGCTGGAATATATTAATGGGAAAAAGTTGTCTCAAATAGTGTTATTGTACAATCAAAACCATTCTCTCTCTTTCTCTTTCACTTTTTTTCTCTCTCTCACTCTTTCGTTCTCTATCATACTCTATCTTTCTTTCTATCTCTCTTTCTTTCTCTCTCTTTCATACTATGGAGAAAATAATTACTCTGGTTGCCATATTTGTTTTGAATGCATTCATGATGTTATTATACATAGAGGGCAGAGGAGATAGTTTCCTGCTATGCCCATATGTTTTATTAAAAGATAATTTCTCTATACTATAACAGAAGTTTCTCTGTATCAGCAGTTCACTGGAAAGCAGCCATCACGATCAATATTCTGCTCAACATGAAGAATAACTACATGACAAAATGTGAATGTAATTATCCTAAGTGCCAAGTTGTCTTTAAAACCAGTGACCTTCCATGCAGTCATACTGATCATATTATTCTGGGGCAAAAAAGCTGAATGTTAGCAATATTCTCTTGCAGTTAATCTGCTTCTATTTCTTATGTTCCTATAATATATTTAAGGCAGAGAGAGACAGATTTTTGAGCGATAAGGGAATAAAGGGTTATGGGGAGCGGGCAGGGAAGTGGAGCTGAGTCCATGATGAGATCAGCCATGATCTTATTAAATGGCAGAGCAGGCTCAAGGGGCCAAATGGCTTACTCCCGGCTCTTATTTCTTAGGATCTTATGTTCCTTTCTGATATAAAACCAAAACCAGGTTGAAATCCTACCTGATTAGCAGTAGTCCCAGCATCCTGTGTAACAGCCAGGATGACCACAATACATCTGAATGTAACGATGCTACCTTCTTGTCTAATAGTTCACACAGCCTGTTGATTTAAAAAAAGGAAAGAATCAGGACCACCACAGCTATGTAGAATGCATATGGAATTAATCAAGCCAATTGAGTGATGGGTTGCTCCCAAATCTCCCCCTCACTGAATTGGGAGCAAAACCAAACATCTGATTCACAAAACGCCAAGTTCAGTGAACTGCAAATTTCTGGTGCCTCAGTGCACAGCCTCTTATCTCTTAGTTTGAGTTTATTGTAAGTGAATTAGTCATACACATCCTGGTGCAGGGGGGCGACGGCAGCGAAGAGTGACATCATCAAGGTCCAGGTCGGTGATTAGAGCGTGGGCAGATACAGCAGGAGCGGCGAGGTCGGGGCGAAGGAGCAGTGAGAGATTGTAGAGGGATGTGATCGGGGCCTGGGAGAGGCATTAGTTCGGGGCCAGAAGAGGTGAGGGCTTAGGGGCAGCACGGGCCAGCCCACACTGCGATACATATGTGCACTTGGTCCATGCAGCAGAGCAGCTCTCCAGTCATCTTGTGTAATCCTTGCCACTGGAACAAGACCTAGCTCTGTCAAGCCCGTGTGGTGGCTGGTGTGCAACGGCCACCACACATTAAAAAAATCCACGCAGAGGCATCTTCCAACCTTCAAGATGTAGTTCGGGATCTGAAATATTAGGTCCTTCATTGAAACACCTGTGAACTCATCCCTTTTTGGCGTGGAAGCAAGTCATCCTCGTTTTGAGGACTGCCTATGATGAGTCATACACAGCAATCATTTTCACTAGTTCACACTTTCAGTGCTGCTTGTCTGTTTGAAACAGTTGTTCCTGGGATTTTCTCTTTTGCCATTAAGGAGTGTGATTTCTAAGGGTGTGATTGACTGCTCAGTATCGATTTAGGGCGAGAATTTCCTCGTTTTTTGCATGCTTAACGCC
Source organism: Pristiophorus japonicus (assembly GCF_044704955.1). Lineage (NCBI taxonomy): Eukaryota > Metazoa > Chordata > Chondrichthyes > Pristiophoridae > Pristiophorus > Pristiophorus japonicus. The sequence continues at coordinate 227,702,411 of NC_091980.1, forward strand.
CACATAACGTCCATTTTACCACTGAAATGACGTATAACGCCAATATATCGCCCATTTACCCACAAAATGGAAACTGATGGGCAATTTTTTGGAAACTTATCGCTGAGCATTACCTTCCCTATGTGTGTAATGCTGGGAAAAAATAATACCGCCCGCCCACTTTTTTTGGCGGAATCATCAGAATGGGCAAAATCAACGGCCATAATATCGCTTAACATTACTTTCCGCACGTAATTAACGCCGAGATTCAACAATACTGCCCGCCCACTTTTTTTTTGTCGTAAAGATCATATTTGCCGAAACTAGCGGCCATGAGATCACCCAGCGTCACTTTCACCACCTCGCACACATATCGCCCACAATATCGCTCGCCCAAAAGACTGCCCAGAAAAAGTGGAACTAACCAGAACTAATCACAGCCATGTTCTACATCATATGTCGCGTCCTTTAAAAGGCTGCTGTGCTTCAACCTCAGGAGAGCTTGGATATACTCTGGAGGTCATTGGAGTTGATGTGAACATCTGTGGAAACATTTTGACCGTACTGTGACCGGTTGGAATTTAATAGGTGTCTTTGTCGGGACATTCATTGTTTGTGACCAATCTGTGGAAAACAGAGAGCTATTGCAATGGGGCCTGTCCTTTCTCACCCTCTCATGATGACCAATTACATGCAGAGACTCGAGAAGGCCGCAGTACGCTCCACAGCATTATGTGCCCAATGTAAGACGTGCCAGACTGATGAGGAGGACCAGACGTCACACCACCCACAAGTACAGGGAGAAGCAGTCTTACCTCGATTTGACTGACACCACCTGCCTTCGGAGACTGCGCTTCCACAAAGAGGTTATCACTGAGGTATGCCAGCTCGTAAGGGGAGATCTGGAGCATGCCAGCACCATCAGTACTGCACTGTTCGTCGAGGTCAAAGTCACCGCGACACTGTCGTTCTACGTATCGGGTTCTTTTCAGGCCACAGCTGGCGATATTTGCGAACTTTCTCAGCATGCCACACTTTGCTGCATTAGACAGGTCACTGAAGCCCTGTACACACACAGGAGGGACTTGATCAGCTTCCCTATGACCAGGGAGGCACAGAGTGAGAGGGTTCTAGGATTCTCCAAACTTCTCCAAGTTGCAGGGAGCAATAGACTGTATGCACATCGCGATCCGGGCACCTTTTCAGGATGCAGAGGTTTTCAGGAACCACAAGGGATTCCACTCCCTGAATGTCCAACTCATTGTCAACCACCAGAAAATTATAATGGCAGTGAGTGCTCTATTTCCAGGCAGCATCCATGATGCTCACATCCTGTGTGAGAGCACTGTATCTGACCTATTTAACAATCAGCCATAAGGTCAATGCTGGATGCTTGATGACAAAAGATATCGCCTTGCCACCTGGCTGATGACCCCCATGTGCGACATCCGCACCGAAGGCAAGAGGCGATACAATGTGAGCCACTGAGCCACTCGCAATATCATGGAGAAAACCATTGGAGTGCTTAAGCAGTGATTTAGATGCCTGGACCACTCAAGAGGCAAGTTCCAATACCACCCTGAGCAGGTAGTTCAATTCGTGGTGGTGTGCTCCATGCTGCACAACTTAGCTATCAAGAGGGGACAAGAATTGCCTGATGCGTCTGACAATCCACCTCACCAGAGAGAGAAAGAGGAGGACGAGGAGGCGCATGCTGACATTGGCCCAGACAATCAGGCTGATGCTGAAGCCATGCCCCCGCCCCCCTGTAGACTGCATGAAAGAGCCCTGTGGTGGCATAATAGCTGCAAGTGCCTTACGTCAGGAGCTCATCAATGAGCGCTGTGCCTGATGGAACATTGATGGCATTTACAAGGCTGACACACTGCTATGTGTGCAGGTCATACATCAATGGTGGGAATCACCTTGGTGACAATTAGAATTTAAGTTGATTGAAGTTAAGTGTGTTTATACTCTTTGATGTTAAGGAATCACCAGCGTGTAACGGTGCAGCTATCTGAGCCAATGTGCAACAAGGTTTTGTTAAATAAAAAACATTTAAACTGAACAGTTGTCTGAAATCATCAGTATTTCTGTACAAACCAACCCTGCCCCCCACCCCCACCCCCACCCCCGCTTCTCCTCCCCACCTCAACCCCTTCCTCTTCACCTCCTGACTCCAAGCCGCCAGGCCGAGGAGCTCCTCAGGTGATATTTCATTGGACGGGGGAGGGGATGATGGCCGAACCGCTGCTTGGACAGATACGGAAGAGGACAGTCCCGAGGTGGGAACATGCTCCGAGCCAGAAGCAAGATGTTGCTCATGGCTCTCGTGTGATTGTCAATGGGGGTGCAGCACCTTGGGGTGCAGTGCGGTGTTCCGGGACCACTGGGAGCCCTCTGCCAGCAATGTTCCTGGTGACCAGCTCCAGGGCTTCCACCATCCCTTCCATGTTATATCTTATTTGTTGGACAAAAACTCAGTGCCAACTATGTTCTTGGTGCTTAGTCAGCATTTTGCTGCTGGGTGAATCTCCCTCATGCCTCCCACAACAGCCAAACAAACACACACCACAGTCACACACGTGCCTCTGAGCTCCCTCTCTCTCTGTCTCCTCTTCTGCGCATGTCATGATAACCCTTGACCTCTTGAATCACGGGAATTGAGCAATGCCATGCCGTTGCAAGGACAGCGACACTTTATGGCAGAAGGTCAGCGAGATCTAACGCTACCACCTGATATGTCCTTACTATACAGTATAAATGCACACGAGGCCCATACTTGAGAGAAGGTCACTCTGTGACCAGTTACCTTTATTATCAAGATCTCTAGTGATGAAGATGGGTGGAGCTTCCCCTTTTATACCTGAAAGTCCAGGTTAGGAGTGTCACCCACAAGTTCACCCCTTGTGGTCAATGTTCTCAAGTTGTACAACTTAGGTCAGCTTATACATGGGTTACAATGATAGTTGAATACATGACATCACCTCCCCCACAAAGTCTTATTGGGATCACAGGTTAAGTCTCTCTGGTGGTTTAAGCTCCCTGGTAGAGCGCCTAAGTTGGGGCTCCGGTTGTTGGGCGCTGGCCTGAGTGTCTGCTGTTTGCGGTGCCTCAGGCCTGTACGGACTGCCCACAGTGACTGGGCTCTCCTCCACTTGGTTTCGGTGCTCGGTCACCTGTGGTGGAGTAAACTCTACATTGTGTTCTTCCTCTGCTTCTTCTATGGGGTTGCTGAACCTCCTTTTAGTTTGATCCACGTGTTTACGGCAGATTTGTCCATTGGTAAGTTTAACTACCAAAACCCTATTCCCCTCTTTGTCAATCACAGTGCCTGCAAGCCATTTGGGCCCTGCAGCGTAATTAAGGACAAAAACAGGGTAATTGACATCAATACATCACGCCCTCGCATTCCTGTCATGGTAGTTACATTGTGACTGATGCCGACTATCAACAATTTCATAGTAGGGTGTATAAGCGATAACCTGGTTTTGAGCGTCCTTTTCATTAGCAGCTCTGCGGGTGGAACCCTTGTGAGCGAGTGTGGTCGGGATCTATTGGCCAACAGGAGGCGTGATGAGCGGCTTTGTAGGGAACCCCCTTGGATTCTGATTATCTGCACTGCTCGTTCCACGTGGCCGTTTGAGGCTGGCTTGAATGGTGCCGTTCTGACATGGTTGATTTCATTGCCTGCCATGAAGTCCTGGAATTCAGTGCTTGTGAAGCACGGGCCATTGTCACTGACCAAGACATCCGGTAGACCATGAGCGGCGAACATTGCCCGTAGACTTTCTACTGTGGCAGAGGATGAGCTTGAATTTAAAATGGCACACTCAATCCATTTGGAGTAGGCGTCGACTACAACCAAAAACATTTTTCCCATGAAAGGACCTACGTAGTCCACATAGATGCGTGACTATGGCTTGGCGGGCCAGGACCAGGGGCTAAGGGAGGCTTCCCAGGGTGCATTGCTCAGCTGAGCACACGTGTTGCACCTGCGAACACAAAGTTCCAGGTCTGCATCTATCCTGGCCACCAAACGTGTGACCTGGCAATTGCCTTCATCATGACAATGCCCGGATGCTCATTGTGAAGTTCTCTGATAAACACTTCTCTGTCCATCTGGGGCATGACTACTCAGTTTCGCCACAGTAGGCAATCGGCCTGAATCGAGAGTTCATCCTTGAGTCTATGAAACGCCATACGTGGCTGCCCGGTCCCCATTCAGGACACATTTCTTAACTAAAGACAGTAGCGGGTCTTTATTTGTCCAGACTTTAATCTACTGTCACAGGTGAGCCTTTGCTTTTGAAAGCTTCAACAGCCATGACCATCTCAGCATTATGCTCAGTTGTCCCCTCAGTGGTGGCTAGTGGGAGCCTGCTGAGTGCATCGGCGCAGTTTTCAGTGCCCGGTCTGTGCCGAATTGTATAGTCATAGGCAGCTAACGTAAGTGCCCACCTCTGTATGTGGGCCGATGCATTCTCATTTATGGCCTTATTGTTGGCCAAAAGGGACGTTAGGGGTTTGTGATCTGTCTCCAGCTCAAATTACCTGGCAAACAGGTACTGGTGCATTTTTTTTACTGTATATACACATGCTAGCGCTTCCTTTTCTACCATCCCGTAGCCCCTTTCTGCCTGGGACAGACGTCTGGAGGCATAAGCTACCGGCTGTAACTGATCATTGGCATTCACATGCTGCAACACACACCCGACCCCATAGGACGACGCATCGCACGTTAAAATGAGTTTCTTACACGGGTCATATAACGTTAACAGTTTGTTGGAGCATAACAAATTGCGTGCTCTATAAAAAGCCCTTTCCTGGCTGTCCCCCCAGACTCAATCATGACCTTTGCATAGGAGCACGTGTAGCGGCTCTAACAGTGTGCTCAATTTGGGAAGAAAGGTACCAAAATAGTTCAGGAGCCCCAGGAACGCACGCACTCCATCGTGTTATGGGGTCTGGATGCTCGCTGGATCGCTTCCGTTTTGGACACAGTAGGTCTGATCCCGTCTGCTGCTACCCTCCTCCGGAGGAATTCTACCTCTGGAGCTAAGAAGACGCCACTTCGCCTTTTTCAGTCGCAGCCCTATCCGGTCCAGTCTGCGTAGCACCTCCTCCAGGTTGTGGAGGTGTTCTTCAGTATCGTGACCCGTGATGAGGATGTCGTCCTGAAAAACCACCGTCCTTGGAATCGACTTGAGGAGGTTTTCCATATTTCGCTGAAAGATCATGGCAGCCGAACGAATCCCGAACGGACATCTGTTATACTCAAATAACCCCTTGTGTGTCGTAATGGTGGTCAGCTTCTTCACTTGCCAGCTCCTGGGCCATGTAAGCTGAGGTCAGGTCCAATTTTGAAAAAAGTTTGCCACCGGATAGCGTCACAAAGAGGTCCTCCGCTCTCGGTAGCGATTACCAGTCTTGGAGTGACACCCGATGATGGTGGCCTTGTAATCGCCACATATTCTGACCGACCCATCCGCCTTGAGCACCGGCATGATCGGGCTCGTCCAGTCACTGAATTCGACTGGCGAGATGATGCCTTCCCTCAGCAGGCAGTCCAATTCGCCTTCTATCTTTTCCTGCATCACGTACGGCACCGCTCTGGCCTTGTGGTGTACTGGCCTGGCATCTGGGTTTATGTGAACCACTACCTTGGCCCCCATGAACGTGCTGATGCCGGGATGAAATAATGAGTCAAATTTGTCCTGGACCTGTGAGCATGATACTCGCTCCACAGAAGAAATTGCATTGACATCGCCCCATTTCCAGTTCATGACAGCAAGCCAACTCCTCCCCAGTAGTGCGGGACTGTCCCCCGGGACAATCCAGAGTGGCAACCTGTTCTCCGAATCTTTGTGGGTCACGACTACCGTGGCGCTGCCTAGCACCGGAATGATCTCCTTTGTATATGTCCGTAGCTGTGCGTCAATCGGCAATAATTTTGGCTTCCTGGCCTTGAACACCCACAACCTTTTGAACTGTTTGATACTCATCAGGGACTGGCTGGCCCCCGTGTCTAGCTCCATTAATACTGGGATGCCATTGAGGAGCACTTTCATCATTATCGGTGGCGTCCTAGTATATGAACTGTATATGTGCTCCACATGAACTCGCTGAACTTCAGCTTCCAGCGATTTCCCCAGTATTCATTTGGCCTTGTAGGGCTTACATCGGGCCCGTCCTCCTCGTACATCAACCTGGCTGCAGGCTTCCTGCACATATGCGCCAAGTGACCACTGACGTTGCAGTTCCTGCAGGTATATTGCTGATAACTGCAAGCTCTGGCTGGGTGTTTGCCTCTACCCCTCCAGCATGAGCTGGAGGCCCCCCATTGTTGGAAACAAAAGGTCCATTACCAGTCGATCGTCTCTGACTGTCTCTGTAACTGTCCTTAAGCACACCATTAACAGGTGTTGATGGCCCCATTACTGGCCGCATTGTCCATTACGATCGCATGAATCACCGTTCACCTAGCCATTGCCTCTGTTGAATTTCCCCCTTTGGTGGGACATGTCCAATTGCCCTTGTCTGCCTAGAGAACTGTGTGCCACATTAACAATGTTGACTCCCTGGTCGTTTGCCACATTTGAGCCAAGATTTTTGTCATACATCGTTCTGGTCTCTTCATCCTCTGAGATAAATGTCTGGGCTATCAGAGCCGCCACTTCCAAGGTCAAGTCTTTAGTCTCAATCAATTTCCTGAAAACCCCAGCGTGCCCGATGCCCCCAATAAAAAAGTCTCGCAGCATCTCCGCTCTGCATGCATCTGGGAACTTACATAAGCTCGTCAGTCGCCGGAGATCTGCCACGAAGTCTGGAACGCTTTGCCCTTCTCGCCGGTGCATGGAAAACCGGTGTCTCGCCATGTGCATGCTGCTCGCTGGTTTAAGGTGTTCCCCGATCAACTTACTGAGCTCTTCGAACGTTTTGTCTGCCGGCTTCTCTGGCACTAGAAGGTCCTTCATCAGGGAGTACGTTCTGGATCCACAAACCGTCAGGAGATGAGTCTGCGTTTGTCGGCCGAATCCTGTCCCAACCATTCCTTAGTGACAAAACTTTGCTGTAGTCTCTCAATAAAGTCATCCCAATCATCACCAACATAGTACCTCTCTTCTGTGCTGCTAGTCGCCATTCTCGCGTGGTTTAAATCCCAGTTTCTCGTTGCCAATGATATGTCCTTACTATACACTATAAATGCACACGAGGCCCATACTTGAGAGAAGGTCACTCTGTGACCAGTTACCTTTATTGCCAAGACCTCAAGTGATGAAGGTGGGTGGAGCTTCCCCTTTTATACCTGAAAGTCCAGGTTAGGAGTGTCTCCCACAAGTTCACCCCTTGTGGTCAATGTTCTCAAGGTGTACAACTTAGGTCAGCTTATACATGGGTTACAATGATAGTTGAATACATGACACCACCCATTTCATATCGCTCACGGTAACACCCAATTTCAAAAATGGAGACTAGCTGCCTTGAGAATGGGCGAGAAGCTGGCGATCTGAAAATCCATTTTTACCACCCACAGCGGAAATAATACCCATTTTTGGGTGATATGCACAAAAGTGTAAAATCTAGCCCTTAAAGTTTTCTTTAGCTTTTCACATAGTTGTATCTGCATTATATTTGCTGTATACCTGGTTGCTGATATTTACTGCTGCATATTTGCATTGCAAAATTCCTTTTCCCACTCTGCTATTGCTAACAGCAACCATAATATTTTGCATGGGAAAAATGTTTAGGAATTCCAATGGCAGTGTTATATTTAGATGGGGAGGAGGTAATAGTGTACAGGAAAAGATATTGTACCTCAGGGGTTTGGTATCCACTGGGCCTTGTCCCAGGATTCGAGTCTTCAGATCTGCCTTCACCATCGTCATGTTTTGAGATTTGATGTGATCATTTTTCCCACAAACAGGATTTGGGAAAAAATAGTTATGTTGAAGGGTTGTGCATTAATGCAACTTGTATTCACACCTGTTTATGAATGGCACTGAGACAAAAGATAGTTGAAATGGTTACCAGATAAGTTTTAATGTTATTTCCCCAAAGACTGCAAATGATAATCTGCCAGAGTTGGCAATCAATAAACGCTTCACACCCATTGAGTTGGGATTTCTTGGCTACTGGTGTTCAGCAGCAATTGTCTGACGTTGGCCCACCTTTAAGGTTGTGAACAGAGAGCTAAAAAGACAATTACAGGCGGTCAGGTTGTTAAAACTAAGTGGCAAGAGTAAGCTTTCAAGTAGCTCAGAAGGAGAATGCAGGAGGATAGTTTAGAGTTATGTTGTTCAAGTCAAGCAAGGTGATCCTTTGATATGGGGAGGTGTAGCATGCTCATGATTTTGTATTAATACATGAAGATAAGTTGCACTGATTGCATTAAATCATAACTGTTGCTCTATATGTTCCCCTGATGTGAAAAAAAGCAGTTTAACAATTTATATCTGGCTTTGTCTTACCAGTTGTTTTTTTAGCCCATCTGCAAAAATATTGAAGAGGCATGTTCAAAAAAAATACCTGATTTAGATCACAAGGGGGTACTCTTGTAACCCACGAGTATAACACTATTATATAATTGGTTATCTGTGTGAGCACAGATTCTCAGCCACTTATGAGACCAGTACTGTTGAAACTGAAGGGTAAGTCAATACTGGCTGCTACAGGACCAAAGATATCCACTGCAATCCTGGCTTGTTGAGAAACCCTGACACAGAGATGAAACACAATTAGTGAAATTCATGTCTGGACCCAATTTCTAGTGGCATTTATAGTTGAAATGCTGCAGCAGAGATGACATTGTTTGAACAGATTGGGTTGGGGGTGAAGGGAGAAATTATTGTTCAATAGCTTTGACAAGGTGTCCAAAATTATCTCCAACTGCTCTGAATTGCACAATTTTACCATTCAACGTGGGATAAACATGCAATAAAAAAAAGTAAAACCAATGCATTTCCCGCCAACTGTTTTGTGTATGTGCTCTTGCTGTTTCCCTCCCCAATATCTGCCCTAAGTCAACATAAGAACATAAGAAATAGGAGCAGGAGTAGGCCATTTGGCCCTTCGAGCCTGCTCCGCCATTTAATAAGATCATGGCTGATCTGATCATGGACTCAGCTCAACTTCCCTGCCATCTCCCCATAACCCTTTACTCCCTTATCGCTCAAAAATCTGACTATTTCCACCTTCAATATATTCAATGACCCAGCCTCCACAGCTCTCTGGGGCAGAAAATTCCACAAATTTACAACTCACTGAGAGAAGAACTTTCTCCTCATCTCAGTTTTAAATGGGCAGCCCCTTATTCTGAGACTATGGGCAAGAACCTCCACTTTTGTGCTTATCACCCAAAAATGGGCGTTGTTTCTGATGTGGGCATTAAAAAAGGGTTTTCAGATCACCGGCTTCTCACCCATTCTCAAAACATCTAGTTTACATTTTTGAAAATTGGCGTTACCGCGAGCGATATCAAATGGGCGGTAGTGTGAAATTTATTTGACCTCCTGCTGTAAAGTGTGGCCGTCCTTAGCAACGGCATGGCAACACTCCATTCCTGCGAGTCAGGAGGCGAAGGGTCATCATGATATGCGCAGAAGAGGAGACAGAGAGAAAGGGAGTTCAGAGGCACTGAAAGCGTGTGTGGCTGTGGTGTGTGCTTGTTTGGCTGTAGTGGGAGGAACGACAGAGATTCACCAGCAGCAAAAACCCTACTAAGCACCAAGAACATAGTTGGCACCGAGTTTTTGTCCAACAAATAAGATATAACATGGAAGGGATGGAGGAGGCCCTGGAGCTGGTAGCCAGGAACACTGGTGGCAGAGGGCTCCCAGTGGTCTCAGAGCGTGGCACTGCACCCCAAGGTGACGCATTGCCAACCACACTTGAGAGCTGGCGGCAACATCTTGCTTATGGCTTGGAGCACGTTCCCACCTTGGGACCGTCTTCTCCCGTATCCGTCCAAGCAGCGGTTCGGCCGTCATTCCCCCCCCCCCCCCCCCCGGCCCAATGAAGCATCGCCTGAGGACTACCTTGGCCAGGCAGCTTGGAGTCAGGAGGGGAAGGGGAAGGGGTCGAGGTGGGGAGGAGAAGCGGGGGTGGGGGGTGTGGGGGGTGGGTGGCAGGGTTGGTTTATACAGAAATACTGATGATTTCAGACCATTGTTAGGTTTAAAAGTTTTTTATTTAACAAAACCTTGCAGCACATTGGCTCAGATAGCTGCACCATTACACACTGGTGATTCCTTAACATCAAAGGGTATAATCACACTTAACTTCAATCAACTTAAATTTTAACTGTCACCAAGGTGCTGGCCGCCATTGATGTATCACCTGCATACCCAGCAGTGTAAATAACACCAACGTTCTTTAAGGCAAAGCGATCATTGATGAGCTCCTGACGTAAGGCTCTTACAGCTATCATGCCACCATGGGCCCTTTCATGCGGTCTACAGGAGGGTGGGGGCATGGCTTCAGTGTCAGCCTGATTGTCTGGCCCGATATCAGCATCCGGCTTCTCGTCCTCCTCTTCCTCTCTCTGGTGAGGTGGACTGTCAGACTCATCAGGCAATTCTTGTCCCCTCCTGATAGTCAAGTTATGTAGCATGGAGCACACCACCACAAATTGAGCTACCTGCTCAGAGTGGTATTGGAGCTCACTTCCTGAGTGGTCCAGGCATCTAAAGCACAGCTTCAGCACTCCAATGGTTTTTTCCACGATACTGTGAGTTGCTTTGTGGCTCTCGCTGTATCGCCTCTCGGCCTCGGTGTGGGTGTCACACAGGAGGGTTCATCAGCCAGGTGGCGAGGCCATATCCTTTGTCCTCAAGCATCCAGCATTGACCTTGTGGTTGATTGTTAAACAAGTCAGATACAGTGCTCTCACGCAGGATTGAGCATCATGGATGCTGCCCGGAAATTGAGCATTCACTGCCAGTATAATTTCCTGGTGGTCGACAACCAGTTGGACATTCAGGGAGTGGAATCCCTTGTGGTTCCTGAAAACCTCAGCATCCTGAAAAGGTGCCTGCATTGCGATATGCATACAGTTTATTGCTCCCTGCACTTGGGGAAGTTTGCAATTCCGGAGAATCCTGGAGCCCTCTCACTCCGTGCCTCCCTAGTCATAGGGAAGCTGATCAAGTCCCTCCTGCATGCGTACAGGGCTTCAGTGACCTATCTAATGCAGCGACGTGTGGCATGCTGACAAAATCCGCAAATGTCGTCAGCTGTGGCCTGAAAAGAACCCGAGCCATAGAACGACAGTGCCGTGGTGACTTTGACCTCGACGGACAGTGCAGTACTGATAGTGCTGGCAGGCTGCAGATCTGCCTTTATCAGCTGGCATACCTCAGTGATAACCTTTTTGTGGACGCGCCATCTCCAAAGGTAGGTTGTGTCGGGCAAGTTGAAGTAAGAATGCTTCTCCTTGTACTTGTGGGGTGTATAACGTCTGGTCCTCCTCATCAGTCTGGTACGTCTTACATTGGGCACACAATGCCGTGGAGCTTTCCTTCGGCTATCTCGAATCTGCTACATGTATTTGGTCACCAAGAGAGGGTGAGAAAGGACAGGCCATTGCAGTAGCTCTCTGTTTTCCACCGATTGCTCACAAACAAGGAATGTCTCGACGAACACACATCTTAAATTAATATCGGTCATAGTGTGGTCAAGGTGTCTTTAGAGATGCTCACATCAACTCCAATGTCCTGCAGAGTACATCCGAACTCCGGCGAGGTTGAAGCACAGCAGCCTTTTAAAGGACATGACATGTGATCTACAACATGGCGTCCATAACGCTGTGATTAGTTCCGGTTAGTTCCACTTTTTGTGGGTTTTTTTTGGGTGAGTGATATTGTGGGCAGCATGTGTGCGAGGTGGTGAAATTGACGATGGGCGATCTCATGGCTGCTAGTTTGGGTAAATATGCTCTTCACAACAAAAAACAGTGGGTGGGCGTTAATATTGAATCTCGGCGTTAATTCCGTGCAGAAATAATGCTGGGCAATATTATGGGCATTGAATTCACCCATTCTGCTGATTCTGCCCCAAAAAAGTGGGCGGGCAGTAATATTTTCTCTCGGCGTTAAGCATGTGGGGAAAGTAACGCTCGGCGAAAAGTTTCCAAAAAATGCCCGCCAGTTTCCATTTTGTGCCAAAATGGACGATACATGGACGTTATACGTCATTTCAGCGGTAACATGGACGTTAAGTGGGCGTTAAGTATGCAAAAAAATGTGGAGGTACTAACCCTAGTTTGAGTTTCCCCTATGAGTGGAAATATCCTCTCTGCATCCACTTTGTCAAGCCCCCTCATTATCTTATATGTTTTAATAAGATTACATCTCATTTTTGTGAACTCCAGGCCCAACTTGCTCAACATTTCTTCATAAGTCAACCTCTTCATCTCAGGAATCAACCAAGTGAACCTTCTCTGAACTGCCTCCAATGAAAGTACATCCCTTCTTAAATAAGGAGACCAAAACTGAACACAGTACTCTAGGTGTGGCCTCGACAATCCCTATATAGTTACAGCAGGACTTCCCTACTTTTACACTCTTACCCCCTTGCAATAAAGGCCAACATTCTATTTGCCTTCCTGATTACTTGCTGTACCTGCAACTAACGTTTTGTGTTTCATGCACAAGGACCCCCAGGTCCTTCTGTACTGCAGCACTTTGCAATTTTTTGCCATTTAAATTATAATTTGCTTTTCTATTTTTTCTGCCAAAGTGGATAACCTCAAATTTTCCCACATTATACTCCATCTGCCAAATTTTTGCCCACTCACTTAGTCTGTCAATATCCTTTTGCATATTTCTTGTGTCCTCCTCACAATTTGCTTTCCCAGCCATCGTTGCGTCATCGGCAAACTTGACTACATTACACTCAGTCCCTTCATCCAAGTCATTAATATAGATTGTAAATAGTTGAGGATCCAGCACTGATCCCTGCCGCACCTCACTAGTTACTGTTTGCCAAATGGAAAATGACCCATTTATCTCTACTCTCTGTTTTCTGGTAGTTAGCCAATCCTCTCTCCATGCTAATATATTACCCCCAACCGCGTGAACTTTTATCTTGTGCAGTAACCTTTTATGTGGCACCTTGTCAAATGCCTTCTGGAAATCCAAATACACCACATCCACTGGTTTCCTCTTTTCCACCCTGCTCGTTACATCCTCAATGTACTGCAGCAAATTTGTCAAACATGTTTTCCCTTTCATGAAACCATGCTGACTCTGCTTGATTCAATTATACTTTTCCAAATGTCCCGCTACTGCTTCCTTAATAATGGACTCCAACATTTTCCCAATGATAGATATCAGGCTAACTGGTCTATAGTTTCCTGTTTTTTATCGACCTCCTTTTTTAAATAGGGATGTTACATTTGCGGTTTTCCAATTTACTGGGACCTCCCCAGAATCCAGGGAATTTTGGTAGATTACAACCAATGCATCCACTATCTCTGCAGCCACTTCTTTTAAGACCCTAGCATGTAAGCCATCAGATTCAGGGGACTTGTCTGCCTTTCGTCCCATTATTTTATCGAGTACAACTTCATTAGTGATAGTGATTGTATTAAGTTCCTCACTCCCTATGGCTCCTTGATTATCAACTATTGGGATGCTTTTAGTGTCTTCTACCTTGAAGAACGATACAAAATATTTGTTCAATGTCTCTGCCATTTCCCTGTTCTCCATTATTAATTGGGTATGTGGGGTCTATTCTTGTGCCCCCCTATAATTGCTACAGTGGGGGAGTAAATGAAGAAGCAACTTGCTGGTTATCAGTGGGAGCCTTGTGACCTGACTGTGGCACAGTACCTCTTCAGACTGAATCAAGAGAGTTTCTGATGGAACTGCATCTGCGCTTTAGATTTCTATCCATGGTGGGGGTAGGAGAGAGGGAGGGTGAGGAGATGCCCATGGAGCAACCATTGGCTCGGCTCTCGCTGAACCGGGGCGGGACCGGTGTCCTAGCGGAAAAGGTAAATAAGAAGGTGGCAAAGTCTTTAAACTAGTAAGATGGGGGGGAGAGATCTACAAGAAATTTAACCAGCCTAAATATAAACAAAACAGAAAAAGAGAGCAGAGGAAAGAATAAAGTAAGGGAAGGCATTGATGACAAGGGAATAAATAGAGTTATCAAACAGGAGTCTAAAAAGATGGTTAAACATAATTGGGTTGGAAATTCATCATAATACCGCCCACTACTGCCCACTTACCGCCCAGAAATGCGAATTTGATCAAATAAAAATCAATTACTGCCCACTTACTGCCCACTGGCGGTAAATTCATCAGCTATAGAAACATAGAAAATAGGTGCAGGAGTAGGCCATTCGGCCCTTCGAGCCTGCACTGCCATTCAATAAGATCATGGCTGATCATTCCCTCAGTACCCCTTTCCTGCTTTCTCTCCATACCACTTGATCCCTTTAGCCGTAAGGGCCATATCTAACTCCCTCTTGATTATATCCAATGAACTGGCAACAACAACTCTCTGTGGCAGGGAATTCCACAGGTTAACAACTCTCTGAGTGAAGAAGTTTCTCCTCATCTCAGTCCTAAATGGCCTACCCCTTATCCCGTGGTTCTGGACTTCCGCAACATCGGGAACATTCTACCCGCATTTAACCTATCCAGATCCATCAGAATCTCATACATTCCTATGAGAGCCCCTCTCATCCTTCTAAACTCCAGTGAATAAAGGCCCAGTTGGTCCAGTCTCTCCTCATATGTCAGTCCATCCATCCCTGGAATCAGTCTGGTGAACCTTCGCTGCACTCCCTCAATAGCAAGAACGTCCTTCCTCAGATTGGGAGACCATAATTGAACACAATATTCCAGGTGAGGCCTCACCAAGACCCTGTACAACTGCAGTAAGACCTCCTTGCTCCTATACTCAAATCCCCTAGCTATGAAGGCCAACATACCATTTGCCTTCTTCACTGCCTGCTGTACCTGCATGCCAACTTTCAATGACTGATGAACCATGACACCCAGGTCTCGTTGCATCTCCCCTTTTCCTAATCTGCCACCATTCAGATAATATTCTGCCTTCGTGTTTTTGCCCCCAAAGTGGATAACCTCACATTTATCCACATTATACTGCATCTGCCATGCATTTGCCCACTCACCTAATCTGTCTAAGTCACCCTGCAGCCTCTTAGCGTCCTCCTCACAGCTCACACCGCCACCCAGTTTAGTGTCATCTGCAAACTTGGAGATATTACACTCAATTCCTTCATCTAAATCGTTAATGTATATTGTAAAGAGCTGGGGTCCCAGCACTGAGCCCTGCGGCACTCCACTAGTCACTGCCGGCCATTCTGAAAAGGACCCGTTTATCCCGACTCTCTGCTTCCTGTCTGCCAACCAGTTCTCTATCCACGTCAGTACATTACCCCCAATACCATGTGCTTTGATTTTGCACACCAATCTCGTGTGCGGGACCTTGTCAAAAGCCTTTTGAAAGTCCAAATACACCACATCCACTGGTTCTCCCTTGTCCACTCTGCTAGTTACATCCTCAACAAATTCCAGAAAATTCGTCATGCATGATTTCCCTTTCATAAATCCATGCTGACTTGGACCGATCCTATCACTGCTTTTCAAATGCGCTGCTATTTCATCCTTAATGATTGATTCCAACATTCTCACCACTACTGATGTCAGGCTAAACGGTCTATAATTACCCGTTTTCTCTCTCCCTGCTTTTTTTAAAAGTGGTGTTACATTATCTACCCTCTAGTCCAGAGGAACTGATCCAGAATCGATAGACTGTTGGAAAATGATCACCAATGCATCCACTATTTCTAAGGCCACTTCCTTAAGTACTCTGGGATGCAGACTATCAGGCCCCGGAGATCTATCGGCCTTCAATCTCATCAATTTCCCGAACACAATTTCCCGACTAATAAGGATATCCTTCAGTTCCTCCTTCTCACTAGACCCACTCTTTGTTCCCCATTATAACTTCATCTGAATCCGACTGCAAGGGACCTACATTTGTCTTCACTAATCTTTTTCTCTTCACATATTTAGAGAAGCTTTTGCAGTCAGTTTTTATATTCCCTGCAAGCTTCCTCTCGTACTCTATTTCCCCCCTCTTAATTAAACCCTTAGTCCTCTTCTGTTGAATTCTAAATTTCTCCCAGTCCTCAGGTTTGTTGCTTTTTCTAGCCAATTTATATGCCTCTTCCTTGGTTTTAACACTACCCTTAATTTCCCTTGTTAGCCTCAGTTGAGCCACCTTCCCCGTTTTATTTTTACTCCAGACTGGGATGTACAATTGCTGAAGTTCATCTATGTGATCTTTAAATGTTTGCCATTGCTTATCCACTGTCAACCCTTTAAGTGTCCTTTGCCAGTCTATTCCAGCCAATTCACACCTCATACCATCGAAGTTACCTTTCCTTAAGTTCAGAACCGTAGTTTCCAAATTAACTGTGTCACTCTCCATCTTAAGAAAGAATTCTACCATATTAGGGTCACTCTTCCCCAAGGGGCCTCGCACAACAAGTTTGCTAATTAGTCCCTTCTCATTACACATCACCCAGTCTAGGATGGCCAGTTCTCTAGTTGGTTCCACGACATATTGGTCTGGAAAACCATCCCTAATACACTGCAGGAAATCCTCCTCCACCGCATTGATACCAGTTTGGTTAGCCCAGTCAATATGTAGATTAAAGTCGCCCATGATAACTGCTGTACCTTTATTGCACACATCCATTATTTCTTGTTTGATGCTGTCCCCAACCTCACTACTACTGTTTTTTGCCCTTTGGTATTTCGCAGCTCCACCCATACCGATTCCACATTATCCAGGCTAATGTCCCTCCTTACTATTGAATTAATTTCCTCTTCAACCAGCAACGCCACCCTGCCTCCTTTTCCTCTCTGTCTATCCTTCCTAAATGTTGAATACCCCTGGATGTTGAGTTCCCAGCCTTGGTCACCCTGGACCATGTCTTCGTAATGCCAATTACATCATATCCGTTAACTGCTATCTGCGCAGTTAATTCATCCAACTTATTCCGAATGCTTCTCACATTGAGGCACAGAGCCTTCAGGCTTGTCTTTTTAACACACTTTGCCCCTTTAGAATTTTG
This sequence comes from Pristiophorus japonicus, assembly GCF_044704955.1. Lineage (NCBI taxonomy): Eukaryota > Metazoa > Chordata > Chondrichthyes > Pristiophoridae > Pristiophorus > Pristiophorus japonicus. The sequence continues at coordinate 227,719,509 of NC_091980.1, forward strand.
CTGTAATGTGGCCCTTTTTGTTTTTTGCCTTGGGTTTCTCGGCCCTCCAATTTTACGATTCTCCTTTCTATCTTTTGCTTCTGCCCCCATTTTATTTCCCTCTGTCTCCCTGCATAGGTTCCCATCTCCCTGCCATGTTAGTTTAACTCCTCCCCAACAGCACTAGCAACCACTCCACTTTAAACATCGGTTCCGATCCTGCCCAGGTGTAAACTGTCCGGTTTGTACTGGTCCCACCTCCCCCAGAACCGGTTCCAATGCCCCAGGAATTTGAATCCCTCCCTTCTGCATCACTCCTCAAGCCACATATTTACCACCGGCGGTAGTGCATACAGCCTGCTCATCGGAGAAAGCCCCAAAAATGCAAATTTGATCACTAAGATCCATTTACTGCCCGCCTTAAATACAGTCCTGAAAAGTAAGGTCTTATTTGATCTTAGCCGATCTTAAGTGGATGGTACGGACTCTTCTCATGAAAAAGTTCCTCAGATCTACTTTCAATTACACACTCTCAGCCGTTCCAACACAGTCCAGTTGAGATCAATAATTTTATTTTGCCAATCTCCAGCCCACTCCCCCAGCCCCTTGTGGTCCTGTTCTCCACCCTCACTCACCGTTCCCCCTTCCCACTACCTCAGCCCCCTGTGGACCTGAGCTCCACACTCACTCACCAATCCCCAACCCACTCCCCCAACAATAACTTCAATAACCTTAATAAAAAATTGTGCTTGTGCATTTTTTTTTTAAATCGCACATACGCAGAACTCGGCCTCCGATCTTTGCCGAGTCTAATGGCCTGCACTTCCCACTGCCGCCCGCTACATTTCCATCAAAGTCACGCTGGAGGATCGCAGCGACAGCAGGCAGTGAAAAATCACGGACCCCCAAATAGCGCTGAGAAACAGGTGCCAGCAGGACATCATCAATTTCACTCCCTATGTGAGAGGAAATCCTATTAAAAATGAGTTAAACTGTCTGTACAGACCACCTAATAGTGGAAGGGAGGTGGATGAAGAAATATGCAGACAAATTAGGGAACTGAGTAAAAATCATCGAATAATAATCATGGAGGATTTCAATTACCCTAATATTAATTGGACAGAAGAGGTAGGTAAAGGAGGATAAGGGAACAGAGTTCCTACACTGTGTACAAGACTACTTTCTAACCTAATATGTAAAAACCTCAACAAGGGAGGATTCACTATTGGATCTAGAAATGGAGAATGAACAAGAGCAGATAAAAGAAGTAAAGCGAGGGTAACATCTAGGTAATAGTGACCATAATATAATACACTTTAAGATAATAATTGAGAAGGACATACGTATGACAAAAACCAGGTTAATAGATTGGAGAAAAGCTGATTTTGATCAACTGAGAATAGAACTTGGGAAAATAAAATGGGCAACAATAGCGGCAACAATGTAGAACAGCAATGGGAAACATTTAAAACAATGTTCAATGGAGTGCAGGAACAATATATTCTGCTAAAAGGAAAGAATAAACTAAACACTAATAAGAATCCGTGGGCTGGAAATTCGGTTGTGCAGTGCCTCTGTTAGCGCCCCGGATGGGCAATACTGCGTGTGGAATTGCTTAGCGCCTGGCTGCACTGCTTGCAGCGCCTCGCCGGGACATTTGATGTCGGTTTTGCGGCGGCACCAAACACTACCGCTCGCTCGTTACTTTCATTCAGATCATGATATCAGTCATCGTGCAACATCCCTCTAATGGCCCGCTCGCAAAATTAGGTGCGTCCGCCCCCATTTGGAGTCTGCCCCCAATCACGTCAGGGAAACCAAGCAGTTCCATGGTCTGTTTGCACAGCATGCAGCCTATTTAAAGGGAAGGAGGAGGATCATAAATCAGAGGGCACATTGAACGCAACGTTTCCGCACGGCACGCAGCGTGAAACTCTGACTTTAAACCGTAAAAATGATTTGCCATTACAGGGTCCTTACAGCTTGAGTGAAATAATTTAATGGGTGCATTACTAGTTCACCAGCGTCACCTATTCCATGCTCTGATTAGGCGGTGTGAAGGTAGAAGGGCTGTTGGCAATGCACAGCCACGAATGAGGAGAGACCATGGATGTCTGAACAGGTGGCCTTCCCCCCCCCCACGAGGTTGCAGGCAGCAACGCTCATACCGCCACCTCTTTGAGGAACAGTGTGTGAGAAGGATGTGCTTCCAAAAAGAAATACTGAAAGAGATATGTCATCTCCTGCAGGCAAACCTACAGCCTCATATCTGGAGCAGAACAAAGAACCGGAAATAAAAATAGAAAATGCTGGAAATCTCAGCGGGTCAGGCAGCATAAGAACATAAGAACATAATAAATAAGAACAGGAGTAGGTCATACGGCCCCTCGAGCCTGCTCCGCCATTCAATAAGATCATGGCTGATTTGATCATGGACTCAGCTCCACTTCCCCACCCACTCCCCATAACCCCTTATCGTTTAAGAAACTGTCTATTTCTGTCTTAAATTTATTCAATATCCCAGCTTCCACAGTTCTCTAAGGCAGGGAATTCCACAGATTTACAACCCTCTGAGAGAAGAAATTTCTCCTCATCTCTGTTTTAAATGGGCAGCCCCTTATTCTAAAATCATGCCCTCTCGTTCTAGTCTCCCCCATCAGTGGAAACATCCTCTCTGCATCCACCTTATCAAGCCCCCTCATAACCTTATGCTTTTCAATAAGATCACCTCTCATTCTTCTGAATTCCAATGAGTAGAGGACCAAACTATTCAACCCTTCCTCATAAGTCAACCCCCTCATCCCTGGAATCAACCTAATGAACCTTCTCTGAACTGCCTCCAAAGCAAGTATATTCTTTCGTAAATATGGAAACCAAAACTGCACGTAGTATTCCAGGTGTGGCCTCACCAATACCTTATATAGCTGTAGCAAGACTTCCTTGCTTTTATACTCCATCCCCTTTGCAATAAAGGCCAAGATTCCATTGGCCTTCCTGATCACTTGCCGTAGCTGCATACTATCCTTTTGCATTTCATGCACAAGTACCCCCAGGTCCCGCTGTACTGCGGCACTTTGCAATCTTTCTCCATTTAAATAATAACTTGCTCTTTGATTTTTGCTGCCAAAGTGCATGAGCTCACACTTTCGAACATTATACTCCATCTTCAAATTTTTGCCCACTCACTTAGCCTGTCTATGTCCTTTTGCAGAGTTTTTGTTTCCTCCTCACACATTGCTTTTCCTCCCATTTTTGTATCGTCAGCAAACTTGGCTACGTTACACTCAGTCCCGTCTTCCAAGTCGTTAACATAAATTGTAAATAGTCAGGGTTCCAGCACCAATCCCTGCGGCACCCCACTAGTTACTGGTTGTCCACCAGAGAATGAACCATTTATCCCGACTCTCTGTTTTTTGTTAGTTAGCCAATCCTCTATTCGTGCTTATATATTACCCCCAACCGCGTGAACTTTTATCTTGTGCAGTAACCTTTTATGTGTGACCTGGTTAAATGTCTTCTGGAAGTCCAAATACACCACATCCACTGGTTCCCTTTTATCCACCCTGTTCGTTACATCCTCAAAGAATTCCGGAAAATTTGTCAAACATGACTTCTCCTTCATAAATCCATGTTGACTCTGCCTGACCGAATTTTGCTTTTCCAAATGTCCTGCTACTGCTTCTTTAATAATGGACTCCAACATTTTTCCAACCACAAATGGTAGGCTAACTGGATTTTCCAATCTGCTGGGACCTCCCTAGAATCCAGGGAATTTTGGTAAATTACAACCAATGCATCCACAATCCCTGCTGCTACTTCTCTTAAGACCCTAGAATGCAAGCCATCAGGTCCAGGGATTTTTCTGCCTTTAGTCCCATTATCTTACTGAGTACCACCTCCTTAGTGATTGTGATTGTGTTAAGTTCCTCCCCTCCTATAGCCCCTTGGCTATCCACTGTTGGAATGTTGTTAGTGTCCTCGACCGTAAAGACTGATACAAAATACTTGTTCAGAGTTTCTGCCATCTCCATGTTCCCTATTACTAATTCCCTGGTCTCATCCTCTAAGAGACCAACATTTACTTTAGCCACGCTTTTCCTTTTTATATACCAATAGAAACTCTTGCTATCTGTTTTTATATTTCGTGCTAGTTTACTTTCATATTCTATCTTCCCTTTCTTAATCATTTTTTTAGTCGTTCTTTGCTGGCTTTTAAAAGCTTCCCAGTCTTCTGTCCTCCCACTCGTTTTGACCACTTTGTATGTCCTTGTTTTTACTTGCATACCATCCTTTATTTCCTTAGTTAGCCACAGATGGCTATCTTTTCTCTTACACCCTTTCCTCTTCACTGGAATGCATTTTTCTTGAGAGTTGTGAAATATCTCCTTAAATGTACACAACTGTTCATCAACTGTCCTACACTTTAATCTATTTTCCCAGTCCACTTTACCCAACTATGCCCTCTTACCTCCTTTATTTAAGCTTAGTACGCTGGTTAGAGATCCAACTTTCTCACCTGCCATCTGGATTTGAAACTCAATCATGCTATGATCACTCATTCCGAGGGAATCCTTTACTAGGAGATTGTTTAGTAATCCTGCCTCATTACAGAGGACCAGATCTAAGATAGCCAGCCCCCTAGTTGATTCTGTTACATACTACTCAAGGAATCCGTCCCTTATGCATTCTAAGAACTCCTTCTCAATCAATATGGAGGTTAAAATCACCCATGATTATTGCTGTTCCCTATTACAAGCCCCCATTATGTCCTGGTTTATGCTCTGACCCACAGAGATGCTACTGTTAGGGGGCCTTTAGTCTACGCCCACCAGTGACTTTTTCCCCTTATTGTTCCTTATCTCCACCCAAACTGTTTCAACACCCTTATCATTTGAGCCAATATCGTTTCTTACTATTGCAGTGATTCCATCCTTTATCAATCGAGCTACCCCACCTCCTTTTCCTTTCTGTCTGTCCTTCCGGATTGTCAAGTATCCCTGAATATTTAATTCCCAGTCCTGGTCACCTTGCAGCCACATCTCTGTAATGGCTATCAGATCATACCCATTTGTCTCAATTTATGCCGTCAACTCATCTATTTTGTTGCAAATGCTACGTGCATTTAGACAAAGTGTCTTTAAGTTTGTTTTTTTACCCTTTTTTCCTCTTTGTCTCCTCTCTCAAACTTGCTTTCTTTATTTTTGCTTTCTAATTCCAGTTTTACTCCCCTCCCTACTGAATCTATTTTCAGGTTCCCATCCCCCTGCCAAGCTAGTTTAAACCCTCCCCAACAGCACTCGCAAATCCCCCCGTGTGGATATTGGTCCCGGCTCTGTTGAGGTGCAACCCGTCCGGCTTGTACAGGTCCCACCTCCCCCAGAAGCGGTCTCAATGTCTCAGGAAACTAAAGCCCTCCCGCCTGCACCATTCTCCAGCCACGTATTCATCTGCTCTATCCTTCTATTTCTGTACTCACTAGCTCGTCGCACCGGGAGTAATCCGGAGATTACTACCATTGAGGTCCTGCTTTTCAATCTCTCTCTTAGTTCCCTAAACTCTGCCTGCAAGACCTCATCCCTCTTCCTACCTATATCATTGGTACTGATGTGGACCACGGCCTCTGGCTGTTCACCCTCTCCCCCCAGAATGCCCTGCAGCCATTCAGTGACATCCTTGACCCTGGCACCAGGGAGGCAACATACCATCCTGGAGTCACGTCTGCGGCCGCAGAAATGCCTGTCTGCTTCCCTGACTATTGAATTTGCTACCAATATAGTTCTTCCATTCTTTTTCCTCCCCCCCCCCGCCATGCAGCTGAGCCACCTGTGGTGCCGTGGACTTGGCTCTGGCTGCACTCCCCAGAGGACAAGGGGAACCCTGTCGTGGTTCTGAGAGGGAGGGGAAGGGGTGAGAGCAGAGGTGCAGGAAATAGAACGGACACGGTCGAGGGCCATGTTAGCCACGGCGGAGGGGAATCCTCGGTTGAGGAAAAAAGGAAGATATGTCAGAGGCACAAGTGTGAAAGGTGGCCTCATCAGAGCAGATGCGGCGGAGATGGAGAAACTGGGAGACTAGAATGAAGTCCTTACAGGAAGCAGGGTGGGAGGAAGTGTAGTCCAGGTAGCTGTGGGAGTCAGTGGGCTTATGTTGTCTATCCCCAGAAATGGAGTCAGAGAAGTCAAGGAAGGGAAGGGAAGAGTCGGAGGTGGACCATGTGAAGATGAGGAAAGGGTGGAAATTGGATGCAAAGTGAAGGAAATTTTCAAGTTCAGGGGCAAGAACAGAAAATGGCACCAATACAGTCATCAATATACCGGAAAAAGAGGTGAGGGATGGGACCTGAGTAGGACTGGAACAAAGAATGTTTCATATATCCCACGAAAAGGCAGGCATAGCTAGGACCCATGCAGGTTCCCATAGCAACATCTTTTATTTAGAGGAAGTGAGAGGAGTTAAAGGAGAAGTTGTTCAATGTGAGAACAAGTTCAGCCAGGAGGAGGGGGGTAGTGATGGATGGGGACTGGTTGGGCCTCTGCTCAAGGAAGAAGCAGAGCACCCTTAGGCCACCCTGGTGGGGGTTAGAAGTGTAGAGGGATTGGATGTCCATGGTGAAAAGGCGAAGGTTGGGGCTTTCAAAGCAACCAGAGCCTGGCGAGGCCCCAAATGGCCATTCACAGCAGGAGGAACACCATCCATCGTGGAGGCAGTGTGGCAATGCTGCCGGTGCAAGAGCCACACGTCAATGGCCCATAATGCATCGGGTCTCTTGAATGGAGGAAGCTGAGGGATGCAACGCATACTGACCGCACAATATGCCACAATAATGGCACATCTCTGTTAAAAGTCCACAATCGGACATAAAACGCCAATGCAAAATGGTCAAAGTAAAATTTTATTGACCACACCAACGTAGTCACCTCAAACACCACAAACAAACCCCGTCCACAGCAAGTAACAAAACAAAACACAACGTCCCGTTGAAACAGCATCAAACACTATGGGGTTGAATTTCGATTGTCGAGCACCTCAGTTAGCGGCCAGGAAGGGCGTTAATGTGAGCGTAGTAGCTTATTAACCAGGCGTGCAGCTTGAGGTTTATTGGCGGTGCCAAATGCGAGCGCCTGGCTGCAGACAATCACTCCGATCATGATGTCGGTCCTGGTGCAACGCCCACACTTGTGGCCCCCCTCATTAATTAGCTGCGGCCGTCTAATAATAACTGTGGTGTCCCTGCATCCTACTACAAACTCACACGAGGCATGTACTGCAGACACAGTCACTACGTGACCTTAACCTTTATTTCCAGGACCAAGGAGTGCTGACCCTGGGTGGGACCTCCCCTTTTATACCTGGAAACCCAGGTGAAAAGTGTCTCCCACAAGTTCACCCCTTGTGATCAGGGTGTGCATTTCTAGGATATAAGCGCAATGTACAGGAGTTGCATGAAGGTTACAGTTACATGAAGATTACCGTTGCATGATGGTTACATACATGACAATAACATCTGGAAAAATAGTCGGTACAACCTTCCATAGTCGTTAACTGGTGGCTATTTAAAGGGATGCGGAATCGTTTCCCTCAGAGGTCACAGTCAGTGCAACGTTTACAGAGAGCACGGTGCGTGAGCCTCCGAGTTTGCAGTGGCAGACAGACCTAACAGTGCAGCTTGATAACAAGTGAAGTTGAAAACTTTAATGGGTGCATTACTATGCCGCCAGCATCACATTCTACATGCTCTAGTAAGGCGGCGTCAAGATAGAAGAGATGTTGGCCATGTCGGTGGGTGAAGGAGGTGAACCCCTAGATGTCGCGGTAGTAGGCCTTACCCACCATGGGTTTACCGGCAGCCACAATCATATCTGGACCTGTCGGAGGTGCAATGTGTCAGAAGGCTGCACTTTTGGAAGGAGGTCATTCCAGAGATATGCCATCATCTGCAGGTAGATCTGCAGCCTCACATCGGCACCAGGACAGTGCTGCTTGTCACAGTGAAGTCACGGTGGCACTCACCCTCTAAGCCCCCGGCTCCTTCCAGGCTGCATCAGGGGAGATATGTAGCATCTCACAATTCGCAGCTTGTCGCTGCATCCGCGATGTTACACAAGCTCTCTACACGCGCAGAATGGAATTCATTAACTTCCCGATCACCAGGAAGAAACAGAATGAGCGCGCATGTGGGTTTGCCAGGTTAGCGGGCTTCTCGAGGGTTCAAAGAGCAATTGACTGCATGCACATGGCCTTGCGAGCACCATTCAAGAATGCAGAGGTATTCAGAAACAGAGATACCACTCCCTTGTTGTGCAGCTGGTGTGCGACCACACGCAACGCATCCTTGCAGTCAATGTTCGCTATCCTGGAAGTGCACATGATGCGTTTATCCTCCGGGAGAGCACTAAGCCTTGACTGTTTCAGCCACCACGGGAAGGCCGAGGCTGGCTGCTCAGGGACAAAGGATACGGCCTGGCCACCTGGCTATGACCCCCATTTGCAACCCCACCACAGAGCCAGAGGAACACTACAATGAGAGCCTTGTCGCCATCCACAACATCATCGAGCAGATTTTTGGGCTGCTGAAGCAGTGATTCTGATGCCTGGACCGCTCTGGAAGCACCTTCAGTACTCCCCTCACCAGGTCTCACTCTTCATTGTGGTGTACTGCATGCTACACAACTTCATCATGAGGGCACAGGTGTTGCCAGTGGGGATCGCAGGCCCACCTCAGGAAAAGGAGCTGGAGGAGGAGGAGGAGGAGGGAGAGGAACAGGAGCCTGGCGAGGTTCTGAATGTCCAGCAAGATGACGAGGACCAGCAGCAATCACAGAGGAGGCAGCGTGCCAATGGTGCTGGTGCAAGGGCCACTTGGCAGCAGCTCATAAGGGAGCTCTTTGCTTAACTGGAGAAAGCTTAGTGATGCAGTTAATAATGAGCGCACATTGTGCAACGATAATACCACATCTCCATCACAAGTCCACAGTCATACACCAGAGGCTGAAAGAAACGGACAAAGTAACATTTTATTTATTTACATCCCTCAAACAACCCCAAAAACCCCACACCCACAAATAATAAAAGCTGGAGCTACCGCCCCTTCAAACACCAGAATACATAATAACCATCAACAACATATGTACAAACGCCCCTGCCAGTTCTCATTCCGCAACAGTATTCATGTGCAATCTTAGCCACAGCACCTTACAACAATAGCAGGCATGCAAGAACATCAAAGAGATTTTCACAACCATTAATAGTCAACAGTGACATATTCCCAGGGGGACAGATGTGTTTAGAGCGGCTTCCGCAGGCATTTGCCTCACCTCCCTCCCACGCCTAAGACTGCTCCTCAATGTGGCCTCAGTGCCTGCAGAAAGTCGGTTTGAGGGCTGCACTGTGTTTGAGGGAGACAAGACAGATGGCTTAGGAGAGCACCCTGGACCAGCTGTGGGCCTGGAAGGCCCAGCTACTGACTGTACCACCTCAAAATGGGCAGCAGCAGTCTCGGGTGGCTGGGGTGTAGGCCATTGCAGTTATAAAGATGGAATGGCGGTGATGGGAGCCGGAATGCTGTCATCCTGAGGAAGGACAGCACCTTCCATTTCCAGCGGCCCACTTCTACTCCACGGTGGGGCGGGGGGGCGGGGGTGTCAGAGCAGCAGGAGAAATGTGTGCGAGCACAGATTGCTGCCCTGCTGCGGCACCGTCAGTTCCCCATTGGACTGTGGGGAACACAGAGAGGATGGTAGCAGAGAGTGTGTGCATGGCATCACTCTGCGACTGACTCAGACCACACTGAGTCTGAAACGCAGCAGTCTGTGAGTTCATGCCAGCAATCATTGACAGCATCACATCACAAAGTCCTTGCTGCCACATCAACCATGGCATGTCCCATCCCCTTTGGGACTCCACTCTCCCTCGCTGGGCCCATCTCCCTCTGTAAGCGGGCAAGGATGGGCTCGTTGGACTCTTGAGTGACATGGTCAATACATCCGTGCTCTGCGGGATCTTCTCCAATGCACCCATGAGCTCGTGATGCATTTGCATGGTTCCCCTGGACATAATCTTTAAGCCCAGGTCCATGTCTGACTGCCTGTCAGCGGGACTCCTGAGCCGACTCACCCTCCGGGGATCTGGCCTCCGAGCTTCCCCTCGCGCTCTGCGTTGCTGAAGGCCACTGGGACCAGGAGCCTCAGAGTCCTCAAACCCACAAATTCAGGCTGCTCCCCACTCGGTAGGACTGATGGGGTGTCCCGCTCAGTGATCAAACTGTCGGCCCCTCCCTCGATATCGCTCCCCTTGGCCAATGTAGAAGCATCAAGGGCAGGCTGCCGCGCTTCTGGCTGATCATCTGTAAGCACAAAGCAACGGACGTGTGATTAGCTGCAAGGGAGGGATTAGGAAGATAAGAGGAAAGTGGCCTTGGACATTTATATGTAAAGGGGGCAGGCCACTTGATATCAGGGTTCACGGAACTCACATAAATCGCAAACGGCAGTCACATACCGTCATTCTCTATAGGGAGCTCTGCCTCGCCCAGGATGGCGGACACTCACTCCTCGACCTGACTGAGGTCCTGTAGATCAGGCCCGCCACCTCCGGTGTGCTGTTGCTCCTGACGATGATGCGCCAATTTCGCCTGCAATAAGAAAAAGAAGAAGGTGTAAGTGAGGGTGCAGCTCAACGTGCGCTACATGTACCTTCTATAGTAGAGTAGCTCTCACTGTCTGAAAGTGTAAAGATGTCCATAATAATCTGCATGGCTGTGCAGAGTTCATGTGGGAAAGGTGGGATGAGGTGAGAGCCACCTACAACTGTGGTTCAGGGTGACATTTTGCAAAAGCATATCAAGAGTGAAAGGATAGTGCAGGGAGGGGTGTGACTGAGTAGGGAACAAGAAGGTGCGCAATACTTGTATGCGCAGGGCATGGCTGGTGAACTGAGTCTCCACTTTACTAATGGCTTGATCAACCAAGATCGTGGCCTGGAACACATGGAGAAGGGGCAGGTCTGCAAAGACTGTACATTGTCTGAGACAGTGAGGTTCAAATCATGGCATTGGTGCATTAATATAAAGCGTACTCACTCTGATGACCCTTGTGAGGTCATTAAACTTCTGGTAACATCGTGTCGCATTTCGCGGCACCGTGTCTCTAACTGACACATCCTGGGCCACCTCCCTACAAAGCCTTCGATAAACTCGTGGCATGGCCCTCCTTCCTCCAGGAAGCTGCAACACATGCCACCTCCTTTGAACAGCCTCTATCAATGCCTCAGCGGCGTGGCTGAGAAGCGGCATGCACAATGGCGACCTTCCTGCTCCTCCATTTTCCTGCTCTGCTCAAAGTGCACAGTTGGAACTGCGCATGTGCATAATTGTAATGCCTTTAAGACTCGGTTGGGCCCAGGATCCTTCGGGGGCCTTCAGAGCATGCGCATTTCGCTTCGCATTTTACCGCTGAGGTTTTCAGTTACAGCGCCTGAGCACAGGTATGGAACGCCTGATTTAACGCCCTCTTTCCCTCCTGCTGCATTTCAAACAAATTTCCCCGTAAGAGGTGCATATTTTTAGAGGGTGCTATACTTACTACTCTGCTAGGAATAACGCCGTAAAATGACCAGAACTGAATTTCCAGCCCCATGGATAAATAAAGCCATAAGGGAACAACTGAGGGTAAGGAAAGAGGCATACATTAAATACATGACAGCAGGGGAGTGAATGATAAGGGAGAATATGAGGAGATTGGGAGAGCAGTCAAAACAAAATTAGGAAGGCAAAAGGGAACTATGAAATTAAATTATCAAGGAACATAAAACAAAATAATAAAATATTTTACAAGCTCATCAATAAAAAAAGCAAGTTTGGGATGGGAATAGGGCCATTAACGGATATACAGGATAATATCACAGGTAACAATAGAAAGAAGGCAGAAATATTCAATAATTATTTTGCTTCAGTATTTACCAGGGAGACAGAATAGGTGGACATGACATTGGGTGATCAGGTTAGTAATGAGATAAGTGCATTTAAAATAAAAAGAGGGGATATATTAATTCAACTAATCAAACTCAAAGAGGATAAGACTCCTAGTCCAGGTGGATTGTATCCACGCATTTTAAAAGAATCTAGGGAAGAGATAGCAGAGGCATTACTACACATATTTAATAATTTATTAGAAAAAGAGGACTGGTGAATAGCTAACGCAATACTACATTTAAGAAGGGGGATAAAACATGTCCAGGGAATTATAGACCAGTCAGCTTAACATCGGTGGTCGGAAAAATAATGGAATCCCTACTAAAAATTAAAATAGAAGAACATATGGGGCTAGAACCTTCACTTTTTTTTGCATGCTTAATGCCCACTTAACGCCCATTTTGAAATGACGTATAACCGCCAGATATCGCCCATTTTGGCACAAAATGGAAATTGACGGGCTTTTTTAGGAGACTTATCGTCGAGCGTTATTTTCCTAAAGGGCTGAAAAAAAAATTACCGCCCGCTCACTTTTTTTGGGCGGAGTCAGCAGAATGGGTGAATCCAACACCCATAATATCGCCCAGCGTTACTTTCCACACAGAATGGGTGAATTCAACACCCATAATATCGCCCAGCATTACTTTCCACACAGAATGGGTGAATCCAACACCCATAATATCGCCCAGCGTTACTTTCCACACAGAATGGGTGAATCCAACACCTATAATATCGCCCAGCTTTACTTTCCACACAGAATGGGTGAATTCAACACCCATAATATCGCCCAGCATTACTTTCCACACAGAATGGGTGAATTCAACACCCATAATAGCGCCCAGCATTACTTTCCACACAGAATGGGTGAATTCAACACCCATAATATTGCCCAGCATTACTTTCCACACAGAATGGGTGAATCCAACACCCATAATATCGCCCAGCATTACTTTCCACACAGAATGGGTGAATTCAACACCCATAATATCACCCAGCGTTACTTTCCACACAGAATGGGTGAATCCAACACCCATAATATCGGCCAGCATTACTTTTCACACAGAATTAATGTCGAGATTCAATATTAACGCCCGCCCACTGTTTTATGTCGTAAAGAGCATATTTACCCAAACTAGCGGCCATGGAGATCATCCATCGTCAATTTCACCACCTCGCACACATATCACCCAGAATATTGGTCACTCAAAATAACACCCACAAAAAGTGGAACTAACTGGGACGAACGGCAGCAGTGTGGCTGGCATTTGTTAAATCCCACTCTTACGTGAGGAGCTGAGGATACTGGAAAGATTTGCCTGAAAGAGCGCTGATGTGAGTGCAACGCTGACACACTGCTGTGTCTGTGCAGCTCAGACATCAATGGTGCCCATCCCCTTGGTGTCAGTTAAAGCTTACGTTGATTGATGTTAAGTTGTATTAACCTTTTCATGGTAAGGAATCACCAGTGTGTAACGGTCCAGCTATCTGAGACAATGCGCAACAAGGTTATGTTCAATAACAAAAGTTTAATACCAACATTGGTCTGAAATCATAAGTATCGCAGCCAATAACACCCAACCCCCGCCCACACCCCACTTTTTCCACCATTGACGTAAATCACATGGTCAACATATCCACCAACACAGAATACAAAGGCAAAGCAGGAGCGTGGTCCCCAGCCCCCATACATTGCAACAAATTGCATACACCCAGGTGGAGATATAACACAGTACATCCCCCTCTCCTTCTTCTCCCCACCTCTACCCTTTCTCCTCACTCCATGGCTCCTGGCCAAGGAGCTCCTCAGGCGGTGCCTCATTGAGGGGGATGAAGGCAGATGCTGTCATTGCACGGGTACGGGAGTGGAGGGTGCCGATGGGGCAACATTCTCTGATGCAGAAGCAGGATCTTGGTACTTGCTCTCATCTGTCGTTCGCAGTGGTGGTGCGGAACCTAGGGGTGGAGTGCCTCGCTCAGGGACCACTGGGAGGCCTGTGGCAGCAGTGTTCCTGGCTATTGCATCCAGGGACTCCGCCATCTGTGGAACGTACTTGGTCATGGTGGCCAGCTTTTGGGATATGCCCCCCAATGCTTCGATGAGCTGGTCACCAATGTCTACAGTCCTCCTGGACAACTGTCATGTCATGTCGCGCTTGTGGAACAGACCTGCCGCATCCACGAGGCCTACACGGGGTCAGTGCCATCCTGGGGACAAATGGTGTGCCCTGTGGAGAGGTGCTTGGGGCCAGCACCCCCAGAGTGGAGACAGGAATGACCGGAGGACCACTAGAGGCCTTGGAGCGTGACAATGCAGGTTCTTAGAAGTCCGCACTCTCATCCATCGAGAACAGACCCGGCGGATTGAAGGACAACACTCGGAGCTCCTCAGCACCAGATGTAGTAGGATCATCCGCCGACTTCTGGCCTCTGTGGCCTTGCTTGGGGCCACGCTGCTGGCTGAGCTGCAAGACACAAATGAGATTATTAGAGGAGAAGGGGGTGCTAGGGTGACAAGGTGAGTCCAACGCTACACAGATCATATGCATGACAATAGCACCACCGCTCTCAAAATCATCGCAGACATCACATTTCTTGACCATCAACACATTGTGCATTGCAATGATTTTCATTAGACCGGCATTATTTCTATGGCACTTTTAGAAATCATCTATCATATATGATTGTTCGGATATGAGTTAGTGTGGCATCTATTGACTTTACATCACGCAATGGTGTAAGCTTTCCTCACGTGGCATCACTTCAGGGTCTGCAGATGCATCCGTGGCTGTCCGGGGGTGCTTCCCCACGAGTGCGAGCAATTGCTCCTCCATCTCAGTGATGTCGCTGGGAACTGATGGCCCCTCACCGGTTCGCCTCTGCACGGACCTCATCGTCGAGAGCTTCTTCTGTAAAAGGTGACAGGACGACATGGCATAAGATCATTAAGTGATATCATTGCTAGGTACTGACACAGACACTGATACAACACATAACCAACAGATGTAATCATGATTATTATGATAATTATTATTCTTTACCTAAAGACGTACACCGTGACCGCAGGCTTTTCCCGGTAAAAGTGTAAGACCTCACATCTGCAGATAGTCACTCATGACTGTTACAAATCAAATTATATAAATACATAAGTACATGTAAATCAATTTAATACTTACTCTTGCGGATCTCACAAGGTCGTTCCATCATTTGCGGCATTGGTTGCCCTCACGCACCTCGTTGGTCGCCGACGAGACCACCTCTGCTATCTCGGTCCATATCCTCTGTAGGCCTTTGGTTGGGCTTCCCATGCCCTCCCTGTGTCAAATCACCCCAGCTTAACTCGACCTCCTGCAGTAGGGAGGTATTTGCCTTATCCGAGAACCTCCTGGCTCTTTTGCGCCCTTCAATGTGTTCCTCTCCCACCTCACTGCTCTCTCCAGCATCAGACTCCACAGCGTGCTGTGATGCCTCCTCCTCTCCCTCCATTATAGGGAAAATTCGGTCAAATATGTGGCTAGTAACAGCTAATTTTTGCTTGCCTACTTGCTGTGAAGCTCTAAAGTCTCCCTCCTTCCTCCCAAAGCAGCCACATCACACCCAGCCACGCCTTCAGTCCCTCTGAGCTCCCTCTCTCTCTGTCTCCTCTTCTGCGCATGTCATGGTGACCCTTGACCTCCTGAATCACGGGAATCGAGCGTTGCCATGCCGTTGCTAAGGACAGCCACATTTTATGGCAGAAGTTCAAAAAAATGTAACGTTACAGCCCATTTGATATCGCTGGCAGTTACGCCCGTTTTCAAAAATTTAAACTAGGTGCTTTGAGAATGGGTGAGAACGGCTCACGCCGGAAATAACGCCCATTTTTGGGCGATAAGCACAAAAGTAGATGTTCTAGCCCCTGGAGACTAAAAATATAATAATGAATAGTCAGCATGGATTTCAAAAGTGAAAGTCTTACTTGACCAACCTCATTGAATTATTTGAAGTGGTAACAGAGAGAGTAGTCAATGGTAATGTAATGCATGTAATTTATCTAGATTTTCAAAAGGCCTTTGATAAGGTACCCCATAATAAACTGATGAACAAGGTCCGAGAATGTGGAGTCAGGGGACAAGTATCAGAATGGATAGCTAGCTGGCTTCAAGTCAGAAAGCAGAGAGTAGGGATAATGGGTAGCTATTCACAGTGGCAGAAGGTGGGTAGTCGTGTTCCACAAGGATCAGTGCAGGGATCACCGTGGTTCACAATTTACATTAATGAATTAGACTTTGGAATCAAAAACACAATTTCTAAATGTGCGGATGACACCAAATTCCCGGATAATCAATACTGAGGAGGACTGCAACAAATTACAGGAGGACATTAATAAACTTGCAGAATGGGCACATAATTTGCAAATGAAGTTCAACACAGATAAATGTGAGATATTACATTTTTGTAGGAAGAATAGGGAAGTCACTTATTACTTGGAGGGTGTGAGTCTCGGTGGGATAGAGGAACAAAGGGAACTTAGAATACAAATATACAAATCACTAAAAGTTGCGGCATAGGTTAGCAAGGTCATAAAAAGGCAAACAAGCACAAGGGTTTATTTCTAGAGGGATAGAATTGAAAAGTAGGGAAAGTATGCAAAACCTGTATCGAACCTTGGTTAGACCACACTTGATATACTGCTTACAGTTCTGGTCGCCATATTATAAAAAGGATATAGAGGTGCTGGAGAGGGTGCAGAGAAGATTTACACGAATGCTACCAGAAAAGTGAGGGTATACATAATCAGGAAAGGATGAACAGTCTGGGTCTCCTTTCTCTTGAAAAAAGAAGGCTGAGAGGTGACCTAATAGAGGTCTTTAAAATTATATAAGGTTTTGATAGAGTGGATACAGAGAGAATGATTCCACTTGTGGGGAAGAGCATAACTAGAAGCCATCAATATAAGTTAGTCAAAATAAATCTAATAGGGAATTCAGAAGAAACTTCTTTACCAAAGGGTGGTGAAAATGTGGAACTCGTTACCACAGGGAATGTTTGAAGCATATAGTATAGATACATTTAAGGGGAGGCTAGACAAGCAAATGAGGGAGAAGGGATTCGCAGATTATGCTGACAGATTTAGATGAGGAAAGACGGGAGGAGGCTCGAGTGGAGCATAAATGCCATCATGGACTGGTTGGGCCGAATGGCCTGTTTCTGTGCTGTATATCCTGTGTAATTCTATGTATGTAATTTATAGGTTCTGCAGCAAAGGAATTACATAAAATTTACACAATTACAAAGAATTTACAGCAAAGAAACAGGCCATTCAGGCCCAACTGGTCTGTGCCGGGGTTTATGCTGCACATGAGCCATTTGGGCCTAACCCTCCAGTCAGGTTGCTCCTGTTCTTCTGCAAATATCTCTACTTGTGGTGTGTTCTGACACTCTGTCTGATTCTCCTGAGGCGATCTGTCGGATTTGATGTCTGCACACTCAAGCTTGAGTATGTGACACATGATCAAGAGATGGCAAGGCTTCATCTTAGGAGACACCTATACAAAGAGAAACGGAATGTGTTTGTTGCCATGGAATTGCTGTTATCATGGAGCCTTAATGAAGTGGTTAAATGTACACCAGCAACATTTATACACTGAGGGCCTGAAATTGATGTACTCACCGCCCACTGCCACCCACTGCCGCCGATATTCCACTGGAAGATCCGCCTAGTGCCACTTTCAAGGTGGGCTGGAGCGGGCGGGAGGGGAGAGCCGTCGAGAAGTGCCCGCTGACGTCAGCGGACGGCCGAATGGCGCAACTGAGCGCCCGCCCGCCAAGCTCCCATATTCATGCGGGCGGGGGTCGGCGGCAGTAGGTGCCAGAACAGGGTGAACAGCTGGCTAGAGGCTGGTCTGTCTCCAACGGTATGAAGATCCTGAAAAAAAGGTTAGTAAACATTTTTTTTCCACAGCGACTTACCTCAATGGGGTCTCCTGAAGGTCTTCCGATGTTTTTTTTTCTGATGATTTTTCTTTGCAGGTCTTCGACCCTCCATGGGCCTGTCTCCATCCTCAGTGGCAATTGAGTGGCAAGCGCCTTTGCCTCTGAGATTGGGAGCTCCCGCCGGCTGCTGCCCAGGTTAGCGACGTAAGTCCCTCATTTGCCACCCGCTGACCTTCGAAGAACCTTGTTGATGAAAACCCCGCCCAAAGAACCATCAGGTACTTCGGTGGCCATCGGTGGTCCTTTGGGTGGCACTTGGGCGGGCGGGGGCCCTCACCAATTTTGGGCCCTGAGTGTCATGCTGCTGCTGCACAGATGTGCTTGTTAGTGAATGCAATGACTTTGAAAGCGGGAGCAAAAACTAGTTAATGAGGATAATTGCCTTGTTGAATAGCAAAAAAAGTCTCCCTCGCCCACACTTACTGCTTTGACATAAAATAACTTGAAGCGCTCCCTCCTGACTCCAATTCAGAATTGGGCATTATTTGGGTTTCCACAGGCCTGGTCTGCCTCTCTATGGTTTGGTGTAACCTTCTCCTTGAAAAACAGGCAAACCTGTGCAGGCACGCAGAATGGTACATTCTACTTTGTGTCAACAATTGACTAAATAGCTTGTAAGTGCTTTCAGATGGTATTTGGACTTGGTGATAGTTAATTGTGACATTAGAAGCATTTTTAAGTTACAAGGTTCAAATTGAAAAATTATGGATAGTGAAGCCCAAAAGTTAAAGATGTAAGTGATTGTGCCACTGCTTCCCATGTTCTGTCACTGATGTAGCGCCATGTTTCAGACACTGCTGATGACATACAATGCTATGGGCATCGACTTTATTTGAGTGATCATACTGTGTACAGTCCTATCTCATCCTGAGCGTTCCTTCCCCATCTGCTCCCAATACTGATAGGAGATAGTATTCACTGTGAGCTACCTCCTACCATGCTTGCTGCACATTGTGGGGCCAAGGACGAGGCCCACAGCAGCAAATATGGTTACCCTCTTCCAGCAGAGTATTTAAACCATCAAAGGGAATAGTTTTGCCCTAATTTTCAAGGATTCCTTGCTCTTTCCATTCATTGCTCCCATTGCAGTCATGAGGAATATGTTCAGCAAACTGATTCAAGTTGTTATACTGAGCTGACTTTAGAATCCAGTGAGGTCAGATCCCCTCTTTAGTTATGTGAAAGATTATAGCAATGCAACGATCCTAGTTCCACTTCTACTGGACTACTGAATTGGTTCTTGTATGTAAAACAGTGAATTTTTTAAAGTGCACATTTTTTCTTCCATTATCTTCCTTTTCTTGAAGGTGCTGATGGTCACTGTTCCCTGTTCCAGAGGGTCCCTGTGCTACTTGTCCAAGTGGTCACTTTTCCGTGTAGGTGAGGAGTGCCTCACTTTTAAGATTCTGGAAAAAATAACTTAAATAAGACTGTGTGATGAATCCTGATTTCAACACTTTAATGATGTGGAAAGGAGGAAGATCTTGTTGGAAGGAATAAAAGGAAGCTGAGATAAGCATTGACTGCAGTAATTCAAATAAAATCATGAGAGAAAGACCGGAGGCTAGAAATGAGAGAAAGCTTGCTCATCATTAACAAGATTTTTCTCCTATACTATCCAGGAGCATCAGATAGGTGCCAGAAGAACTTTCGCAGGTATGGGCGCTATAACCAAGCCTTGAACAAATCTGGCCTTTATGGAGTTGAGGATTGATGAAAGGAAAATAAGTATTTGGTGCAAAAAAGGAAACCAAGCTTTTTAGAGGTCATGTGGGAGTTCCACTGATGCCACATTGGTCAAACAAGTACTCAATATTTAAATTTAGAAACCTATATCTTTGATTAAGCCTCCTAGTGATTTAGATATAGACCAAAATAAAATGCAGTGTGTCTGCTTTAGTGAAAGCATTGTCCAGTTTCAAATCACAGAACCCTTTTTTTGAAAGTATGCAATCTTCAAATTCTTGGCCCTCTTTTTCTACTTATATCGACCAACCTCACCAGACGATGCACAAGCTATAGCAAGTGTGGAGGCATGAGGATTTTCAGCAGCAATGTTCAGGCACTAAAGGTCCTCCGAGATGGCCAAGATTTCAGTGCCCCAAGAGGGAAATGAATTGGTAAATCAGTCGTTGCACAGTTCTCTTAGAGCGGTGAAGCTTAAAATCGTTGTGATAAATTCACAGAGTTAATGTGAATGAGACGATGGTCGTTAGACATCCTGGCGACAGCCGTTTCTTAAAGGGGAGCTAAGATGACTCTGCGCAGGTGCAGTTTCACCATCACAGTCCGGTCAGAGTGGCACCATGGCTGAACGTGGAGCTTGGCAGCATGCCCACCGCTTTTCCAACGCGGTCCTGGAGGCTTCAATAGAGGCTGTAGACAGGCAATGGGATGTCCTGCAGCCAGAGTGTGGCAGGAGGCCACCGGGAGAGTTTTCAGATGTTTGTGGAGAGAGGTGGCACAGCACATGTCGGCAAAGATCACAGTGCCCAGAATTGCGACACAATGTCGCAAGATGTTGAATGACCTCACTTGGGTCGTCAGGGTAAGCACCCTTTCTATTAATCTTACAATGCGATAATGTGAACCTCACTGTCTCACACAATGCACAGTCTGTGCAGTACCTGCTCCTTCAGTATGTGTACCAGCCCATGCTCTTCATCGCTGAAGAGAGCTGCAGTGTTCCACCTCATTTCAGCAGCCATGCCCTGGCCATCCAAGCATAGCTCTCCTTCTTGGTCCCTGCTTAGCCCCACCCCTCCTCTTATTACCTTTTCACTCTTTATATGCATTTGCAAAACTTTAGCCTTATGCTTAATCTTAGCTGGTAGCCACTCTGTGCACCTACTGAGAGTCAAATGGATATCTGCACACTTCCATACAGTAGCAACTATTCAACTCTGCAAGGCACGTGGCAGACAATTAGCTGCACACTTACTCACACCTTCTTCTGTTTGTTATTGCAGGCGAAACTCACTCACAACAGGCGAGCACAGCACAGGCCAAAACAACGTAAGGCCTTTCTGATGTGATGCAGTCACTGGTTGGTAGTATCAATTCTCACTCTGCTGCATCACAGACTCAGTCTGCTCTCATGCAGACTCAGATTGATACCACGCAAGTACCGACTGCTGTCATCCTCTCTGGATTCCCCACAGTCCAACAGGGAAGTCACGGTACCGAAGCAGACCAGCAATCTGTGCTCCAGCAGATTGCTCTGGATGCTGAGACTCTGTCCCGGGGGAGTGGCAGTGTGTTGATGGAAATGGTAGATGCTGTCCTCTCTTACGATGAAACTCTCCCTTTGCACCTTCCAGGCCCAGAGCTGGGTCAGGGTGTCCTGCTCGGCCATCTGTAGTCTCTGCCTCACAGACATAGCAGCCTTCAAGCAGCCTTGCTGCAGGCACTGTAGCCACAATAAGGAGGAGCACTCGGCATGGGAGGGGGGAAAAGGGAAGAGATGGGAAATATGCGAGTTAGTTCCAATAAGCACTTTTCCGACCATGGCCAGATGTCCACATCTTGTAAACATAATTGTACATATTTTGTTGCTGATGTTTGACGCCTGTTATTTGTGGAAGGGTCTTGGCATAATATGGATCATGGGAACTGGTCTTGCATTTCAGATGGGAGGGGCATATATATATATTCATGAAGTTGCTTATGTGTTATGCTGTTCCAGGGGGCATTTTTTACATTCTTTATTAGTTGCTGGTGAAGTGTTATTGGTGTGCTGCTTGAGGGCACACTTTTGTTAGAGATAATAAAATGTTAATTTATTGTTTATATTGCCGTCATGTGTATTAATTGAGAATTTCATAGAGCTGCACCATGAGCCTAACACATAGCGATGTGACTATGAAGCCCAGTCATCATCTGATTGTTGATTCCGGAATCGGTGCAGGTTGAGGCGATGACGTGCGGCCTTTGCAGTGACAGCATTGGCACGGTGCCTCCTCCATGGCTGCTGATCCTCCTCCTCATGCTATGCATCGTCATGCTCCTCTTCCTCCTCGTGAGGTGGAGCTTCAATCCCCAGTGGCAATGTCTGAGCCCTCATGATAGCCAGGTTGTGCAGCATGCAACAGACCACAATGAAGAGTGAGACTTGATCAGGGGAGTACTGAAGGCTGCCTCCAGAGCGGTTAAGGCATCAGAAATGCTGCTTTAGCACCCAGATAGTCTGCTTTATCAGGTTCAGGGTGGCCGTATGGCTTTTGTTGTACCAATGCTCAGCACGGGTGTTGGGGTTGCAGAGGGGTGTCATGAGCCAGGTGGCTAAAACATAGCCTTTGTCGCCGAGCAGCCAGCTGCGACCTTCATGTGGTGGCTGGAAGAGTTGTGGCAGAATGCTCTCCCACAGAATGAATGCATTAGAAACATAGAAACATAGAAAAATAGTTGCAGGAATAGGCCATTCGGCCCTTCGAGCCTGCACCACCATTCAATAAGATCATGGCTGATCATTCACCTCAGTACCCGTTTCCTGCCTTCTCTCCATACCCCTTGATCCCTTTAGCTGTAAAGGCCATATCCAACTCCCTCTTGAATATATCCAACGAACTGGCATCAACAACTCTCTGCGGAAGAGAATTCCACAGGTTAACAACTCTCTGAGTGAAGAAGTTTCTCCCTATCTCGGTCCTAAATGGCTTACCCCTTATCCTTAGACTGTGACCCCTGGTTCTGGACTCCCCCAACATCGGGAACATTCTTCCTGCGTCTAACCTGTCCAGTCCTGTCAGAATTTTACATGTTTCTATGAGATCCCTTCTCATTCTTCTAAACTCCAATGAATACAGGCCCAGTCGATCCAATCTCTCCTCATATGTCAATCCTGCCATCCCAGGAATCAGTCTGGTGAACCTTCGCTGCACTCCCTCAATAGCAAGAACGTCCTTGCTCAGATTAGGAGACCAAAACTGAACACAATATTCCAGGTGAGGCCTCACCAAGGCCCTGTACAGCTGCATCAAGACCTCCCTGCTCCTATACTCAAATCCCCTAGCTATGAAGGCCAACGTGCCATTTGCCTTCTTCACCGCCTGCTGTACCTACATGCCAACCTTCAATGACTGATGTACCATGACACCCAGGTCTCGTTGCACCTCGCCTTTTCCTAATCTGCCGCTATTCAGATAATATTTTGCCTTTATGTTTTTGCCACCAAAGTGGATAACCTCACATTTATCCACATTATAAATTGTGTGTACTGCCAGGATAGTGGACGTTCACAGCGAGGATACACTATACACTGCTAGGATAGCGGGCATTCACAGTGAGGATACTCTGCCAGGATAGCGGGCATTCACAACGAGGATGCGTTGTGTGTGGTCGCACAGCAACTGTACATTGAGAGAGTGGTAGCCCTTGCGGTTGCAAAACACGTCGATATTCTGGTGTGGTGCACGCAATGACACGTGGGTGCAATCAATGGCGCCCTGAACCATCGGAAAGCCTGCTATCCTGGCGAACCCACATGACCATTCCTCCTGTTTCTCCCTCGTCATGGGAAACTTTATGTAGTCCATTCTCCTGCGATAGAGAGCGTCTGTGAGCTTGCGGATGCAGCAATGAGCAGCAAATTGTGACACGCTGCAGAAGTCCCCTGTTGTAGCCTGGAAGGAGTCAGAGGCATAGAAACTGAGTGCCACAGTGATTTTTACTGCGACAGATAGCGAAGTCCTGGTCCTGATATCAACCTCTAGGTCTGGCTGAATAGCTCGGTGACAACCTACTTACAGAACCGTAGCCTTCTAACGCACTGCTCCTCTGACATGTCTAGGTATTGAGAAGTGCTCCTGATAAATCCATGGTGGGTAAGGCCTCCTGCCTCGACGTCTACGGGGTCTCCTCATTCGTGGCCCCACATTCCCAATCTCCCTTCTCTGTAGACGCTGCCTACCAATAGCTTGGAGAAGGTGAAGGTAGTGTGCTAGCACTGTACCCATCTAAATGCACACCTTAAATCTCTACTTAACTGTAACTTTGATGACAATCTGCCGCAGCAATCCAAGTGATACACGCACTGTGTTGTGTGGAAACATAGCACTCATTGTGACCTCTGAGCAACACGGTTGCTCATCCCTTTAAATACCCACCCAGCATCACCCAAAGGAGCTGGGATCACCTGCTTTCCTTGGCGTGTTCAGCGGCTGTCGGTAAGTGAAGCGCTCAGACCGAATTTTGCGCCCAGAGTGCTAGCGGGACATTGCACACGTACTGCCTTCATGACCTGGCTGGCGTTAGAGGGTGAGGCGATAACTGTTAGTGCTGTTGGTAAAAGTGAACCGAATTTCGCGGGCGCCGCTAAAATCTCCACCGCCGGGCATTAAGCCATGAGCGACGCTTTACTGTCACTCCAGGGCGTTAACGGGAGGCGATACCCAACCGAATTTCGCGTCACATAACTTTAACAAAATAGTAGGGCTGATTTTCCTCTTTTATGCTTGGACATAAAGAATCGCCTGAGCAGAGTACACAGAAGAAAATCAGATGGGGAAGATTGCACGTGCTTAATGGAACGCGCCTGATTTATTTATTTGTCGAGTGTGATTTTGCTTTACTTTGCATATTTTCTGTCCGTAATATTCAGATAATCATTATAATAATAACATAAGGACATAAAAAATAGGAACAGGAATAGGCCATACGGCCCCTCGATCCCGCTCCGCCATTCAATAAAATCATGGCTGATCTGATCATGGACTCAGCTGCACTTCCCCGCCCGCTCCCCATAATCCCTTATCCCCTTATAGTTTAAGAAACTGTCTATTTCTGTCTTAAATTTATTCAATGTCCCAGCTTCCATAGCTCTCTGAGGCAGCGAATTCCACAGATTTACAACCCTCTGAGAGAAGAAATTTCTCCTCATCTCTGTTTTAAATGGGCAGCCCCTTATTCTAGGATCGTGCCCTCTAGTTCTAGTCTCCCCCATCAGTGGATACATCCTCTCTGCATCCACCTTGTCAAGCCCCCTCATAATCTTATATGCTTCAATAAGATCACTTCTCATTCTTCTGAATTCCAATGAGTAGAGACCCAACCTACTCAACCTTTCCTCATAAGTCAATCCCCTCATCCCTGGAATCAACCTAGTGAACCTTCTTTGAACTGCCTCCAAAGCAAGTATATCCTTTCGTAAATCTGGAAACCAAAACTGGATGCAGTATTCCAGGTATGGCCTCATCAATACCTTATATAGCTGTAGCAAGGCTTCCCTGCTTTTATATTCCATCCCCTTTGCAATAAAGGCCAAGATACCATTGGCTTTCCTGATCACTTGCTGTATCTGCATACTAAACTTTTGCGTTTCATGCACAAGTACCCCAGGTCCCGCTGTACTGCAGCACTTTGCAATCTTTCTCCATTTAAATAATAACTTGCTCTTTGATTTTTGCTGCCAAAGTGCATGACCTCACACTTTCCAACATTATACTCCATCTGCCAAATGTTTGCCCACTCACTTAGCCTGTCTATGTCCTCTTGCAGATTTTTTGTGTTCTCCTCATATATTGCTTTTGCTCCCATCTTTGTATCGTCAGCAAATACATTCGTAATTGACGTATTTGGAAGTTTCAAGATTAATTAAATTCATTAGAATGTGGTAGTTATCAGTTTGATGAGGATTGTCAAGTCATTGATTGAAAGGCAATCATTATAAATTTACCTCCATTTTATATTTATGTTTTTGTTAAAGATGTTACAGCTTATTTCAAATAAAACAAAAGTATCTAAAATATCAGTACAGTTTTCTAAGTTCATGAGCTGATTGAGACTGAAGAAAAGCCGACAGGGGAGGATTGAATGGCGGAGGTGGGGGGTTGGGGGAGGTGGCAGGAAAATTAAGAGTTCTCTCTTCTTGTAGACCACGCTAACACAATAAACCTATGTAAGAAATAAAAATGAAATGGAAATAAAGCAAAGGCCAGAGTCAAGTGTGGGCTGAAACCTGCCAATGATATGGTAATCCTGGAATTTTGCATATCAGCTCACAGCAGGTACAAGGCTCACAGGATATTAAAGAGAGATGAATGGCAAAAAATCAGAGTCAGAAGCTCAAGGGAGATGAACAGAATCATTATCATGAGTTATTGCTGGCTTCTTTCTATACCTCAGTGATTCGGCAAAGAGGCCTGCTCTGTATCTCATCAATAGTTACTCACCTTTTCAAAAAGTACAAGAATTCAGACTGGGTATTGAGTCTGATTCTGCAGTACTTCTAATTATACTAAACATGAATAAAATGATAATTCTTTTGACATATTTAATGGGTAGATAGCCACAAGTGAAGTCCAAATACTCATTGTACTTTCTCAAGGCAAATGGTTATTCGGAGGAAACACGTGATTAAACTTGATCAATCTGTGTTGCATAAAAATGTTGGCAGCAAGTTCAGGATATGAGCATATGGTTAACTATGTGCTTAGTCTATACTGTGCTTTATTTTTTAAGGTGAGCTTTATAAAACTGATAAAAAATGGTCTTGAGTCTTTTATCCATGATAGAGATGTTTGTGGAGCATTTGACAATATTAGTATACTTTATAAATTCATCCCCTCTTGTATGAAACCACCTTTTAGGTCTTAGAGAGCAACTCTCCTGGTAAGAAAAATGCAGGCTCGATTACATTTAAGTATACAGAATTGGTCTGAGTCCAAGCAGCCCAAGTGATCAAATAAATCCATGCAAAAATACAAATCGTTTTCCCTCCAGCAGCTATCCAAAGAGCAATTGTAATTTCCTTTCTGTTGAAATTGGAATTGTTTCAAAGTCTTGTTCCAAATAAAACTTTTTTGTTCAGTGATCTCTTTCAGCTTCAATGACAGACCAGAACAATCCCAGCATTTTCTCCTGGCTGAAATATCAATGCCCAGATGTCCAATCAGCTTTTTCATCCACAATATCTGATTACTCGCAAACAAGGCTCTTGTTATCCATGACCTACCTTATTGTGGAAGATTGCATTGAGTTCATGGATTTGACTGACATTTGGGTCACAGATGGTGACACCTTGCCCCTTATTGAATCCACCCCACCTCATCACCTGCCCTGCTCAAACTGCCACGTTGGCGGCGTGGCCCCTATCACCAAATCATACCTTGGCCTTTCCCCCTAGTCCTCTTGTACCTTCTCCTCCTTTGTGCAGCTCACCTTATTCCACCGCCCTCACCATTCGTATAATATCTCATCAGCTACTGCCCCACCCCAAGTTTCTCACATAAGATATTCTTCTTCCTTTCATGGGTCAGCCTCTGGACTGAGCAACTCGATAATTTCAATCTCCATCTCACCTACCCTCTATCCTTTGATTTCACTGGCCATTTGTCCTCTCTTAATCTCTTCCTCGATATAAACTCTCATATCCATATTTATGGCAATCCTCTTGAACTTGCCATCTCATGCAGCCACGCTACACCCACTGTCTCTATCAAAGACAAAACTAGCTCCGACCGCTTCCCAGTATGCCTAATTTTTACTGGAAAGATCTCTGCTATTCCAGTTCAAAGTTATGATGTAACTCCAATAATTACGTACTCATTCATCCTGTGTTGGTCCATAACTTTAACTGAGATTTTGACATACCACCAGCACTAAACTACCTCCTCTCCCATTATACAATGATGAGCAACACTTCAAAATTGACAAAAAGGAATCAGATACATGGGCCCCGATATTAACTGAAAAGCAATGAGAGTGGGCTGGGGTGGGGGCTCTGGAAGGGCGTGGGAAACCCAAAAGTAATTTCAGTGCATCTGTCTGTGGCATTTTAACACAGGCATCTCATTATAATTTTACTTCCGGGGTTGACATCAAATGGATGTGGTGCGGACCCACATGACGCAATCTAAACTCTAGTATTTAAAGGGTCAATCCAAAGATGGAATTTGGAATTGAGAAATTTGGCACACAGACAGCAGATGGACTCAAAAACGGCAATCAAAAGAGTCCATGCATACCTTGACCACAGATGTGCAGGATGCCAACATGTCTGGCGCCTTAAATACGATGACAGACCACAATGCAGAGGCAAGGCGCAGCAGATAAAAGCAGCACAGCGAGTGCAGGCCCGACAGCAAAGGCAGCGGACCTGCGTGGGAGCAGCAGCGGGAGCAGAGGCAAGGTGGAACAGATAAAAGCAAGGTTCAACAGGCAACATTCGATAGGGACGTCAGAGTTTAAAAGTGATGTCGGCACAAGGGAAGTAGCTGATTGGTGAGTTGTGAGTGAGTGGAGTTTTTTTCTGTTGGTTAGTTTTAGTAATTTAAATAAAGGGATGGTCGTAAATGCAGGGCAGCTCAGACTAGCGGAGAGCACATTTTGTGACATGTGGAAAGTCAGGGACGCTTCGCATAACATGGATGTGTGCAGTAAGTGTACCCAACTGCAACAACTCGAGCGACGATTTACGGAGCTTGAGCAGTGGCTGGACTCATGGTGGTGCATCCGCGAGGCCTGAGAACTATGTGGATAGCATGTTTAGAGAGGTGGTCACCCCGCAGCGTCAGAGAGAGTGAACACAGAGCAATTGGGTGACCACCAGACAGAAGAAGACCAGGCAGATAGTGCAGGAAGCCTCGGAGGTGATCTCATTCTCCAACTGGTAATCTATCCTGAGTACTGGTGGAGCCGATGGTCCCTCTGAGGAGTTCAGTCAGAGCCAAGTCCATGGTACCGCGGGTGGCTCAGCTGCACAGGGGGGCGGGAGGAGGAAAAATAGTGGAAGAGCAATCGTGGTAGGGGATTCAATAGTGAGGAGAGCAGACAGGCATTTCTGCAGCCACAGACGTGACTCCTGGTGCCAGGGTCAAGGATATCATGGACTGGCTGCAGGGCGTTCTGAGGGAGAGGGTGAACAGCCAGAGGTCGTGGTCCATATTAGTACCAACGACATAGGTAGAAAGATGGAGGAGGTCCTGCAGGCGGTGTTTAGGTAGCTAGGTGACAGACTAAAAAGCAGGACCTCAAAGGTAGTAATCTCCGGATTACTCCCAGTGCCACATATTAGTGAGTACAGTATGGACTGTTCAGCCACCTAAGGACTCACTTTAAGAGTGGAAGCAAGTCTTCCTCGATTCCGAGGGACTGCCTATGAAAATGAAAATGACAGAAATAGGAAGATAGAGCAGATGAATGCATGCGTGGCTGGAAATTTGGTGCAGGAGGGAGGGCTTTAGATTCCTGAGGCATTTGAATTGTTTCTGGGGGAGGTGGGGCCTATACAAGCCAGACGGGTTGCACCTCAACAGAGCTGGAACCAATATCCTTGCAGGGGGAGGGTTGCTTGTTGTTGGGGAGGGTTTAAACTAGCTTGGCAGGGGCGTGGGAACCTGAAAATAGATTCAGTCGGGAGGGAAGAAAAACTGGAATTGGAAAACAAAAATGCAGAAAGTAAATTAGAAGGACAGAGGAAACAAAGGCTAGATAATAGTCAACAAAGAGATTTGCCTGTACTAAATAGTATATACTTCAATGCAAGGAGTATAACGAATAAGGCAGATGAGCTGAGAGGACAGGTAGACACTTCGGAGTGCAATATTATAGCTATTACAGAGATATGGCTAAAAGAGGGGCAGGTATGGCAGCTCAACATTCCTGGTTACAGGAGTTTCAGACGGGATAGAGAGGGCGTAAAAAGGGAGGGGGGGTCGCGGTATTGATTAAAAAAACTATTACAGCTGTGACAAGGGATGATATGTTAGAAAGGTCATCAAATGAGACCAGATGGGTCGAACTAAAAAACAAAAAAGGGGCGATCACACTGCTGGGAGTGTACTATAGTCCCCCAAACAGTGAGAGCAAAATAGAAGAGCAAATAGGTAGGCAAATTTCTGAGAAGTGCAAAAACTATCGGGCAGTACGAGTAGGGGATTTTAACTATCCTAATATTAACTGGGATAAAATTAGTGTGAATGGTATCGAGGGTGCGGAATTCCTAAAATGCATTCAGGAGAACTTTTTTAGCCAGTATATAGCAAGCTCAACATGGGAGGGGACAGTTCTGGATTTAGTTTTAAGAAATGAAGCTGGGCAGCTGGAAGGGGTATCAGTGGTAGAGCATTTAGGTGCTAGTTACCATATTTCAGTTAGATTTCGATCTTGATGAGTTGATCTCCTGTACCAGTTTCAATCGCCTGGATGGGTCGGAGAGGAATTTTCCCAGATTGTGTTTTTTCCCCAATTGGCCTCGGGTTTTATCTGGTTTTTGCCTCTCCCAGGAGATCACATTGCTCCGGTTGGGGCGGAATGTAGAATATTTTAGTGTAAGGGGTGTCACAGTTGTTTGGAGCAGACTGGTTGAGCTGGGTGCTCTTTACCTTTCCGCCATTGTTCATTGTTCATAGGTTTATATGTAACCTTCAGGGCTGCTGACCAAGGGCCGTGTGGCTCTTTGTCGGCCAGCATGAACACGATGGGCCGAAATGGCCTCCTTCCACGCTGTAAGTTGCTATTTTTATGTTTCTGTTTCTATTTAAGGTTGTTATGGAAAAGGACAAGGATAGACCAGGAATAAAAGTTCTAAATTGGGGAAAAACTAAGCTGAGAGGTGATTTGGCCACAGTGGACTGGAAACAGGTACTTGCAGGTAAATCAGTGTTGAAGCAGAGGGAGGCATTCACAGAGGCGCTCCAGAGGGTTCAGACCAAATATGTGACCTTAAAGAAAACGGATGTGGCTAACAAATCTAGAGCCCCCTGGATGCCTAGGGACATACAGGGTAGGATGAAGAAAAAAAGGGAGGCTTATGACAGATACCGAGGGCTAAATACTGCAGAATCTCTGGAGGAGTATAGAAAGTGCAAGGAGAAATTAAAAAGGATATTAGGAAAGCAAAGAGAGAGCATGACAAATTCTTGTCAAGTAAAATCAAAGAAAACCCAAAAATGTTTTATAAATATATTAAGAGCAAGAGGATAACTAAAGAAAGGGTAGGGCCTATTAGAGACCATTCGGGTAATCTGTGTGTGGAGGAGAGAGACGTGGGTATGGTTCTTAATGAATACTTTGCGTCTGTTTTCACAAAGGAGAGGGGTGATGCAGGCACTGCTATTGGGGAGGAGGAGTGTGAAATATTAGATAAAATAAACATAGTGAGAGAGGAGGTATTAAGGTGGATAAATCCCCAGGCCCGGATGATATGTATCCCAGGCTGTTAAGCGAAGCAAAAGAAGAAAGAGTAGTCTTTGACCATTGTTTTCCAATCCTCTCAGGCTTCAGGTGTGATGGCACAAGACTGGAGGATTGCTAATGTGGTACCTTTGTTTACGAAAGAAGAAAGGGATAGACCAAGCAATTAAAGGTCAGTCAGTCTATCCTCGGTGGTGGGAAAATTATTGGAAAAAATTCTGAAGGACAGGATATATCTTCAATTAGAAAGACAGATTAATCAAGGACAGTCAGCATGGATTTGTTAAGGGAATGTCGTGTCTGACTAACTTGATTGAATTTTTTGAGGAGGTAACAAGGAGGGTCGATGAGGGTAGTGCATTTGATGTAGTGTATATGGATTTCAGCAAGGCTTTTGATAACGTCTCACATGGCAGACTGGTCACGAAAGTAAAAGCCCATGGGATCCAAGGCAAAATGGCAAGTTGGCTCCAAAATTGTCTCAAAGCCAGGAAACAGAGGGTAATGGTTGATGGATGTTTTTGTGATTGGAAGGATGTTTCCAGTTGGATTCCGCAGGGCTCAGAACCAAGTCCCTTCCTTTTAAGGTATATATCAATGATTTAGATTTCAATATAAGGAGTATGATGAAGAAGTTTGCAGACGACACTAAAATTGGATATGTGGTTGATAATGAAGAGAAAAGTCATGGGCTGCAGGAGGATATCAATCGACTGGTCAGGTGGGCAGAGCAGTGGCAAATGGAATTTAATTCAGAGAAGTGTGAGGTAATTCACTTTGGGAGGGCTAAGGAAAGGGTATACACATTAAGCAGTAGGCCACTTAATAGTGTAGATGAAAAAAGGGACCTTGGAGATTCCCGAAAGTAGCAGGCCAGGTGGATAAGGTGGTTATGGAATGCTTGCCTTTATTGGCCAAGGCATAGAATATAAAAGCAGGGAAGTTATGCTTAAATTGTACAATACTTTGGTTAGGCCACAGATGGAGTACTGCGTGCAGTTCTGGTTGCTGTATTATAGGAAGAGGAGATTTACTAAGATGTTGCCTGGAATGGAGAATCTTAGTTATGAGGACAGATTAGATAGGCTGGGTCTGTTCACATTGGAACAGAGGAGGTTGAGAGGAGACCTCATTGAGGTGGTATAAAATATTGAGGGGCCTGGACATAGTGGATAGTAAGGGGACTATTTCCATTGGTGGAGGGGTCGATTATGAGGGGGCATAGTTTTAAGGTGTTTGGTGGAAGGTTTAGAGGGGCTTTGAGGGGGGGGTTTCTTTATGCAGAGGGTTGTGGGGATCTGGAACTTGCTGCCTGGAAGAGTGGTAGATGCAGAAACCCTCACCACTTTTAAGAGATGGTTGGATGGGCACTTAAAGTGCCGTAACCTTTAGGGTTATGGACTTAAAGGTGGTCATTGGGATTAGACTGGATAACCTCTTGTTGGCTGGCGCAGATATGATGGTAAGTGCTGCAGGGAATCGAATATGGCCAGGGTGATCTCCTGGAGTAGCTTTGATCGCCTGAATGGGTCGGAGTGAAATTTTCCCAGATTTTTTTCCCTAAATTGGCCTGGGTTTTTATCTGGTTTTTGCCTCTCCCAAGAGATCACATGGCTCCAGTTGAGATGGAGTGTAGAATGTTTCAGTGTAAGGGGTGTCGCAGTTGTGTTGGTGGACTGGTTGGGCTGGGTGCTCTTTACCATTCCGCCATTGTTCATAGGTTTACATGTAACCTTCAGGGCTGCTGACCGAAGGCCGTGCAGCTCTTTGTCGGCCGGCGCGGACACGATGGGTCGAAAAGGCCTCCTTGTGCGCTGTAAATTTCTATGTTTCTATATTTCTAAATTTCTATTATACTGAAATCAGCTGTGTGGTTGATAATGAAGAAGAAAGCTGCAGAGTGCAGGAAAATATCAATCAACTTATCAGGTGGGCAGAACAGTGGCAAATGGAATTTAAGCCAGAGAAGTGTGAGGTAATGCATTTGGAGAGGGCTAACAAGGAAAGGGAATACACATTAAATGGTAGGACACTGAGAAGTGTAGAGGAACAAAGGGACCTTGGGGTGCATGTCCACTGATCCCTGAAGGTAGCAGGCCAGGTCGATAAGGTGGTTAAGAAGGCATATGAAATGCTTGCTTTATTAGCCGAGGCATACAATACAAGAGTAGGGAGGTTACAGTTGAACTGTATAAAACACTGGTTAGGCCACAGCTAGAGTTCTGTGTGCAGTTCTGGTCATCGCCTTACAGGAAGGATGTGATTGCACTGGAGAGAGTACAGAGGAGATTTACGAGGATTTTGCAGGGAGTGGAGAATCTTAACTAAGGACAGATTGGATAGGCTGGGAGTGTTTTCCTTGGCACAGAGGAGGCTGAGGGGAGACCTTTATTGAGGTGTATAAAATTATGAGGGGCCAAGACATCGTAGATAGAAAGGACCTATTTCCCTTAGCAGCGGGGTCAACAACAAGGAGGCATAAATTTTAAGTAATTGGTAGAAAGTTTAGAGGGGATTTGAGGGGAAACGTTCACCTAGAGGGTTGTTTGAGTCTGGAACTCACTGCCTGAAAGGATAGTAGAGGTGGAAACCCTCACCACATTTTAAATGCACTTGGCTGTACACTTGAAGTGCTGTTTCATGCAGGGCTACTGACCTAAAGCTGGAAAGTGTGATTAGGCTGGACAGTCTCTTTGTTGGCCGGCACGGACACAGTGGGTCGAAATGGCCTCCTTCCGTGCTGTAAATTTCTATGGGCTAGACTTTCTACTTTGTTCGCTAGGGCCCAAAAAATGGACGATGTTCCAGCCTTAGCGATGTTGCATATGTCATGATTGCTGGACCATCGTTCATTTTTTAGATCGCGACTTTTGGCTCGGTGATAGCCCAGCGATGTGAAATGGGTGAAGCAAGAGTCCAGCAATGTGACATCGCCCAGCGATAGCCCAGCGATGTGAAATGGGTGAAGCAAGAGTCCAGCAATGTGACATCGCCCAGCGATAGCCCAGCGATGTGAAATGGGTGAAGCAAGAGTCCAGCAATGTGACATCGCCCAGTGATAGCCCAGCGATGGTGAAGGCAAAAGCTTCCCTAACAACGGCCTTCTGCGCATGCGCAAATTTTTTTTTGCGTGGCCAAGTTTTCCCGCATTTTGGGAGGTCAGGGTTCATCGACACATGCACAGAAGGGGAAGTGAGATCAAGAGAGGAGAGAGTGAGAGACAGAGAGATAGAGAGAGAGAGAGGAGGAAGGCAGAGACAGAGAGGTGAGAGAAAAGAGCGAGAGAGAAAGAAAGACAGAGAAATACGTCTGACAGTGATGAAAGTCGGAGAGATGTGGAGAGCGGAAGGAAGAGGGCCAAACCATTCTCTGAGGAGGCCAACAAGGCCCTTGTGGTGGAGGTGCACTCCCGGTGGACCCAATTGACCTGCGGTATGCCTGTGGTGCTGGTTTCCCACCATGCTCCCCCCCGGTCAATTTGAACGTCGGAGGAAGAGAGGAGGCCTCTTAAACAGGGGCTTAGATTGTTTGTGAATTATTTAAGGGCCTTTTAAAGATAAATACACTCACAATTAGAAGTTTTATTTTATTTATATAAATAAGTGACGTTTCATACTTACTTGGTCTGGCCTGGACATTGTTTAGAAACATAGAAACATAGAAAATAGATGCAGGAGCAGGCCGTTCGGCCCTTCTAGCCTGCACCGCCATTCAATGAGTTCATGGCTGAACATGAAACTTCAGTACCCCATTCCTGCTTTCTCGCCATACCCCTTGATCCCCGGAGTAGTAAATACTTCATCTAACTCCCTTTTGAATATATTTAGTGAATTGGCCTCAACTACTTCCTGTGGTAGAGAATTCCACAGGTTCACCACTCTCTGGGTGAAGATGTTTCTCCTTATCTCGGTCCTAAATGGCTTACCCCTTATCCTTAGACTGTGACCCCTGGTTCTGGACTTCCCCAACATTGGGAACATTCTTCCTGCATCCAACCTGTCCAAACCCGTCAGAATTTTAAACGTTTCTATGAGGTCCCCTCTCACTCTTCTGAACTCCAGTGAATACAAGCCCAGTTGATCCAGTCTTTCTTGATAGGTCAGTCCCACCATCCCGGGAATCAGTCTGGTGAATCTTCGCTGCACTCCCTCAATAGCAAGAATGTCCTTCCTCAAGTTAGGAGACCAAAACTGTACACAATACTCCAGGTGTGGCCTCACCAAGGCCCTGTACAACTGTAGTAACACCTCCCTGCCCCTGTACTCAAATCCCCTCGCTATGAAGGCCAACATGCCATTTGCTTTCTTAACCGCCTGCTGTACCTGCATGCCAACCTTCAATGACTGATGTACCATGACACCCAGGTCTCGTTGCACCTTCCCTTTTCCTAATCTGTCACCATTCAGATAATAGTCTGTCTCTCTGTTTTTACCACCAAAGTGGATAACCTCACATTTATCCACATTATACTTCATCTGCCATGCATTTGCCCACTCACCTAACCTATCCAAGTCACTCTGTAGCCTCATAGCATCCTCCTCGTAGCTCACACTGCCACCCAACTTAGTGTCATCTGCAAATTTGGAGATACTACATTTAATCCCCTTGTCTAAATCATTAATGTACAATGTAAACAGCTGGGGCCCCAGCACAGAACCCTGCGGTACCCCACTAGTCACTGCCTGCCATTCCGAAAAGTACCCATTTACTCCTACTCTTTGCTTCCTGTCTGACAACCAGTTCTCAATCCACGTCAGCACACTACCCCCAATCCCATGTGCTTTAACTTTGCACATTAATCTCCTGTGTGGGACCTTGTCAAAAGCCTTCTGAAAGTCCAAATATACATCAACTGGTTCTCCTTTGTCCACTTTATTGGAAACATCCTCAAAAAATTCCAGAAGATTTGTCAAGCATGATCTCCCTTTCACAAATCCATGCTGACTTGGACCTATCATGTCACCATTTTCCAAATGCGCTGCTATGACATCCTTAATAATTGATTCCATCATTTTACCCACTACTGAGGTCAGGCTGACCGGTCTATAATTCCCTGCTTTCTCTCTCCCTCCTTTTTTAAAAAGTGGGGTTACATTGGCTACCCTCCACTCGATAGGAACTGATCCAGAGTCAATGGAATGTTGGAAAATGACTGTCAATGCATCCGCTATTTCCAAGGCCACCTCCTTAAGTACTCTGGGATGCAGTCCATCAGGCCCTGGGGATTTATCGGCCTTCAATCCCATCAATTTCCCCAACACAATTTCCCGACTAATAAAGATTTCCCTCAGTTCCTCCTCCTTAATCGACCCTCTGACCACTTTTATATCCGAAAGGTTGTTTGTGTCCTCCTTAGTGAATACTGAACCAAAGTACTTGTTCAATTGGTCTGCCATTTCTTTGTTCCCGTTATGACTTCCCCTGATTCTGACTGCAGGGGACCTACGTTTGTCTTTACTAACCTTTTTCTCTTTACATACCTATAGAAACTTTTGCAATCCGCCTTAATGTTCCCTGCAAGCTTCTTCTCGTACTCCATTTTCCCTGCCCTAATCAAACCCTTTGTCCTCCTCTGCTGAGTTCTAAATTTCTCCCAGTCCCCAGGTTCGCTGCTATTTCTGGCCAATTTGTATGCCATTTCCTTCGCTTTAATACTATCCCTGATTTCCCTAGATAGCCACGGTTGAGCCACCTTCCCTTTTTTATTTTTACGCCAGACAGGAATGTACAATTGTTGTAATTCATCCATGCGGTCTCTAAATGTCTGCCATTGCCCATCCACAGTCAACTCCTTAAGTATCATTAGCCAATCTATCTTAGCCAATTCATGCCTCATACCTTCAAAGTTACCCTTCTTTAAGTTCTGGACCATGGTCTCTGAATTAACTGTTTCATTCTCCATCCTAATGCAGAATTCCACCATATTATGGTCACTCTTCCCCAAGGGGCCTCGCACAATGAGATTGCTAATTAATCCTCTCTCATTACACAACACCCAGTCTAAGATGGCCTCCCCCCTAGTTGGTTCCTCGACATATTGGTCTAGAAAACCATCCCTTATGCATTCCAGGAAATCCTCCTCCACCGTATTGCTTCCAGTTTGGCTAGCCCAATCTATGTGCATATTAAAGTCACCCATTATAACTGCTGCACCTTTATTGCATGCACTCCTAATTTCCTGTTTGATGCCCTCCCCAACATCACTACTACTGTTTGGAGGTCTGTACACAACTCCCACTAACGATTTTTGCCCTTTAGTGCTCTGCAGCTCTACCCATATAGATTCCACATCATCCAAGCTAATGTCTTTGCTAACTGTTGCATTAATCTCCTCTTTAACCAGCAATGCTACCCCACCTCCTTTTCCTTTTATTCTATCCTTCCTGAATGTTGAATACCCCTGGATGTTGAGTTCCCAGCCCTGATCATCCTGGAGCCACGTCTCCGTAATCCCAATCACATGATATTTGTTAACATCTATTTGCACAGTTAATTCATCCACCTTATTGCGGATACTCCTTGCATTAAGACACAAAGCCTTCAGGCTTGCTTTTTTAACACCCTTTGTCCTTCTAGAATTTTGCTGTACAGTGGCCCTTTTTGTTCTTTGCCTTGGCTTTCTCTGCCCTCCACTTTTCCTCATCTCCTTTCTGTCTTTTGCTTTTGCCTCATTTTTGTCTCCCTCTGTCTCCCTGTATAGGTTCCCATCCCCCTGCAATATTAGTTTAACTCCTCCCCTAGCAGCACTAGCAAACACTCCCCCTAGGACATTGGTTCCGGACCTGCCCAGGTGCAGACCGTCCGGTTTGTACTGGTCCCACCTCCCCCAGAACCGGTTCCAATGCCCCAAGAATTTGAATCCCTCCCTGCTGCACCACTGCTCAAGCCATGTATTCATCTGCGCTATCCTGCGATTCCTACTCTGACTAGCACGTGGCACTGGTAGCAATCCCGAGATTACTACTTTTGAGGTCCTACTTTTTAATTTAGCTCCTAGCTCCTTAAATTCTTTTCGTAGGACCTCATCCCTTTTTTTACCTATGTCGTTGGTACCAATGTGCACCACGACAACTGGCTGTTCTCCCTCCCATTTCAGAATGTCCTGCACCCGCTCCGAGACATCCTTGACCCTTGCACCAGGGAGGCAACATACCATCCTGGAGTCTCGGTTGCATCCGCAGAAACGCCTATCTATTCCCCTCACCATCGAATCCCCTATCACTATCGTGCTCCCACTCTTTTTCCTGCCCTCCTTTGCAGCAGAGCCACCTACGGTGCCATGAACTTGGCTGCTGCTGCCCTCCCCTGATGAGTCATCCTCCCCAACAGTACTCAAAGCAGTGTATCTGTTTTGCAGGGGGATGACCACAGGGGACCCCTGCACTATCTTTCTTGCACTGCTCTTCCTGCTGGTCTTCCATTCCTTATCTGGCTGTGGACCCTTCTCCTGCGGTAAGACCAACTCACTACACGTGATACTCACGTCATTCTCAGCATCGTGGATGCTCCAGAGTGAATCCACCCTCAGCTCCAATTCCGCAACGCGGACCGTCAAGAGCTCGAGGCGGATACACTTCCCACACACGTAGCGCCCAGGGACACCGGAAGTGTCCCCGAGTTCCCACATAGTACAGGAGGAGCATATCACATGGCTGAGCTCTCCTGCCATGTCTTAACCTTAGATACCCTTAAATTGGTAATAACAATGTTGCAGTTCACTTACTGATATAAAAAAGAAAAGAAAAGCTACTCACCAATCACCAGCCAATCACTTACCACATTGGCTGTGACGTCACTTTTTGATTACTTTCTACTTCTATTTTGCTTTCTCTCCCGCTGTAGCTGCACCGGTACGCTGGCTCTCGATCTCCCGCTGGGCCTTTTATAGGTCGCTCCCCTCTCACCAACTGCCGCTGGCTCTCGATCTCCCGCTGGGCTTTTGACAGGTCGCTCCCCTCTCACCAACTGCCGCTGGCTCTCGATCTCCCGCTGGGCTTTTGACAGGTCGCTCCCCTCTCACCAACTTCCGCTGGCTCTCGATCTCCCGCTGGGCTTTTGACAGGTCGCTCCCCTCTCACCAACTGCCGCTGGCTCTCGATCTCCCGCTGGGCTTTTGACAGGTCGCTCCCCTCTCACCAACTGCCGCTGGCTCTCGATCTCCCGCTGGGCTTTTGACAGGTCGCTCCCCTCTCACCAACTGCCGCTGGCTCTCGATCTCCCGCTGGGCTTTTGACAGGTCGCTCCCCTCTCACCAACTGCCGCTGGCTCTCGATCTCCCGCTGGGCTTTTGACAGGTCGCTCCCCTCTCACCAACTGCCGCTGGCTCTCGATCTCCCGCTGGGCTTTTGACAGGTCGCTCCCCTCTCACCAACTGCCGCTGGCTCTCGATCTCCCGTTGGGCTTTTGACAGGTCGCTCCCCTCTCACCAACTGCTATTTTACTTTAGGTCTGTGAGGAAAGCCAGGCAATAGCAACTATTCTCCAGCGATGTTTACAGCGAGCGATCAGCCCGGCGATGTGCCGAAAGTTGGGCTGGGCGATGTGTGGGCGATCACCTCAGCGATCACCTTGGCGATGTGAGCCGAAAGTTGGGCCGAGTGATCAAATCAGTGATAAGTTCAGCGATGTGTCCAACTTTCCATCTTTGGGCGATATCAGCCCTTTTTGGGCAATATATGGGCACTAGCCCAGCGATGTGAAGTGGGAAGTCTAGCCCATGATTCTATGAATCTATGACACCTTAGCCTTGGCCTCACAATGCGTCACTGATCTGCACCAAGCTGCTCTCCAGCAGCATGATAGGAGTGAAGTGTAGCTGGCCCATGAGAGGGATAATATTGTCGTGTGGGGACTTCACTCAAAATGCTCCCACTTCTCACCCACTGCAA
The DNA here is from genome assembly GCF_044704955.1 of Pristiophorus japonicus. Taxonomy (NCBI): domain Eukaryota; kingdom Metazoa; phylum Chordata; class Chondrichthyes; family Pristiophoridae; genus Pristiophorus; species Pristiophorus japonicus. Next base: position 227,759,448 of record NC_091980.1, read on the forward strand.
CCCTTCAGTCAGCTGCCCACATGCTGCCTCCTCTCCCAATAGCCGAGTCTGCACTGCAGAGGTGCAAGTGGTGCAGTCATTGGCCAGGTCATCACAGGCTCCAAAACCCAGAGATTCTCGACCATGAGCATCTCAGCAGTCAGAGCAGGAATCTGAGCAACCTGCCTCTACCTCTGCTGAAGCCACAGGTGTTGTGCCACGTAGGAATGGGAGGAAAAACAAGAGTAAATCTTTGTAGTTGCACATGGGTTTATGAGGAAATATTATGTTGTTAAGTTTGCATTCTTCAGAAGGATCACGTAAAAGTGTATTGTTTTGCACAATATTCCTGTGTTGCCCATTCTTGGTTGTTGTATGGCAACTCATCTTTTCGGTTGCTTATTGATGAATGCAAAGACATTAATTAACGGGAACCAATGGGGGATGTGCAATGGTTCGTTGGTTGGTTGCTGGACTACATTGCATCAGTGGTATTGTGGGGGGATGAGAGTGGTTGTAGGATGTGGTTGTTATATGGGTCCAGTGGTGGTAACTAACTGGATCTTAGAGCTATAAGGGAATCTCTGGCATCCCAGGCAACAATGTGAGCGGCTGATGCTGTGCTGGGGATGCCATTGTTCTCCTCCTCCTCCTCCTCCAACTCCTCCTCCTACTCGTCCTTGTTCGCAGACAATGTGCGCACAGTGCCTTGTTGCTCCTGTAGCTCCAATTCTCATGCTGCACAATATTGTGCAGAGTGCAGCACACCACGATCATTCTAGAGACCTTTATTGGGAAGTACTGAAGGGCGCCTCCAGATCTTAACAGGTAATTTAAGCGCATCTTGAGCATGTCAATCGCTTGCTCAATGATACATCTGCTTGTCATATGGCTTTCATTGTATTGCTGTTGGGCTTCATTGGTTAGTTGTCTCATGGGTGTCATCAGCCAAGTATGAAGGGGGTATCCTTTGTCTCCTAGCGCCCGCCCCTTAAATCTGTTTGCAGCTCCAAAGAGATCAGGGAGTTTGGACTGCCGCAAGATAAAAGCATCATGGCAACTGCCCAGGAATCTGGCGTACACCTGCATAAGATTTTTCTTGTGGTTGCACATCAGCTGCACCTCAATGTTGTAGAACCCCTTGGGTGAGAATTTTTGTCAGTTTTGTCTGTTTTCTCGGCAGTACTGCTGGTTTTCAGCAGAAAACCACCCGTCAAAAATTTCCACTCCATTTTTTAAAGAGTTCCACTGGCATATTCAAAATATCGCTGGGGAGTGGACTGCCGATGTACACCACTGAAAAAACTGCTACCATCCACATTTGGCCTCAGCGGTGACCCGTAGGTAGGATCGAAAAACCGCCCACGAAAAGCAACTGGCGCTGGGTGGTAGGTGATTAGCCCTAAAAAGAAAGATACATTAAAGAGTTTTTAAACATTCTTTTATAATTTTTTTTACAGCGATTAAGTTAAAAAGGTTGTTTTCTGATATTTTATTTTTTGTTTCTTGGAAAAAATATTTTGTGCTTTCCCCCCTCCCTAGGCCCAACTGCAGCCTCGGTCTAAATTTGAGTAATTACTGCCCATTTTGGTTAAGAACCGTCCAATTTGCCCAGGATCACGTTTAACTGCCGAGAATCTGCGTGTAAGATCCAGTTTCTCGCCGGCCGGTATTTTTTTCCTTTTTAAATGCAATTTTTCACCGGCTTTAATTGAAGAATCTTAGCGATCTTTTTGGGCAGCAATCCAGCGATGGCGGATTTTAGGGTAATTCTAGACCCTTGTGTTTTATGAATCCTCCTGGTTGATCTGGGATTGCCACGTGTGCCAGCCAGAGACGCAAATCCAACCACCTGGTTGGCGACATCTGCACAAGATAAAAGCTCATGGGGTTGGGGGTAATATATTAGCATGGATAGAGGATTGGCTAACTAACAGAAAACAGAGAGTCAGGATAAATGGGTCATTTTCCGGTTGGCAAATAGTAACTAATCGGGTGCCGCAGGGATCGGTGCTGGGGCCTCAACTATTTACAATCTATATTAATGACTTGGATGAAGGGACCGAGTATAATGTAGCCAAGTTTACTGATGATACAAAGTTGGGTGAGAGAGCAAATTGTGAGGAGGACACAAGAAATCTGCAAAGGGATATAGACAGGCTAGGTGAGTGGGCAAACATTTGGCAGATGGAGTATAATGTGGGAAAATGTGAGATTATTCACTTTGGTAGAAAAAATAGAAAAGCAAATTATAATATAAATGGAGAAAAATTGCAAAGTACTGCAGTACAGAGAGACCTGCGGGTCCTTGTGCATGAATTCAAAATGTTCGTATGCAGGTACAACAAGTAATCAGGAAGGCAAATGGAATGTTGGCCTTTATTGCAAGGGGGATGGAGTATCAAAGCAGAGAAGTCCTGCTACAACTGTACAGGGTATTGGTGAGGCCACACCTAGAGTACTATGTACAGTTTTGGTCTCTGTATTTAAGGAAGGATATACTTGCATTGGAGGCAGTTCAGAGAAGGTTCACTGGGTTGATTCTAGAGATGAGGGGGTTGACTTATGAAGATAGGTTGAGTAGGTTGGGCCTATACTCATTGGAGTTCAGAAGAATGAGAGGTGATCTTATCGAAACATATAAAATAATGAGGGGGCTTGACAAGATGGATGCAGAGAGGCTATTTCCACTCATAGGGGAAACTAAAACTAGGGGAAATAGTCTCGGAATAAGGGGCCACCCATTTAAAAATATGAGGAGGAATTTCTTCTCTGAAAGGGTTGTAAATCTATGGAATTCTCTGCCCCAGAGAGCTGTGGCGGCTGGGTCATTGAATATATTTAAGGCGGAGATAGACAGATTTTTGAGCGATAAGGGAATAAAGGGTTATGGGGAGCAGGCAGGGAAGTGTAGCTGAATCCATGATCAGATCAACCATGATCTTATTAAATGGCGGAGCAGGTGCGAGGGGCCAAATGGCCTACTCCTGCTCCTATTTCTTATGTTCTTATGTTCTTATCACAGGCGATGTTGGCATAATTGCTGGCCCTGCCAAATGTCCCATCAGAGACCTGCCTTATGCATTTCTGTGCATCCAACTGGGAAATGCTGGATATTTCTCTGGCAGTGCCTTGAAAGGATTTAGAATCAAAAAATGGCTGTGATCACTTTCACAGCCACTGGTAATGCATGACCACCAGGTCCAGCAGGGAGCAAGACGTCTTCTAGGAGGCTGCAGATGTCTGCCACCACCTGACATGACAACCTCAGCCTCCGGAAGCACTGCAAGTCAAGGAAGCTCAGCCTTTGCCTGTACACCCTGTTGCACCTGTAGTACCTCCTGAGAGCTCAACCCATCTGCTGTTCCCCTCTCTGCTCACCACCTGCAGGTCTCTCCACAGCAGACTGTTGCTGCTCCTAATGGTCATCTTGTTCCTCGCCTGACGTCCAATCTAAGGCAGCTAACGTCACACCCAACCTGATCGGATTATCAAAACCTCAAAAGTGCCTCTCCCCACAAGTATTCTGAACAAACCCTTTCCTAGTGGTAGGCAAGAAAGCAGTTATGAGCAAGTAGGCACTTCGTACTTATTGCAGTATTTGCCTAAGTTTTAATGAACCCCATGAATTGCTGTTGTATTCTTGCCTTGGTTTAAATAGCAAGTTTTCGGAAGCACAGGAAACCCATGGATGTGTAGCTAGTTAGCTTTGAATCTCTGGACTTGACTACTCCAACTTACTCCTGGCCGGCCTTCCACATTCCACACTACGTAAACTTGAAGTCATCCAAAACTCAGCAGCCTGTGTACTAATCCGCACCAGTCAAGACCACCCATCAATTGTGCTTTCTGACCTACATTGGCTCCCAGTTAAACACTGCCTCAATTTCAAAATTCTCATCCTTGGTAACAAATCACTCAATCCCACAAAATGTCTGCATTCCTCCAATTCTGGCCTCTTGAACATCCCTCGTTATAATTGCTCAACTATCGGTGGCCGTGCCTTCAGCTGCCTGGGCCCTAAGCTCTGGAAATCCCTCCCTAAACCTTGACACCTATCTACCTTCTTTCCTCCTTTAAGACCCTCCTTAAAACCTACCTCTTTAAACAAGCTTTTGGTCATCTGCCTTAATTTGTTCTTCTGTGGCTCGGTGTCAAATTTATCTGTTTGTCTTGTAACCCTGTTGTGAAGCACCTTGGGACGTTTTACGATGTTAAAGGCGCGATATAAACAAAAGTTATTATTATTATAATCTGTGTTGCAATATTGCTACAATTAACGATTAACATATTTAAATTGTAACCTGCCTGTCCAGAGGGGGTTACCTGCAACTTCCGAACGTACCCGAGTTAAACCCAGAAGTTGGCACATTGGAACTGGCTTCCAGACACAAAAATATTTTTAACCACTTTAACCCTGCACCCACACCTAGACCCACTCACTGTTCTCCATTAAAATAACCTCCATTATCTTCCAAGGTAGACGTAAATCAATTATTTTTCACTGGATTACAACATGGCAGTTAAATTGTGTTTTCTTAAAACTTTGTTATCAACACTTTTAACTGCAGCTGGCTTTGTTACAGTGTCTCAAGCCACTGATGACAAATGCTTGTCTGACACTCCTTGACAATAAAGAAATATATGATACTACATTCAAATTGATCATGTCAGCACAAAGGAAAATCTTATTCCTCTGCATTCAGCTCTGTATGTGTATGTATATTTATTTTTTTCTTGTTTTGATTTTTTTCCTGCTCCTCTTCCCTTAGCTCTCGCTGCATATAGTTCAGCAGGCAACAGTTGCTCAAATACTTACACTGTTAATTATTTTATTTCCTTGGAAACAGATTACAAATTATTTACATTCTGCTTCTAGTGGCAGCTTTTAGACAATAGTCATCTGTTATCGTACTATTGGCATAATCTAAAAGCTAATATCACTTATTTAGCATTTGAAATAGATTTTTGATGAAATAACCATAATATTAAATTTGGTATGTTGGTCCCACATTTCATTCAAAATTCCTATTTAGACCGGCCAAATGTTTAGCCCTGCAGGTTAAAAAATCTTCCAAATTGCAGCAAAACTTCTGTGCCCAAGTCAAAATAAAATGTGGCTTATTTTGTCACTATAAATTAGTGTCCCTGATTTGTTATTCTGTACATGGCATAAACATCCCTATTGTTATAAAACAAATTGTCTCACTTACAATGAGCAGGAGCAATGTCACAGGTTATCTACGAATGATAATTAAAAAGTAAACATTGCCCAAATACTCATCATCATAGGCGGTTCCTTGTGTCGAGGATGACTTGTTTCCACGCCAAAAAGTGTTAAGTTCACAGGTGTTTCAATGAAGGACCTAAAATTCCAGGTCCAGAACTACATATTGCAGGGTGGAAGATGCCTGAGCATGGATTTTTTTAATGTGTGGTGGCCATTGCACACCAGCCACCACACGGGCTTGACAGAGCGAGATCTTGGTCCAGTGCAAAGATGACTGGAGACCAGCTCTGCTGCATGGACCTAGTATGCACACATATCACAGTGTGGGATGGCCCATGCTGCAATTATATAGGGCTCTGGTGAGACCACACCTGGAGTTTTGTGTACAGTTATGCTCTCCTCACCGAAGGAAAGATATACTTGCCATAGAGAGAATGCAACAACAGTTTGTCAGACTGATTCCTGGGATGGGGAATTGTTCTTTGAGGAGAGATTGAGTAGACTAGGCCTATATTCTCTAGAGTTTAGAAGAATGAGAAATGATCTAATTGAAACATACAAACTTCTAACAGGGCTTGACAGAGTCGACGTAAGGAGGATGTTTCCCTTGGCTGGGGAGTCTAGAACCAGGGGTCACAGTCTCAGTATTAAGGGTTGGCCATTTAGTACTGAGATGAGGAGAAATTTCTTCACTCAGAGGGTGGTGAATCTTTGGAATTCTCTACCCAAGAGAAGTGTGGAGGCTCAGTCATTGAGTATATTCAAGACAGAGATTGATAGAATTTTGAATAATAAAGGAATCAAGAGATATGGGAATAGTGCAGGAAAGTGGATTTGAGGTAGAAGATCAGCCATGACCTTATTGAATGGCGGAGCAGGCTCGAGGGGTCAAATGGCTTACTCCTGCTCCCAGTTCTTATATTATGACCCAGCACAGATTTGTTAAAGGCAAATAAGTTACATGGAGAGACTAGAGAAGCTGGGGCTGTTCTCCTTAGAGCGGAGAAGTTTAAAAGAAGATTTGATAGAGGTGTTTCTAATCATGAAGGGTTTTGATAAGACTAAATAAGGTCTATGGTAATGTCTTTTATATACTAAACATGGTCTGATTGAATGGTGGAAGAGGCTCGAAGGCCTGAATGGCCCACTCCCATGTTCCTGAGTTGATCAAAGGATATGGATCAAAGAGGGATAATTGGAGTTGAAGTATAGATCAGCCATGATCCAATTAAATAGTGGAGCAAGCTCGACTGGCTAAATGGCCTACTCCTGTTGCTGTAAATATATACAATTACTTAACATCATTGGTAAAAGGCAAACAATCCCACCACTGCCCATCACACATACATATACCTGTTCCCTGGGTCATAACGTCATGGAAGCCTGTTATTGCATTCCAGTGCATCAAATCATTGTTACCTAAATAAAGCCCAAGGCAAACACAGTTTCATCGATGGCCCCTTTAACTGGATGGCTCAAACCATGTTTACATTGTACATTAATGATTTAGACGAGGGGATTAAATGTAGTATCTCCAAATTTGCGGATGACACTAAGTTAGATGGCAGTGTGAGCTGCAAGGAGGATGCTATGAGGCTGCAGAGTGACTTGGATAGGTTAGGTGAGTGGGAAAATGCATGGCAGATGAAGTACAATGTGGATAAATGTGAGGTTATCCACTTTGGTGGTAAAAACAGAGAGATAGACTATTATCTGAATGGTGACAGATTAGGAAAAGGGAGGTGCAACGAGACCTGGGTGTCATGGTACATCAGTCATTGAAGGTTGGCATGCAGGTACAGCAGGCAGTTAAGAAAGCAAATGGCATGTTGGCCTTCATAGCGAGGGGATTTGAGTACAGGGGCAGGGAGGTGTTACTACAGTTGTACAGGGCCTTGGTGAGGCCACGCCTGGAGTATTGTGTACAGTTTTGGTCTCTTAACTTGAGGAAGGACATTTTTGCTATTGAGGGAGTGCAACGAAGGTTCACCAGACTGATTCCCGGGATGGCGGGACTGACATATCAAGAAAGACTGGATCAACTGGTCTTGTATTCACTGGAGTTCAAAAGAATGAGAGGGGCTCTCATAGAAACGTTTAAAATTGTGACGGGTTTAGACAGGTTAGATGCAGGAAGAATGTTCCCAATGTTGGGGAAATCCAGAACCAGGGGTCACAGTCTAAGGATAAGGGGTAAGTCATTTAGGACCGAGATGAGGAAAAACTTCTTCACCCAGAGAATGGTGAACCTGTGGAATTCTCTACCACAGAAAGTTGTTGAGGCCAATTCACTAAATATATTCAAAAAGGAATTAGATGTAGTCCTTAATACTAGGGGGATCAAGAGGTATGGCGAGAAAGCAGGAATGGGGTACTGAAGTTGCATGTTCAGCTATGAACTCATTGAATGATGGTGCAGGCTCGAAGGGCTGAATGGCCTACTCCTGGACCTATTTTCTATGTTTCCATGTTTCTATGACATCAGAAGGCAAGCCTGACCCTCACACAGTGCATCACAGTGAGATCAGACATCACAATAGGTTTGTAAACTGGGGCAAGTTGAGGTGTCAGACGCTCCACCATCAGTTTAAGTGAAGGAAAATGAGCTGCACTGACTGTGACTAACTGGCTGATCTATCGAGGAGTGAATGTGGCTGGCTGCAATATCGTAACATCTTTGTTTTATGAAGGGAACACAAACAATGAAAACTTCATTAACCAAGAGATTAGAGAGAAGGTTGTGAGCTTTGAAAGGTTGGTATTAATCTATTGATCTTGTATCATCTTTTGTGAAAGTCATAATGAGCAATATGAACAGTTTAACAGATACAGTAATACTGATGCACAGTAGGTTGGAACAATTGATTTTGTTATTGGTAGATCTTCTTTGGCATTGTTAATAGGTAGTCTGAGGCCTGCAGCCTTGTTACAGATGGTTACTGAGCCCCACTCTCAGGTCCCTCACTGACCAGCTCCTCCCAGCCCTTGAGTTTGGTGCTCACTCCCTGTTCTGTAAATGTGGACAACTACTTATCACTGGTAGACTTCCCATGGCATTGCTTGGGATAGTCTGCAGGGTGAGCAATAGTCCCAAATGTAACTGGGCCCCACTAAGAGAATGGGGCACTGAGAAGGCAAACAATGCCATCTCTGTCTATTGCCCTCATATCCAATTCTTCGATTCATAACCATGTAGAAACCTGTTATTGCAATCTAGCCCATCCAATCATTGTAACCTAAAGCCCAAGGGTTTTGCCAGATTGCATCAAGGTGAGGGTCATGTCACAAGGCAAGCCTGACCCCACCCTGTGCATCACAGTGAGATCAGACCTCACAATAGGTTTGTAAACAGAAGCAACTTGAGGCAGGATGCTTAACAACCAGGTTAAGTGAAGAAAAGCGAGCTGTACTGACTGTGACTAACTGGCTGATCTATCGAGGACTGAATGTGGCCGGCTATGATATCTCAACATCTTTCCTTTATGAAGAGACCACAAACAATGAAAACATCATCAACCAGGAGATTAGAGAGAAGGTTGTGAGCTTGGAAGGTTGGTATTAACCTATTGATATTGTATCATCATTTGCGAAAGTCATAACGAGCAATATGAACAGTTTAACAGATACAGTAATACTGATGCACAGTAGGTTGGAACAGTTCATTTTGTTATTGGTAGATCTCCTTTGGCATTGTTAATAGGTAATCTGGGGCCTGCAGCCTGGTTACTGAACCGCACTCTTAGATCCATCACTGCATGGCTCCTCCCAGCCCTTGAGTTTGGTGCTCTCTCTCTGCTCTGAAAATGTAGACAACCATTTATCATTGGTAGATCTTCCATGGCATTGCTCAGCATAGTCTGGCAGATGGGCAATAGTCACAAATTCTTAACGTGACCCACTCTAAAATCCCAGATAGACATTCATCCCCAGTTAGATAAAAGGAACTGGTTCATCCCCCGTGAACTTTCTCTTGGGCAAGTCTAATTGAAAAGCCTTGGCTCCAACATCACAGAGCCCAGCAAGAATTGGTCTCAGCTCCATATAAAGCTTTCCCCCCAGCAGCTCTGACCTGCTCCTCCATCTCCCTGGCACCGACACAGCATCAGTGTGTCCTGATCAATGGTATGCTGCACCACCGTTGATCTACAACACTCCAAACCCAAGAAACGCAAGCTCTATTTCAGAAGGACATTGGAGTGCTGGAATCATCCTCCACCCAGAGATGGGGGCATACACCCCCCATAACTCACACCATTTGTGAATGTTATGGAGAGGGTACATATATTTGCATATAACAGCAATACATGTTGGCGTGAGCTGAATGTTAGGATACCATGTAGAATTCACTGGCATCTGAGTCAATTAAGAATCGTAGATTAATTTGGATGTGGATAATGAAATGTACATTGGAACAGACAACATTAAATGTGTATACAACAAAGAGCTTCCATTAGCAATAGAGGAAAGAAAATGAAATGATTTGGGATGTGATTAGGGACCATTCATTAGAGAGTGGAGAGCACCAGTTCCCACTGTCACAGGACAGAGAGTGGAGAGCACCAGTTCCAACTGTCACAGGACGGGAGAGTGGAGAGCACCAGTTGAAACTGTCACAGGATGGGAGAGTGGAGAGCACCAGTTCAAACTGTCACAGGAGCATCCAGTCGTGCCCCGGTAACTGCCCCCAAAGGAAGTGGAGTGTGGGAAATTGCACTCCGCTTCCATTGAGGGGTGGTAAGGCCAATTCTGCGGCGGGGGCAGGACTTCCACGCTGGGGGCTAAAATTCCCGGCCCCAGAAGGTTACCACCCCCAAGATGGGAGCCTGTGCGGGGAGGCAGAGGGAAGATGAGGGGAGACGGAGAAGCAGGATGGATGAGAGAGTGGTGGAGGTGGGGGGCAGAGAAACCCAGGGTGGGGGACAGGAGGGGCCACATTGCAGCGAAGGTCTTGGGGGGGGCGAAGTGTGTTGGAGGGGCGGGCCTGGGGGCTCTGTGCCTCGATGCGAGTGTTCAGAGTGGGGTGGACGGATTGACTACGCAGATGGCGGTTGGTGGATGTGGTGTGGTTGGCTTTGCGGGGGCGTGGCTCCGGGGTGGCCGGGGCTGGGGGCTCAACATCCGGGGGTGTTCGGCATTTGGGAAGGATTCTGACGGGACGGGGCGGGTTGGGTGCGGGGGGAGTGTTCCCGGTGTTGGGTGGGTCCGGAGCCGGGGGGTGGCACACTCTTGGGATGGGGGGTGGGCTGTTTGAGGCTGGGATTGGGGAGACTTCTTCACTCGGGGAGTTGTTGGCCTGTGGGGTTCCCTGCCGCGGAGAGTTTTTGATGCCAGTTCATTGGATGTGTTCGGGAGGGAGTTGGATGCGGTCCTTGCGGTTGGGGGGGTCGTGGGGTGTGGAGGGGGCATGGGGGGGGGAGGTGCTGGGGTTGATGATCAGCCATGAACTTGTTGAATGGCGGTGCAGGCTCGAAAGGCCGAATGGCCTACTCCTGCACCTATTTTCTATGTTTCTCTGTTTCTATTCGATGACTGTTTCCATTCCGTTTGAATTTCCTGTCGATAAGATTAATCAACCAAGGTGTGTAAAGGAGTTGAAATTAAATCTGACCAGCATTAGTGTGGCTGAACTAGATGTGTAGGCAAACTGAAAATCATGAATGAGCACCTTAGTGACAAGTACAACTGAATGAAGTAGTTGGATTTTTCTCATTCCTAGCAACTTGTGATATATGTTCTTATGATAATTTTAGAAAGAATGAATTTGCTTTCTGTCATTGTATTATAAGATCTATAACTGACCTCTACGGTTTCATGACATTTTAAATATTCCTTTACCGTTGATTTTTAAAAGTCATTCTAAATTCCTGTTCTGCTGTCATGAACATGGAATGATACTGTACCAATGGAAGTGATTTATGGGTTTCTCTGATAATTCATGAGGCATTAAAGCCACAAGCACATTAAGGTTAAATGGAATATAAATCATACCTGATCAATCTTTGTCATGTATTCTCTTTATTCCACATGTAAAAAGCAAAATGATGTAAATTAAGTTTTAAACATGTGTTTAATAATTGCACATGTGTTGGGAAATTTAGATCCTTCCTTCCTTCCTTCCTTCCTTTTTCCTTCCTTTCCTTCCTTTTCTTTCTTTTCTTTCTTTTCTTTCTTTTCTTTCTTTTTCTTTCTTTTTCTTTCTTTTTCTTTCTTTTTCTTTCTTTCCTTCTTTCTTTCTATACCTAATTTTTTTAAACAAAATTATTGATTTACTTTGCAAAGAACATAAAAGAAACAAAAAAGTTCATCAAAATGAAAAATTACTTCATTATAAACATGTTGGACAAGAGCTTCTGCTTTGGACACAAATTGTACTCAAAATTGCGCTTGTTTTATGAAGTGTTTTTTCTGCCCAAACTTATTTTCCATGAACCGGCACAATCAGGTAGCATTTTAGAAAGTAACTATTTTTAAATTCTGCATTAAAAATATTCATTGAGGAGAGTGGTAACCTGGTGCAGTTTTATTAATACAGCTGAAACTGGGTTTATCACAAAAAATAAGCATTTTTAATCAGAGTCAAGTCCACCATCTGTGAATAACCCGATTTGAACAAACTGAAAATGATTTTTTTTAAATTATACAGCTTTTAAAACATGCCTAATAGAGTCCTTGAGCCTAAAAAAACTGTTTAACTTTAAGAGCCTCCTTGAAGGCCCACAAACAGGCATAATTAGCAATTGGTGATTCATTTGATCTGGTGAGTGGCCAGTTTTGTGACCGGAGCTGGCTTCTTGCGCAATGTTTTATAAATTAGCACAAAAGATTGCGGAAACTCGATTTGTGCTGGATGTAATTGCGTTTTAAATTCCTTGAACTTTTGCATTAGTTTGGCCGATTTCAGGTGAATTGCATTGAAAAAAAAAGTGGAGCCTAGCGGAAACTCCTGCCCGTTATGTATGTGTGTATTTCCTATCCAGAATAAAAACATTTGGAACCTACAAAGAAATCCTGCAGGAACACAATATCTGCACCTTCTAAATTGACCTCACACAAACTAAGCCAGGGTTCTTGTCTACAGATGGAATAGCAATTTATCTTTGAAGGAACTCAAGCCAGTATTTCCTCAACATCAATTATAGACCACAAACATTACACTTTAGCAGATTTTCTTCCAGTTTATACTTTCTTTAGATCCACCTTTATTTCCTCATAATTTGCTCTTTTTCAATCAATTATCTTAGTCTTTGTTCTACTTATATCACTCTCGATCCTAATCTTGAACCTTACTATGTTGTGGTCACTACGACTAAGATGCTCTCCTGCTCCTATCTGTTCTGGTTCATTACCCACTCAGTACACAAGAAGTCTTATATTTAGTGTCAGCTCTGGCTCAGTGGGCAGCACACTCGCCTCTGAGTCAGAAGGTAGTGGGTGTAAATCCCACTCCAGGGACTTGAGCACATAAATCTAGGCTGATACTCCTGTGCAGTGCTGAGGGAGCGCTGCCGGGTGGACGTAAAAGATCCCATGGCACTATTTCAAAGAAGAGCAGGGGAGTTATCCCCGATGCCCTAGACAATATTTAACCTTCAATCAACATAACAAAAACAATTTATCTGGTCATTATCACATTGCTGTTCGTGGAAGTTGCTGTGCACAAATTGGCTGCCATGTTTCCCACATTACAACATTGGCTACACTCCAATAGTACTTCATTGGCTATAAAGCACTTTAAGACGTCTGGTGATCATGAAAGGTGTTATATGAATAGAAGTCATTATATACACTGTAAAAAATCAATTCACTACTTCTTCCTGCCAGTTTATTTGGGGGTAGTTAAAATCGCCCATGATTATTATTCTATGCTTGTGTAAGATACCCTAGTCGTGTATACATATATACATAGGATTCGGATTTGGTTTCATCTCGTATGGTTAAAGTTTTTGCTTTCTTTTTACTTTTAAGTGGCTTGTGGAATTGTACTGTTGCTAGAAATAATGAAATGGTTAAAGTTGTTCATGCACTGAATGTTTACCTTTCCTTCGGGTTGGGTGCGGGGAGGCCGTGGAGAGGGTCTGTAGCCCGAACGTTCTATCAACGCATTACGCAGTGGCTTTTTAATGAAGCCACTGCAATTGAATCAGTCAAGTAGGTTTGCTGGCCAATTAACTGCAGCGGGTCTGATGACATTACGGGTGACTCAACTTCAGCTCAGCTATTTAAAGCATCATCATCATAGGCAGTCCCTCGAACCGAGGATGACTTGCTTCCACGTCAAAAAGTTCACAAGTGTTTCAATGAAGGACCTAAAATTCCAGGTTCGAACTAAATCTTGAAGGGTGGAAGATGCCTGTGCTTGGATTTTTTCAACGCGTGGTGACTGTTGCACACCAGCCACCACACGGGCTTGGTCCAGTAGCAAGGATTACCCAAGACGACTGGAGACCTGCTCTGCTGCACGGACCGAGTGCGCACACATATCTTCTGGGTCCCGAACTCGCGCCTCTCCTGGGCTCCGATCACGTCCCTCTACAGTTTCTCGCCGCTCCTTCGCCTCGACCTCGCCACTCCTGCAGTACCTGCCCACGCTCCAATCACCGACCTGGACCTTGATGACGTCACTCTTCACTGCCGTTGCTCTCCTGCTCCAGCACGTGCTGCTCCCTGGGGTGGTGTGCTGCCATGCTGCTCCTTCCGCTCCCCAGCCTGCTCCGATGGTGCTTGCAGGCCGGGGGGGCCGCACAGACTGATGGGCTAGGCCACCACACTGCTCCTTCAGATGACAGATGACAGTTAAAGGTTGGCGGAGGTACAGAGAAGGATTGTTGGGGGAGACAGTGGCTTGTTGTCAGACTTAGCTCATTGTTGGAATACAAAGATATAAAGGTTGTTAAGCAAAAATGCAGGCTCTTCATCAAAAGGCTGCCCGCAAATTTAGTGATGCCTCCCTGGAAACCCTGCTGTAGGGAGCAAGAGCCCGTAGGGAGGTTCTCTGCCCGGCTGACGGGGAAGAGACGAGCAGCCGAGACAAAGAGGGCCTGGCTAAAGATGGCGAAAGATGTGAGCAGTAGGAGCGTGGTTACCAGGTCCTGGATACAGGGTAGAAAGAAATTTAATGACCTCATGAGTTCAGGAAAGGTGAGTACAATGCCACATTCAACTGCAGACTGATATGCATGTCACCCCAACCCCATCACTCTGCCTTCCCAAGCCTACTCTTGCATATCTCTCCTCGCACCAACCCTCACAGTTTATGCACCTACTCACATCCCTATCTGACTATCCACCACTGACACTCACCCTCATCCTAATGCAATCATAGAAAGTAACGTGCCCGAGTTAAAGGCTTAAGTTCAGCGGGATGAAGGTGTCTTCCCGACAAGCTGTCAATTTCAGCGCTTTTAAATGCCCACCTGCTCGCAAACATGCACTCTCTTCAAAGTGAAAATTCCGGTCAATGTTTCAAGGTAAAATTTAGCTGACTATGTTGTTTAGCTTCTAAGTGTCGGGTCTGTGATTCATGCCTGTTAACTTTTTTTTTTTGCCATATGGTCAAATAAGATAGCCAAGACAATTTTGAGATGAGGAAATGGAACAATGTGCTCAGGATGATTATGTACATCCTCAATGGTAAACAATTTAGCATCTTCTGTTTTGTAGGAATTGTCTCATTCTGGGATTCTGGTTCACAATAAGTTTTGTCAGGACATATTGGGGCCAACTTTGCCCCTTCCCCCCACCCCGAAACGGGGCGCACGCACCGCGTTTGAGTATCCTGTACCGCCGATATGGATGGGGTAGTATCAAGATAGAAATTCGTCTTTTTCGGGCCTGAAACGGAGCAGAGTGGTAATGCCTGGTGGTAAGGACTGCTTTCAGTGGTGTGGCTGCGGAGTGGCATTTGCATAGCGAAATTCCCCTCCTAGCCATTTGATGCAGCTGGGGGTAGAAATTGCCCCCGTGCCCAAAACAGGGCGCATACACCCCGTTTCAATGTTTTTATCACAACTGTGGTTGAGCGAAATTCCACTCTTTGTTGTTTTTTTTTTATTCGGACCCAGAAGTCGCTCTTAATGGAGGCAGTGACTACACGAGAGGGGCAGATGCGCGGCGGTGGCAGCATCTGAGGGGCAGAAGTTGTGGGCGGTACGGAGTGACTGCCGTGATGACGTCATCACAGCACCGCATCACCACGGTTCTCACCTTCACTTAAAAGGGAGAGCCTCCGCAATTTTTAAACTTCGGACCACTGGGCCTCCAGGGAGGGTTTCGGCCGGCCCAGCAGCCTGACACCCAAGAGGCCTGGCCGAACCTGGGGGCATAATTGTCGGGCCAACATGGCAGTTGACCGACAAAAAAAAAACATAGCGGCAGTGGCAGTGCATCCTCCCCTTTAAGGGAAGCCGCTGTTGCAGAAGGCCACAGCCTCACAGGACCACTGGCAAAAAACAGGTCTTGGTGCTGTTGGGCAGGCTGAAGATTTCTAGAGGGGAATGTCGCTGTCAGGGGGGGTAGATCGGCAGTGTGCATGGTGATGACGCACTTAACATGGATCGGCAGCAGCGGAGCAGTGGGGGTGGGGGATCGGTGGATCGGGGCACCACCGGGAAACCTCGGAAGGGCAATTGGGCTATCATGAAAAGTCGGTGGCCGCTCAACTCCCTAGCGTGGCCTCCGATTTGTGGTGGTAACAGGCCTTAAGGAGAGGGGCTAATTTCGGCCCAATTAATCATCTAGGACAGTGTGTGTGACTAGAGGCCGAAAAAGGTCTTGAGCTTTCCTTCACAATTTGTAAAGTGAGACAGCATTGAAAGGATCGATGAAGGTTAAATCTCTACCCAGATGAAAAATGGAGTATTTTCATTTATGTCTCTGTATGCCTACTGCTTAGAGATATTGGCTGCAATTTCTCCAACTTCGGCGGGTCCGGTGTGGCCGGGGTCGGTGGCGGGTCCAATTGGGGGTCGAGACCTCCCCAGAAGACCAACACAGCCTGGTTGCACTTTGCACAATGGGACACAAGCAAGGATGTCGTCAGGAGGACCAGGCTGCAGTGGCACAAATCTTTCAATGACTTCAGTGGATCACGAAATGTTACTGCAAAGCCACACTCAACCTCACCCTGCTGTGCCACTCATGACATCCCCATCACTCTTCCTTCCTTACCCAACTGCTGTACATCCTGACTCACACCAACTTACCTTGCACCTCCACCCATCCCTCTCTCTCTATCCACATTATCACTTCCCCATCTCACTTAACCACTTCTCACATTCGCCCTCATCCTAGTCCAATCATACCAACTAACAACACATCACAGTAACCCCTCACCCTTGCAATGCTGATGAATGTGAAAGGAATGGCTTGATCATTGGAGGAATACTTTATGGTGTTGGTGTGGGGTGGTGCCAACCTGGCACATCCTGTAGCACCAGGGTGTACAGTGTCAAGTGAATTTAATCTGGCCATGGTGAGGCGATCCCCGGCGTCCCAGGCAGCAATGTGCTCGGGTGCTGATACCCTCTGTCCCGTGCAGCATCAGTTGGTTGCAGAGACAGTTGGTGGCGTTGTTGATGCTGCTGGTGTGCCTGGTGCTTCTGGTGTTGGGGCTGACCATGGTGGAATTCTGAGGACCAAGGTGAGATAGTTTCAAGGGCACTGATGCTAACGTAATAGATGGCAGGTGAACTTTAGATGGCAGAAATGATCTGTCAATGGTGAAAGAGGTTGTCCAACGAGGTTACACTAGATAGAAAGTTTACTCCAAACACTTGCAACCTACATAAAGCTTAATCTGCCTTCCAAATGCAATAAGCAACAGCTTTTGATCTTGATGTTGGCGTATAACTCAGTTCTTTATACAGATTATCTCCTTCCCCGTCAATGCTACAGCTCTGTAGGTGGTACAAAAAAAGAATACTCGCCGCAATAGCTGTCACATCGTCCGGGTCAGAGTTAGGAAAGACATTAGCTTGGATGATGTGGAATCTATATGGGTAGAGCTGCAGAACACCAAAGGGCAAAAAACGTTAGTAGGAGTTGTGTACAGACCTCCAAACAGTAATAGGGATGTTGGGGAGGGCATCAAACAGGAAATTAGGGGTGCATGCAATAAAGGTGCAGCAGTTATAATGGGTGACTTTAATATGCACATAGATTGGGCTAGCCAAACTGGAAGCAATACGGTGGAGGAGGATTTCCTGGAGTGCATAAGGGATGGTTTTCTAGACCAATATGTTGAGGAACCAACTAGGGGGGAGGCCATCTTAGACTGGGTGTTGTGTAATGAGAGAGGATTAATTAGCAATCTCATTGTGCGAGGCCCCTTGGGGAAGAGTGACCATAATATGGTGGAATTCTGCATTAGGATGGAGAATGAAACAGTAATTTCAGAGACCATGGTCCAGAACTTAAAGAAGGGTAACTTTGAAGGTATGAGGCGTGAATTGGCTAGGATAGATTGGCGAATGATACTTAGGGGGTTGACTGTGGATGGGCAATGGCAGACATTTAGAGACCGCATGGATGAAGTACAACAATTGTACATTCCTGTCTGGCGTAAAAATAAAAAGGGGAAGGTGGCTCAACCGTGGCTATCTAGGGAAATCAGGGATAGTATTAAAGCCAAGGAAGTGGCATACAAATTGGCCAGAAATAGCAGCGAACCTGGGGACTGGGAGAAATTTAGAACTCAGCAGAGGAGGACAAAGGGTTTGACTAGGACAGGGAAAATGGAGTACGAGAAGAAGCTTGCAGGGAACATTAAGGCGGATTGCAAAAGTTTCTATAGGTATGTAAAGAGAAAAAGGTTGGTGAAGACAAACGTAGGTCCCCTGCAGTCAGAATCAGGGGAAGTCATAACGGGGAACAAAGAAATGGCGGATCAATTGAACAAGTACTTTGGTTCGGTATTCACTAAGGAGGATACAAACAACCTTCCGGATATAAAAGGGGTCAGAGGGTCTAGTAAGGAAGAGGAACTGAGGGAAATCTTTATTAGTCGGGAAATTGTGTTGGGGAAATTGATGGGATTGAAGGCCGATAAATCCCCAGGGCCTGATGGACTGCATCCTAGAGTACTTAAGGAGGTGGCCTTGGAAATAGCGGATGCATTGACAGTCATTTTCCAACATTCCATTGACTCTGGATCAGTTCCTATGGAGTGGAGGGTAGCCAATGTAACCCCACTTTTTAAAAAAGGAGGGAGAGAGAAAACAGGGAATTATAGACCGGTCAGCCTGACCTCAGTAGTGGGTAAAGTGATGGAATCAATTATTAAGGATGTCATAGCAGTGCATCTGGAAAATGGTGACATGATAGGTCCAAGTCAGCATGGATTTGTGAAAGGGAAATCATGCTTGACAAATCTTCTGGAATTTTTTGAGGATGTTTCCAGTAAAGTGGACAAGGGAGAACCAGTTGATGTGGTATATTTGGACTTTCAGAAGGCTTTCGACAAGGTCCCACACAAGAGATTAATGTGCAAAGTTAAAGCACATGGGATTGGGGGTAGTGTGCTGACGTGGATTGAGAACTGGTTGTCAGACAGGAAGCAAAGAGTAGGAGTAAACGGGTACTTTTCAGAATGGCAGGCAGTGACTAGTGGAGTGCCGCTGGGTTCTGTGCTGGGGCCCCAGCTGTTTACATTGTACATTAATGATTTAGACGAGGGGATTAAATGCAGTATCTCCAAATTTGCGGATGATACTAAGTTGGGTGGCAGTGTGAGCTGCGAGGAGGATGCTATTAGGCTGCAGAGTGACTTGGATAGGTTAGGTGAGTGGGCAAATGCATGGCAGATGAAGTATAATGTGGATAAATGTGAGGTTATCCACTTTGGTGGTAAAAACAGAGAGACAGACTATTATCTGAATGGTGACAGATTAGGAAAAGGGAAGGTGCAACGAGACCTGGGTGTCATGGTACATCAGTCATTGAAGGTTGGCATGCAGGTACAGCAGGCGGTTAAGAAAGCAAATGGCATGTTGGCCTTCATAGCGAGGGGATTTGAATACAGGGGCAGGGAGGTGTTGCTACAGTTGTACAGGGCCTTGGTGAGGCCACACCTGGAGTATTGTGTACAGTTTTGGTCTCCTAACTTGAGGAAGGACATTCTTGCTATTGAGGGAGTGCAGCGAAGGTTCACCAGACTGATTCCCGGGATGGCGGGACTGACCTATCAAGAAAGATTGGATCAATTGGGATTGTATTCACTGGAGTTCAGAAGAATGAGAGGGGACCTCATAGAAACGTTTAAAATTCTGACGGGTTTAGACAGGTTAGATGCAGAAAGAATGTTCCCAATGTTGGGGAAGTCCAGAACCAGGGGTCACAGTCTGAGGATAAGGGGTAAGCCATTTAGGACCGAGATGAGGAGAAACTTCTTCACCCAGAGAGTGGTGAACCTGTGGAATTCTCTACCACAGAAAGTAGTTGAGGCCAATTCACTAAATATATTCAAAAGGGAGTTAGATGAAGTCCTTACTACTCGGGGGATCAAGGGTTATGGCGAGAAAGCAGGAAGGGGGTACTGAAGTTTCATGTTCAGCCATGAACTCATTGAATGGCGGTGCAGGCTAGAAGGGCTGAATGGCCTGCTCCTGCACCTATTTTCTATGTTTCTATGTTTCTATGTCTGTATCCTGCTCGCAGCGCCAAATGTTAGGGTAAAAAGAAGACTTCTCTTCCTCTGATATAAGAAATCTGTACCCGCCAACCCATATAGCGACCACGGAATCACTCAGATGAAACCTTGGTTCAACTGGTCTTTATTTAAGCATGCAGGGGAAGAATTCACGAATGAACATTCAAAATACAAGGGTTTCTACAAGCACTTTTATACAGATTTTCGAGTTCTGCAACCCTCCTACAAAACTTCTATTGGCCTGCAGCTTATCAATGGAGTTTCATTGATTCGTAGACCCTTATCAGACTGGCTGCTGAGTGATTTCCCAACCTGTCCATCCCCCATCACATGTCACCCCTCTGGAATGTGTTGTTCAGTGGTGTCAATTTTGCCTCAGTTCCTCATGACATGTTGATTAACCTTTATTCCCAGGTTTGCTATCTTGTTCCTAAACACCTGATTTCTTGTCCCTTCCCCAAGAGAACTCCAGTCAAAACTTTCTCGTTCTCGTGGATTTTACTGCTGCTACAATCTATGTTTCTAGACTGCTGGCTCCCTACTGTCCTCGGTAGAAATTGTTCTGTACTGAATATGTAAGTTTTCATTTTCTATCAGTCTGTACGAAAGGCTAATACAATTGATGGTTCATTTACCATCAAGCTTTGCTGCTAAGTAAGCTTCAAAAAACCCATTTGTAAGCGAGTGTTATAAGCGTGCTTTACATACATAAGCGGGTTTTACATACAATCTGTCAGTAGACGATATGCTACAATCCCTACCATGAGGTGAAAGAACTTCGACTTCTCACAACCTCCTAATACTGCTAAGCCCTATAATCTGGACCATTTTATGTGTCAGATCAATTCACTACCTCCAATGCCCATCTTTATCCCCTTACAATACTCCAACCCCTTACAATTCTGTCTGTATGGGTGACGGTAGCAGCAGAGATATATGGACCAGATGGGTCTCGAGCATATATGTTAGCAGAAAAGAATGTGAAAATAATCACAAAAAAAACTTACAAGTTAAAACCGACACTTAAGTTGCCGAGGAACAAAGAGAAAACAAAATTAAAGCTGAGAAGTGGAAGCTGGATAAGGCGATGAGTCTAGTCAGCTATGCAGCTTCATACCTCGCAGAACATGAATCAAAGGTCAAGACAGAACTAGAGGACAAAATATCAGAATTGGAAAAACAAAATTAAAGGCAGAACAAAAGGAAAGATAGCTAAAAAGGCAGCAGTGACGGTAGCAGCAAAGATGAAGGGGGAGGGGAACATCCCCATGCAGCTCCCCTGATATGTTTTAACTGCAATCAGGAAGGTCACTTTTAAAGTTTCAGTTTGTATGGAAGTGTTTGTGTGGATGTTTTCTTGACTGTGGAATGTGTCTGAAAGCTGGTTTTAAAAAAAAGAATTACGCGAAGTCACATAATGATGTCATGCCTTCTTACAAACCTGCAAAGGAGTTAACCCTTTCCACTGACAGCTGTTTTATTTAGTTCACCAACAACTTTAGCATCGCTGCATGTAATTTAAAAAAAATACTGGACATTATTAATTGGAAGTGAATGTTTTTCCACGTGCCAGAAGAAAAATAAATAAGTTGTAACGGTTATAAAGAATTTAAAAAAATGTGTAATCTTTAATATGGAAAGAGTGAAGTAACATATCTAGGACACATCATAACACAAGGGAAAAGACAAATGCCTAAGGACAGAAAGGAGGTTATTAGATCGATACCAAAGCCAGGGACCGTGAAAGGCGTCAGGGCTATTCAACTACTGCCGAAATTTTATCGCCGAATATGCTGAGATGGCCCAACCTATACAGGACCTGGTCAAAGGGGGAAAACCCTCCCAAGAGCCAGTGGACTGGGGCCCTGATCAGGAAACGGCATTTGTAAAGTTAAAACAAGTGCTTCAGCCCTGGGATTACCTGACCAGAATAGGCCCATCTATACATACCAGTGTAAAGATCATTAGAACGTGGTGCTGACTCAATACAGGTAGAACCAATATGATAAGCTCGATGTCCAGATGTTGGTGGTGGAAGGGAATGGGTAGAGATATAGAGAACCACTGTAGAAGGTGCTTGACATGCGCAAAATACAACCCGGGGGGAAAGTAAAGGTCAGAATGGGACATCAACTCCGACTGAAAGGACCCTGGGAAAACTTACAGATAGATTTTACTGGACCGTTACCCAGCAACAAGGGGAAGACATACTGCTTAGTTATAATAGACCAGTTTACAAAGTGGGTAGAAGCTTTCGCCCCCAGAAATTATTCATCAGGATCCTAGCAGAGGAAATGATACCCGATGGGAAATGCCACTACAGCTGGACTCAGATCAAGGTACACACTTCACAGGGAAGGCGATGGTGAGTGACACGTGCACCGGCGTAGTTATAAGGGGTATCAGCAAGTGGAAGCACTGGACCCAGTTGAAAAAACATAGTCACTAACATGGTGACGATTGGGAAATATTGTTTTTTGCAGAATTCTAGTGCTCGTGTGAACAACATGGGGCAACTCATCCTCATACCAAGGACAACAGGCGGAGGGACAAGAAGGCCTGTATTACAGGGACTCGGGCGACATTAGTTGTGATGAAGAATCAGGAATGCTGACGGTGAAGGTCGGAGCAACAGGGGACTTAAATTGCCGCGTCGGACTAACGGGCATAAGGCGACATAACGAGGGGTCGGATAAGGGAATAATGCTTCGGGTGAATAAGACCGCGGTGTGTTTTGTACTAAAGGGGGAACAAGGAGCCTGCACCCAGGAAAGAGGGGTGCAGATGAATGGAAAATAAGGCAGACCAAGGATAAGATACACTTCGGGGTACGTCAGCGAATAATTACGGTATTCCTAAACTTAGCAGATTTAACCGTCCCCAGCTTCTGCGGGTCAAAAACTATAAACCTGTATAAAAACCTGACCCTGCAAGCACTTGAAGGCCCTGAATCGAAAACCATGAAGTTTAATGTGAAAAGAGTGTTGGGTAAAAAACAGGATCAGGCAAAAAGAGGGATACTAGAAATGGTAGGCACGGGATACGCGGTGGGAGTCGCGACGGTAAACACAAGAGACCTGCACACAATAGACGTTCAGGTCAACACCCTAACCCGAACCTTACAGTGCCTGTTGGATAGAGATGAGGATAATGAAAGGGAATAGGCACAACTGGGTAGTGGGGCGGAGAGGGAATTGTTGCAAGTAGTCCACACGTTGCGAGACCACACCAGAACTATTTGATGGGCAGAGTGGAAAGAAACTTGAGCAGAACCATACAGATAGAAATAGTTTGTGCAGGGTACGGAGCATGGTTACTCAGTGGTATACAACATAACCTAGAGCAACTTCAAAATGGAAAGGTGCCTGATTGGATGACACTTGATGAACTTACCAACTGGACCTTGGACAAAAACATGACTCATGCATATCAGGTGCGGAGAAACAGTCATACTTGGGTCTCAAAGGTCAGATGTGTAACCGGATATTTAAATATAATAGGTTTTGTACTATCAATACCACAGTATGATGTGACAAAGGGAGATCCCCTATACCAAACAGACAATTTAGGGGAAATAAGAAATCAAACTCGTGTGTGTTATCATGACTTATCCAGATATGTAATTAAAGAGAACAACAGTACTAAGAGTCTCAGCATAGGTGATTGTTATAAAAATAACCAAGTTGCTTATGTCGAGATCCACTATGAATGATCAAAGATGACTGTGGATATGGCCAAATTGATGGGTGCACCTTGAGTATCACTCCACTAGCACGAGACAACGGGCCCAAATTTGGCCCATCTGTTTTTTTCGGTGCACTCACCAGAGATGCGCCGACTTCTTAGGGTGAAAATGGCACCAAAAAGATCTCCTTGGATTCTGGGCATTCTGTGGCCTCTTCCATAGCTTGGCGCAGTGTGGTCTGTCCATTCGGGGGCGGAGCTAGGGCCCTGCACGAAAAACTGTTCTGGCAGCTCAACACATGCGCACTGGAGGTTTCGCGCAGGCGCAGTAGCTCCTGCTCCCAGCTGTGCTGCAGCATGGGACCCGATGCGTCCCGCCCCTATCCCCAGTCGTGTGGCCTCACGACGCGTGCTGGGCTGGCTGCTGGAATAATCAGAGAGAGTCAGATCGCTGGAATAGAGAGAGTCAGTCAAAGGGAGAGTCAGTTCCCTATGCTTTCCCGCCCGCATCTATCCCCGGCCGAGTGGTCTCTCGCACCGACCGGCCCACTGACTTCCTGGGCCAAGTTGGGAAGTTGGACTTTTAAGTTTTATTTTTTATTTATTATTGATCGTTTTTATGCTTCTTGAATATTGTTGTGAAGATGTTTAGTGCTTTGCAAGGTCCTCTCCGCTTCCCTCCCCACTCCCCCCACCCCCCCATCTCTGGCTACCTGTGCTGATTTCTTAACTCTCTGCAAGGGTTTTCTGTGCGACCACAAGTAGCCACATACGCTGGCCTAAGTTAGTTTGGAGCAACTATTAACTGTCCAAAGTAGCTTAAATGGTCAAAACTGGTATCGGTGGCTTGTAACGCCCCTTTTTGAAAAAAACTAAACCAAACTAAAAAATCCTAACTAACTCACTTACACTGGTGCAAATTGAATGTGCAAAATGGGGATTTTTAAGATACTCCAGAAAAATCAAGTTGCTCCAAAAAAAACCGGAGTAACTCCTGGCCAAATTTGGGCAACCACGGCACCTGAAATGATGGTCACAAATAAGGGAGGAGATACCTTATGCGCCATCATGAATACTGTCTTCTTTTTACCACAACACTTGGAAAGAGAACAACTGTGAGATGGGAGCTTTTATAGCACATTTGCAGCTTTCAAGTGAAGAAATGAACACAACTCCCACCCGCCTTACCTGAGGTGATCCCCGAGCAGCATAGACCCCATGGACGACCTGGTAACATAGTATGGTGAGCTCAAAATATTGTTTAAAGGACTGTTAACAAAGTCATAATGACCTAAATTATCTCTCCCACCACTGCATGTCGGGTCTGTTCAGCCCTGTCAGGCCCAATATCTGGGAAAGTAGCATGGCGGCGGGTTCCCAATCTGCTGTCAAAGAAATATTCCCAACCGACCCGCTAATCCCTTGAAAAATTTTCCCATTATATATATCAAAGACTCAGTTGAAAACAATAAAAGGATTAAGTTGCAAACCATATTTGGTTGTTGGATTCAAATGTTCTTATACCTACTACTCATCTCGTAGATTTGCCTACATATTTCTTCCTCCAATACCCTTCCACTATTTGGTAGTCTATAGTATGCCCCTGTTGGAGCGATGGATCCCTTCTTACCCTTTAACAATCCATATGCATTCTGTAGCTAATTACATCCTTTTTTTCCGCTGCCATTATGTTATATTTAACTAGGACAGCTACTCCAGCTCCCCTCCTTCCTTCCCTTTCCTTCCTAAATGTATAAATCCTGCAATGTTTAGTTGCCAATCGTGTTCTCTATGTAGCCATGTTTCAGTCATCCCGACTGTCTCTGAATCTTCTACAGATTATTGCCTCCGGTTCATCCAGCTTGTTTGGAATATTATCTACATTGCTGTACAAACAGTTTAAATTGTTTTTATTTATTATTCTTTCTCTTTGTTGCTAGTAGTTATTTTACTTTTATGTTCTGTGAATTTATCTGATCTCTGGCCATTCATGTTATCCTTATGCTATCCTTTAATTTGTCCTCCACTCTCTTTTCCTGATTCTTTTAGTGTTAGGTTTCTGTAATTTCTAGCAGTTGCCTTCTCCCATGTTATTAGTTTAAAGTGTTATTTACAGCCCTAGATATCGACACTGCTCGGACCTTGGTCCCAGCCAGGTCAGATGCAGCCTGACCCAACAATACAGCTCCTTCCTGTCTCAGTACTGGTGCCAGTGTCCCATGAAATGGAACCTCTCTGTCCCACACCACTCCATTAGCCATGTGTTGAATTTTCTAATCTTGGGATTATTACCCGAGGTCCTGCTTTTCATTTTAGCTCTCAACTCCTGATACTCCCTCACCAGGAGCTCTTCCCGAATCTTTCCCATGTTGTTGGTTCTGACATAGAGCAAAACAACTGGATCCTCCCCTCCCTTTCCAGACTATTTTCCAGCTGTTTTGAGATGTCCCTTCCCCTGCCACTGGATAGGCAATAAACTCTTTGTGACTCTCGATCCTGACTGCAAGGAATACTATCTATTCCCCTAACTATAGAATCTCCTGTTACTACAGCCTTTCTGCTCTGCACCACCTCCCCTTGGACAGCCTTCTGTTCTATGGTGCCTTGGTCAGCATTCTGGCTGTCCTTCCGACAGTTTTTTCCTTATCCTCACAGACATTGAGTACTTTGTACCTTTCAGACAGGAGCCGTGTCTGCTTGTCCTCCTTCATTAACTACCTCTCCTACATTCCCCTTACCCAGCTGACTGACAGCCACACACTCCCCTTCCTGCATAAGAACATAAGAACTTAAGAAATAGGAGCAGGAGTAGGGCCTGCTCCGCCATTTAATAAGATCATGGCTGATCTGATCATGGACTCAGCTCCACTTCCCTGCCCGCTGCCCATAACTCTTTACTCCCTTATCACTCAAAAATTTGTCTATCTCCGCCTTAAATATATTCATGACCCAGCCTCCACAGCTCTCTTCATCTCAGTTTTAAATGGGCGGCCCGTTATTCTGAGACGATGCCCCCTAGTTTTAGTTTCCTCTATGAGTGGAAATATCCTCTCTGCATCCATCTTGTCGAGCCCTCTCATTAGCTTATATGTTTCAATAAGATCGCCTCTCATTCTTCTGAACTCCAATGTGTATAGGTCTAACCTACTCAACCTATATTCATAAGTCAACTCCCTCATCTCCGGAATCAACCTAGTGAATTCTTTCTGAACAGCCTCCAATGCAAGTATATCCTTCCTTAAATACGGAGACCAAAACTGAATGCAGTACTCCAGGTGTGGCCTTACCAATATCCTGTACAGTTGTAGCAGGACTTCCCTGCTCTTATACTCTATCCCCCTTGCAATAAAGGCCAACATACCATTTGCCTTCCTGATTATCTGCTGTACCTGCATACTAACCTTTTGTGTTTTATGCACAGGACCCCCAGGTCTCTCTGGCATGCAGCACTTTGCAATTTTTCTCCATTTAAATTATAATTTGCTTTTCTATTATTTTCGTTAAAGTGGATAACCTCACAGTTTCCCACATTATACTCCATCTGCCAAATTTCTGCCCACTCACTTAGCCTGTCTATATACATTTGCAGATGTCTTGTGTCCTCCTCACAATTTGCTTTCCAACCCACCTTTGTATCATCAGCAAACTTGGCTACATTACACTCGGTCCCTTCATCCAAGTCATTAATATAGATTGTAAATAGTTGAGGACCCAGCATTGATCCCTGCGGCAGCCCACTAGTCACTGTATGCCAAAGGAAAAATGACCCATTTATCCCGACTCTCTGTTTTCCGTCCGTTAACCAATCCTCTATGCTAATATATTACCCCCAACCCCATGAACTTTTATCTTGATCAGTAACCTCTTATGTGGCACCTTATTGAATTTCTTCTAGAAATCCAAATACCTCACATCCACTGGTTCCCCCTTATCCATCCTGCTCATTACATCCTCAAAGAACTCCAGCAACTTTGTCAAACATTATTTCCCTTTCATAAAACCATGCTGACTCTGCTTGATTGAATCATACTTTTCCAAATGTCCTGCTACTGCTTCCTTAATAATGGGTTCCAGTATTTTCCCAATGACAGATGATAGGCTAACTGGTCTATAGTTTCCTGCTTTTTGTCTGCCTCCTTTTTTAAATAGGGGCGTTACATTTGTGGTTTTCCAATCCACTGGGAATGCCCCAGAATCCAGGGAATTTTGATAGATTACAACCAATGCATCCATTATCTCTGCAGCCACTTATTTTAAGACCCTAGGATATAAGCTATCAGGTCCAGGGGACTTGTCTGCTTTTAGTCCCATTATTTTACCAAGTACTACTCTGTTACGTATGGAAACCTGTAATTACCATGTCTAACTATCAGAGGGCTTATCCCCTGGAGTGCCAAGGGATCCCATAATCCCTTGGGAGCACCCGTATATAAAGAGGCCTCACAGGCTAGAGAGGCACTCTGAGATCTGTAAAAAAAGGACTACGGTCACACCTTACTTTGAGCTTGCAGTATCTAGTCTGACTCTTTATTCAAGACATAACAACTGGCGACGAGATACAGATGATGAACCCTACCACAACAATGCAGAGAACTGTGGGCGTCCTGGAGAAATTCTTGGAGGGAGATGATTGGGAAACCTTCGTGGAGCGACTCGACCAATACAACAAGCTGGAAGGAGAAGCGAATGCTGCCAAACGAAGGGTGATCCTCCTCACTGTTTGCAGGGCACCAACGTATGGCCTCATGAAAAACCTGCTCACTCCAGCGAAACCCACAGACAAGTCGTACGATGAGTTGCGCACACTGTTCCGGGAGCATCTAAACACGAAGAAAAGCGTTCTGATGGAGAGATATCGGTTCTACATGTACAAGAGGTCTAAAGGCCAGGAAGTGGCGAGCTACGTTGCCGAGCTAAGGCACCTTATAGGACATTGCGAATTTGAAGGACACTAGGAGCACATACTCAGGGACTTCTTTGTACTTGAAATAATACTTCACAAACCTTTGACGGTAGAGACCCCAACATTGAGTAAAGCCATAGCAATAGCCCACACGTTTATCGCCACCAGTGACAATATTAAACAAATTTCTCAGCACACTAGTGCTGCTGCAAGTACTGTGAACAAAGTAACGTTGTTTTTGAATCGAAATGTACATGGCAGGACTTACAAGTCTGCAGCTGCACATCCGCAGATGACTCAGAGTCCACCATCATGGGTGGTGAATACAAGGCCATTAACACCTTGTTGGCGCTGCAGGGGTGATCATCGTTTCCATTCATGCCGCTTCAAAGGATATGTTTACAAGGACTGTGGAATGACGGGACACCTCCAATGCATGTGCAGGCGAGCTGCAAACACTGCTAATCCTGCAAACCACCATGTTGCAGAGGAGGACAGATCCACGGTGGAAGACAATGAACCAGAGCCTCAGACCGAGGAGGCAGAGATATATGGGGTGCACACATTTACCACAAAGTGTCCTCCAATAATGCTGAAGCTTGAACTAAATGGACTCCCGGTGTTCATGGAGCTGGACACGGACGTGAGCCAGTCCATAATGAACGAAAAGACTTTTGATAAACAGTGGTGCAGCAAGGCTTCAAGGCCAGTCCTGACACCATTCATACTAAACTGTGAATGTACACAAAGGAACTGATTCCCGTAATTGGCAGTGCTACCATAAAGGTCTCCTATGATGGAGCGGTGCACGAGCTACCACACTGGGTGGTACTGGGCGATGGCCCCATGCTGTTAGGCAGAAGCTGGCTGGGAAAGATACGCTGGAACTGGGATGACGTCCGAGCGCTTTCGTCCGTTGATCACACCTCATGTGCCCAGGTCCGAAGCAAGTTCCCCTCACTGTTCGAACCAGGCATCGGGAAGTTCCAAGGAGCAAAAGTGCAGATCCATTTGATTCTGGGGGCATGATCCATCCATCACAAGGCGAGAGCGGTACCGCACATGATGAGAGAGAGAGAGTGGAGATCGAGCTGGACAGGCTGCAACAAGAAGGTATCATTTCGCCGGTCGAATTCAATGAGTGGGCCAGTCTGATTTTTTTTCAGTTCTCAAGGGAGATGGCACCATCAGAGTCTGTGGTGATTACAAAGTAACTATCAATCATTTCTCACTGCAGGATCAATACTCGCTCTCAAAGGCAGATGACCTATTTGCGACGCTGGCGAGAGGGAAAACATTCACGAAGCTGGACTTGACCTCGGCCTACATGGAGCTGGAGGAATCTTCGAAAGGCCACACCTGCATCAACACGCACAAAGGTCTCTTCATTTACAACAGATGCCGTTTGGGATTCAATCGGCCGTGGCGATATTGAGAGGAACATGGAAAGCTTGCTGAAGTCGGTCGCGTGCACCGTGGTCTTCCAGGGCGACATCTTGATTACAGGTCAGGACACCGTCGAGCATCTGCAGAACCTGGAGGAGGTTCTTAGTCGGCTTAATCGTGTGGGGCTCAGGCTAAAATGCTCGAAGTGTGTTTTCCTGGCGCCTATAGTGAAGTTCCTATGGAGAAGAATCACGGCGCACTGCATCAGGAGGCAATCAAGAACGCACCGAGACCACAGAACGTGACGGAGCTGCCGTCGTTCCGAGGAAACCTGAACTATTTTGGTAAATTCCTACCGGGTCTTAGCTCATTGTTAGAACTCCTGCACTCTTTACTGCGTAAAGGAGATGAATGGGTATGTGGTAAAAGCCACGAAAATGCCTTTGAGAAAGCTAGGAAGCTGTTATGTTCAAACAAATTGCTTGTGTTGTACGATCCATGCAAGCGTTTGGTAATAGCATGTGATGCGTCGTCGTACGGGGTCAGGTGCAACAAGCTAATGAATATGGGAAATTGCAACTGGTTGCTTATACTTCCAGAAGTCTGTCTAAGGCTGAGAGGGCCGACAGTATGATCGAAAAAGTAGCTTTAGCGTGTGTTTATGGGGTAAAGAAAATGCATCAATATCTGTTCGGGCTCAAATTCAAATTAGAAACCGACCATAAGCCCCCTTTTCTGAAAGTAAGGGGATAAATACTAATGCATCGGCCCGCATCCAGAGATGGGCGCTCACATTGTCCGCACACAACTATGCAATCCGCCACAGGCCAGGCACAGAAAACTGTGCCGATGCTCTCAGTAGGCTGTCATTGCCCACCACAGCGGTGGAGATGGCATAGCCCGCAGATTTAGTTATGGTAATGGAGAGTGAGCAATCACCTGTTACCACAGATTAGAACCTGGATGAGCCAGGACCACTTACTGTCCTTAGTAAAAAAACTGTGTGCTCCACGGGAGTTGGTCCAGTGTACCATTAGGGATGCAGGAAGAAATAAAGCCGTATCAGTGGCGCACAGATGAAATGTCTATACAGGCAGACTGCCTCCTATGGGGTAATCGGGTAGTGGTGCCAAAAAAGGGCAGGGACACCTTCATTAGTGATCTCCACAGCACCCACCCAGGCATTGTATTGATGAAAGCGATAGCCAGATCCCACATGTGGTGGCCAGGTATCGATGCAGACTTAGAGTCCTGTATGCACAAATGTAATACATGTTCCCAGTTAAGCAATGCACCCAGGGAGGCACCACTAAGTTTATGGTCCTGGCCCTCCAAACCGTGGTCTAGGGTCCATGTCGACTATGCAGGCCCATTCTTGGGAAAAATGGTTTTAGTGGTTGTAGATGCGTACTCCAAATGGATGGAATGTGTGATAATGTCGGCAAACATGTCCGCTGCCACCATTGAAAGCCCACGGGCCATGTTTGCCATGCACGGCCTACCTGATATCCTTGTAAGTGACAATGGGCCGTCCTTTACCAGTGCCGAATTCAAGGAGTTCATGAGCCACAATGGGATCAAACATGTCACATCTGCCCGTTTAAACCAGCGTCCAATGGTCAGGCAGAACGAGCAGTTCAAGCAATCAAGCAGAGCTTGAAAAGGGTAACTGAAGGCTCACTGCAGACCCGCTTATCCCAAGTCCTGCTTCATTACCGCACAAGACCCCACTCGCCCACTGGGGTCCCTCCCACTGAACTGCTCATGAAAAGGGCACTGAAGACAAGGCTCTCACCTGATCTACACGAACAGGTAGAGAGCAGGCGGCTTCAACAGAATACATATAATGATCGCGCAAATGTGTCACGTGAAATTGAGATAAATGATCCTGTATTTGTGTTGAACTATGGACAAGGTCCCACGTGGCTTCCTGGCACTGTTTTGGCCAAAGAGAGGAGTAGGGTATTTATGGTCAAACTCTCAAATGGACTCACCTGCAGGAAACACTTGGACCAAACCAAACTCAGGTTTACGGACTATCCAGAACAACCCACAATAGAATCTACCTTTTTCGACCCTCCAACACACACTCAAGTGGCAACCGACCCAGCGGTTGACCACAAAGCAAGACCCATCACCCGCAGCAGCCTAGCAGGACTCACCATCCCCAGCAGCCCAGCAACGCCAGCTGTGCAGCAGCCCAGCGAGGGGCCAACAAATGACTCACCAAAACTAGCATTTGCACTGAGATGATCAACCAGGGAAAAGAAGACCCCAGATCGACTCACATTGTAAATGGTTACACTATTGACTTTAGGGGGGAGTGTTGTTATGTATGTAAACCTGTAAATAGCATGTCTAACCACCAGAGGGCTTATCCCCTGGAGTCCCAAGGGATTCCACAATCCCTTGGGAGCACCTATATATAAGGCTGGAGAGGCACTGAGATCTGCAATAATGGACTATGGTCACACCTTACTTTGAGCTTGCAGTATCTAGTCTGGCTCTTTATTCAAGACATAACAACTTCCTTAGTGATAGTGATTGTATTAAGTTCCTCCCTCCCTGTAGCCCCTTGATTATCACCATTGGAATGTTTTTAGTCTCTTGTACCGTGCAGGCTGATACAAAATATTTGTTCAACGTCTCTGCCATTTCCCTGTTCTCCATTATTAATTCCCCAGTCTTATCCTCTAGGGGGACAACATTTACTTTAGCCACTCTTTTCCTTTTTATGTACGTAGAAACTTCCACTATGAGTTTTTATATCTCGTGCGAGTTTACTTTCATAATCTATCTTCCCTCTCTTTATCACCTGTGCTTTCCTCTGGTGTATGACTGTATTTTGGAATAAATTATCTAGTAATTCCTCCTCCTTCTTTATGTGTTGAAATGTTTCTAGCTCGGACTCCAACTCAATAGCACTGAGCTGGAGTGCCTCGAGGCAGAGACATTTTGTGCAGATGTGGCAGTCTGGGACAGTCTCGTTATCCACAAACTCCCACAGACTATAATCCCAATGCACTGCCTGAACTGCCCTGCCTTTATTTATTAATTAATGTATTTATTGATTTATTTATTAGTTATCTGTAGTTTATTTCTTGAACTAATTGGTCACATACATCATGATTTATTAAATAGGTGGATTTAGCTTGCTTTAAAATAAATTAATACTTAGTTACAGTGATTAATTAAGCAGCGGCAGGCCCAGAGATTGGAGGGCAGCGGGAGGCCCAGAGGTCAGGGAGCAGCAGGAGACCCGGAGGTTGGGGTGCAACAGGAGGCACGGAGCTCAGGGAGCAGCAGGAGGTCTGACAGTCGGGGAGCAGCAAGAGGTCTGGCGGTCAGCGAGGCCCGGAAGTCGGAAGCAGTGAGGAATGGAGGTCGTGGCCCAGGAGCGGCGCAGCATGGGCCAACTGCGAGTTTATGAGGCCGCCACTGCATCCTATGAAACACAGGGAGAGAGGCCAAGTGAGAAGGAAAAAGGAGGACAGTAGGAGTAAGTGTGTTTGTATGTGCTAGGCCCATACAGTGGAGCCTGGTCTCCAGTCACCTTGGATCCCTTTGCAACGGGACCAAGACCTTACTCTGTCAAGCCCATGTGGTAGCTAGTATGCAACGGCCACCCCACGTTAAAATAATTCACACACAGGCATCTTCCACCCTTCAAAATGAAGTTCATGACCTGGAACGTCAGGACCTTCATGGACAACCGGAACAGCGACACTGCTATCGTTGCCCGGGAGCTCAGACGTTTCGTCATTGACATAGCTGCTCTAAGCAGGACCCGGTGGGAGGGGAAGGCCAGCTGAAGGAACAAGTTGATGGTTACAACTTCTTCTGGAAAGGTCAACCAGAAGAAGATCGCCGCCTTCATGGGGTTGGCTTCGCCAAAAAAAATGAACTAGTTGGTCGTCTCAGAGACTTTACTTGTGGGTTAAATGAACGCCTCATGACTCTTCAGATCAGCCTAGCCTGGAAGCAGTGTGCTACGGTCTTCAGCGAATATGCCCTAACACTGGAAGCTACAAACGAAACCAAAGAGGAATTCTACTCCAGCCTTGAACAATCCCTGTCCCGAGTACCAACAGGCAACAAGCTGATCCTCCTGGGCGACTTTAACGCCAGAGTTGGAAAGGACACAGACCTCTGGGGAGGTGTGATTGGCCAAGAGGTGGTTGGGAAAACCAACTCCAACGGTACCCTCCCCCTGACAAAATGCTTAGAACATGGCTTTGTCATAACCAACACCCTGTTCCATCAGAGAGACAAGTATGAGGCTACATGGCAGCACCCTCGGTCCAAGCACTGGCACCTGCTAGACTATGTCATCGTCCGAGCGAGGGACCACAAGGACGTATGCATCACCCGTGCCATGACAGGAGCCGACGACTGCTGGACGGACCACTGCCTAATCCACTCTGTCATCACG
Organism: Pristiophorus japonicus; assembly: GCF_044704955.1. NCBI lineage: Eukaryota > Metazoa > Chordata > Chondrichthyes > Pristiophoridae > Pristiophorus > Pristiophorus japonicus. The sequence continues at coordinate 227,793,706 of NC_091980.1, forward strand.
ATCAACATAGCCCCAAAACAGCGATGGCAACAGAAACAATGCCACAGGAAAATCAACGCTGGAGCACTCCATGACCCAGCTAAGAAAGCCTTATTCAGCCAGCGCCTCACTGCCAACCTGGCGACTCCCAGTGACCCAGAGATGCAGAATGTCCAAGCACCTGGTTTGCCCTCAAGGTCTCCATAATTAGCACCTGCGAAGAGCCACTTGGTCAATCGATCAGGAAACACCAAGACTGCTTCGACGAGAAAGACCAAGAGATCCAGGAGCTAATAAGCCGCAAGTGCAAGGCATTCTTGGACTAGAAACAGCAACACAACTCAAGAGCAAGAAAGCAGTTCTACAGATGTCTGAAGGCCGAGGTCCAACAAAAACTCGTGACTTAAAGAACAGATGATGGGTGGAGAAAGCGCAGGAGATCCAGCAACTAGCCAACACCCACAACATGCATGGATTTTTCCGCGCAGTCAAGACCACCTACGGCACAAGCACCCAAGGCCCTACCCCACTGCTGGCCAAGAATGAAGAGGTACTCATCAAAGACAGAGAGACAGTCAGTGCTCGCTGGAAAGAGCACTTCGAAGATCACCTCAACCGAGACTCTGTCTTCGACTTGAATGTCCTCGACTCCATCTCACAGCATACTACCCGCCACCATCTCAGCACAACCCCAGTCTGGCATGAGATAGAAAAGGCAATCCATCAAGTGAAAATCAACGAGGCCTCAGGAGCAGATGAAATCCCCAATGAAGCACTAAAACATGGCAGAGAAGCACTTTTGGTGCGAATACACAATCTCATTTTTCTCATCGAAGGAGGTGTGCATGCCAGGGGATCTCAGAGATGCGGTAATTGTGACCAGTCCGATTGCGGTAACAACAGAGGAATTTCCCTGCTGTTTGCCACAGAGAAAGTCATCGCAAGAATCCTCCTCAATCACCTTTTCCTGTGGTAGAAGAACTCCTCCCAGAGTCGCAATGCGGACATGATCTTCACCGCACGGCAATTCCAAGAGAAGTGCAGGGTACAGCATCAACCCCTATACATGACCTTCTTTGACCTCACAAAGGCCTTCAACACTGTCAACCGTGAGGGATTATGGAGTGTCCTGCTCAAATTCGGCTGCCCCCAAAAGTTCGTCAGCATCCTTCGTCTGCTCACTACGACATGAAAGCCATGACCCTGACCAACGGACAATTCACATTTGGACCGGGGTCAAGCAAGGCTATGTTATTGCTTCAATGCTCAGCTCGATCTTCCTTGCTGCAATGCTCCATCTCACCCTCAGTAAGCTCCCCGCTGGAGTGGAGCTAATCTACAGAACAAACGGGAATCTGTTAAACCTCCGCCGCCTCCAGGCCAGATCCAAGATCATCCCATCCTCCGTCATTGAACTGCAGTACGCAGTTAACGCCTGCAACTCCAAGCCATCGTCAACACCTTCATCGAAGCATATGAGAGCATGGGCCTTACACTAAACATCCATAAGACAAAGGTCCTCTACCAACCTGTCCCCGCCACGCAGCACTGCTCCCCGATTATCAAAATCCATGACGAGGCTTTGGAGAACGTCGACCATTTTACATAGCTTGGGAGCCTACTGTCAACAAGGCAGACATTGATGACGAAGTCCAACACCGCCTTCAATGTGCCAGTGCAGCCTTCAATCGCCTGAGGAAGAGAGTGTTTGAAGACCAGGACCTCAATCTCGGCACCAAGCTCATAGTCTACAGAGCAGTAGTGATACCTGCCATCCTATATGCTTCAGAGACATGGACTATGTACAGCAGGCACCCCAAAACACTGGAGAAGTACCACCAACGCTGCCTTCGCAAGATCCTGCAAATCCATTGGCAGGATAGGCACACCAATGTCAGCGTTCTGACTCAGGCAAACATCCCCAGTATCGAAGCACTTACCACGCTTGATCAACTCCGTTGGGCAGGCCACGTCGTCCGCATGCCTGATACTAGACTCTCAAAACAAGCATTCTACTCGGAGCTCTGACACGGCAAGCGAGCCCCAGGTGGGAAGAGGAAACGCTTCAAGGACACCCTCAAAGCCTCCTTGAAAAAGTACAACATTCCCACCGACACCTGGGAATCCCTGGCCCAAGACTGCACAAAGTGGAGGAGAAGCATCCAGAAAGGTGCCGAACACCCTGAGTCTTTACGCTGAGAGCAAGCTGAAGCCAAGCATAAATAGCGGAAGGCGCGCATGGTAACCCAAGCACCTCACCCACCCGTTCCTGCAACCACCGTCTGCCCCACCTGTGACAGAGAATGTAGATCCCACATAAGACTCATCGGCCATATGAGAACTCATTTTCAGTGTGGAAGCAAGTCATCCTCAACTCCGAGGGATTGCCTAAGAAGAAGAATTACTTCGCTATTTTCAGTTATTCGTGACTTTAAATGCAGTTAGAATTTAATCACTTTCCTTTGACTTACTTGCGCTAATATTAAAACCTTACTAACTCAAGCTTAACCCTAACCACTAAAGATACTAAACACATAAAGGGATATCTAGATACTTAACTATAGCGTAAATTCCTTGGGTTCTGCCGCCCTTTTCTGTCTGTTGATTATGATGTCGCTTTTTCTCATTTCCTCTACTGCAATTCAGCTCCACCCTGGCTCTCAGCTCCCGCTCTGTTTAAATCTCCGCCCAGGCTCTCAGCTCCCGCTCTGTTTAAATCTCCGCCCTGGCTCTCAGCTCCCGCTCTATTTAAATCTCAGCCCTGGCTCTCAGCTCCCGCTCTGTTTAAATCTCCGCCCTGGCTCTCAGCTCCCGCTCTGTTTAAATCTCCGCCCTGGCTCTCAGCTCCTGCTCTGTTTAAATCTCCGCCCTAGCTCTCAGCTCCTGCTCTGTTTAAATCTACGCCCAAGCTCTCAGCTCCCGATCTGCTTAAATCTAGATACTAGAAATTGACGAGGAAATTATGGGTAGAAATGCATGTACTAGCACTATCAAAGTACAATGCACTGGAGCTTAAATGATCTGCAAACTCACATTGCCCCAGATTACGAGTAATCAGAACCAGTAATACTATATTGATCCAAATGAGTGATATTTGTAGTAATCTATTATGCTGCTATCTTCATTTGCATTCCTGCTTATATATTCACTACCATATCAGTAAAGTGTATCCCTGAAACTGAAGTGATCTAACAGTTTTATATTCCATAGTGGCAGAGCAAATCAATCTTGAAGATTACATTAAAACATAGCTTTCTACAATTCTTTTTGGTAGCATACATTTTCTTAATCCTCAAAAGATTATCCGCTTGTATTTTGTTAATATTTAATGTGCTTGTACATTATTTCTGCAGAACTGTGGTAGTTATATTGTAGATGTCTGCACACCCATTGTGCTGAATTTTAATGGGTTGCTTATAATTACTATAATAAAAAATCTAAATCAGATAGCTTGGTACAATGCTAATTGATTTATGCAGTTCATGTCAGAAAAGGAGAGTTTTGTTATAATGATTTCTTTTAAATGTCAGAATGCAATCATGTGAAACCAGTAATTCTGGCAGAGACTTAACTTATGTAAAATTTGTAGTCTTTCCATTTCCATCCACACAGCTCAATGAGATGCATGAGTTAATATAATCTGTCAGTTTTCTCACAATTCTTTGTAAATATAATTCTCCTACATTGTGCAGCTTTTCATTGAACCCACTAGATTTAGTATTTAAAACATTAAAAGCTGCATAAAGATAGCTTCACCAACATTCATATTCCTCCTGCAATTAATGAAATCTATAAAATGTTCTTGTCTAAAGCTATGTATTAATTTGTTTTATTTCTGCAGTGCCTTTTATTTTTCAATCATAGCATCAGTTTAAATGTGTTAAAATAAACCACTAAAGATGGTAAAATGCTAATGAAGGCATCTAATGAATGGTTTGGCTGCCCTATGTCATGTCAATTTAGTTTAAATGTTGTGAAGCTGCAAACAAAGGTGCCCAGCAATCTGGAGATGAAACAACAGAACTGACAATGTGATTTCTATTTGTAACATATCAGGTTTAAAAGCTGTGATGAAATAAGCAGTGCATCTCATATATGAGGAATGTTCTATCTCATTCATAAAGCAATTTTTTTTCCTTCAAATCACAGTTCTAATCCAAGGTATCAATCATTATGTGACTGTTGTTCCTATGCTGTAATTTGTTTTCTTGATTGATGACTTCTATTCATTTTTACAAGCGCTTAAATACATAATTTTGCACAAATACAAAAAAACCCTGAGCATTTGTAGCATCCCAATACAACATAACATGGAAAGTGTTTTTGAGTGAGTTTAAATAAATGGAGGTTCTAGAAGTGCAGTTGCTGTACCTTTATGAAAAAAGTTACTGCAAAGACTTGGGTACACCACTGCATAATTCACTTTGAATGATATGACTAGATAACTAATTTCATTCTATTGCATTTAAAAATAGGCATCTGTCCCACAAAACATAGGATGCAGATTTAGCTATGTGACAGTCCCCAGCGTGACTTGCTGATACATTATATTGACCGATTCTATGTTTTGCATTGGGCACGTGCACAGTATTCAAGGACTCCAAAGATAATCTAGAAATATTAAGAAGAGACTGCTCATCTAAAAGATGAGAGGTCAAAAGTAAGAGTGTGACCAGTGGGATCCAGTTAGGACAGGATGTGGTAGTGAGGGATGTGAGAGCTGTTTTCAACAATAGAAAGAAAGAACATGCATTCAGACAAGCACTGTATTGTAAATATAAGGACATAACAAAACACTTAAAACCAATGGAATCATTCTTAAGTCCAATCACTGTTATATGGGCAAACGCAGCAGCCAATTTGCACTCAACAAGGTCTCACAAACAGCAAATTAATGGTCAAGTAATCTATTTTTGGTAATGTTGGTTGAAGGATGACTGTTGACCAGGACACCATGCTCCCCTGCGAATAGTACAATAAAACCATAAAAATGATGAACTTTTACGACATTGAGGGAAATCCATTCAGTTCATTATGTCTGTGCCCATTCTTTGCCAGAGTAATCAGAATCTCATCGCACTGTCCTGCACTCTCTCCATAGAATTGTATCTTCCTCTGCTTCAAATTTTTTATCCAAATTTCCCTTAAAAGATACAAGAATGTCTGTCCCAACCACTTCCTATGTCAAAGAATTTTGTGGCTCAAGGAAATTTCTGTGTAAAGAAATTTCTCCTAACCTCTCTCCTCACTCTTAGTGATAACTGTAAATTGCTGAGCCCACATCAATTATTCCTCAATCAGATGAAATAATCTTTCCCTATTCATTCTATTAAAACCTTTGATAATTTTAAAAGCTCGAATAAATTTCCTCTTAGCATTCTCTACTTCAGTAGAAATAGTCACAGTATCTGAAGTCTTGCTTCGCAACTATAGTTTCCTATCCCTGGCTCCACCTTGGTTCCTCACTCTGGAGTGTCTTATTAAAGACTGAGGTCACTGTTACTTTAACCTCCCTGTATGCAGTCTTATCTGTGTTAGGAACACAATAGTTTTAATGTCCTTTCTATAATGGGGTGCCCTAAACTGCCATTGTACTCTGTCTGGCCAATATTTTGTATACATTTATTATTACTCCTTTATTCTTATATCCTATGCTATCATTTAGAAAATCCAATATTCTATTCGCCTTTTTCATGCCTATATCTGCATTATAAGTTCAGGAAATTATCCATTTCAATCCCTAGGTGCCTTTGTTCATCTATGCCCTTCATGTATCATAGAATCATAGAAATTAAAGAGAAGGAGGCCATTTGGTCCATCTTTCTAATAAGTGTGTACTCTCATTCCTTTTTCTCTTCCAAAATGTACTACCTCACACTTCCATTGTGATGATATTTGGTAAAAACATGAGGCTAACTCACTAATTTCATTGTTCTGGCATAGGAAAGAATACAGGCACTGGAGTTCTGGGTGGATGGGAGGTTGTGTAAGGTGGAGTTTATGAGACTGGCAAGATCATTGAAGATGTCAACCTGGAACCACGGCATTGAGAGTGAGGTTTCGATGACAGTAGGCAATATTACTAAAACGCTTCATAGGCAATGAATTAATTTTAAAGTGTGGTTACTGTTGCTATGTAGATAAACGTGACAGCCAATTTGTTTAAAAGTAAGGTTCCCCAAACGGCATTGAGATAAATGGTCACTTAATCTACTTTGTTGGTGTTGGTTGAAAGATAGATGTTGGCCAGGATAAAGGGAGAATTCCCAGGCTCGTCTTCAAATAGTGCTGTGGGATCTTTTACGTCCACCTAAGAGGGGTCTCTGTTTAATGTTTCACCTGAAAGGCAATGCAGAACTCCTTGCACTGAAGTGTTGATTATGTGTTCATGTCCTGGAGTAGGGCTTGAATTCACAAGGTGAGACTGCTGCCACTGAGCCAAGCTGAGGTGGAAATAGGGGATCTTGCCAATGGCTGTGATGTGGATTTGAAGCTGAGCTCAGGTTTTGCAGGACATTGAGGTTGTGCTCTGTGGCTTTCACTTTGAGCAAGCAGCTGGTGAAGAGGAAGGAATCAATGGCTATGGTGAGGAATGACTGGTAGAGCTGAGCAGGATGGTTTTGATCCATGACTTGATGTCACAGAGTCAATTGGATGGCGCAGGCACAGTTATAAGAACATAATAAGAAATAGGAGCAGGAATAGGCCATATGGCCCCTCGAGCATGCTCCGCTATTTAATACGATCAGGTCCATTTCCCTGCTTGCTCCCCATAACCCTTTATCCCCTTATCGATTAAGAAACTGTCTATCTCTGTTTTAAATTTATTCAATGTCCCAGCTTCCACAGCTCTCTGAGGCAGTGAATTCCACAGATTTACAATCCTCTGAGAGAAGAAATTCCTCCTCATCTCAGTTTCAAATGGGCGCCCCCTTATTCTAAGATCATGCCCTCTAGTTCTAGTCTCCCCCATCAGTGGAAACATCCTCTCTGCATCTACCTTTTCAAGCCCCCTCATAATCTTATATATTTCGATAAGATCACCTCTCATTCTTCTAAATTACAATGAATAGAGGCCCAACCTCCTCAACCTTTCCTCATAGGTCAACCTCCTCATCTCTGGAATCAACTTAGTGAACCTTTTCTGAACTGCCTCCAAAGCAAGTATATCCTTTCGTAAATATGGAAACCAAAACTGCACGCAGTATTACAGGTGTGGCGTCACTAATACCCTGTACAACTGTAGCAAGACTTCTTTGCTTTTATACTCCATCCCCTTTGAAATAAAGGCCAAGATTCCAATGGCCTTCCTGATCACTTGCTGTACTTGCATACTAACCTTTTGTGTTTCATGCACAAGTACCCCCAGGTCCCGCTGTACTGTGGCACTGTGCAATCTTTCTCAATTTAAATAATAACTTGCTCTTTGATTTTTCTGCAAAACTGCATGACCTCACACTTTCCAACATTATACTCCATCTGCCAAATTTTTGCCCACTCACTTAGCCTGCCTATGTCCTTTTGCAGATTTTTTTGTGTCCTCCTCACACATTGCTTTTCCTCCCATCTTTGTATCGTCAACAAACTTGGTTACGTTACACTCGGTCCCTTCTTCCAAGTCATTAATATAGATTTTAAATAGTTGGGGTCCCAGCACTGATTCCTGCGGCACCCCACTAGTTACTGATTGCCACCCCGAGAATGAACCATTTATCCCGACTCTTTGTTTTCTGTTAGTTAGTCAATCCTCTATCCATGCTAATATATTACCCCCAACCCTGTGAACTTTTATCTTGTGCAGTAACCTTTTATGTGGCACCTTGTCAAATGCCTTCTGGAAGTCCAAATACACCACATCCACTGGTTCCCCTTTATCCACCCTGTTCATTACATCCTCAAAGAATTCCAGCAAATTTGTCAAACATGTCAAACAGTCAATTCAGTTCAGTTCAGAGTAGGAAAAGAGGGTTTCATTGACATACACATGGAAACTAATCCCATGCTTATGTATAATACCATTTGTATTGTGTATTATATTATTCTCTTCCACCCAAAAGTATGGACTATAACTTATTTATAAATGTGGAATGGAGATTTAACAGACAACATTGCTTACAACTTCAGCTCATTTAATGCTAAAACTTAGCATCTTGATCAAACATCTAATACCGTAGCCTTAAAATGCAATACATTTAAGAGAGTATGATTTGATATATAAGTATAATTACCAGTTATGTCACTGGTGTATCTAAAAATTTATTTGAAGAATGTTACTTAAATATCAACTGATGTCATCCACCTCATAATCTGTGCAGTTAACAGCATAATACATTTTTAATATGGTAGTGCACAAAATACCATCAGTCTTCACGATTAAAACCCTAAGTTATTTCTTTCACTGAAATACTTGCAAACTTTTTTTTATTTCTATGATAAACAATCAATATTAAGAGCTCCAAATAATAGTAATGGATCAAAACATCACAGACTCTGCTTTTTGAATAAATCATTCAGAATTTTACGAAAATATCTGATTAGTATCCGATTAGTGTAATTATAAGGAAACCATCCAAAACCAGTTCTGCCTGTAATGAATGTCTTTATTTGAACAAATATGTGTTACCTTCTTCATACTTGTGCACTAATTAAAGATTAAGTAAATTAATTGAAAGGCATATTAGTTCAATTGTGGTTAGTTAATTGGCACTAGAAAGGCGATGAGTGTTAAAATGGAGTCAAAGCCAGAATAGTAATACAGATGAATGTAAGTGACATATTCAAAATAGTGTAATAGTTTTTGATCTCTGTGCAAACAACATGTACTATAGAGGAAGTGAAGATTTCCTGACTGGCAGCAATTATACTGATGAATTACCGTGACAGAGAACATGGCAGTCTAGCTGTTGAGCTGCTTTGGTCAATGTCACCATCAGTTCACAGTTTCTGGCAAAGGTTTAATAGGGCAGTAAATCTTTGGGTGGACAAAAACTACAATTTAGCAAATTATCTGGGAGCAGGTCAAGGAAACCCAATTAATCGAAGTTGTATTACAAACTCCAAAGTGATGTCACATACTTAATTGTCTCCACGAGTCACTCTAAGAATACAAGTCCCCAGACCAAATTAAATTAAATTAAAACCATTTTTTAAATATCTGTCAAAACATGTCAGTTAAATTCTATATTGCACTGATGTATGTGGATGTACCCTGCACTAATACGGTTAGCTTGTTTCCCCACATGAATGCACACTCCAGTAACTGCAACAAACACTCTTTGTATCATATGAATCCATTATTCTGAATGGACATTTTAGAAGTGGATGCTAGTGTAACATTTACATGGGGCTGATTTTTTTTTCTGTAGATCAGAGGCCCATTTCACCAGGCCTCTGCCTCCTTTACATTTCTAGAGTTTTCCCCAACGGGTTGGGGAAGTGGCATATCTGCGGCTACAAGAGGCACAAGTAAACATAACCATTTAAATAAGGTTGGAGGAGGGGTTCTTGGCCCCCTGGCCTCACTTTTCTGAAGTGTCAGTAAAAAGATGCCCGCAGACAGAGGTGATAAGAAGAAGCTGTCATTGGGCATTGCACCTGGCACGCTTCAGATCCACTGATCTGAAGCTGGTAGACAGCAAGGCAAGGGAAGTCTGGAAAGGTACGTTTCTCTTCCAACTATAAATGCATCTTTATCCACAGAGGCAGCAGCAGCCCAAAGCCTCTGAGACCTGCAGCTGTGCCTAAATTACTACCACCCTTTCTAGGCGTAAGGTCACTCAAATGATCAAACCAACCAAACTCGTGTCAGAAGGGGCTCAGTGCATCTTGGATCTGGCACATCTGCTCAGTAACCAGGAAATTTGGGAGGTAAATCAAGGCCAATGTTTCTGTTGTGACTGGCATTAAGCAATGAATATATTAATGTCAGCAGGAGCATGTGTCTTACATCAGTGAACATTCCATTAACTGTTAATTGCAAACAGGACACTGACTAAACACTATGCTAAAATATCAACCTTTCTTATGAAATTTGATTAATAAAGAAATGACAGCACTGGAGTCAGAAGTAAATAAAATAAACATCCTTTACTTCAACTAGAGAAATATTGCTGGGAATTTGAAAATCCATCTGCATTCGATGAAACCAGCATATAACTACAACCACCATACAACTATAACAGAACTGTGCAGAAAACCATATCTTCATCTCATTGACAAGGCAAATTGATATTTTGAGATCGAGGGTCCAAGGAGATGTTAGTAACAGATTAACTAAAGAGTTTCACTGGGAATGGTCAACTGAAACATTTTCTGTCAATGATAGAAATGCATATAAGAAAATGTTTGTTCACAGCATAAACATACTGGCCCAGATTTTGTGGTCAGTGGCGAAGAAAGGGCACTCATGCTTACAGCTGCCCACTGAAATTTTGCAGAGCAAGCAACAGCATGTCTCTTCAACAAATTAGAAAAGTATAAATTAGAATATTTAAGTCATTGTAAAATCATGTGCAGAAAATATGGAGAGGGAAAGAAAGATGAGATTAAGAGAAGGAGAGAGGTAAAAGAGATAGAAAAAAAAGTAAAAAGCAAAATTATTTTAACTTAAAAAAAAAATCTCCAACACTAAGGAAATTCTGAAGGAAAACATAGAAACATAGAAAATAGGTGCAGGAGTAGGTCATTCGGCCCTTTGAGCCTGCACCGCCATTCAATGAGTTCATGGCTGAACATGCAATTTCAGTACCCCATTCCTGCTTTCTCGCCATACCCCTTGATCCCCCTAGTAGTAAGGACTACATCTAACTCCTTTTTGAATATATTTAGTGAATTGGCCTCAACAACTTTCTGTGGTAGAGAATTCCACAGGTTCACCACTCTCTGGGTGAAGAAGTTTCTCCTCATCTCGGTCCAAAATGGTTTACCCCTTATCCTTAGACTGTGACCCCTGGTTCTGGACTTCCCCAACATTGGGAACATTCTTCCTGCATCATCTAACCTGTCTAAACCATTCAGAATTTTAAACGTTTCTATGAGATCCCCTCTCATTCTTCTAAACTCCAGTGAATACAAGCCCAGTTGATTCAGTCTTTCTTGATATGACAGCCCTGCCATCCCAGGAATCAGTCTGGTGAACTTTCGCTGCACTCCCTCAATAGCAAGAATGTCCTTCCTCAAGTTAGGAGACCAAAACTGTACACAATACTCCAGGTGTGGCCTCACCAAGGCCCTGTACAACAGTAGTAACACCTCTCTGCCCCTGTACTCAAATCCCCTCGCTATGAAGGCCAACAAGCCATTTGCTTTCTTAACCGCCTGCTGTACCTGCATGCCAACCTTCAATGACTGATGTAGCATGACACCCAGGTCTCGTTGCACCTCCCCTTTTCCTAATCTGTCACCATTCAGATAATAGTCTGTCTCTCTGTTTTTACCACCAAACTGGATAACCTCACATTTATCCACATTATACTTCATCTGCCATGCATTTGCCCACTCACCTAACCTATCCAAGTCACTCTGCAGCCTCATAGCATCCTACTCGCAGCTCACACTGCCACCCAACTTAGTGTCATCTGCAAATTTGGTGATACTACATTTAATCCCCTCATCTAAATCATTACTGTACAATGTAAACAGCTGGGGTCCCAGCACAGAGTCTTGCGGTACCCCGCTAGTCACTGCCTGCCATTCTGAAAAGTACCCATTTACTCCTACTCTTTGCTTCCTGTCTGCCGACCAGTTCTCAATCCACGTCAGCACACTACCCCCAATCCCATGTGCTTTAACTTTGCACATTAATCTCTTGTGTGGGACCTTGTCAAAAGCCTTCTGAAAGTCCAATTACACCACATCAACTGGTTCTCCCTTGTCCACTCTACTGGAAACATCCTCAAAAAATTCCAGAAGATTTGTCAAGCATGATTTCCCTTTCACAAATCCATGCTGACTTGGACCTATCATGTCACCTCTTTCCAAATGCGCTCCTATGACATCCTTAATAATTGATTCCATCATTTTACCCACTATCGATGTCAGGCTGACCGGTCTATATTTCCCTGTTTTCTCTCTCCCTCCTTTTTTTAAAAGTGGGGTTACATTGGCTACCCTCCACTCCATAGGAACTGATCCAGAGTCTATGGAATGTTGGAAAATGACTGTCAATGCATCCACTATTTCCAAGGCCACCTCCTTAAGTACTCTGGGATGCAGTCCATCAGGCCCTGGGGATTTATCGGCCTTCAATCCCATCAATTTCCCCAACACAATTTCCCGACTAATAAGGATTTCCCTCAGTTTTTCCTTCTTACCAGACCCTCTGACCCCTTTTATATCCGGAAGGTTGTTTGTGTCCTCCTTAGTGAATACCGAACCAAAGTACTTGTTCAATTGGTCTGCCATTTCTTTGTTCCCAGTTATGACTTCCCCTGATTCTGACTGCAGGGGACCTACATTTGTCTTTACTAACCTTTTTCTTTTTACATATCTATGGAAGCTTTTGCAGTCCATTTTAATGTTCCCTGCAAGCTTCCTCTCGTACTCTATTTTCCCTGCCCTAATCAAACCCTTTGTACTCCTCTGCTGAGTTCTAAATTTCTCCCAGTCCCAGGGTTTGCTGCTATTTCTGGCCAATTTGTATGCCACTTCCTTCGCTTTAATACTATCCCTGATTTTCCTTGATAGCCACGGTTGAGCCACCTTCCCTTTTTTATTTTTACGCCAGACAGGGATGTACAATTCTTGTAGTTCATCCATGCGGTCTCTAAATGTCTGCCATTGCCCATCCACAGTCAACCCCTTAAGTATCATTCGCCAATCCATCCGAGCCAATTCACGCCTCATACCTTCAAAGTTACCCTTCTTTAAGTTCTGGACCATGGTCTCTGAAATTACTGTTTCATTCTCCATCCTAATGCAGAATTCCACCATATTATGGTCACTCTTCCCCAAGGGGCCTCGCACAATGAGATTGCTAATTAATCCTCTCTCATTACACAACACCCAGTCTAAGATGGCCTCCCCCCTAGTTGGTTCCTCAACATATTGGTCTAGAAAACCATCCCTTATGCACTCCAGGAAATCCTCCTCCACCGTATTGCTTCCAGTTTGGCTAGCCCAATCTATGTGCATATTAAAGTCACCCATTATAACTGCTACACCTTTATTGCATGCACCCCTAATTTCCTGTTTGATGCCCTCCCCAACATCCCTATTACTGTTTGGAGGTCTGTACACAACTCCTACTAACGTTTTTTGCCCTTTGGTGTTCTGCAGCTCTACCCATATAGCTTCCACATCATCCAAGCTAATGTCTTTCCTAACTATTGCATTAATCTCTTCTTTAACCAGCAATGCTACCCCACCTCCTTTTCCTTTTATTCTATCCTTCCTGAATGTTGAATACCCTTGGGTGTTGCATTCCCAGCCCTGATCATCCTGGAGCCATGTCTCTGTAATCGCAATCAAATCATATCTGTTAACATCTATTTGCACAGTTAATTCACCCACCTTATTACGGATACTCCTTGCATTAAGACACAAAGCCTTCAGGCTTGTTTTTTTAACACCCTTTGTCCTTTTAGAATTATGATGTAGTGTGGCCCTTTTTGTTTCTTGCCTTTGTTTACTCGGCCTTCCACTATTGCTTTTTACCTTTCTACCATCTGTTTCTGACTCCATAGTACTTCGCCCTGTCTCGCTGCATAGGTTCTCATCCCCCTGTCATATTAGTTTAAACACTCCCGAACTGCATTAGCAAATGTTACCCCCATGACATCAGTTCCAGTCCTGTCCAAGTGCAAACCGTCCCTTTTGTACAGGTCCCACTTCCCCCAGAACTGGTTCCAATGTCCCAGGAATTTGAATCCCTCCCTCTTGCACCACTGCTCAAGCCACGTAATTATTCTAACTATCCTGCTCCCTCTCTCTGATTAGCACGTGGCACTGGTAGCAATCCAGAGATTACTACCTTTGAGGTCCTACTTTTTAATTTAACTCCTAGCTCCCTAAATTCAGCTTGTAGGACCTCTTCCCGCTTCTTATCTATATCATTGGTACCTACATGTACCACGACAACTGGCTGTTCACCCTCCCTCTCCAGAATGCTCTGCAGCCGCTCCGAGACATCCTTGACCCTCGCACCAGGGAGGCAACATACCATCCTGGAGTTTCGGTTGCGGCCACAGAAACTCCTATCTATTCCCCTTACAATAGAGTTCCCTATCACTATAGCTCTCCCACTCTTTTTCCCGCCCTTCTGTGCAGAAGAGTTACCCATGGCGCCATGAACCTGGGTGCTGGTGCCTTCACCTGGTAAGTCATCTCCCCCAGCAGTATCCAAAACGGTATATCTGTTTTGGAGGGAGATGACCGCAGGGAACTCCTGCACTACCTTCCTGCTCTTGCCTTGTCTCTTGGTCACCCATTCACTATCTGTCCTAACCTTTACCTGCGGTGTGACCAACTCACTAAATGTGCTATCCACAACATTCTCAGCATCGCGCATGCTCCAGAGTGAGTCCACCCGCAGCTCCAGTGCCGTCATGCAGTCTGTCAGGAGCTGCAGCTGGACACACTTCCTGCACACATAGTAGTCAGGGACACTGGAAGTGTCCCTGATTTCCCACATAGCACAGGAGGAGCATGACATTTGTAAATTAAATTTTCAGTGCCAGGGAGATTGTGAAACAATATTTAAGACTTATCATGTCATTAAATATTCACTTACACCTGTATGCACTTTTTCTGGCATGTTTAGTGGGTAACTCGTGGGTAAGTACGGCAACTTCATGCCCTTACATGGGTTTGAATGTTGAGTGTATCAGCGAGGTACCGATGGAGCGAAGCTTCTGGATGAGCAGGACAAATCGGACAGAAACTTCTGTGTTTAACTGCCCATGTGCAGACTCTGGAAATAGATATCCAATTTACTCCATAATAACAGTGAGCGATGTTAACCTCATCGTTATTCTTAATACAAAATCCGGGCCATTGTTATATGAAGCCACTGTCACATTTCAGTCTTTAAATACTGAGATGCCAACATTACCACGCCATTAAAAATAATAGTGCCTGTACAGCATTAATGAATTAACATCTTGCCCATTTTTTATTTGGAGTTAAGTCTCAGTTTGTATTAAATATTTGTTCTTCATTTTCTAAAATGAAGAATATATCTGGTATTAATTCTTGGTTTTCATTTGATTATAATGTGCCAATGTTATCAAATGCAATGAATGTTTAAAATACTTAATAGTGAGACTAATTGTCACAGTGGGTTAAAATGCTAACCTGTATTGAATGTAGCTCAAACAAAGCAACTTTCTCTCGGGGTCCTTGCTGAAATTAACATTTCGACTGTGAGAATCCTCTTGTGTATCGCCATCATTTGGAACTAAATTGGCAAACTTGCTTAGAATTCCTTAGTATGCTGATGTGGAAATGTATTAGGTGACACAGATGTGAATGGGGTTATCTTCGAAGAATGGGGATACATTCTTGGGTCAGTGTATGGGGAACTTTATTCTGCATGTAACCTTGTACCTGGAATACAGCTAACAAGGAATATTTGAAGCTAATGCTGTCTGGAAAGCTAAAATAGTATATTCATTGGCATTACTAACTAACTCACTGAATATAAAAATTCACAAAAAATAATTTTAAACAATTACATTATATTCTGCAATGGTTTAGACATTATTATGGAACTTTTAAAAATAACTGTTAATGTAATATCTTTAAAATGCAAGGATCAATTTACAAGCAGGTTATTAATTTGTTAATTTAATTAAACAGCAAATAATCTTTGTTCAAACATCACTAAAATGGAAAGCTCTTAAAATTAAAATCCTTGTTGTTGGTAGGTAGAACTTTGGGCCCAAGTTTCCACATGATCTGCGCCTGATTTTTAGGAGCAACTGGTGGAGAACGGACTATCTTAGAAATCGCAATTCTCCACATTTTTTTTTCTGCAGTTCTAGTCAGGTAGAACAGTTCTACTTTGGAACAGAATTTTTTCTTCAAAAGGGGGCGTGTCCGGCCACTGACGCCTGATTTCAAAGTTTCCACAGTGAGAACGTACTCCAAACTAACTTAGAATGGAGCAAGTGAAGATTTTTCTAGAACTGAAAAAACCTGTTCTACACATTAAAAAATCAGGCGCAGGTTACAAATTAGGCGTCCAGAATGAGGTGGGGGGGAGGGGGGGGAAGGGAAGTCATTAAATTCTACAATAAATCCTTATTTATACTTCTACAAATATTATACAAATAAATCCAACCTGAATAAACATTTATAAGCAAAGAAAAGATTAAATAAACCATCTTCCTACCTGTGTGAAAGTGCTTCAGTCAGCTCAGTGATGTGGCGTCGTTCCCGCAAACGGGAGGGAGGGAGGGGCAGGCAGGCAGTAACCAGGCAGCAAGCAGCCTTCCACTTGAGGTGGAAGCCTTACAGTCAGCTCAGCGTTGTTCCCACGAACGGGAGGGAGGGAGGGGCAGTAAGCAGGAAGCCTCAGTGCTGATGTGCTGATGGCAATGTGGTTTTATTAAAAAATGTTCAAAAATTAAACAGCTACAAAGAGCTACAAAAATGGGCGAGTGCCAATGTTTCCTTCACACTGCGCATGCGCGAACGCTCCAACGCGCACGCGTAGCGTTGCCGGCAGGAAGAAAACTCATTTAAATAGTACCCCTCCCACTTACAAAATCGGCGTGAGTATAGGCTCCGCCCCCCTGGGCACTGCACCAAACAGACAAGGAGCTGCAGGGCTCTCCAGAATCGCGAGTTTTTCTTCCGGCGCCGTTTTAGGCGCGAAAAACGGGCGCCCAGCTCGGAGGGGCGCCCGTTTTTTATCGTGTGGAAACTTGGGCCCTTTATGTGGGAGGTATAATAGCAGGTTACCCAGATACTGAAGCAGATTACAACATAGAATAGATTCTGGTGCTGTTTCCATGACAACAGCAAGTGAAGTAGAAAAGAGCAACTTTGCCTTTTGCTACAACAACAAGACTATATGAGAAAGTCAGAAATTGGGCAAATCTTGTATTTAATATTAATGTTAAAAACTAACAATTTGAGAATGTAATCACTCTTCACAAACCTTACTGCTCTCTTGACTGTCTTCAACAGGAAACATCAATTGTCTTTTGTATATTTACATTGACTGACTTTGGTTGCATGGAGCTTCCAGATACCCCAATATAAATAAAGATCATCAGAGAGCTATTGAAATATACAGACAGCTATGTTTTAGATCTTGTACATTTAAGCATAACCTAATGCAGTGTGAGTGGATAAAAAGTATCTAGAGATGGGCAAATGTAATAATCGAGCTCTCAAACAGATCTTTTCACCCAGCAGATATGGGTTTCCAAAAGTAAACTATAACTGCAGATTTTAGGCACAAGAAATATTGTTCAAACATATCTCTTACAAATATAAGTGATACAAATTTTCTAGAATTATGTAGGACTACACATCAGGGAGAAAATTGCGGGTCTCTGACCCTGAAAAAATCTATGAAAGTACCTGGTAATCCCGGAGGATCTTGGATCCCATGGGAGGCCTAGATTCGCTGCACAGCGCATGAGGAGATGTTTTTCACGTAGGTACGTACATGCAGGAGTCACGTGGGCCTGGACCACCAATCACTATGCAGTATTCTCATTGATAAAAATGGGAGCTCTGTTTGAATGGGCTCCCATTGCTATCAATGAGAAAACTCCCTAAAACACAAAAACACAACATAATAAATAAGTAAAACACCTCACATATTTAAAATTAATTGAAACTAAATGTAATTAAATGTTTTAGAAAAAAAAATATTTGGGGAATTTTTTTTAATGTGTTTTAATAGGGTTAAAAATAAACTTACCTTAATGGACAGGGTATTTAATATAAAAATGAGTGTTTAAATTTAATTTTTATATGTTTTAAAAGTATTCCGCTGATAAAAGTAGGCTATACGCGTAGGTGTACAAGTTTGAAGGACATTCGCTGGGCAAGAGTTGGGCAAAAAGCCCAATCTCTCCAGTGCGGATGTCCTTCTCCCAGGCATGTGCAGATTCTGTACGGAGAAATTTTGACACATCAGAATAGCCGGTTTTCGGCGCATGCGCATTGCGCCACGAGAACCGGCTTTTGCAAGGCCTTATCACGTCCATTTGCACTTCGTATGGACCCGGCAAGGCTGCAATTTCTGGCCCATCATCTCTCAGCTCATCAACCTTCCATGAATGTTAGTAGAGATTTTCTGTTAGCAGCAGTTCTCCCGTAAATGCATTGACATTTTCTGAATCAACTATTCCAATGCTGTCCTTGCTGACCTCACATCTGTCCAAGGAGTTTGAAGGGTCTGTACAAATGTTGGGATGCATGGAGGGGCTAGGAATAACAGGCCTGACTCAGAAGAACAAATTTGAAGCCTGTCTTGCCTAGTATTAATTAGCGAGTCTAGGACTGGGTGGTACTTCCACTATGATATGTTAAAATTGAGTTGGGGGTCCTGAAGACAGGATTATGATTTAAATATATTAATGAGGTTCCTGCCTGCTTCAGGTGACCTCCTGGGCCACTGTTCAAAATACTGGAGGCACTTTGGCAGCAGGCAGAAATGGAACAGTAAGTCCACCATTGCGATTTTAACGCCCCTACCGCTCCATTTGCACCATGAAGAGTGGGTTAAAATCACCCCTAAGAGAGTTTTGATGTCACAGTCCCAAGTCTCAGAACAGGGTTTTATTTTTAATGGAATGGGGAGTTGGGAAGTCAGTGAAAGTCAGCAAGAATTGGGGTGATCTAGTGTAGGAAAGGAAACAAGTGGTAGAGTTTTGAACCAGAAGCTGCAGTTGTGCATCTTGGCAGACAACACATGGAGCGGGGGGGAGGGGGGGGGGTTGCGGTGGTGCCCCCTAACTTAGTGTCTTGCATAATCCATAGGGTCTCGAGGCCTAGAGTTACCTGTGGAGCAAGTGTAAGGAACAGTATATGAGGAAGCTGTACTTCTCCAGAGAAGCTGTCACAGAACTGAACAAGACCTACAATCCATTCTCCATCTGGCCACACATTGCCTATGGCAGTCAAAGTGTCCTCTGCCCTTCGTTTCTTTGCCTCGATGCAGGCTCCAACAGGTGACATTAGTTGCAGAAGATGAATAAGGGCTGGTGGAGTTGAAGTGCAAGTTGAAATCAATGAAGATGAGAAGTTGTTCAGTGAAAATGCTAAAGAACAAGAGAAAATTGGAGGTATAGTAATGTCTGAGCTATTGGTGCACTTCACTTGTTGGCTGGATCAGATAGTATTGGCAGTGAGCTGGGAAATAAAGTTCAATAGAATGTAATCATAAGGAACCTTTTTATTACAAAACTCTCATAACAAATGCTTTCTCTGGTCTAGGCAGTACCTCATTACAGAAGAGTTCAAAACCCATATGTAAATAACAATTTACAACTGATAAAAATAACTACTTTTATGGTCCACACAACTTTATAACAATGAGCTTTGGCAACAATGAAGCAATTTATTACATTCTTTAAAAAATTTAATTTTTTTTATAGTGACATTGCAATGATATTGAATCCAAATAATTGATTCTGTCATTGTTCTTCAGAATGTTTTATCACTTTTCTTTATATAAAGCTCATGCCTTGAGATCTTTTTATAAAGAAATGTAAAACATTTTATTAACAAGACTTGTATTTTCGATGTCATACAGGAGGGTTCCTGTGGTCCTTAAAATCAGGTCAAAGGGATTCTTCATGCACAGTTTGGTCTGACAGTATCAATGCTGCCCATTAAAATCATTTGGAAACTTTGAAATATTTTCTTCAGCTGGAGCATTAATTGATTTAGTGTCAGAAAAGTCAATGGCATCTTTGCCAATCTGAAATCTTAGGTGGTCCATTCTAATATCCAATGTTTATAATCATGCTAAGAAAAATTCAGAAAACAGCAAAATAGAGCAAAACTTAGTTTGTGGCCATTATTGTATCGTTATCTTAATGTTCAAGCTTTCCAATGTGATTGACAGGTCTCACCACTTTTTATTAGTTTCCAACTACAAGCTGACAATAAAAGGTTAGCAATGTAAGAAATAAAATAGAACATTTTGTATCAGTACTTACATTGCACATTCAACCTCGTGTCATCAAAATTAATTGCAAAACTGAAAATGGCATTTGAGGAAAAACTTCAAGGCAATATTCCAATTCCTAAGAGTCATCTAGCAACATCAGATAAAATAATAATCTTGATCCAGTATGGTATTTTAACTATTATTACTTTGAGTGAAGCTTTGATAGCAATTTATTTTCACTACAGTCCTTGCAATCTACCAGATTTTCCCACCTCTCAATTGGAAAATGTAATAATCCATGTAAATCCCACTGCTACATTAATTTTGGTTCATGCAAACGGTTTTCTAACATATTTGATCTAAAGTCACTTTCATAATAGGAGTAGAGCCATTCTTAATCTAATTTGTCACACCAAACATATTTTAGTTAATAGTTTGAAACAAAATGGCATTCGGATACTGAATACCACCCTCTTTCCACCTTGGGCCAAGATGGAGATTGTGAGTGAAGCTATTTGTAGCAATGTAAAATATGTTGGGCTAGAAATTCATCAGGTTTGAGCCCGTTTAGCGCTATGGGGAAGCTGAAAAAGTAATTTTTTTTGGCGCTAAATGAGTCACACAAAATTTAGTGCCCGATCGAAAGATTTGGCAGCGGTTTTGCGCCAGTGCTAAAAATTATCGGCGGCCCGTTTTTTTTGCTATTTTTATGATGTCAATCGGCTGGGGGTGGAAAATTCACCGCTATCGCCATTTTTATGGCCAGCCTAAAAACACGCCTGAAAAAAATCAAGTCTTACCAGGACGGATCCAGGGAGCACTCGGCGCTAACAGCGCCATCTTGAAAAATGGAGTTGAAGTTCATTGTATAAAAGGATTTGGATGGAAGGCTGCATTTTACACAGTGAGCTTTATGTTAGTTCAAAATTCGTTTTTAAGGATATTTAAGGAATGGGGGCTGTAATATCTCTGTGATTATTCCTGGCTGCTTTTTCTTTGCTGCATCAAGCTGGAAGAAGGCTTATTCAAGAGCATTTTGAGCGTAATTGAAGAGCTCGCTTCCGAAAAGAGGTGGTCAGAGAGATATGCCAGCTCATAAAGGCAGACTTACAGCCTAGCAGCACCAACAGAACTGCACAGCCCGTCGAGGTCAAGGTGACTGCGGCACTTGCCTTCTATGCCTCTGGCTACTTTCAGGCATCAGCAGGGGACATATGCTCCATCTCGCAGCACACTACACATCGCTGCATTCGCCAGGTGACTACTGCACTGTACACAAGCAGGATGGACTTTATAAACTTCCCAATAACCAAGGAGGCACAGAATGAGAGGGCTGTCGGTTTTGCATGAATTGTTGGCTTCCCCAAGGTTGAGGGTGCCATTGACTGTACACGCATTGCCCTGCGAGCACCTTTAGAGAATCCAGAGGTTTACCAAAACGAAAAGAGATTCCACTCCATGAACATACAGATTGTCTGCGATCGTACTCAGCGCATCATGGCAGTAAATGCCCAATTTCCGGGGAACATCCATGATGCTTTCATTTTGCGTGAGCGCACTGTCTCATACCTGTTTGAACACCAACCACAAGGCCAAAGTGGGACAAAGGTTATGGCCTCGCCACCTGGCTCATGACCCCCCTCTGGAACCCTCAGACACAAGCCGAGCATCGCTATAATGACAGCCATATAGCCACATGCAACTTAGTTGAAAAGAACATTGGAGTGCTCAAGCAACATTTCCGATGTCTGGATCACTCTGGAAGCTCCCTGCAATACTCCCCTCAGCAGGTCACTGAGCTCATTCTGGTGTGCTGCATGCTACATAACTTAGCCATCATGAGGGGACAGGATTTGCCACTGGGGATTGCAGGACCACTTCAGAATAGAGTGGAAGAGGGTGGGGGAGGGGGGAGGATGAGGAGGACAAGGATGAGGATGAGGAGGATGGCGACGAACACATTCCACCACCCCAACCACCACCACAGGGGAGGCCTCGTGGAGCTTTCGCTACTGCAAAAAGTCTTAGTTCAGCAGCTCATAATTATCCACTTTGCTTGAACAGTGTGTTATATATGAAACTCTATGTAACCAGTATTATACCACCACCAGAGGGCGTACCTGTTGGAGTCCCAAGGGATCCAGCATCTCTTGGGAGCACTGTATATAAGCAGGCCTCCCATGCTGTAACAACACTCTAGAGTTCGAATAAAAACTAAGGTCACACTTACTCACGTCTACAGTACTCAGTTACACCACTTTATTATGAACATAACAACTGGCGACGAGATAACAAACCATCACGCGAAAATGCAGAGAACTGTTGGTATCCTGGAGAAATTCTCAGAAGGGAACAATTGGGAGGCCTTCATTTCGCAAACTATTGACTGTTGAAACACTGAGCTTGAGCAAAGCCATAACGATAGCCCAGGCATTTATATCCACCAGCGATAACACCAAACAGATTTCGCAGCATAAAGAGGTTTTCGGCAAGTACTGTACACAAAATAACATCGTTTTCAAGCAGGAATGCATATGGCAGAACGTACATGCCTGCAGCTGCACGACCTCAGATGTCCTAGAGTCCACCTCAAACGTTAATGGGAGGTAGCTAACACCTTGTTGGCGCTGCGGAGGTGATCATCGAGCCCATCAATGCCTCTTCAAACACAATGTGTGCAAAGGCTGTAGAACAATGGGACACCTCCAGCGAATGTGCAGATGAGCTATAAACCCTGCAAACCACCACGTTGCAGAGGAAGATTGATCCATGGTGGATCAAACTGAACTAGAGACTCGAACCGAGGAGGAAGAAGTGTATGGTGTTGTATTCATAACAAAGTAATATAACTGAGTACTGTAGACATGAGTAAGTGTGACTTTAGCTCCTTTATTCAAACTCTAGAGTGTTGGTACAGCATGGAAGGCCTGCTTATATACAGTGCTCCCAAGGGATGCTGGGATCCCTTGGGACTCCAGCAGGTATGCCCGCTGGTGGCGGTATGATACAGGTTACCTAGGGTTGCATACATAACATCACTCCCTCCCAAAGTCAATAGTACACATATTTACAGGGTGAGACGATCTGGGGCTTTTCGCTCTCTTGTCGATCGTCTCAGTACAAATGCAGGTATGGATGAGTTGGTTGGTTCTTCGCTGGGCTACTGGGCAGCTGGCCTTGCTGGGCTGCTGGGGATGGTGAGTTCAGCTTCGTGGTCAACCGTGATGTTGGTTGCCACTTGTGTGTGTGTGTTGGAGGGTCGAAGTTGGTGGTGTCCTCTTCAAGTTACTCGTGGCTGTCTGTGAATCATACTTTGGTTTGGTCCAAATACTTTCTGCAAGTCAGTCCATTAGCAAGTTTGACCTGAAACACCCTACTCCCTTCTTTGGCTATGACAGTGCCAGCAAACCATTTGGGATCATGTCCATAGTTGAGTACAAAAACAGGGTCATTGACTTCGATATCGCGTGACAAGTTTGAGCCATCATGGTTCATGCTTTGTTGATGCCGCTTGCCCTCGACGTCATCATGGAGATCAGGGTGGACAAGAGAGAACCTTGTTTTGAACACCCTTTTTATGAGCAGCTCGGCTGGGGGAACCCTGGTGAGCAAGTGGGGTCTGGTGCGGTAGCTGAGCAGGACTCGGGACAGGCGGGTCTGCAGGGAGCTTTCGACACACATTTCAAGCTTTGCTTGATGGTTTGGACTGCCTGTTCTGCCTAGCCATTGAATGCAGGCTTGAACGGGGCAGATGTGATGTGCTTGATCCGATTGCGGGTCATGAATTCCTTGAATTCAGCACTGGTGAACCACGGCCCATTGTCGCTGACCAGGATATCAGGCAGGCCGTGCGTGGTGAACATGGCTCGTAGGCTTTCGATGGTGGCAGTGGACGTGCTTACAGACATTATTACACACTCAACCCATTTTGAATAAACATCCACAACAACCAAAAACATTTTGCCGAGAAACGGGCCCGCAAAGTCAACGTGGATCCTGGACCACGGTTTGGAGGACCATGACCACAAACTTAGCGGTGCCTCCCTGGGTGCATTGCTCAGTTGAGAACAAGTGTTACATTGGTCCATGCATGACTCCAAATCTGAGTCGATGCTAGGACACCACACATGGGATCTGGCAATAGCTTTCATCATTACTATGCCTAGGTGGGTACAGTGTAGGTCGGGTATGAACATTTCCCTGCCTTTCTTAGACAAAACCACGCGATTGCTCCACAAAAGACAATCCGCCTGTATGGACATTTCATCTTTGCGCCACTGGAACGGCTTGATCTCTTCATGCATCTCCGCTAGGATGCTGGACCAGCTCCCATGGAGGACACAGTAAAGAATCCTGGCTGGTCCAGGTCCTGATCTGGCGGGCTGTAACGGGTGACTTTTCGTTTTCAAATGCATCCATCACCAAGAGAAAGTCTACAGGCTGTGCCATTTCCACCCCGGTGGTGGGCAACAGTAGTCAAATGAGAGCATCTGCACAGTTCTATGTGCATGGTCTATGGCGGATTACATAGTTATATGCAGAGAGTGTAAGCGCCTATCTTTGGATGCGGGCAGAGGCATTGGTGTTAATCCCTTTGCTCTCTGAGAATAGCGATATGAGCGGCTTATGGTCAGTTTCTAACTCAAACTTGAGACCAAACACATACTGGTGAATTTTTTTCACCCCGTAAGCGCATGCCAGAGCTTCTTTTTCAATCATACTGTAAGCCCTTTCGACCTTGGACAAACTCCTGGACGCATAGGCGACCGGTTGCAATGTTCCCGATTTGTTTCCTTGTTGTAACACACACACGGCCTTGTACGAAGACGCATCGCAAGCTAGCACTAAATGTTTACCCGGGTTAAGCACCTTGCTCGAACCCCTACATGTGTTGCTACGCAAGGAAGGTAACTTGGTATGGAAAAAATCACAAGAGGCTGCTTTTGAGAAAGCCAGAAATCTGTTATGTTCCAACAAAATGCTTGTTCTGTATAACCCATGTAAACTTTTAGTGCTAGCTTGCGATGCATCTTCGTACGGGTCGGGTGTGTGTTATAACAAGCAAACGAATTGGGAACATTACAACCAGTCGCCTATGCATCCAGGAGTTTGTCCAAAGCCGAAAGGGCCTACAGCATGATTGAAAAAGAAGCTCTGGCATGCGTTTATGGGGGAAAAAAAAAAATGCACCAGTAGCTATTTGGTCTTAAGTTTGAGTTAGAAACTGACCATAAGCCGCTCATATCGCTATTCTCAGAAAGCAAAGGAATTAATGCCTCTGCTTGCACCCAAAGATGGGCGCTCACGCATATAACTATGTAATCCGCCACAGACCAGGCACAGAGAACTGCGCTGATGCTTTCAGTCGGCTACCACTGGGGTGGAAATGGCACAGCCTGCAGACTTGCTCTTGATGATGGATGCACTTGAAAATGACAAGTCATCCGTTACGGCCCACCAAATCAGGACCTGGACCTGCCAGGATCCTTTATTATCCCTTGTAAAAACTGTGTCCTCCATGGGAGCTGGTCCAGTGTCCCAGCGGAGATGCATGAAGAGATCAAGCCGTTCCAGCGGCGCAAAGGCGAAATGACCATACAGGCGAACTGTCTTTTGTGGGGTAATCGCATGATTTTGCCGAAGAAAGGTAGGGAAACGTTCATACACTACCTACACAGTACCCACCCAGGCATAGTAATGATGAAAGTTATAGCCAGATCCCATGTGTTATGGCCCGACATCGACGCAGATTTGGAGTCTTGCATGCGCCAATGCAACACTTGCTCTCAACTGAGCAATGTACCCAGGAAAGCACCGTTAAATATGTGTTCATGGCCCTCCAAACCGTGGTCTAGGATTCACGTTCACTTTGCTGGCCCATTTATAGGCAAAATGTTTTGGGTTGTTGTGGATGCTTATTCAAAATGGATTGATTGTGTAATAATGTCTGTAAGCGCATCCACTGCCACCATCGAAAGCCTACGAGCAATATTTGCCACGCACGGCCTGCCTGATATCCTTGTCAGCGACAATGGGCTGTGCTTCACCAGTGCTGAATTCAAGGAATTAATGACCCGCAATGGGATCAAGCACGTCACATCTGCCCCATTCAAGCCCGCATCCAACGGCAGAATAGGCAGTCCAAACCATCAAGCAAAGCTTGAAATGCGTGTCGGAAGGCTCCCTGCAGACCCGCCTGTCCTGAGTCTTGCTCAGCTACCGCACCAGACCCCACTCGCTCACCGGGGCTCCCCCAGCCGAGTTGCTTATGAAAAGGGTGCTCAAAACAAAGCTCTCTCTTGTCCTCCCTGATTTCCATGATCACATTGAGTACAGGCGGCATCAACAAATCATGTACCATGATCGCGCAAATTTGTCATGCGATATTGAAGTCAATGACCCTGTATTTTACTCAACTATGGACATGGTCCCAAATAGCTTGCTGGCACTGACATAGCCAAAGAATGGAGTAGGGTGTTTCAGGTCAAACTCGCAAATGGTCTAACTTGCAGAAAGCATTTGGACCAAACCAAACTGCGATTCACAGACAGCCACGAGCAACCCGAAGAGGACGCCACCAACTTCGACCCTCCGACACACACATAAGTGGCAACCGACATCACGGTTGACCACGAAGCTGAACTCACCATCCCCAGCAGCCCAACAAGGCCAGCTGCACAGCAACCCAGCGAAGAAGCAACCAACTCACCTACACCTGCATTTGTACCGAGACGATCGAGTAGGGAGCGAAAGGCCCCAGATCGTCTCACCCTGTAAATAAGTGTACTACTGACTTTGGGAGGGAATGATATTATGTATGCAACCCTATGTAACTCGTATTATACCGCCACCAGAGGGCATACCTGTTGGAGTCCCAAGGGATCCTAGCATCCCTTGGGAGCACTGTATATAAGCAGGCCTCACATGCTCCCAATACTTGAATCTATTTTCCCAGTCCACTCTAGAATTCGAATAAAGCAACTAAGGTTACATTTACTCACGTCTACATTACTCGCTTACATTATTTGATTATGAACATAAAACAGTGAACGGCACGTTTCACCGTTGCCTGCCCACTCTATCCCACCATGTTGACCATCCCCCCTTTTATTCTGCAAATGAGATACTACACAGAAATGGTTATGGTGAACAAAAGAATGTATTTAACATACGGTAACTTGAATAAGATTGATTAAAAATTGTAAATATACTTTGCAAACTGGAATCAAATATATTAAACATTGTGGACTTTTAATAACTTAACAGAATTGGGAAACTTTTATAAAAGAGCAACAACAACAAAACAACAACAAAATAATGAAAGAACAACCGCTGCACCGAACGTCTTTTACCTGTGACCTCTCATCCCGCTCTCCCCCCCGCCCCCTGCGGAATAGTTTCCTGAGTTTCCTCCTCCCATGGAGGTTCCTCGTCCTTGATGTCTTCGTGGTTCCCCCACACAATGGGTTGAGGTGGAGGCTTCCATTGGCGGATGTGGTGCCTCCTCATCTGGAAATAGAAAACAACAGACGAGTGGTTAGCAGCAGGGGAGGGGACAGGGTGACATGAGGAAGGTCACATAACACAGGCTCATTTGAAGGTCTGGCGCCACTGTATTATACGTAGCCCACAGACACTGCATGACATTGCCCCAACCCTAGCCCACAAACACTGCATGACATTGCCCCAACCCGAGCCCACAGACACTGCATGACATTGCCCCAACCCTAGCCCACAAACACTGCATGACATTGCCCCAACCCTAGCCCACAGACACTGCATGACATTGCCCCAACCCTAGCCCACAGACACTGCATCACATTGGCCCAACCCTAGCCCACAGACACTGCATCACATTGCCCCAACCCTGGCCCACAGACACTACATCACATTGCCCCAACCCAGCCAAGGGATTTTGCAGGACTTACCCTCAGTTTCGAACAGGGGATCAGCACCCCCACAGGTAGTTGACCTCCCTGAGGCACCAATCAAAGCTGCCACGTGCTTCTCCAGGTCCGTTAACGGCAGTGTCTGGGTGAACTGTACTCCAGGTGTAGCCTCACCAATGCCCTGTATAATTGTAGTAAGACTTCTTTACTCTCATACTCTAATCCCTTTGCAACAAAAGCTAACATACCATTTGCTTTCCAATTCCTATGTTTCAATAAACATCAAGTTTTGTGGCTGCACTCCATCCAACCTGGATAATGAGGAGAGAAAGGGCTCAGAAGTGCATCATGGATTCTTATCTTGGACTGATATGAAAAAGAGTCCCTATCACATTACATCATCATCCTACTTTCCTTAATTTGCCTGAAAATGGATCAGGACCATTAACTGGGAATTAGCCATTCATTCTGTAAATCTGCTATTTCCATTCAGTTATAAGAAATGTTTCGTTACATATCTTTTTCTTCTGGTCAATATACTTCTCATTCACTCCCTGAACCCACAACAATGCTACGAACAGCTCCTTTGGTAATCTAAAATATTTCTGAGTCTTTCCCCATAACATTATTCATACTCATGCAATGAAAACAATGTTCTGGGAATGGACTGGGGTTCACAGAAGAATCATAAGTTCAATAATTGCATAGTTTGCCCTTTTTACTTCATAAGAAAAAACATATCATATTTCCTAAATAAATGAGTAGAGGGTGCTCCAAACAGAAGGATGAGATAGTCATAGTAACCTTAAAGAATGAGTAATGGAATACTGAGCTTGAATTCTGCATTAGTTGTAAATGCAATGTTCAATATCACACAAATATGAGACAAATTTCATTGAACTTTGTGTTTCCATACATACGACATGCATCTATCAAGCACCATTATTATAAATATATACCATTGTTTTTTGCAGCTTCTGTTACATTGCTATTTTTTCCTTGCAGCAAGAATGATAAATGCAATTGCAGCAGTCACTATTTTGGACGTTAGCTACTTTTACAGAAATGTGAGCATTGCTTCAGGACTAATCCCAGAAATTCCTCTCTTTGCTACTTTAATTGAGGCATTAACCTATTTATTTCAAACTGGCTAATAGCTCTATTAAAATAGCAGAGACAGGGGTATCAGTCAAATATTAGTATCCCACAGCTTTATTTCAGGATATATATTTTTACAGTCAAGTTAATGCACAATTAGCTTTTATGTAATTCATATTCAAGTTTAGTTTTATGTTTTAAAGATGGTTTTAATGCAGTAATAATGCAAAAAGGCTACATCTTCAATTATTTTGAAACAGCACTTTTGCAGCTCCCTCGTTAATTTACTGGGTAAATGCACTGCTGAGTCAGAAAGATCTCAAATTCAATCTGCAGTCTGTTATGAGTTAATTGATCCCAGCTAGAGCCGAACTTTAGAACTAGTCAGAGTGTGCAGCACACGCATTCCGAGCAGTTCCACAGGCGATGGAACCGAAGAGATCTAGCCAAGGTACGTTTGGGATTATTTTGGTAGGGCCTGCTGTGCTACCATGAAAATAATCTGGGCCGCTGCTGCCCCAAGACCTCCACTCTCTGCCATTGCCCCCACCACCACCATTCCCGCACTTACTTTGTAAGCCTCTCTGTCCTGGCACACCATCGCTGTGTGTCGCTTATAGCGCAACCAGCTTTGGATTTAATGCAATTTCTGCCCAATTGTATCTCATTTTAAAAGTATTGTTGCAATTAAGCATTTTTTTAGTTGGCTGAAGTGTTCTTCAAAATTATTAAAAATAATTTGTTACATTAAAATGTTCGAAAATGATCTTTTATTTGGATAGGTGATGCATATTATTAGTACATATTTGAATGAGTCCAGTAATAAAAGACTGTTCAATACAAGAAGAGGAGGTTCAAGCTGAAGAATATGCACATGCAGTTTCATAGAAAGCAAATCATTTCCCCTTGTTTCACAGCTTGACCGATATCAGTCATTCAAAACTGAAAGAATATAATCATGTATCTAGTTGGAAGTAATGGTTAGGAACTGTCCTTGAACCATGTTTAGCTGGAAAATTGTCAATGGAGTCAGACAGATATAAACCAGTGATTTGACTCATAGGATTGTGCATAAATATGCATGCTGAGAGTGCAATATTCTAAGCTAATACAGGTTGAGCATCCAAAATCCGGAGTTCCGGAATATGGAATGTTCTGGAATCCGGACTTCGGACCGATTGGTGGCAGGGTAGTCCGGAATCCGTAAAATGTTCCGGAATCCGACCCGCCAACCCTGCCGACCTCGGGGTCCCGCCTCTGCCCGACCTCGGACTTCACCTTGCCGCCGCTGACCTTACCCCGCCGCCACTCGCCTCGCCCAGCTCGTCACTGCTGCCCTTACCTCGGGGCCTCCTCACCCGCCCAAACACCTCCTCTGCGACGGGGCCCGCCGGCCCCAACACTTCCTTGGCGGCGGGGCCCGCCCGAACACCTCCACAGCGGCAGGGCCCCGCCTGACGATCTCCTGGACAGGACCGGTGACCTGAACAGCTCCTCGGAGAGCATTCCCCCTCACCAACCACCCCCCCCCACCCCCCCGCCTTTCTGACGTTCCGAAATCCGGAAATACCCAAACCTGGGCTTGGGTGTTTCCGGATTTCAGATGTCAGAAACACATTCCGAAGTCTGGAAAAACACGAATACCGTCTCGGCTTCAGTCCCGAGATTGCCGGATTCAGGATGCTCAACTGTATAAGCCATTTCATCATTCCAATGCACACAAGTTAGTTTTCTTTGGCTCAGCAAGTGCAAAGATCTGAAGCATAATCCCAATATTAGTGAAATTATGTTTGTAATGAAATATATTAATTGTGTAATTTTTGTCAATGTGATGATTAAAAGTGCCTGAGAAATCTTGGCAGTTCTACATATTGAAGTGGAGTGACTACATCTGGCATTCTATGTGGGGTAAGCTAACTATTCAATGTGTAGTTTAAAAAAAAATTATGGCTATCCAGGCGATGATTATTCTTTAAACAGTGGGGGTAAAATTGGGTTCAGTTGTGCCCATTTTTTGGGCACTACGAGCCCACTTAGGGTTCCAAAATGGCATTCTGCGCACGCATATTCTTTTAATGCCAAGTGCGCCAGACGGAATCTTAGTAAACATAGAAAATAGGTGCAGAAGTAGGCCATTCGGCCCTTCGAGCCTGCACCGCCATTCAATGAGCTCATGGCTGAACATGCAACCTCAGTACCCCATTCCTGCTTTCTCACCATACCCCTTGATCCCTCTAGTAGTAAGAAAAACGCCTCACGAATTTGCGTGTCATCCTTGCGCAGGGGCCATGCTAATCTTCTCTGTATCGTTCCAATTTTAGTATATGTGCTGCTGAAGCGAGTAAAGGGGTTAGCATACCGGAAGTATGCAGAGTAGGCCGATCATGAGATCAATTAGCGTGCAATGCTGATTTGACACCAGCGCAGCCATTTTTGAGCCCTCTCGTAACCACACGCAGTTGAACACGCGTTAGGCAGCATGAAGGATCCCCCACCAGTGCTATTTAAAGGGATCATCAACTATTTACAGGCTAGCTGCTGACTTATTTCTTCTGGCTGTTGCTACAATTCTACACGTTGTTGTTACTTGCCATAGTTGTTTCAAGTTTCTGGGAGGCTGCAACCTAGCCAGCCCCTTTCTGCCTGGGCTGTACATGAAGGACTAATTCATGTACTAATTCAAGTGCAATACAAGTAACCTCAACCCCAATTGCCACATTCATTATCTTGCCTCTGTCACTGACCATCACATTGTCTTCTTGGCCACAATGCAAAAATAAACCCAACATAAAACACACATTCCAAACTAAATGTATCAATTAAATCATAACATATTGCATACAAAATTAAACTAATCACCCTTATGCATTCCCTTAGTACCTGTCTTACATGTGGCTTTGCCTGTCCTGGTGCTCCTACAAAATGCTAGCCCAGTGGCTGCAGCATGGCTGCTGACTTTCAGTGGAGGAGACTGCAGATTGCCTTGCAGGAGGACCTTGAGCAGCTGTGAACCTATAAGGCCTGGCTGCGGACTGCACCACCTCAGCAAGAGCGTCAGCTGGCTGACAGACAACAGCAAGGGCACTGGCGGGGTGGGAGGATGCATGCTATCATCCTGAGAGAGGACAGCAGATTTGTCCTACATGGAGCCACTGCCACTCCCCCGGGGTGGCGGCTCAGCAATCTGTTGCTGGATAGATTGCTGACTGCTGTGACACCTGGGAAGCCTCTTTGAACACTGGTATCCATAAGCCATGGTGGCAGCAATCTGAGCTTGAATGGCAGCTCTCAGACTTTCGTTGGAAGCTGCTTGTGCTGCATTGGAAACTGAGACATCGGGCATCAGACGCTACATCATGGTTGGTTCCACAAGTGTGTTAATAGAGTTCGCCACCAGTTGCATGCTAGAAAGGATGGGCTCCCAGCTCTGCACAAAGTCTTGTGCCAAGTTGGAGCCAGGCTCCTCCGTGCTCCTTGATATTGAATGCAGGCTTTTTTGCAGGCTTCCCAGTGCACCAAGCATTTCATTGTTTACACCCATCAGCCTTCTTCTGTAGCCTGGCCCATCAAAGACCTCATCTGAGTCCTCTGCAGCAGAACTCATGAGCAACCTCGCCCTCTGGAGCTATCCTTACTCCCTGCCCTGACTGCAACGCGCTTGTGCCTGGTGGCTCACCATGTGCAGATCCCGCCTCTAATTCCGCACTGTGTCAGTATCTAAGATGGTGGCTGTGAGTGCGAAATCAAGTGACGGTGTGTCTCTATTATTACCGTCTTCATGGTCATCCTCCACTGCCTGGGCAGATTGCAATACTTGGGTATCTGAAAGGAAAAAGTGTCAATGGGAAGGTTGTGGTGAGAGGAGAGAGAAAGTAAGAAGTATATGCTTACACCATCTGCAGCTTGTGAGTCAGAAGAGATTGTGGGATAAGGGGACAAGTCAGATATGAGAAGGAGGATTAGGTATGACTATACTGTCATCTTCAATGGATTCAGCCCTGCCGCTAGCAACGGCCTCAGTAATGGTCCCTCCCATAATGGCCAGCACTGTCTGTTCCATCAGGGTTAGAACATGCAGGCCGCCTGTCCCCCTCCGGTTAGTTCTTGCTGCCTCCGGTTGTGTGTCTCCTTCTCCTGCAAGAAAGAAGGAAGCGTGTCAGTGAGTGTGGTGAGATTTGCAGCAGTGCTAAGTGTATGAGGGTACGATGAAGCATATGAACGTTAGGTATGAGTCCAGACTGATGGAGATTGTTGGTAGGTGAGTGATGGGTGTGGTGAATTGAGCAGTGGATGAGGCTAGTAGTGCAGTTGGTAGGATATGCCATTTGGAAATGCATTCACTGACCTTGAATACTCATGCGAGGTCATTAAATCTCTTGTGGCACTACATTCAGGTCCTTGGGACTAAACTCTTTGACCTTCGTGGCTATCTGTTTCTATTGCCTTCTCATGGTGTGTCTGGAAGACCTCCTGCTCCCCTGTGGACACAGGACATCTCACCTCCTTTCCACCTCCTCCAACAAGACCTCCAGTGCAGCATCGGAAGCCTTGGTACACCCTCTCTCCCATGGTCAGCCATTGTTGAATGTAGCACAGCTCTTTTCCTAATGAGCTCAGCACCTCCAGCAGCCACAATGCACCTTCCCTTTAAGCAGTGTAGGCTCGCTTTAAGCAGAGCAGGCTAGCTTTAAGTTGTTCTAACAAGTAAAGATATCGGGCTCCCAGCTGAAAGGTGCAGCCAATGAACAGCACGATTAGCACTGGCTGCACACAGAAATCATTATAATGAGCAGGCAGCATGAAGTCGGTGTGTTGCCTGCATTATGCTGAACAGGCACAGGGTAATCGTGCATCGCGATCCCTGCACCTGTTTTCGAGGGCTATCCAATTTAGCTCCAGTAAGTTAGCAAAAGGCAGAATTGAGGCTTTTGAAAACCCTACTGCTAGACCAGAAACCAGGAGGAGCCTGAGAGGGCAAAACTCTAAAGTACTTATCTACTATTACATGTTGCCTAGAAACTCAGGAATCGTTATGTTCCGCAGAGTATTTGATTATCTCTGTCTGTGCTTATATTCTTATAAATACTAATCCCCTTCCTAACAAGCTAACAAGCTATTCATCCAACTATGTTTAAAGGTGCCAACTGCTACAGAATTAACTTCTTTATTTGGTTGTCTGTTCACACAGCCACAACTCTGTACATAAAAACAAATCATTTTATTCTCACATGTTACTTGTTAACAGTATACAGGTGCTGTGGTCACAATCTAAATTAAATAATTTGCTTGCATCTATATTATCCCTTCATCTTAGCGTTTAAAATAAAAATTGAATCTAATTCTTCACAAACTCGGTTTAGAAAGTTCCAAGAGTCACCATCATTTTGTTGTTTTTCTGTGAACTTCCCTAATATCAATGCCCTTTTGAAAGGGTTAGAATAATTTGTTTTAATTACAGTGCTCTTGCAATGCTCTTGCAATGTTTCTAGTAATGGAAGAATTTTATTCTTCAACCAATATACTAAATGATTCATCTTTGGTTCATAAAAAGCTATTTTAATTCACTATGGCATTCGTGACTTATCATGAACAACATATGCATGTACTCTCAAAGAAACTGAAACGTGTACTTTCAATTTCAATTAAATACATTACCAAAGCGACTCTTTAAATCTTTGAAAAAAATGTTTACATTGTTTTTTTAACATCCTATTACAGGAATTAATATTGTTTTGTTTTGTATTCTATTTGTTTTGTATTCATTTTCATTGTTCCTATCACTAGTAGATTTGAAATGACATCTGTCAATTTTCTGAAAATCTGAAGCTACTTATCTTTAGTTTCAGATAAGCTTTGCTTGACTCCCTTCTGTACAATAAAACGATAAATGTTCTGTTCACCAGAAGGAGGCATTATGAAACAGTCTGAAAATGTTTTAAATCAATATAGTTTGAATAAGGAAAATAATATATAATTCACAACAGTTAGTAAAGCTATAGCCACTCTGATTGATGGAGCTCCTCCAAACTTTCCTACAAATAAGATGAATTCAAAGAGCTGAATTCAAAGCTCTTTAGATGTTTTTAGACTATTAATGTGTGTATCTATTCTCATAGATTTTTCATCTTGTTATTCCCGCACTAAAACTATTTCAATGGTGCAAAGGCGTTCTGCTCATTGCAGATACAAAGGAGAATTTGCAAGTACCAGGATATTTCAGGGATTTGGCTTCCATGCCACTATTTGGTGGTAACAGAGGTCACTTTGCAGATATGTAGCTGAGAGCATGCAGAAAACAAGCGCAGGCAGCGGAAGGAGCGCGCGGCAAACCAGACTTCCCACCCACCCTATCCTTCAACCACTATCTGTCCCACCTGTGACAGAGACTGTAATTCCCATATTGGACTGCACAGTCACCTGAGAACTCACTTTTAGAGTGGAAACAAGTCTTCCTCGATTTCGAGGGACTGCCTATGATGATGATGATGTAGAAAGGAGCAAGATAGCAATTTTATTTTCCTCTTATGCCTCTGTGAAACGGCTTGGGATGATTTTCTAATTAAAGATGCTATAGAAATGTAATTTGTATTTAATCAGTGGCTGCAATGATTGGCCTTTGATAATCATGAACATTTATCTTTATGTCAGTTTGCTGATGACTGAGAGCAGGCTGCTAGAATGGCAATTGATCAAGTGATCATGTTTGATTTGACCTGACTTTTTAGGTAGGACATACCTGGGCAATTTTCCAGATTGTCAGATGGATGCCAGTATAATAGTAGCACCACAATAGCTTGGCTAGGAGAGGTAGCTAATTCTGCTGAGCAGGACTTCAGCATTACCATAAAAAGGGGCAGTTAAAAGGCGTCCTGATCTCGCCAACTGCAATTTTAAATTGCAGGTGGCAAGGGTGGGGTCCTTTAAATATGCAGATTGGGCTCTGATGATGTCATCAGGGCCCAAGTGCCATTTTTACCTGAGACCAAATACAAAAACTGGCCCAGCCTCGGCCCCGAGGTTGCTGGAGTCGGGCTGTCGGATTGTCTCCAAAATCCGGAAAAACTCGAAACTCGGCCCCAAGGTTGCCAGATTCGGGATGTCAGATTTTCTTCTCTGAAATCCGGGATAACCTGAAACTCGGCCCCAAGGTTGCTGGATTCGGGATGTCGGATTTTCTTCTCCGAAATCCGGAAAGACCCAAAAACCGGCATGGCCTCGGTCCCGAGATAGCCGGATTCGGGACGTTGTACCTGTAGTATGTTAGCTCTATCTGAACCTTTCGAGCAGTATACTTTATGCCCCACAAATGGTCTGCAAGAATTGCATAGTTATAATATTTACTCTATAGTATACGGCAATAAAATGTGCACAAGGTGGATTTGCCAGATTTGCCTTGGGGAGCACTGAGCCACAGCGGCAGGTTAGAAGAAATTTGGATTTTCAATTTCTGTTCCCTAAGCTGTTCACTTAAGTTGAACTGGCTGTTATGCTTTCTGAGTATGGAATTCATGAAGTGTATAATTCTTTTTGAAATATAAAAATGTTGCTAGCCTCAGTATACAGAATGGTAGGAGATAATATCATGTCAACAAATCTTTATGTGGTCACTTAGCTTATCTAGATGAACCACTTGGAAAAGAGTGAGATCCAATCAAACTGCATTCCTCTAATGCGACACTTAGCAGCTAGTAGATTGATGGGAGCAGGTCTTTTATTTGATTACCTTTTGGTCAGGAAATTATATCCTTGCTTGATGTTCATCATTATAGCATATTCAAAATGGTGGGAAACATATGCTATATAACATGTTGTCTTTCTTGTCTATGTTCACCTTATTAACTGAGAAGACCAGCCTTTGGCCCAACATGATCCCCATTTAGGAAAATTTGAGTTATTTTAAATTCAGGCAATTTTAATTTATTGATGTTTAGTTAGATTATTTATAGATCTAGTAAAGAGAAATAAATTACAGAGTTGTTTGTTATAACTTCCATAGCTTTCATAAACATGCCATTTATTAAACTTGTTTTGTCAGAACAATGTAGTCTATATGCTGAGAACATAAAATGTGGTGGATAAGAAAAAGCCAATTGGCACATTAATCAAACACAATCTACACCATTGTACCACAACCCAGTCTTTATCCTTAGGGAAAGTTCAGAAGAATTTTGCCTTGATAGCACTAATCAAACAAAATGTCTGGCTAGTTAAACTTGCATTTCTATTATTTAAACCAGACAGCTTCTTTCCACAAATGATATTAACCCTAACCCTAACCCATCACGTCCCATAGAATATTTGTTCAAATCTATGAAGATGATCGAGATAATTTCCCTACATGACAACGCTAACTGCATTTCAAAGTAATTTATTATATGTGATGCACTTTGATTGATTCTGAGAGGTGTGATAAGTTGCTATATCGGTTCAAGTCTTTGTTGCTTTCTATCCTATTCTGCTTTTAATTTGTAATCTTCAAACCTTTTTCGAATAGATATACATCCACTTTTTCTGAAGGAATTACCCAAAACTGTATTAAATTGCCTTTTCACATACCCAGTGCTCTGAAAAAAGTTTCTTCAAACCCCAGTTTAGCTTGAGGCTTCTTAATTTTGTACTAGTGTCCTTTAGCTCTGCAATAAGTTCTGTGGGACATTGCTACACAACACAAATCTTATTGCAGAAAGTAGACAATATTGAGGAGGTCGGGAAAATATGGTGATCAGCCTTAATGTTTCAATACCCACTTCACGGAGAATTGGATTTGGGGTCGGACGGGATTGGGGGGTTGGACATGGGATCAGGGGGTTGGGCTTCAGTTCGGGGATCAATTCGGTGCAGGCTGCTTCAGAGCATAACCAATATTGGTGTGGGAACCTGAGGCAGGCATTAGGCCTCATATTTGCATATGCCAATGGGCTAACTCCTGCTTCAGGCATGGGTAAAGGACACCTCTTGTTTGTCCTTACCCAATGTGGCCGGTTCTGGTCAGAAGTGTATGCACACTTCCTGCCTGCCATTTTGGGGCCTTAGATGTCCACATAGTGCCTGAAAAATGGGCCAATTTATTCCAGAGTCTTTTAATATAGGACTAAACAGAAAGGAGAACACTGCATTGGAGAATTACATTGTCCATCCAAAATAATTTACAAATAGAATGCAGATATTTTTTTCAGATCTCTGATTAACTGAGATTTACTGTATGAGACATCGAGCTTAGAATGACAGATGGTGAGCAGGTTTCAGAGAATTGCTTGCTGTGGAGAGCTAGCATATGGCCAGCGATTTTACAAAAACACAAGGACACTGTTGAATGCCATGAGTTAGGCACATGTTAGCCAACAGACTGATATCAAAGCCTGAAACAGCTTGTGTTCCATCATCAATACTTAGGGTCCAAATTTGCCCAGGAGTTGCTCCGTTTTTTTTGGAACAACTTGATTTTTCTAGAGTATATTAAAAATCCCCATTCTGCACATTTAATTTGCGCCAGTGTAAGTGAGTTAGTTAGGATTTTTTTAGTTTAGTTTCATTTTGTTCAAAAAGGGGGCTTTACCAGCAACCTACGCCTGTTTTGGCCATTTAAGCCAGTTTGGACAGCTAATAGTTGCTCCAAACTAACTCAGACCAGTGTATGTGGCCGCACAGAAAACCCTTGCGGAGTTAAGAAATCAGTGCAGATAGCCAGAGATGGGGGCGGGGGAAGGGAAGCGGAGAGGACCTTGCAAAGCACTAAACACCTTCAGAACAACTAATACAGTTCTCGTACTATAACTTTTGCATAATTTACACATTCCACTATATAAATTTTCACAAAATATGCACTTTTTAATATCATTTATATCAGGACAAAGAGTTTCATAAAACCATTTATGAATCAATTATTAGTGTAATCTGTTACTTTCATTATTTTAATCATTCTACCAGTACTGTAAAATTGGAAAACAAAATACACAGTACAAGAACAGAAAATCAAGATATATTGAAGCACAGTCAATCCTTGAGGCTAAATCTACATCCAAGGAATTCTTGTCAGTGAAGCCATTCTGTTCTGTCCGAGGTAACCTTTATATGGATTATGTACACTCGGCCATTTCTCTTCATAAATGTAATCGCTCAACTTGCGTTGGCTTGAAAATCCACAAATCTGAATTTCTGCAGTTTATTATATAGTTTGCAGTTGAATTTTGATGGTCTTGACTGCCTTTCTTACTGCTCTTATCAGAAGACAGTCTAGGGAGCAGCTTGTTCTTTTTCTAAATCATTTAATGAAACTCTCCTCCTCCCCACCCCCCGCCCCCTCTCCCCGATCAAAACTCTTCCCCCCCCGATCAAATATCTCCCCGCACCAACCTGTTTCTTGTAGTGCTCAGCATGGGAAGGCAGCAGCCGGCCTGTGCGGCAGGCCACTCAGCCCGGGATAGGGGCGAGATGCGTTGGGTCCCACGCTGCAGGCACACATCATCATCATCATGTGAGGAGCTACTGTGCATGTGCGAACATTCTACTGCGCATGCGGACAGCTGCCGGCACTCTTTTAGGCGCAGGACCCTAGCTCCACACCCACCCCACTGTGATTGCTACGTCACGCCAAGCACTAGGACGTTCCACAGAGCGGGGAGAATACGGGGACATATTTTCGGCGCCGTTATGAGAGCAGAAAATTGGCGCACCTCAGGTAAGTGTGCCGAAAAAACCAGAGGGCCAAATTTGGGCCCTTAATGACCAGAATCACTCACATACCCAAAATGGGAACCCAGTTAACCACATATCGAAGGAAATAAATTCAAAGTCAACTTAGCTTGTCACTGTTATAAGCCAATGATGTCCAATATTTGAAAGCACAATTTACTGGAAAAAAAATCCATTTATCTTAATTTTTGAATCTGAACATTTTGAATTAAATGTTGCATGTTTTTGTAACTGTAGCATGATGGATTTCTTTTCTGCATTTATTTTTTGTGATTGCAAGCTTGATTGCTTAAGGGTCATCCAGCATATTTTATATGTTACTGACAATTATTGATTCTGATTCATGGTTTAAGGACTCTCTCGCTCCACTATTTGTTGCTGTTGTTTTCATTTTGCCAGATTGTTACAACTGTCAACTTTACGAGCATTTTGCACATGTGTGTTGACATCAATAATAACCTGTTGGAGATCCATGTAGTATTTCAGATGGAACTGATCGAACTGTGTTAGAATGAATTGTTGTGCAGTGCATAAGAAATAATTGTTTAAAATCATTGAACAGTAAAGATTGGCAGGTGAGAGAGTGATTTATTCATGCTTTCATGGAAATATATAGTTGAGCAATCTTGAACAGCAGAAGCCTTTACTGTGATTTGCATGTTGCTGCCTTGCTATAAGAATAGAAACTTAAATCACAAAATACTTTAGCACATGTTTTACATTTTCAGTGAATTTAAAAAGACACAGAATCACAAGATTTATATTGTCACAGTTTTCACTCTTGGGACTGGCCCTTCAGAAAGCTGAAGCGATGTAGACAATCAAACTCTCCGTGACTGCCCTCAATCTTACTCCTTAACTGACCAATAGGCTTCAGTGTGGTGAATGCTTTTAGTTTTTCTTTTCCCTGAAGTAGGACTTTGCTTCTATGATTCACTCTACCCAGCAGCCTGGTTACGAATTATTCAAGTTCATCCAAACAGGTGGCAGGCAGATATGGGTGACAGATTGTCCAAGTACTGGAACTTGTGACCATCTGCTTGAGAAGCAAGTATTCTACTCTTTCTATAATTTCACCATCTTAGCGGCTAACTTTGTGATATAAAGAATCTCAAAGAAGGAAAAAAAATAATGAGCTAATGATTGGAATATACTTGGAAAAATTGGGCCCCGGGGGGGGGCTAACGAGGACCAAATCACTTTGCAACCGGGCACGGAGGAACAGTGACTCCCGCTAAATTTGGCGGGGGTTTTGCGACGGCGGTAACAGGTAGCGCCCTGCTCTGCTGCGCCCGGCAATGCTGATGTCATCACCATGCGCAGCGCCCCGCTAGCGTCCCGGAACAAAAATTGTTCCTGTCCCCTTGGTTTAGTGCCTGGCGCTGACAATGACAGCTTCAGCAATTGGGTTTCAGTCGGATGTCGGCTGGAGGAGCATTAGGTAAAGGTGCCAGCATCCAGTGAAGCTTTAGTCGGACAATAATGTTTCCTTCTTAGTTTGAAAAAGGCAGACAGGCGTTTTGACAGATTTGATCGATTTGCAGTTCAAGGAGTGTTCTGGTTCTGAAAAATTCCTGATTTTCATTGAGGGCAGATTTGAAACTCCAACATTTATATTGTTTCATGAGAGCTGTTCTGGCACTGGGCCTCACACACCAGCATCACTGTCGGAGGCAACTGAGGCAGAGAAAAACACTGCAAAATGTGGCCAGAGGGAGGAAGGCTAACAGGGCTCTCAACGGGAGGCTTTACCCTTCCAGGGTATTTCGGCAGCAGTTCTCCGACATCAATTTCACTGAGGATCAGTATGTTTGAAGGCTGCACTTCAGCAAGGACATGGTCACAGAGCTCTACCACCTCCTGCAACTAGACCTCGAGCCTCAGACCAGGGTGAGGATAGCTCTCTCAGTGGCAGTCAAGGTCACCATCACACTCAATTTTTACACCAGTGATTCCTCACATTATACCCCATCTGCCACCTTATTGCCCATAGAAACATAGAAACATAGAAAATAGGTGAGGAGTAGGCCATTCAGCCTTTCGAGCCCGCACCACCATTCAATATGATCATGGCTGATCATGCAACTTTAGTATCCCACTCCTGCTTTCTCTCCACACTTAATGGCTGGGATTTTGTCAACAGAGTCAAGTTCAATGCGGGCGGCATTGGTGCAACGTGGAAAAGTGCAGCCCACTCTCTCCCTTAAATCTTCCATGGCTGGGGCTTGTTATGCCCGCCCTGTGGGTTTCCCGGCCAATTACCTGGAAGCGGGTCTGATGACATCATCTGATGATGCGCCATCAGCCTGTTTCCTTAAAGGGACCATTCCCAACTTTTGTTTGACAGTTGTGCTGTCAGTGGTTTGCAGCATTGAGGTGCTGCAAACACTGACAAACACTGCACAGAGGTGCATGGCTGCACCCAGGCTCTCCCATGACTCCTTCCAGATGTTCATGGAGGGAGTCATAGCATGTTGAGAGGTTCTCTTCCATTCCAATGAACAGAAGAAACTACTCCAGGAGACCAACGCAGCCTGGTTGCACATTCCACAGGAGGGCACAAGCAGGGATGTCATCTGGAGGAGCTGGCTGCAGTGGCACAAACCTTTCAATTTTCTTAGTAGATAATGAAACATTACTGCAAAGCCACACTCAACCTCATCCTGCTGTGTCACTCATCACATCCCCATCACTCTGAATTCCCGACCCTACTCCTACACATCCTTACTCACACCAACTTACCTTGCAACTCCACCCAACCCTCTCTATCTACATTACCACTTCATTATCTCA
The DNA here is from genome assembly GCF_044704955.1 of Pristiophorus japonicus. NCBI lineage: Eukaryota > Metazoa > Chordata > Chondrichthyes > Pristiophoridae > Pristiophorus > Pristiophorus japonicus. The sequence continues at coordinate 227,836,231 of NC_091980.1, forward strand.
CTAGATACCCCTCATACTCACTATCATTCCTTGTCCAATCATAGCAACTAACAGTACACAAGGATAGGCACTTGGGTTTCAGCCAATTTTTATGTAGGGTTTCTGCTAATGTGTTGTCAAACATTGAAATCTTTATTTTGAACATTTGTGTTCTTGGACAGATTTGTGTGCACCTTTAGAAGTGGCTTAGTGAGTTGTAGTGAATGGTGAAACATAAGGGTACCCCTGCACAATGGTGATGAGTGTGAAAAGAATGGGTTGGATATTGCAGGGATGCTTTATGTTGCTGGTGTGGGATGGTGCCAATCTGGTGCATCATGTGGCAGTCAGCGTGTACAGCATCAAGTGAAGTAAATGTGGCCATGGTGAGGCCATCCTTGGTGTCCCGGGCAGTAATGTGCTGATGCCCTGTGTCCTGTGCAGCATCAGGTGATTGCGGAGAAGGTTGGTTTTGTTGTTGGTGATGCTGGTGTGCCTGCTGATGTTGGCATTGGGCTGATTGTTGTGGAATTATGAGTACCAAGGAGAATCTTTTTCCAGGGCACCGATGCTGCTGGAATAGATGGCAGGTAACATTAAAATGACAGAAGCGATCTGTCAATGATGAGAAAGATGCTCCAAGGAGATGACAGTGAATACAGAGTACACAGCAAACACTTCCAACCTGCATACAGCTCAAAATTTCCTTCCAAATCCTGAAGGCTTCATCTTCTGACATTGGAAAGTGAACAGCTGCGAACTGGTAGCTTTTATACCACATCTGTAGCTGTCAACTTGGCAAAGCAAAAGAGAGTCACTGAGAACCTGACTCCACTTAGCTGGCGGGTTCCAAGAGTTACGGGAAACCCAACAAAAAGGTGGTAAAATTCTAAGTGCCTGCTTTTAATCCTCTTAAATACCACTAAACTACCTGTTAAGTACGTCAATGAACTGGTCCGCCACCTGGTGTCAGGTTTGCGATCAGCCGCAGACCTGACAGCTGAGAAACTCACACAGAGGTGGGTTTAGACCGGGATCCCAACCCAATGTCAATCAAAGCCATTTGAACAGTGGGCCCACCTCCAAACTCACAATCGCAGGGCTGGAAGGTGCTCCGCGTCCATGGAGGGGCGCTCCCAGGGCAGTACTGTGGCACTGAGTCCAGTATCACAGATGCTTTGTGTAGCACAGACACGGCAGATCACCCCTCCTCTTCATTTAAAGGGGAGGGCCGCTGCGCACTGCAGTCCCTTTGGTGGCCGCCCGTTGGGCTGACAGAAGAGTTGGCCGCCCGAAAAATATGGCGGCCCATGGCGCGAATGGCCTCTCCTACAAAAGCCGCCCCGGCGGCGGATGTCCAGCAGGTTCACAACCCGCGAAGTTGGCGGCGGCATCAGATGGCACCATCTTCACTGCCTACGGGGTCATTTCCCCTGTGGGGCGCAAAGGGGTCAGCGCAGGGTGGTGAGAGGCCAGCCCAGGGCACAAATCGCAGGATGCGGTGCTAACGGCACAATGTCCCCCAAACCTCCGGTGCAATTTCCCCGAAGGTGCTATTATCCCCTTCCCCCAAGCATCACCTCGTTGTGCCCCATTAATGCCCCACCGAGGTGCTAGTAGGGCTATAGAAAAGGGCAATTTTGCCACCTTTGTGCCCTCCTCACAGCTTACTTTCCCACCTAGGCTTGTATCATCAGCAAACTTTGATACTTTGCAGTCGGTCCCCTCATTTAAGTCATTAATATAGATTGTAAATAGCTGAAGCCCAAGCACGGATCATTGCGGCACCCCACTAGTTGCAGCTTGCCAACCGGAAAATAATCCATTTATTCCTCTGTTTTCTGTCCATTAACCAATCCTCTCTATCCATGCTGATATATTATCCTCAATCCCATGAGCTTTTATCTTGTGTAGCAACCTGTTATGTGGCACCTTATCAAATGCCTTTTGGAAATACAAATATATTGCATCCACTGGTTCCCCTTTATCTAGCCTGCTAGTTATATTCTCAAATAAACTCTAATAAATTTGTTAAACATGATTTTTCTTTCAGAAAACCATGTTGAATCTGCCTAATCATATTATGTTTTCCCAAATGCCCTGTTGCCGTTTCCTTTATAATGGATTCCAGCATTTTTCCGATGACTGATGTCAGGCTAACTGGTCTATAGTTCCCTGCTTTCTCTTTCCCTCCTTTTTTGAATAGCAGGGTTACATTTGTTACCTTCCAATCTGCTGCTACCGTTCCAGAATCTCGGAAATTTTGGAAGATCACATCCAATGCATTCACTATCTGTGCAGCCACCTCTTTTAAAACCCGAGGATGTACTTTTTCTCTACTGATATTAATTACTTTAAGTTCCTCACTCTCATTAGCCCCTTGGTTCCCCATTAATTTTGGTATGCTTTACGTGTGTTCTACTGTGAAGACAGATACAAAATATTTGTTTAAAGTCTCTACCATTTCCTTACTCACCATTCTAATTTCTCCTGTCTCATCTTCTAAGGATCCAACATTTACTTTTGCTACTCTTTTCCTTTTTACATATTTGTAGAAGCTCTTACAATCTTTTTCATGTTTCTTGTAGTTTAATCTCATATTCTATTTTTTTTCCTTTTTTTATCAATTTTTTGGTCATCCTTTGCTGGTTTCTAAAGCTCTCCCGATCCTCAGGCTTACTACTATTCTTTGCAACATTAGAAACCTGTTCTTTTAATCTTATAATATCCTAAATTACTTTAGTTAGCCATGGATGGATCACTTTTCCCATGGAGTTTTTATTTCTCAGTGGAATGTATAATCATTGAGAATTTTGGAATATTTCATTAAATGTTTGTCATTGTTAATCGAGCATCCTGATCAGCTTTCATAGAACAGTACATTAAACTAACTGATCTGTTCTTTAGGTTGGTGGATATATTCTATTTTAAAATATTCTATAGTGGAAAGTATGCATAAAATAATAGATACTGAGAGTGATTACAAGGCTGAAATCTAATCCATGTTCAGATGATGCCATATACCTTGTGTGTTGTTAGCTGATATGATTGGAATAGGATGAGGGTGAGTGAGGTGTGGCTAGTGAGATGGGGAAGTGATAATGTGGATAGAGAGGGATGGGTGGAGGTGCAAGGTAAGTTGGTGTGAGTAAGGATGTGCAGGAGAAGGGTAGGGAAGGTAGAGTAATGGGTATGTGATGAATGGCACCCGCTGTCAAAAACACGCACACTTTCATTTCCCGATGCCAGGTCTGCCAGTGCTGAGCAAACCTGATGGGCAGCGCCACGGGACCCAATTCAAATCATTAGTGGCTTGTTTACAGCCACTTAGCAATGCGTTTTTCCCCAGCTTTTTAAATTTCACAGGTCTCCCATGGGTTTCCCGCTGTGCCTAAACTTCATCAGTGAAGCTGAGGTGAGAATTCAATGTCCATTGAATCAGCTGATGAGGTGACAACTTAAAATGTCAACTCATAGCTCCCAGCTGATTCAGATATCTTCCCTTAAGCACTAGCATCTCTAAATTACCTTTCTACTGCAGATTCAGGATGCTGCAAGTCTTTACACAAGTCTCCATGCAGTCTGACCTCATTACCTCTCCCATCATTGATAGATCGCTTCTGTCATCTCTACTTCACCTGCCATCTATTCCATCAGCATGGGTGCACTTTACACTCTCTCACCTTGGTCCTCAGAATTGGGCCATGATCATCCCCAACACCAGCAGCACCAGGCACGCCAGCAGCACCAATTATCACACCAACCTTTTCCGCAATCACCCGATGCTATACAGGACAGAGGACATCAGCACCTGACCACATTGCTACCCGGGATGCCAGGAATAGCCTCACCATATACTTCACTTAATGCAGCACAGCCTGGCTGCCACATGATGTGACAGGTTGCCACCACATCACACCAACAATATAAAGCATTCCTGCAATGCCCAAGCCATTCCTTTCACACTCATCACCATTGCAGGAAGTACCGTTATGTCTCATCATTCACTGCAACTCACTAAGCCACTTCCAAAGATGCACACAGATCTGTCCAAGAAAGCAAAGTGTAGAAAATAAAGATTTCAATGTTTGGCAGCACATTAACAGAAACTTCACATGAACATTGGTTAAAACACACACGTGCCTACCCTTGTGTATTGTTAGTTGATATGATTGGACTAGGATGAGGGTGATGTGAGGGATGGCTAGTGAGATGGGAAAGTGATAATGTAGATAGAGAGGGATGGATGGAGGTGCAAGGTAAGTTGGTGTGAGTAATAACGTGCAGGAGGAGGGTAGGGAAGGCAGAGTGAGGGGATATGATGCGTGTGGCTTTGCGGTCTCCTTCTTCTTAGGCAGTCCTTCGGAGTCGAGGATGGCTTGCTTCCACACTAAGATGAGTACTAAGGTGGCTGATGAGTTCAATGCAGGATCTACAGATTCTGTCACAGGTGGGGCATGTGATGGTTGAAGGGACAGATGGTGGGGTGCTTGGTTTGTTGTACACTGCTTCCGCTGTTTGTACTTGACTTCCGCGTGCTCACGACGAAGAGACTCAAAATGTTCGGTGCCTTCCAGAATGCTTCTATCATTCCCCATTTCCTCGTGGAGCAGCGTTAATTTCATAGTCCCGTACTAGGGGGTGATACTCAAGGTGCACCCATCCACTTGGTCATCTCCATATTCAACTTTGATCATTTTTAGTGGATCTCGACATAAAACAACTTGGTTATTTTTATAACAATTACCTATGCTGAGACTCTTAGTACTGTTGTTCTCTTCAATTACATTTCTGGATTGTCATGGTACCACACGCGAGTTTGATTTCTTATATCCTCTATATTATTTGTTTGGTATAGGAGATCTCCCTTTGTCACATCATACTGTGGTATAGATAATACAAAACCTATTATATTTAAATGTCCGGTTATACATCTGATCTTTGGGACCCAAGCATAACTGATTCTCCGCACCTCACAGGCATGAGTCATGTTTTTGTCCAAGGTCCAGTTGGTAAATACATCAAGGTTATCCAATCCGGCACCTTTCCATTTTGAAGTTGCTCTAGGTTATGTTATATAGCAATGAGTAACCAAGCTCCGTATCCTGCGCATATTATTTCTGTCTGTATGATGCTACTCAAGTTTTTTTCTGCTCTATTTATCGAATTTATAGTTCTGGCGTGGTCTTGCAGTGTGTGGGCCACTTGCAATAATTCCCTTTCCGCGCCATTCCCCAGTTGTGCCTTTTCCTTCTCATTTGCCTCATCCTTCTCCAACAATCCCTGTAAGGTTCGTGTTAGGGCGTTGACTCGATCATCTATCATGTGCAGGTCTACAGCGTTTACCATCACAACTCCCGTCGCATATCCTGCCGCGTTTCCCGCGCCTACTATTTCTAGTATCCTTCTTTTTCCCCGGTCCCACTTTTTACCTGACCCTCTTTCCACATTAAACTTCATGGTTTTTGATTCAGGGTCTTCAATTGCTCGCAGGATCAGGTTTTTACACAGGCTTATGGTGTTTGACCCGCAGAAGTTGGGGATGGTTAAGTCTGTTAAATTTAGGAATATAATAATTATTCACTGACGTACCCGAAGTGTATCCTTGATCTGCCTTATTACCAATCCCTCTTTTGCCCCAGTGTTCATAGTTGGACACGTTGGTGGCGCTGGGGGTGTGGTGGTCAGGGCCCTGGTAGTGCTCACTGTTGCTAAAGTAGCGGGTGGGTCGATCTTGGGATAACCCTCCATCACCATTCATAGATGTTGAGTGAAATCTTTGTCCCCCCCGCTCCTGGTTATAAAACACACCGCAGTCTTATTCACACTAATTATTGGTCCTATATTACTGTCCCATCCCCAGTGTTAATTCATTTCCTTATTACGTTGTTTTATACCCGTTATTCCGACGCTGCAATTTAAGTCACTATTGTTCCGTCCGTCGCCATAAGCGTTTTTGATTCTTTATCACAACTAATGTCGCCTGAGTCCCTGTAATACAGGCCTTGCTGTTCCTCAGCCTGTTGTCCTTGATATGAGGCTGCATTACCCCACATGGTTCCCATGAGCACCAAAATCCTGCAAAAAAACAATTATTTCCCGGTCGTCACCGGTTAATTAGTGACCATGCTTTTTCAACTGGGTCCAGTGTTTCCACTTGCCAATACCCCTTATAACTACACAGGCGCATGTGTCCCTTACCATTATTACCGCGATAGGATCTGATCCATTTGGTGCGAGCCGGGACCTCTCTGGGTTAATCCTCACCATCACCTGACCTTCTGTTCCTTAGTGTCGTTCTTTAAGTCCTTGATTACTTGTTGATCTCTAGCCTGTGCTTTTAAGTCATTGCCTTGGCTAGGGCCGCTTTTAAGGTCATATTCATTCGTTTCACCAATCCGGAAGATTCCGGATGATATGGGATATTTTTGCCAGATCCCTAGTAAAGTGCAGGCCTGTTTCATCACCTTCTCTGTGACGTGTGTACCTTGATCTGAGTCCAGCTGTAGTGGCATTCCCCATCGTGGTTTTATAACTAGGCAGTATGTCTTCTCCTTGTTGCTGGGTAATGGTCCAGTAAAATCTATCTAAGTTTTCCCAGGATCCTTCCTGCCAGGGCTGATGTCCCATTCTGACCTTTGCTTTCCCCCCTAGGTTGTATTTTGTGCATGTCAGGCACCTTCTGCAGTGGTTCTCTATATCTCTACCTATTCCCTTCCACCACCACCATCTGGACATCGAGCTTATCATGTTGGTTCTACCCTATGGACATACCCGTGGTATAAATTCCCATCTTTCCTCCATACCCCATCAGTCCCTTGTTGGACCCCTCTCTGCTTCCACCCTCCTTTTCCTGTGGAGTGGCTTCTCCCTGTATCTTAAGCATGTTTACTTCGTCAGGCCCGATAGTGCATGCTTCAACCTGGGCTTCCCCGGCCAGTGTACCTGTCTCCGCCACCTGCTTGGCTGCCTCATCTGCCCATGTGTTTCCCTGTTGGTGTTGATCAGTAATTTTTTATGTGCGGTTTGACTTTTATTATCGCACACTCTTGGGGTAGGAGGGAGTCTTCCACTAATTCTTTTACAAAATCCTAGTGTTTAATTGGCCCTCCTCCTGAGGTCATGTATTCCCATCTGCTCCAGGCTATCTTATAATCATGCACTACTTCAAAAGCATATCGACTGTCTGAATAGATGTTTACTCTTTTTCCCTCAGCCAGCCTCAGAGCCTCAGTGAGAGCCATCAATTCAGCCACTTGAGCGGATAGACCCCCTTCTAGCCATCCTTCCCTTCTAACCTGTCCGCTGCTATCTACCACCGCCCATCCTGTCCGTGGTGTCCCGTTGATATGGCACCGAGACCCATCTACATAGAGATCCATGTCTGCCTCCTCAAGCGGGGTTTCACTAGCCTGACTACTTTCCTCGTCTTCTCCTGTCAGGCTACACGGATGCTCCTCTCCCTGTAATGATCCACCCTGCAGGGTTGTTACAGTTGTCTTTTATTGCTACCATCCCGTTGGAGGTGTGGGGGTGGGGTGGTAAGAGCATTGCTTCCCACCTAGCCCTTCTTATGTCAGATACCGTTTTTAGCCTTCATGTGTTAAGCACTTCTACTAAGGGATGCTGGGTATGTAGGATAACATGTCCTGACATTACTATGCCACTGGCCTATGCCTGTCCCCATGTAATGATCTTTACTGTGGTAGGTATAGATTCTGGTCGGGTAATCCCAGGGCTGGAGCACTTGTGAGAGCTTGTTTTAACTTTACAAACGCTGTTTCCTGATCTTGGGAGGGTTTCCCCACTTTGACAAGGTTCTGTATAGGTTGGGCCATCTCAGCATATTCGGAAACAACATTTCTGCAGTAGTTGAATAGCCCTGGTACCTGCCTGACCCTTTTCACGGTTCCTGGTCTGGGCACTAACAGGATTGCTTCCCTTCTGTCCTCAGGCAGCTGTCTCTTCCCTTGTGCTTTATGTATTCTAGATATGTTACTTCACTCTTTCCATATTAAAGATTACACATTTTTTTTAATTCTTTATAACCGTCTGGCACATGGGAAAATATTCACTTCCAATTAAGAAACCCAAATTAAAAATGTCCAGTATTTTTTTTTATAATTTCATGCAGCGATGCTAAAATTGTTTGGTGAGCTAAATAAAACAGCTGTCAGTGGAAAGGGTGAACTCCTTTGCAGGTTTGTAAGAAAACCTGACGTTATTACTTGACTTTGCATAATTCTTTTTTTTAAACCTTTCCCGGTATCAGAATACAGCATCGATTTTAAAAAGGTTTTCAAACCCGAAATTTAAATCTCCTTTACTGCAATAGGAACTTTCCATGATTTAAAATCATTATCAACATAGAGTGCCTTTTACCTCTTTTCCAATATTCACACTTTGAAACAAAACCGGAATTTCACTGTGGCCACAATGAAAGTTCGGTTTTCATTGGTTAATTACCCTCCAATTAAACCAATATCCTTTTCACAGTCAATATCACATCCAGTAAGTTATGTATTTTTCCATTGTTTATTTAAACTACATAAGAAAATCGCAATTTTTTTTCTCCAATTAAATGTACAATGGTTTCTTTTTCTAGCTTCAAAGTTGCAAGTTTTATCTAGAACAAACATACAGACTCATCGTCCCCCCCCCCCCTTTTGAATCCTAACTTAATAATATGTTGATGGCCTTCCTCCAGTCCATAGTTAAACATTTTTGTTTCTCTTTCTCGGCACAAAGCTGCAGCTTCTGTGTCGAGTTTAACTCGTAAGTTTTTATTGTATATTTTTTCCTGCTAGCAGTTATACCCGGGACACTTTTGATCCATATCCCCCCTTGGTCTTCATTTCATCCCACTGGCCAGTGTTTCCTAAACATCCTGGGGTCACACCCGCCTTTAGGTTGCATTCCTTCTTGTTTGCACCGCACACGATTAATACAGGCTTCACCCTGTTATTGCCGTGTCACCTGTCATGCTTCAGGAATTACACCTATCCCCTACCTTGGTTTTCATCCTTCCGTGGTTCGCTATAACTTAGTTATACAGATTACCCCCTTCTAGTTCTTTATACAGATTACCTTCTTCCCCATCAATGCTACAGATCTGCAGGTGATAAACATACTCACTGCCATTGCTAGCTGCCACATCATCTGTGTCGGAGGGTCTGTACCCTGCTCGAGTGCCAATTGTAGGGGTAAAAAGAAGACTTCTCTTCCTCAAGGTGGACTCCCTGATATAAGGAATCGACACCTGCCTGTATTGTACAGCGACCACGGAATCACACAGATGAAACCTCGGTTAACCAGTTTTATTCGAACATGCTCAGGAAATGTTCCGATGAACACTTCAAAATACAAGAGTTCTACAAGCACAGTTATACGATTTTTCGATTTGTGCGACCCTCCTACAAAACTACCGATTGGCCTACTGCTCAGACTGGCTCTGAGTGGTTCTCCCCCACCTGTCCATCTCCCATGGTGTCACCCTTCTGGAATGTGTTCAACTTTGCCTCAGTTCCTCATGATGTGTTGATTGACCTTGCTTCCCAGGGTATGCTATCTTTCTAGGCTGTTGATTCTCCACTGCCCTTGTTATTCAGTACTGAGTGTATGTTTTCATCTTATATCTATCTGTGCTAAGGGTCAATGCAGTGTTGGCTACTTATGATGGTACATTAACCATCAGGCATTGCTGCCTCCCTGTTCTTAACCCAATGTAAGCAAGTGTATGAGCGTGCTTTACATAATCGGTCACTATTACAATCCATACTGTAAGGCAGAGGAACTCCCGATTCCTCAGAACCTCCTAACTCCCTTATGCTTCTTACTCAAGTGTACTTCTTACCCCCTTACAGACCATGAGCTTGGTACCGGGTTTGAGACTTTTGTCTTCAAACACTCTTTTCCGAAGGTTGCACTGGCACACTGAAGGCGGTGTTGTGTTTTGTTATTGATGTCTGCCCTCACTGACAGGAGGGTCCCAAGACATGGAAAGTGGTCCACACTGTCCAAGGTCTTGTCATGGATCTTGATAATCGGGGAGCAGTACTGTATGGTGGGGGCAGTTTGGTAGAGAACCTTTGTCTTACGGATGTCTAATGTAAGGCCCAGACTCTACTACGCTTCAGTGAAGGTGTTAACGATGGTTTGGAGTTCGATCTCTGAGTGTGCACAAACACAAGCGTAATCTGCATACTATAATTCAATGACAGAGGTTGGGACAACTTTGGTTCTCAACTGGAGGCGACGGAGGTTGAACAATTTCCCGTTCGTCCTGTAAATTAGCTCCACTCCAGCAGGGAGCGTGTTGGAGGTTAGATGAAGCATTGCAGTGAGAAAGATTGAGAAAAGTGTTGGTGCAATGATACAGCCTTGCTTGACCCCGGTATGTATTGGGTCTGTGGTGGATCCGTTAGTAAGGATCATGGCTTGCCTGTCATCTTGAAGCAGGCAGTGGATGGTGATAAATGTTTGAAGACAGCCGAATTTGAGGAGGACACTCCATAATCCCTCTCGATTTACAGAGGCGAAGGCCTTTGTGAGGTCAAAGAAAGCCATGCACAGGGGTTGATGCCGCACTATACATTTTTCTTGGATTTGTCGTGCAGTGAAAATCATGTCCGTTGTGCCTCTAAGTGGACGTAATCCAAATTGTAACTGTGGGAGGAGCTCTTCAGCCACAGGAGACGATTGAGGATGATTCTTGCGATGATGTAGCGTACAGCAGGGAGACTCCTCTGTAATTACTGCAATCGGTCTTGACACCTTTTTTGAAAATGGTCACGATTACGGCGTCTCTGAGATCCCCCGGCATGGTCTCCTCCTTCCAGATGAGAGTGATGCGGACATGGATTTGCTTCGAGTACTTCTCCGTCATGCTTTAGCGCTTCGGCAAGGATTCCATCTGCTCCTGAGGCCTTGTTGTTTTTCAGCTGTTGGATGGCCTTTTCAACCTTATGCTGGGCTGGTGTTGTGCCAAGATGGTGGCAGGTAGCATGTTGTGGGATGGAGTTGAGGACACTTGCGTTGACGACAGAGTCTTGGTTAAGGAGATCTTCGAAGTGCTCCTTCCAGTGGGCACTGACTGCCTCTCTGTCCTTTATGAGTACCTCTCCGTTCTTAGCCCTCAGTGGGGTAGGACCTTGAGTGCTTGGGCCATAGGTGGTCTTGACTGCTAAAAAAGCCACAGCACATTATGGTTGTCAGCTAGTTGCTGGATCTCCTGCACTCTTTCCACCCATCATCTGCACTTTAGGTCGCAAGTTTTTTGTTACACCTTGGACTTTAGTTGCCTGTCGATCTGTTTACTTTCTCTCGAGTTGTGATGCTGTTTCCTATTAAAGAATGCCTTGCGTTTACGGTTTATTAGCTCCTGGATCACCTGGCCGTTCCCATCGAACCAGTCATGAAGCTTTCTGGTAGAGTACCATAGATTCACTCACAGGTGCTGATTATGGTGGATTTGAGGGCAGATCAGGCACTATGGGCACTCCACATCTTTGGTTCGTTTGCAGTCATCAGGCTGGCTGTGAGGTGTTGGCTGAATATAGCTTTTTTTGCAGGGTTTTTGAGTGCTTCAGCGTTGATTTTTCTGCGGCAGCATTTCTGTTGCCACTGGCATTTCGAGTCAACATTGATGGAGATAACAGAACGGATTAGACGGTGGTCAGTCCAGCAGTCATCAGCTCCTGTCATGGCGCGATTAATACGGACGTCCTTGCGGTCCTTCGCTCAGACAATGATGTAGTCTAGCAGATGCCAGTGCCTGGAACGAGGGTGTTTTCATGAGGCCTTGTACTTGTCTCTCTGATGAAACAAGGTGCTGGTTATGACAAGACTGTGTTTTAAGCATTTCATCAGGAGGAGGGTACCATTGGAGTTGGCTTTCCCTACCCTTTCCCTGCCAATCATGCCTCTCCATAGGACAATGAGGTTGAGTGTCACTTTGCAGTAACGTTTCGAGATCTACTGAGATCACTGAAAGATTTGCGCTACTGCAACCAGGTCCTCCTGACGACATCCCTGTTTGAGTCCTCCTGTGCAATGTGCAACCAGGCTGCATTGGTGTCCTGGGGAAGTGACTTCTGCCCATTAGAAGGGCAGCAAACCTCCCTGCTTGCTGTGACTCCCTCCATAAGCATTTGGAGGGAGTCATGGGAGAGCTTGGGTGCAGCCATACACCTCTGTGCAGTGTTTGCAGCACCTCTGCGCATAGTCCCTTTAAGGAAACCAACTGATGACGCGTCATAAATGATGTCATCAGCCCCGTTTCCTTCAATTGGCCAGAAAACTCGCAGGGCGGGCTTAACAAGCCCCATCAGGGGAAAGTCATGTCAGAGGCCAGTATGAAGCCAGCAGCAGGGCCGAGACTCATCACTGACTTCACCCGCCGAGGTGAGAAAAATCATGGTCACTTTAATAGAGGTTGAAACTTCAGACCAGTTTGGGAGCGCGAAAATCACCAAGCAAATGATGAATGGCAGTAATTCCCAACCACTTCTCTAATGTGAGTGATGGTGGCAAATCACCATGTATATTTTCAGAAGAGTCAAGGGTCAAATTTCCAGCAGCTTCTGATACTATGTTATTATTGCTGTTATTATATGGTGGGTTGTCTTAATTATTTGCCAGCACAGTGGCCGGATTTTTCTGTCTCTGGGCAGGTCGGGTGTGGGTGGTCGCTGTGGCAGGTCGCAATTCCGTTCTTCATTTCATCCCGCTCCTGAGATGGATTTTTGATTAATTGGGCCTATTCGAGCAGCCCTGCGTGCTACCCAGCCCTATTATATGATATGGGTCTGATGATGTCATAGATGTTGCTGTAATATAGAGCTCCACCTAGTGGACTACTGCTACACCTAGTGGACTACTGTGGTAATGCAACTACATAAAATAAAAGGGACAAGTTCATATAGAGCCATTTTGTGTGTGCATGCTTTAGTAAGGATGTAAGAATAGATCACATTTGGTGACGTAGGATAAGATAATCAGCTTCCCCAGCTGAAAGTTTTGTTGGTGGATAATTCAGCCAAACAATAGAGAGACTTTGAGAGGTTCTTTGTTTTGCAGCACAGCTAAAAGTCCAAGGTAAATTTCAAACACAATTGACTGAACTGAAGAATCCAGATGGCCATGCCTATGGGAATAATCCGTCGCTTGGGTGAGTTCCATCATGATCGAGAGACTTTCGGAGCGTATGTGGAGCAAATGGAAATGCTTTTCACCGTGAATAGTATTGTTGAAGTCCCTGATGATGAAAACCATAATCATGTGGTTTTAGAAAGGACATGGGCTATTTTCTTGACTGAAGCAGGCCCTGAGGTGTATAAAACCCTGAAAAATGTCCTTGTTCCTGTCAAGCCAAAGGACATGCCACTGATGGAGATTCTAACCAAATTAGAACAGCACTACAATCCTGAGCCCCTGGAAATTGCTGAAAGTTATTGTTTTAGAACACAAGATCATTTCATTGACGAAAATATCAAGAGTACATTGTAGCTTTAAAAAAAGCTATCCATTCACTGTCATTTCGGAAACATTCAGGACCGAGCATTACGTGACCTTTTATTTGTGGGATGAATAATGAAGCCATCAGAAGAAAATTGTTGACAATTATATTGACTTTTGATTTAGCTTGTCAGACAGCTATGTCAATGGATATGGCCGACCAATACTTCCGTGAATTTTGTGCCATTACCAGTCATCAGACAACGGAGGTGAATCACCTGCATGTTAGAAGTAAAAGGCATTGAGCCCCAAAGCCTCAGCAAATGGCCAAGGTAACACCGCATTGAAGTCATGCCTGCATTAATAGATAGAAATTGGTTGGGATCACTGAAGCTGGATTGCAATGAGATTTTTCGTGTTGAGACGAAATTTGCATTGAAGTATGATGTCATCAAGCAGTATCCAAAGGTGTTCTGTGAAACAGGCAGTCTGATCCAAGGCTTCAAAGTGAGTGTCAGTGTGCAGAAAGACACTAAACCAATTTACTGCAAGCCACATCCTGCACCATACGCACTCAAGGGGAAAGTGAACAAGAACACAAAAGACTAGAAACTGAGATTATCTCTAAGGTAGATCTAAGTAGTGTTGATCACAGTAATGCTGATGCTATGTCGAGGTTGCCATCCCCATCATAGGTTACACCCAATAGGGAAGAAGTGTTCTATTTTTCATACATTGATGAACTGCCAGTCACAGTTGAAGCGATTGGTAAAGCAACCAAATGTGATGCAGTTATTTCAAAGGTGTATGATTACATAGCAAATGGCTGGCCAAACCAGGTATCAGAGAAAATTATTCATCCATACTTTGTTCGTAGGAATGAATTACCAGTGGATAAAGATTGTATCATGTAGAGTGCAAGAATAGTTATTCGAAATAAGTTCAAGTCCAAATTATTAGGAGATCTTCATGAGCAGCACCTGGAATTAGCTGACCAAGAGTTTTGCATGCAGTTACGTATGGTGGCCAGGTCTAGATAAAGATATAGAGTATATCGTTAGTCAGTGTACAACATGTCAATCTGTAAGCAAGAAACCACCATCAATACCATTACAGCCATGGAAATGGCCTTCCAGGGTGTGGCAAAGGTTATATGTAGATTTTACTGAGCTAGAACAACAATTGTTCATTGAGATTGATAGCCAATCAAACTGGGTAGAGGTGTTTCCGATGCGGAAAATAACAACAAGTAAAATAATAGACAATTTGCGAAGATTGTTTTCTTCATATGCCTTCCCAGAAGGAATTGTGTCTGATAATGGGCCGCAATTTTTTCAGAAGAATTTGCACAGTTCATGAGCAGAAATGGTGTGAAACATACCAAGGTTCCACTGTACTGCCCTGCTTCAAATGATGCAGCAGAGCGCATATTACAAATTGTAAAACGTGCCCTCATCAAGCAAATGTTGGATCCAAATCCAAAGAAACGGCAGTTGTCGTTGAACCACAAATTGGCAAATTTTCTAATTACTTATCATAATACTCCTCAAACAACTACTGGTAGACCACTAGCAGAGGTTTTTCTCAAATGACAACCATGAACCAGGTTCTCGTTGTTAAAGCCAAACCTGGCACAGTTAGTCAAAGAGAAACAATTAAGACAGAAAGAGAATCAGTATAGAGGTAGAGTAAGAAAGAGAAGTGTGAAATTGAATCAGAAGGTTCGAGTGAAGAAACAACTCCATAAATGGTTAATGTGGTCCTTGCACATATTTGGTCAAGATGTTTGCTCATGAAAAGGTTAAGTTTTTTCACATTGATCATATTTTACCTACAGATGTGGAAGGAGTTGAAATTTTAATGATTCGATTATTTCAGATGAGTCAGATAGTTTTGTTACAAGTAGAGTATCAGTAGAAAATCTTACATCAGATGTAGTAGAAACAAGGCAAGAGAAAGTCCGAGTCAGGCAGGCAAACAGTCTGAAGTTGTTGAGAGTCCAATTATATATCAAGGTGCTGGTGACTTTGATATCCACTGGTAAGGCATGACCACCCATTCCTCTGGGCTGCAGATCTTGCTCCAGCAATCTGCAAATGTCTGCGACAAATGGCGCGAAAGGCCTGAGCCTCCTTTGACACTGCTGCTCAGTCTGATTCTGAGGACTAAGGTGAGACAGTATAAACGGCACCCATGCTTTTGTAATAGATAACAGGACAAGTAGAGATGAGAGAAGCAAGCTGTCAATGGTGTGATAGATTCTACCAATGAGGTGACAGTGGATCCCGACTTTGCTGAAAAGACTTGCAACTTCTAGAAAGCTAAATCTGTGCTGACAATGCACTCAGCAACTGCATCTGCCTTAGGAAAGTGGCCAGCTGTGAGGTGGAAGTGTTTATTGTGCTTTCCATGCTGTGCACTAATGAGGTGGTTCAACGGTCACTCAACCTCCGCCTCAAGTTCACAGATGCGTTCCTGAGCTGCATGATTCCCGTGGTTATCCAGATAAATTTGAAAGGTAAGGTTAAAAAGAAGTGTAATGGTCTGACAAGTACCTCATAAAATACCTCGACCACCTCTGCTGTTTGGGTCACTACCATGTTGGAAAATGTGCCAGAGGGAAAGGTGCGTGGGGGTGGGAAGACGGTGGATTACCTCCCACCCACCTCCAATCACGCCTACACGGACGTCAGAAAATTCCAGCCTCAACTTATCTTTGCCAAGATGGACGATTCAGTGATGAAACATGGACAAAAGGGTTTGGTACTGACGCTTTCTTTTCCTCATACAGGCTCAATATCATGCCAAAAGTACCTTTCCAAGCCCCACATGAATAACTTCTCCTAAAATATATATATACATAGTTACGAAAATATGTATGGCTATAAACACTTTGGGGTGGAAATTCGGTCGTGACTCTGTTGCGGCATTAACCCAGGCAGAGCGGTAATTTTAGTGCCTTGCAAAGGTTTGCACCTCCCGCCGAGAAATTTGTTAGAATTGGACGAAGTTCTTAAGGTGGCGCAAAATCAGTCATTACACTCTTGACCTGGCGGGGGGGGCGCTAATGAAAATGCCGGCGCTAAATTTCTCCGACCCATTGCGCATGCGCCGAGCTCCAATTGTGATCCCGGGAAAAGCCGAGTCTTAAAGGCGCGGCACATTAAGTATGCACATGCACAGCTCCACCTCCTCACTGGCCTTAGAGCGGGAAAATGGAGGAGCAGGGAGGAAGGCAGAGAGCGCACCGCTTCTCAGCCACGACACTTGAGGCCTTGTTGGAGGCTGTGGTGAGGTGCAACGATGCCCTGCACCCTGGAGGGGGGGGGGACAAAGGCCATCTCCATGGGTGTTCAGGGGCTGTGGAGGGACGTGGCCCAGCACGTCAGGACAGCATCTCAATGTCACAAGAAATATGTCACTAGGGTCGTCAGGGTGAGTCCCCTTTACATTAACTCTGAAATGCGTTCATGTGAGCTTCACTGTCTTACACAATGTAAACGCTTTACCCTGCCCACCCCTTCTCTATGTGTACCAGGCCATGCTCTTCATTGCTGATGACAGCCTAAAACCTCTCTATTGCCTCACCAGACATGTCCTGCCCATCCAAGCATCTCTCCCCTTCTAGCTCCCAACTCAGCCAGAGGACACCCACCAACACCTCTAAACTCTCCATATGCGGTCGCAGGCCTTCAGCCTCATACTTACTCATAGCTCTTTGTCCCCAAATCCCACCATTGACACATCCACTGTGAGCTGCCACGTAGGCTGAGATACAGAGATTCACATCTCGGGACATTCGTAGCGAGTCACTTATTGCAGACACATGTTGCACACAAAGTAGCTACAGAGACATTGACAACTTCTTGTTTTGGTCGTGGCAGGCCAAACTCACCCACAACAGGCGAGAGCAGGAGCAGATGGATGGTGGGGAGACAGATTTCCAGGATCTTACCGCCATCGAAGAGCGAGTGTCCGCCCTCATGGACCCAGGCAGAAGCAGAGCCCCTGCACGACAGTGATGGTTTGTGAATGGGATATCCATTTTCTGTGAGAGCCCTGAACCTTGAGCCCCCATGCCTTATAACATGTAGCTCCACAATAACGATGCCGTCTCCTCTTGCCTTCCTGCCCCCTCCCCAACTGCTAACCACACGTGTACTGCTTTGTCTTAAAGAGGGGGAGGATGAGGAGGACGTGAAGATGTGTGTGGCCACCGACCGGGACCCATCCTCAGTGCCCGCGAGTGGGGAGACCAGCTCGGTGGAGGAGGGCACGTTCGCGGGGTTTGTGGATCATGACACTCCTGGCCCCAGTGGCCTGCAGCAACACACTTCGCAAAGGGAAGCTCAGGGGCCAGCTCTCTGGAGCATAAGTTGCTTCAGGAGTCCTGCTATGTCCAGGGAGTCCACAGATACACCGTGAAATTATGGGTGCATTGGAGAGTGTGTCACAGAGCGTGAATGCACTTGATGTGACTGTGGCGGAGGCCGGCTCCAGCATTGCCCATGCCTCTCAACAGTCTGCTGAGACCATTCTTGCCTGTCTATACTGCGAAGCAGCCGAAACAAGCGACAAAGGGGTCCCAAAGGTGATAGCGCGTGCCCTGGTTGAAATGGCAGCAGCCATGACATCACAGGCCGAAGGCACGCAAAGTCTTCATGATGTCATGCAGACACTGGTTGCTGGAATGCAATCTCAGACTGCAGCGTTTCAAGCGTTCCCTGCGTTAATGCAGTCTCAGAGTGCTGCCATGCAAGCAGTGTCTGCCACTACTCTCTCTGTCATCCCCACAGTCAGACAAGAACAGACGTTGCCGCAGCAGAGCAGCAATCTGTGCTCACATATGTTGTTCCTAATGCTCTGGCACCGACGTTGCACCCACCATGGCCTGCACTCCAGCCATCCCATATTGCTGCTGCCCATTCTGAGGTGGTGCAGTCAGCAGTCGGGCCTTCCATGTCTGCAGCTGGTCCAGGGCATCCACGTAGGCCATCTGTCCTGACTGCCTCGGACACACAGCAGCCCTCAAGTGGGCTTGCTGCAGGCACTGGGGCCACATTGAGGAGCAGCTGTAGGCGAGGGAGGGTTGAGGCAGAGGGGTGGGAAATGCTAGTGTAAGACCCATTGAGCAAATGCTTCCCCATGGGATGTGTGTAAAAAGTTAATTAATTCTCATGTTTCTTTGAATTCGTTGAAGGGACGGGTGCACCATGTTGATTTATTTGAGGGTGTGGAGGTTTTTGGGGTTGTTCCAGCGACATGTCTTAAATAAACTTTTACTTTGACCGTCTCCTTCAGCCTTTGGTGTATGACTGTGGACTTGTGATGGAGATGTGGGATTACCGTGCCACAACGTGCACTCATTATTAGCTGCATCCCTCAGCTCCCTCTATTTAAGCAAGCGTTCCCTTATGAGCAGACGCCGAATAGCCCTACCATCTCCAACATTTGCCGCTGCCTCCTCCATGGCTGCTCCTGGTCCTCATCTTGTTGCTGGGCATTCGGGGCATCACCAGGCTCCTGTTCCTCTTCCTCCTCCTCCACCTCGTCCTCCTGAGGTGGGCCGGCGATCCCCACTGGCAGGGGCTGGGCCCTCATGATGGCCAAATTGTGCAGGATGCAGCACACCACAATGAATAGTGAGACCTGTTGGGAGCGTTGAAGGTGCTTCCAGAGCGGTCCAGGCATCAGAATCGTTGCTTCAGCACCCCTATTGTCTGCTCGATGATGTTGTGGGTGGCGTCATGGCTCTCATTGTAGCGTTCCTCCGGCTCTGTGGTGGGGCTGCAGTGGGGGGCCATTAGCCAGGTGGCCAGGCCATGTCCCTAGTGTCATGTATTCAACCAGCATTGTAACCCATATATAATCTGACCTAAGTTGTACACTGTGAGAACAATGACCACTAGGTGGGAGACACTCCTAACCTGGACCTTCAGGTATAAAAGGGGAAGCTCTACCCACCTTCATCACTTGAGTGCTAAGGAATAAAGGACATGTCACAGACTGACCTTCTCTCAAGCATGGGCCTTGTGTGCATTTATATTGTATAGCAAGGACGTGTCAATGGTGACGGGAAACTGGGATTTAAACCATGCGAGCATGGCCACTAGCAGAACAGACGAGAGGTACTGTGTTAATAAATGGTTGGGACAGAGATTTAACATTGTTAAAGCAGCACACAGTTCTCCAGGCAGACAAGGACAGTCGGGCATGCCCCAACATGAAGTCGAACCCAGAGGGGGAGTTCGACAGAGACAATGGCAAGTTGAACGGAGATTCACGCCATTGCAAGGGACAATGCGGCCAGTGATGGGGCCATCAACACCTGTTAATGGCGCACTCAAGGACAGTCACAGGGGCAGTCAGGGACGATTGACTGGCAAGGGACCTTTTGTTTCCAACAGCAACTCATGTTGGAGGCGTGGAGGCACACACTCAGCGGAGTTTGCAGAGATGAGCAAAATACCTGCAGAAATTGCAGAAATGAACGCTGGGGGAAATCGCTGGAAGCTGAAGTTCAGCGCATTCATGTGGAGCACGTATACAGTTCATACACCAGGACGCCACCGATAATGATGAAAGTGCTCCTCAATGGCATCCCAGTATCAATGGAGCTAGACATGGGGGCCAGCCAGTCCCTGATGGGTATCAACAAACAGTTCGAAAAGTTGTGGGCGTCCAAGGCCAGGAGAACAAAATTATCGCAATTGACGCACAGCTACGGACTTACACAAAGTAGATCATTCCGGTGCTAGGCAGCGCCACGGTAGTCGTGACCCACAAAGATTCGGAGAACAGACTGCCACTCCCAGGGGACGGTCCCTCACTACTGGGGAGGAGTTGGCTTGCTGTCATGAACTGGAAATGGGGCGATGTCAATGCAATTTGCTCTGTGGAGCGAGTATCATGCTCACAGATCCTGGACAAATTTGACTCATTATTTCAAACCGGCATCGGCATTTCATGGAGGCCAAGGTAGTGATTCACATAAACCCGGAAGCCAGGCCAGTACACCACAAGGCCAGAGTGGTGCAGTACATGATGTGGGAAAAGATAGAAGGCGAATTGGACCACCTGCTAAGGGAAGGCATCATCTCGCCAGTCGAATTCAGTGACTGGGCGAGCCTGATTGTGCCGGTGCTCAATCAGGATGGGTCGGTCAGGATATGTGGTGATTACAAGGCCACCATCAATCGGGTGTCACTCCAAGACCAGTAACCGCTACCGAGAGCAGAGGACCTCTTTGCGACCCTATTTTCAAAATTGGACCTGACCTCAGCTTACATGACCCAGGAGCTGGCGAGTGAGTCGAAGAAGCTGACCACCATCACGACACACAAGGGGTTGTTTGAGTACAACAGATGTCCGTTCGGGATTCGCTCGGCCACCGGGATCTTCCAACGAAATATGGAAAGCCTCCTCAAGTCGATTCCAGGCACAGTGGTTTTTCAGGACGACATCCTCATCACGGGTTACGATACTGAAGAACACCTCCACAACCTGGAGGAGGTGCTACGCAGACTGGACCGGGTAGGGCTGCGACTGAAAAAGGCAAAGTGCGTCTTCCTAGCTCCAGAGGTAGAATTCCTGGGGATGTGGGTAGCAGCAGACGGGATCAGCCCTACTGCGTCCAAGACGGAAGCGATCCAGAGAGCACCCAGATCCCGTAACACAACGGAGCTGCGTTCGTTCCTGGGTCTCCTGAACTATTTTGGTAACTTTCTTCCCAAATTGAGCACGCTGCTAGAGCCGCTACACATGCTCCTACGCAAAGGTCGCGAATGGGTTTGGGGGGACAGTCAGGAAAGGGCCTTTAATAGAGCACGCAATGTGTTATGTTCCAACACTCTGTTAACACAAGTTTCTTATATGGGTCGTATAGTGTTAACGTGCGATGCGTCGTCCTATGGTGTTGGGTGTGTGTTGCAGCATGTCAATGTCAAGGGTCAGTGACAGCCGGTAGCTCATGCCTCCAGGAGTCTGTCCCAGGCAGAAAGGGGTTACGGGATGGTAGAAAAGGAAGCGTTCGCGTGTGTATATACGGTAAAGAAAATGCACCAGTACCTGTTTGGCAGGAAATTTGAGCTGGAGACAGATCACAAACCCCGAACGTCCCTTTTGGCCGACAACAAGGACATAAATGCAAACGCATCAGCCCGCATACAGAGGTGGGCACTCACGTTAGCCGCCTATACAATTCGGCACAGACCAGGCACCGAAAACTGCGCCGAAGCACTCAGCAGGCTCCCACTAGCCACCACTGAGGGGGCTACCGAGCATGCTGCTGAGATGGTCATGGCTGTTGAAGCTTTCGGAAGTGAAGACTCACCCGTGACAGCCCATCAGATTAAAGTCTGGACAAATAGAGACCCGTTATTGTCTCTAGTCAAGAAATGTGTCCTGAATGGGGAGTGGGCAGCCACGTACTGGGCATGCCCTGAGGAATTTAAACCATTTCACAGGCGCAGGGATGAACTCTCGATTCAGGCCGATTGCCTACTGTGGAGAAAACGCGTAGTCATGCCCCAGATGGGCACAGAAGTATTCATCAGAGAACTCCACAATGAGCACCCTGGCATTGTCATGATGAAGGCAATTGCCAGGTCACACGTTTGGTGGCCAGGGATAGACGCAGATCTGGAACTTTGTGTTCGCAGGTGCAACACGTGTGCCCAGCTGGGCAATGCACCCAGGGAAGCCCCCCTTAGCCCCTGGCCATGGCCCGCCAAGCCTTGGTCACGCATCCATGTGGACTACGCAGGTTCTTTCATGGAAAAAATGTTTTTGGTTGTAGTAGACGCCTACTCCAAATGGATCGAGTGTGACATTTTAAATTCAAGCACATCCTCTGACACGGTAGACAGTCTACGGGCAATGTTCGCCGTCCACGGTCTACCGGACGTCTTGGTCAGCGACAATGGCCCGTGCTTCAAAAGCACTGAATTCCAGGACTTCATGGCAGGCAATGGAATTAACCATGTCAGAACCATTCAAGCCGGCCTCAAACAGCCAGGCAGAACGAGCAGTGCAGATAATCAAACAGGGGATGCTCAGAATCCAAGGGGGTTCCCTACAAAGGCGCTTATCACGCCTCCTTTTGGCCAATAGATCCCGACCACACTCGCTCACAGGGGTTCCACCCGCAGAGCTGCTAATGAAAAGGACGCTCAAAACCCAGCTATCCCTTATACACCCCACCATCAAAGAGATTGTCGAGAGCAGGTGCCAGCCACAATATGACTACCATGACAGGAATGTGAGTGCGCGATGTATTGATGTAAATGATCCTGTTTTTGTCCTCAACTATGCTGCAGGGCCTAAATGGTTCGCAGGCACTGTGATTGCCAAAGAGGGAAATAGGATTCTGGTAGTTAAACTTACCAATGGACAAATCTGCCGCAAACACGTGGATCAAACAAAAAGGAGGTTCAGCAACCCCATAGAAGAAGCAGAGGAAGAACACGATGTAGAGTTCACTCCACCACGGGTGACCGCACACTGGAACTAAAGGGAGGAGAGCCCAATCACTGTGGGCAATCCGGACAGGCCTGAGGCACCGCAAACAGCAGACACTCAGGCCAGCGCCCAACAACCGGAGCCCCAACTCAGGCGCTCTACAAGAGAGCGTAAACCACCAGAGAGACACAATCTGTGATCCCAATAAGACTTTGTGGGGGAGGTGATGTCATGTATTCAACCAGCATTGCAACCCATGTATAATCTGACCTAAGTTGTACACTGTGAGAACAATGACCACTGGGTGGGAGACACTCCTAACCTGGACCTTCAGGTATAAAAGGGGAAGCTCCACTCACCTTCATCACTTGAGTGCTAAGGAATAAAGGATAGGTCACAGACTGACCTTCTCTCAAGCATGGGCCTCGTGTGCATTTATACTGTGTAGTAAGGACGTATCACCTAGTCCCCGAGCAGCCAGCTTCAGCCTTCCCGTGGCAGCTGAAACAGTCATGGCACAGTGCTCTCCCGGAGAATAAAGGCATCATGTGCATTTCCAGGATAGCGAGCATTAACTACGAGGATGCGCTGCATGTGGTCGCACACCAGCTGCACATTTAGGGAATGGTATCCAGTTCTGTTTCTGATAACCTCTGCATTCTGGAATGGTGCTCGCAAGGCCACGTGTGTGCAGTCAATTGGTCCTTGCACCCTCGGGAAGGCCGTTATCCTGGCAAACCCATATGCATGCTCATCATCTTTCTCCCTAGTCCTCTGGAAAATAATGAAGTCCATTCAATGGGTGTAGTGAGCCTGTGTGGCATTGAGGATGCAGCGATGTGCTGTGAATTGAGAGATGTTGCATGTGTCCCCTGAAGCAGCCTGGAAGGAACTGGAGGATTAGAAGGTTTGTGCCAGTGTGACCTTCACTGCGACAGGCAGCACAAGTCCTGGTGCCAATATGAGGCTGCAGATCTTCCTACAGGAGAAAGCTTATCTCTGTAACTACCTCCTTTCGGAAGCGCAGCCTTCTGTTACGCTACTCCTCGGACAGGTCCTGGTAAGAGCATTGCCGCCAGTGAAGCCGTAGTGGGTAAGGCTTCCTGCCCCAACGTCTGGAGGCTCTCCTCTTTTGGCCACCGACATGGCCAACAGCCCTTCTCTCCTCACGCCGCCTTGCCAGAGCATGTAGAATGTGACGCTGGTGAACTAGTAATGCCACCATTAAAGCTTTCGAAATGACTTTTTCTCAAGCTGAACTGTTTGTCTGTCTGCTGCTGGAAACTCGGAGGCTCGCGCACCGTGCTATGTGTAAACATTGCTCTGACTGTGACCTCTGCAGGAAGTGCATCCTCATCCCTTTAAGTAGCCACCAGTTAACGACTCTGCAAGCCTGTACCGACTGTTTTTCAGACGCTGTTATTGACGACCGCTAAATGAGGCGGCCGCACCTAATTTAGCGAGAAGGGCACAAGCGTGGGCAATGCACCAGGACTGACATCATGATCGGAGTGATCATCAGCAGCCAGGCGCTAGCAGTTTGCGCCCCCACTAAACCTCGAATGAATTTTCCGTCGGGGTGCTAAAAGCTGCGTGCCCGGTCGGTAAGCTCTAGTGCTCACATTAACTGAGGCTGTAAACAACTGAGAATCCAGCCCCTTCTGTTTAATTGCACACCCAAACCTTTAATTATCTGCATGTCCACTGTTTATAGTTGATGTTACATTCAGAACAACAGCACATTTAAACAAGTGGGCTGTCTATTCATTTTAAAATGAGTATTTCTTCTGAGATCAGGATTGCTGATCTGAGTAGAGGTGAGTGCGTGCTTCCTTTAGCATTTACTAATGCCTTGTGGGCCGTGTTTGCTATGGGCGGGTGACATTTTTGATTGTCTCTCTTGGGTCAATGGGAAGAGCGAGGATGGAGGGGGAAGCTTTGAACTGGCATGCAGTTGATATATCAGCTGCTTCAGCGCTAGCTTTTGTTGGCAGGAACAGAGCAATTTAGGGAAATAATGCACAGGTCTCGATTACCCACCAATTCCATTATCTACACGCCCCCATTATGTCAAATAATCGATGTTCCACT
Organism: Pristiophorus japonicus; assembly: GCF_044704955.1. Taxonomy (NCBI): domain Eukaryota; kingdom Metazoa; phylum Chordata; class Chondrichthyes; family Pristiophoridae; genus Pristiophorus; species Pristiophorus japonicus. The sequence goes on from NC_091980.1 coordinate 227,861,215, forward strand.
GTAATAAATATCTAGAATAACTAGTAACTCCCTAAAAGGATTGAAATATACAGTTTTAACTAAAAACTGCGTTAAAAAAACATAGTTACAAATTATTGTTTATTTTTATCTTTTTAGGAGAGGGAAATCGGGCTCATGAACTCAACATGCAAGACAAACTTGTGTCCATAATAGGATATTGCAATAAAATAGTGGCCCGTAATTTGCGCATATGAGTTGCGTATTGAGCCTGCCAAGGCCGCGCAAGTTCCCAAACTTACAATCTGTCAAGACCTTTCTTGACCAATCTAACAAATCTCCAGGCAAAGAGCATTCGCTGGCCAAGAGTTGGTGTATTTGTCCAACTTCTGCCCCACAAATACCCATAAGGCCTGATTTTACCAGTGTAAGAGTTTAAAATAACATTAAAATATATTTTTTTCAATCATTTATAAAAAACCTGTGCAAAATCAAATTTTTATTTTAAATATTTAATTAACTGGCATTTTAATTAATTTTTGTATATGTAACGCTTTTTTTACTTATTCAGGGCCAATATTTGGAGTGAGCAGGTGCCTCTTAATTTTAGTGGACAGGTTTAATCACTACTGCAATCCCAGTACCTGCAATTTCCATCCATTAAAGTGATTGGGAGGAAAATGGCAGGTTAACGAGTGCAGAAGGAGAAAACTCGGGCCAGTATATCCAGGGGATGACTTCATATCCATTCTCCCTACTATTTATTAACCAAACCACTGGAATAAAATGGATTTGGTACGTTGGTGGCTTATAGGAATCAAACTGAAATTGTTTGGTGTGAGTTGGAGATTCATAGAAACATAGAAACATAGAAAATAGGTGCAGGAGTAGGCCATTCGGCCCCTCTAGCCTGCACCGCCATTCAATGAGTTCATGGCTGAACATGCAACTTCAGTACCCCATTCCTGCTTTCTCACCATATCCCTTGATTCCCCTAGTAGTAAGGACTTCATCGAACTCCTTTTTGAATATATTTAGTGAATTGGCCTCAACAACTTACTGTGGTAGAGAATTCCACAGGTTCACCACTCTCTGGGTGAAGAAATTCCTCCTCATCTCGGTCCTAAATGGCTTCCCCCTTATCCTTAGACTGTGTCCCCTGGTTCTGGACTTCCCCAACATTGGGAACATTCTTCCTGCATCTAACCTGTCTAACCCCGTCAGAATTTTAAACGTTTCTATGAGGTCCCCTCTCATTCTTCTGAACTCCAGTGAATACAAGCCCAGTTGATCCAATCTTTCTTGATAGGTCAGTCCCACCATCCCGGGAATCAGTATGGTGAACCTTCGCTGCACTCCCTCAATAGCAAGAATGTCCTTCCTCAAGTTAGGAGACCAAAACTGTACACAATACTCCAGATGTGGCCTCACCAAGGCCCTGTACAATTGCAGCAACACCTCCCTGCCCCTGTACTCAAATCCCCTCGCTATGAAGGCCAACATGCCATTTGCTTTCTTAACCGCCTGCTGTACCTGCATGCAAACCTTCAATGACTGATGTACCATGACACCCAGGTTTCTTTGCACCTCCCCTTTTCCTAATCTGTCACCATTCAGATAATAGTCTGTCTCTCTGTTTTTACCACCAAAGTGGATAACCTCACATTTATCCACATTATACTTCATCTGCCATGCATTTGCCCACTCACCTAACCTATCCAAGTCACTCTGCAGCCTCATAGCATCCTCCTCGCAGCTCACACTGCCACCCAACTTAGTGTCATCCGCAAATTTGGAGATACTACATTTAATCCCCTCGTCTAAATCATTAATGTACAGTGTAAACAGCTGGGGCCCTAGCACAGAACCTTGCGGTACCCCACTAGTCACTGCCTGCCATTCTGAAAAGTACCCATTTACTCCTACTCTTTGCTTCCTGTCTGACAACCAGTTCTCAATCCATGTCAGCACACTACCCCCAATCCCATGTGCTTTAACTTTGCACATTAATCTCTTGTGTGGGACCTTGTCAAAAGCCTTCTGAAAGTCCAAATATACCACATCAACTGGTTCTCCTTTGTCCACTCGACTGGAAACATCCTCAAAAAATTCCAGAAGATTTGTCAAGCATGATTTCCCTTTCACAAATCCATGCTGACTTGGACCTATCATGTCACCTCTTTCCAAATGCGCGGCTATGACATCCTTAATAATTGATTCCATCATTTTACCCACTACCGATGTCAGGCTGACCGGTCTATAATTCCCTGTTTTCTCTCTTCCCTCCTTTTTTAAAAAGTGGGGTTACATTGGCTACCCTCCACTCCATAGGAACTGATCCAGAGGCAATGGAATGTTGGAAAATGACTGTCAATGCATCCACTATTTCCAAGGCCACCTCCTTAAGTACTCTGGGATGCAGTCCATCAGGCCCTGGGGATTTATCGGCCTTCAATCCCATCAATTTCCCCAACACAATTTCCCGACTAATAAGGATTTCCCTCAGTTCCTCCTCCTTACTCGACCCTCCGACCCCTTTTATATCCGGAAGGTTGTTTGTGTCCTCCTCAGTGAATACCGAACCAAAGTACTTGTTCAATTGGTCCGCCATTTCTTTGTTCCCCGTTATGACTTCCCCTGATTCTGACTGCAGGGGACCTACGTTTGTCTTTACTAACCTTTTTCTCTTTACATATCTATAGAAACTTTTGCAATCTGTCTTCATGTTCCCTGCAAGCTTCTTCTCGTACTCCATTTTCCCTGCCCTAATCAAACCCTTTGTCCTCCTCTGCTGAGTTCTAAATTTCTCCCAGTCCCCGGGTTCTCTGCTATTTCTGGCCAATTTGTATGCCACTTCCTTGGCTTTAATGCTATCCCTGATTTCCCTTGATAGCCACGGTTGAGCCACCTTCCCTTTTTTATTTTTACGCCAGACAGGAATGTACAATTGTTGTAGCTCATCCATGTGGTCTCTAAATGTCTGCCATTGCCCATCCACAGTCAATCCCTTCAGTATCATTCGCCAATCTATCCTAGCCAATTCACGCCTCATACCTTCAAAGTTACCCTTCTTCAAGTTCTGGACCATGGTCTCTGAATTAACTGTTTAATTCTCCATCCTAATGCAGAATTCCACCATATTATGGTCACTCTTCCCCAAGGGGCCTCGCACAATGAGATTGCTAATTAATCCTCTCTCATTACACAACACCCAGTCTAAGATGGCCTCCCCCCTAGTTGGTTCCTCGACATATTGGTCTAAAAAACCATCCCTTATGCACTCCAGGAAATCCTCCTCCACCGTATTGCTTCCAGTTTGGTTAACCCAATCTATGTGCATATTAAAGTCACCCATTATAACTGCTGCACCTTTATTGCACGCACCCCTAATTTCATGTTTGATGCCCTCCCCAACATCACTACTACTGTTTGGAGGTCTGTACACAACTCCCACTAACGTTTTTTGCCCTTTGGTATTCTGTAGCTCAATCCATATAGATTCCACATCATCCAAGCTAATGTCCTTCCGAACTATTGCCTTAATTTGCTCCTTAACCAGCAATGCTACCCCACCTCCTTTTCCTTTTATTCTATCTTTCCTGAATGTTGAATACCCCTGGATGTTGAGTTCCCAGCCCTGATCATCCTGGAGCCATATCTCCGTAATCCCAATCACATCATATTTGTTAACATCTATTTGCACAGTTAATTCATCCACCTTATTGCGGATACTCCTTGCATTAAGACACAAAGCCTTCAGGCTTGTTTTTTTAACACCCTTTGTCCTTTTAGAATTTTGCTGTACAGTGGCCCTTTTTGTTCTTTGCCTTGAGTTTCTCAGCCCTCCACTTTTCCTCATCTCCTTTCTGTCTTTTGCTTTTGCCTCCTTTTTGTTTCCCTCTGTCTCCCTGCATTGGTTCCCATCCCCCTGCCATATTAGTTTAAATCCTCCCCAACAGCACTAGCAAACACTCCCCCTAGGACATTGGTTCCGGTCCTGCCCAGGTGCAGACCGTCCGGTTTGTACTGGTCCCACCTCCCCCAGAACCGGTTCCAATGCCCCAGGAATTTGAATCCCTCCCTGCTGCACCACTGCTCAAGCCACGTATTCATCTGCGCTATCCTGCGATTCCTACTCTGACTATCACGTGGCACTGGTAGCAATCCCAAGATTACTACTTTTGAGGTCCTACTTTTTAATTTAGCTCCTAGCTCCTTAAATTCGTTTCGTAGGACCTCATCCCTTTTTTTACCTATGTCATTGGTACCAATGTGCACCACGACAACTGGCTGTTCTCCCTCCCTTTTTAGAATGTCCTGCACCCGCTCCGAGACATCCTTGACCCTTGCACCAGGGAGGCAACATACCATCCTGGAGTCTCGGTTGCGGCCGCAGAAACGCCTATCTATTCCCCTCACCATTGAATCCCCAATCACTATTGCTCTCCCACTCTTTTTCCTGCCCTCCTGTGCAGCAGAGCCAGCCATGGTGCCATGAACTTGGCTGCTGCTGCCCTCCCCTGATGAGTCATCCCCCTCAACAGTACCCAAAGCCGCCTTTATCCCAGTTACATGCATAGTACTCGAGTGACAGAAGTCACAAGTGGGTAGCCAGATGCAATTGTAACTAGAAATTCCATCAGTCAGGTGTATTGTCTCTCAGGAACTGGGTATTGTGCACAGCTCCAAGGCAACAGATCAAGGAAAGATGAAACTCGATCAATATGAAATAACTTGAGGTCCACCTTTTTTGCTGAATTCTGAACGCAATGGAAGGAAATCAAATCAGAGCAATATAGTGTTTGCAGTAACTGAAGAATCATTTAGTGTAAAGAATCTGATCACCAGGCTAATAAAATGGAAACATTCATTAACTTTGAAATGACCGTGTCTTTAGTAATATTTGCAATTTCTTCAGCACTTCCATCAGAATAATAATTTATCAGAAATTTGTAGTGTTATTGCTTGTGTTTATCATGTAGTTGTTCTCCAATGCCTTGGCAAGGTTATTTAGAATCTTCTTTACCTCTATGTATACCTTTCGTCGGGAAGGTATTTGGATAGACATGAACTGTATTCCTCCCCCAGGAGTTAGTGTTGCTAGTTATTCGGGAGAATTGTGCACATGGTGAGCATTGATGGGCCTGTTTTATTTCTCTTTTCTGTTATTGTACTGTTGCACAGCTCCATGTATATAAATGCCATCTATCTTCAACTTTCCAAACTGTCAGGTTTTTAGGATCCAAACTGAGAAAACTAATTCCATGCTGTAGACCTTCATAATACAGTCACAGCCCTGTGGTTTCGAATATACTATAAAATGTAATGTTAGTGAGCAGATTCTGCTTTACTAACACAGAAGCTGCTCATGGTGCAATTTAATGAATTTTAATACAACTTCAAGAATTATGGAAAGTTTTAAAGCATTATATATCTGTTGGCATTTCAGCTCAAGGGATATAGTTGCATGATTGCTCCTCCAACTGTTTTATCCTGGGACTAATTTGTTTACTTTCTATGGGCCCAAGTTTCGGCCTGAGTTGCTCCTATTTTTTTGGAGCAACTAGTTTAGAATGGAGCATCTTAGAAATTGCAATTCTCGGCATTTAGTTTGCTACAGTTCTAGTGAGTTAGAATAGTTTCATTTTAGAACAGTTTTTTTTTTCAAAAGGGGACATATCCAGCCACTTACGCCTGTTTTGCAAGTTTAGGCAGCAAAAACTTACTCTAAACTAACTTAGAATGGAGTAAGTGTAGATTTTTGTACGCTCAGAAAAATGTTGCCTACACTTGGAAATTAGGTACAGGGAACGAGAGATGGGGGGGTGGAAGGGAAGTTAGAGTGAAGTTCGGGAATTTTAAAAGCATTTAACGCTTCCACTTCTACAAATAAAGAGCCATCATGAATAATAAATGATAAATAAAGCAAATAAAAAATACATTTAATTTTCCTACCTGTCTGAAGCAGCAGCAGCAGGCACTGAGCTGATTACGAGTTAGGCCGTTCGGCCAGGGGATAGTGGCGGCATCAGGTGACCGACAGCGATGGCAGTAGAGTCCGGTGGCAGCAGCAGGCTCTGAGCTGTTTACGAGTTAAGCCGTTCGGCCAGGGGATAGTGGCGGCATCAGGTGACCGACAGCACAGCAACGGAGGTAGAGTCCAGTGGCAGCAGCAGGCTCTGAGCTGTTTACGAGTTAAGCCGTTCGGCCAGGGGGTAGGGACGGCATCAGGTGACCGACAGCACAGCAATGGAGGTAGAGTCCAGTGGCAGCAGCAGGCGCTGAGCTGCGAAGAGTTAGGCCGTTCGGCCAGGGGGTAGGGACGGCGTCAGGCGAGAGCGAGGTCAGAATAGCCCGGCAGCAGCAGGCTCCAAGTTGTTTATGAGTTCTGTCATTTGGCCAGGGAATAGGGAAGGCATACAAAGCACCGGGAGGGAGAGCCAGCCAGCCAGCAAGCTTAAAAGTTTAAAAGTTTAATTTGTACTTCAAGTATGGGTGCTGCATTATCAACACCATGGATTATGCAATGGTTCTCCATCAATTCACTGCATAGGAGAGAATTGATCAGAGCTCACCGCACCAGGAACGTCATAGCCCATAGGATGATGGGCAGGAGACCTTACCCTAGTCGGCAATATCGAGCCAGGCATTCATAGCTGGACATGAGCGAGGCTGATTGTGTCAAAAGGTTGCGTTTCCGCAGAGAAGTTGTCATTGAGATCTGTGATATGCTGAGAGCAGATTTGCAGCGCAGAAGCAGAAAGCCAACTGCCTTGTCTGTTGAAGTGAAGGTGACAGCTGCACTTTCCTTCTATGCCTCCGGATCGTTTCAAGCTGCAACTGGAGATGTGTGCACCATCTCTCAATTTGCAATACATGTCTCCATTTACCAGGTCACAGCTGCACTGTATGCGCGGAGGAATGACTTCATCAAGTTCCCAATGACCGGCCAAGCAATGCATGACAGGGCTGTGGGCTTCTCCAAGATTGCTGGCCTCCCAAAGATATAGGGCTGCATTGATTGTACCTACATCGCATTGTGAGCATCTGTGGAGGATTCCGAGCAGTACAGGAATAGAAAAGGTTTCCACTCCATTAATGTGCAGCTCATGTGTGACGACAAGCAGAGCATCATGTCAGTCAATGCGAGATACCCTGGCAGCACCCATGATGCATTCATCCTACGTGACAGCATTATATCTGACATGTTTGAGTAGAGCTGGCTACAAAGGGTACGGCCTCGCCACTTGGCTCATGACCCCCCTACGCGTAACACGGATGGAAGCTGACCGTTAGTACAACATGTCGCACATTGCGACGCGCAGCATCATAGAGAGGACCATTGGCATCTTGAAACAGCGTTTCCAATGCCTGGACCATTCCGGAGGACATTTGCAATACTCTCCTAAGATTGTCGGTCAGTTCACTGTTGAGAATGGCAGGCAGTGACCAGTGGGGTGCCGCAAGGTTCAGTGCTGGGACCCCAGCTATTTACAATATACATCAATGATTTAGATGAAGGAATTGAGTGTAATATCTCCAACTTTGCAGATGACACGAAGCTGGGTGATAGTGTGAGCTGTGAGGAGGATGCTAAGAGGCTGCAGGTTGACTGGACAGGTTAGTTGCGCAGGCAAATGCATGACAGATGCAGTATAATGTGGATAAATGTGAGGTTATCCACTTTGGTGGCAAAAACAGGAAGACAGAATATTATCTGAATGATGACAGATTAGGAAAAGGGGAGGTGCAACGGGACCTGGGTGACATGGTACATCAGTCATTAAAGTTTGGCATGCAGGTACAGCAGGTGGTGAAGAAGGCAAATGGCATGTTGGTCTTCATAGCTTGAGGATTTGAGAATAGGAGCAGGGAGGTCTTACTGCAGTTGTACAGAGCCTTGGTGAGGCCACACCTGGAATATTGTATTCAGTTTTGGTCTCCTAATCTGAGGAAGGATGTACTTGCTATTGAGGGAGTACAGCGAAGGCTCACCAGACTGATTCCCGTGATGGCAGAACTGACGTATGAGGAGAGACTGGATCAACTGGGCTTGTATCCACTGGAGTTTAGAAGAATGAGAGCGGATCTAATAGAAACATATAAAATTCTGACGGGATTGGACAGGTTAGAGGCAGGAAGAATGTTCCCATTGCTGGGGAGTGCCAGAACCAGGGGACACAGTCTAAGAATAAGGGGTAAGCCATTTAGGACAGAGATGAGGATAACCTTCTTCACTCAGAGAGTGGTTAACCTATGAAATTCTCTACCACCAAAAGTTGATGAGGCCAGTTCATTGGATATATTCAAAAGGGAGTTAGATAAGGCCCTTACAGCCAAAGGGATCAAGGGGTATGGAGAGAACGCAGGAAAGGAGTACTGAGGTTGAATGATCAGCCATGATCTTATTGAATGGCAGTGCAGGCTTGAAGGGCAGAATGGCCTACTCCTGCATCTAATTTCTATGTTTCTATGTTTCTATGTGTGCTGCATGCTGCTTAACTTAGCCATCATGAGGCAGCAGGAGTTGGTGGTGGAACCAGAAGACCCACATGAGGGGAGAGCGCCTGATGATAGTAATTTGGAAGAGCAGGATGAGGATGATGACGATGATCAGGAAAGCATGCAAATGCCTGATACCGGAGCACAAGGTCAGAGGAGGGCGGTCCATCGTGCTCCTATAAGGATTGCTCGAGCCCTGCGCCAGCAGCTCATCCGTGAACGCTTCAATTACTGATGCCTGAGGGCTCTGCGACAACTGTTCTGCATGGACATGTTTATTTTTTGGAGTTGTTCCTATGTTGTGTTGTGTTAATGGAACCTGATTCAGTTTTAATGAAAAAATATTTTATTGAAAAGTTAACGTTAGTGTAATAAAATATTTGTTGTATCAAACTTTACTTTTTAATATGACTCTTTAAGATCACTTAAAAACTTTAAGATCACTTATAAACTTGTAAAGTTACAAAAGTTAAAAACAATTTAAATGAGAAAAACCTTACCCTCTTAAAATCACTGAAATTTCAAGATCACTTTTTAGGTGCAAAATTAATTAAGTTACAAAATGTGAGAGCATTTACACTATAAGATCAGTTAAAAACCCTAATATCAATTATAAGCTGTAAAGTTACAAAACTTACAAAACAATTTCAATTGAAAAAAGTTACTACAGTTACATCAAGAACAAGAACAAAAGCAGCAAAGAAAGGCTGCAACCATCTCTCATCCACGTCTCGGTGAATGTTCACTTCTTCATGGGGGTGTCATTTGGTTGGCCGGGCTATGTGCCCTTAGTGCAGCAGCTACCTCACCCAGGCCCTCCCTGATAGCCTGTGCCATCACTTGCACTCCCTCGGACGTTCCCTCCCTCATTTCCCATGTCATTACTGCTATTTCTCCCGTCAATACCGTTACCTCTTCACCCACTGCACTGACGCTGCCCAAGAGTGATCAGGTAAGGTCAGTGCTCTCCACACCTAGTGCTACAACCTGAGCCACATCTGTTGCACGCTGCATCTCAGGAGAGCGTGTTTCCAATCTCCTTCTCCTCTGCCTGAGTCTGTCTCACGGCACCACTACACTGGGAGCTGCGAGCTGGGATGGTGGGACCCTGGGTCTTGCATCCGGCTCCACTCCAGTGGGAGCCTGGGGCTGGGATGGTGGGGAAGTGGGTGTAAACTGCTGCATTACGTCAGCTGCACCACTGGGACCTGCAACGTCACAATCTGTGAAACCATGGAAGTCGGAACCAGAACCTATGCAAGGGTTTGAAACACTGATGTCCGCTAATGTGGGCTCATAAATATAAAATTCGAAGGTCTCCCCTGAAGACATTTCAGTCAACACCTGCAGGCACCCTTGGTCTGGATCGTCCACATCTGGTTCTTCTTCTGGATCTTCTGGGTCTTCAGGATTGGCATCATCATCTTCTGCAAAATATATCAGAACAGTCAAATGTTTAGCAGCAGAGGAGGGTGGCAGGATGGGTGGCATGAGTACTCTCACACATAGCAGGCCAGGCAGCAGGTTGATTTGAAGGGCCACGATGCATTTTCTGGACTGACCATCTCCCTCGCGTGTGGGCCCAGCTTGTGTGTACTGATTGCTTTACTCCATGTATGACTCATCATAGCAGCTACCCTCTGTTCCAAGGGTGTCAGGGGATGCAGATTTGGCGTGCCTCCTCCTGTTCGAGTTCTTTCCCTTTTGTTGTGGGCCAATTTCTTCAGCAAAGATTAAAATATCACTTTTTACAGAGTGCGTCTTTCTGCAGGGTGAGACATATTCAGATGGTCACATTTACAATTAAGATTCCATTCAAAAATGAAAATATTACTTACACTAACTACTTGACCAAGATTGTGCCATTTCTTTTACACTGGCTTCCAGATCTCCTGGAATGCACCACTGCGCAGTAATCTTCTGCAACTTGGTTCCAGCGTTTCTTCATTTCTTTGGGTGGCACTTTTGTGCGACATCTGTTGCTGGTATCTAGCTCCTGTCATCTCTGCTCAATTACATTAACTAATGTCTCCACTTCCTCATGCAAGAAATTATTTGTTCTTGGTGGACATTGTTTCATTGCTCTATTGAATTGACACTCTGATTTTTCAAAACACACAGTCCTTATTTTGCATGCACCTATGCAGCACTTGTTCTGGAAGTTTAGCAGCAACAAGCAGCACTCACTGATTTCAGTGGGTGATTTCTTCAACAGTGCTGCTAAAAGCACTCCTTCAGGCACAAACAATCACCAAAATTCACTCACAAGCCTTTCCACAGCTCCACAAAACAAAACAGCACTTTTCCTCATTTATCTTTAAAAATGGCCGAGTGCCAATGTTTGTCTCCCACTGCGCACGCTCCAGCGCGCATGTGCAGGGCTGCCGGCACTAAAAGTGGTGCTGTCAGCTAGCCCCACCGCCCTGCCGGCAGATCTTCAGCGCCACGCTTTCGCCCCACCCCCTGCAGCTGCTGGTACGCCGTGTCGACCTGGAACGGGCCCGAGAAAGATCGCAGAATACTGAGGTAGGCTTTAGGTGCACTTTTTGTTCCAGGAAACAGGTGTGCCTCTCAGAGGTGCGCCGTTCTAAAGGAGGGCCGAAACTTGAGCCCTATAGCACACAAGTGGGAAGTGATGTAGGGAACGATATTGGCAAACAAATCTCATTCAAATGCTAGACTATAATTTCCCTTCCCTTCCTGCGTTTCTTAAAATAATAAATGTAAATTTTAATTCACTTTAAGTGTGGCTAATTGTTGCACCAAAGTCCACACTTAACAGGACAATGGTACCATGTTACTTTGTATAATATTCTTCAACTAAATTTTATTACTCCCAGCAATACATTATTTTGGCATTATCATTATTTGGGTAGCATGCTAAAATTGTGCTGTAATTTATACCTCACCGCCCCCCCCACCACCATTGGTGGTAATTCAAGGTGTCATACTGTGCCACCATGAAGGGCCCAATGTTAGGATATCTCTATTAATTCTTTGCCGACAGTCTGTCAACAAGATTTAAATATTCTTTATGGTATTGCACAGCCCAACATGGTGCCATTAACATCACTTTGACATGCCTGTGTGAGAATACAATGCAATCAGTGTCACCAATTTCTTTGAAACTTAACAGTAGAAACATCCAGGGGAAATTAAAGAAAAAAGGAAATAAATACTTCACACCGTTGAATATAATTACTTTTTTTCTATTAATACCTTGGTTACAGGAGCATTGGTGCAAATATGAAAATGCAGTTTAGACCTTTGGTATTGAACTTTTCTTTATCAAAGGAAGAGTGAGTACTACTTGATATTCCAATTATTACATGAGCAAATTACTTTTAATTTTTCAAAATTAAAATAAATAATGTAGTTAATATATTTTATTTACCTAACTAACTAGAGTACAAAAATTACTTGTGTATGTGCTTATGTATAATATATAGACAAACACTTATTATTACCCTTAACTAAGTGAAAAACAGGCATAACAGGCCCCATTGTACTAAAACTTCACTGACATTTCCCATTGAATAATCTTAATCAGTGTATATATTGTGATGGTATATGTGATAGTCTCTTCAAAAACACAAGCACACAGACTACAAGATAGCTCGACAGGAACTTGTCAGGAGACCTTGTCACATGATGCTTTTATTGACTTTACATTACCAAAGTAGTCCACTAGATGGAGCAGTAGTCCACTAGGTGGAGCTCCATATTATTCTTCTCCCTCCTTAATGAAGAAGTAATCATAACAAAATAATAATTACACATAACTTGCATGGTTATGCACAACAAAAGATATGGGGCTAGAACCTCCACTTTTTTTGTATGCTTAACACCCACTTTACCGCTGAAATGACGTATACACCCAGATATTGCCCATTTAGCCACAAAATGGAAACTGACGGGCATTTTTCGGAAACTTATCGCCGAGCGTTACTTTCCCTATATGCTTAACGGCGGGAAAAAATTATACCGCTTTTTTTGGGCGGAATCATCAGAATGGGCGAAATCAACATCCATACTATTGCCCAACATTATTTACGCACTGATTTAATGCCAAGATTCGATAATACCGCCCGGCCACTTTTGTTTGTCATAAAGAGCATATTTACCGAAATTAGCAGTCATGAGATCGCCCAGCATCATTTCACCACCTCGCACACATATCGCCCACAATATCGCTCGCACAAAAAAATGCCCAGAAAAAGTGGAACTAATCAGAACTAATCCCAGCGTTATGGACGCCATGTTCTACATCACATGTTGCATACTTTAAAAAGCTGCTGTGCTTCAACCTCGGCGGAGTTCGGATGTACTCTGGAGGTCGTTGGAGTTGATGTGAACATCTCTATAAACATCTTGACCATACTGTGACCGATTGGAATTTAATACGTCTTCGTCAGGACAATCATTGTTTGTGACCAATCGGTAGAAATAAGAGAGCTATTGCAATGGGGCCTGTCATTTCTCACCCTCTCTTGATGACCAATTACATGCTGCAGACTCGAGATCATCGAAGGTACGCTCCACAGCATTATGTACCCAATGTAAGACGTGCCAGACTGATGAGAAGGACCAGACGTTACACCTCCCGCAAGTACAAAGAGAAGCAGTCTTACCTCGACTTGCCCGACACCACCTGCCTTCAGAGACTACGCTTCCACAAAGAGGTTATCACTGAGCTGTGCCAGCTGATAAGGGGAGATCTGCAGCCTGCCAGCACCATCAGTACTGCACAGTCTGTTGAGGTCAAAGTCACCACGGCACTGTCGTTCTATGCCTCGGGTTCTTTTCAGGCCACAGCTGGAGACATTTGCGGACTTTCTCAGCATGCCACACATTGCTGCTTTAGACAGGTCACTGAAGCTCTGTACGCACGCAGGAGGGACTTGATCAGCTTCCCTATGACCAGGGAGGTACAGAGTGAGAGGGCTGTAGGATTCTCCAGAATTGCAAACTTCCCCAAGGTGCAGGGAGCAATAGACTGTATGCACATCGCGATGCGGGCACCTTTCCAGGATGCAGAGCTTTTCAGGAACCACAAGGGATTCCACTTCCTGAATGTCCAACTCATTGTCGACCACCAGCCAATTATACTGGCAGTGAATGCTCAATTTCCGGGCAGCATCCATGATGCTCACATCCTGCGTGAGAGCACTGTATCTGACTTGTTTATCAATTAGCCATAAGGTCAATGCTGGATACTTGGTGACAAAGGATATGACCTCACCACCTAGCTGATGACACACCTACGTAACACCCACATCGAAGCCGAGAGGCGATACAACAAGAGCCACAGAGCCACTCGCAATATCATGGAGAAAACCATTAGAGTGCTTAAGCAGCACTTTAGATGTCTGGACCACAGGCGGCGAGCTCCAATACCACCCTGAGCAGGTCGCTCAATTCATGGTGGTGTGCTCCATGCTGCACAACTTGGCTATCAGGAGGGGACAAGAATTGTCTAAAGAGTCTGACAGTCTGCCTCACCAGAGAGAGGAAAAGGAGGATGAGGAGGTGGACGCTGAGATCGGCCCAGACAATCAGGCTGACATTGAAGCCATGCCCCCTCCCCCCACCTGTAGACCGCATGAAAGGGCCTGTGGTGGCATGATAGCTGCAAGAGCCTTGCATCAGGAGCTCATCACTGAGCGCTTTGCCTGAAAGAACGTTGGTGATATTTACAAGGCTGACACACTGCTGGGTGTGCAGGTGATACATCAATGGTGGGCATCACCTTGATGACAGTTAAAGTTTAAGTTGATTGAAGTTAAGTGTCATTTTAACCTTTGATATTAAGGAATCACCAGCGTGTAACGGTGTAGCTATCTGAGCCAATGCGCAACAAGGTTTTGTTAAATGAAAAACATTCAAATTGAACATTTGTCTGAAATCATCAGTATTTCTGTAAAAAACAACCCTTCCCCCACGCCCTGCCCCTCCCCACTGCTCCCCCCCTCCCCCCCACCACTACCCCTTGCCCTTCCCCTCCTGACTCCAAGCCGCCTGGCCGAGGAGCTCCTCAGGTGATAATTCATTGGGCTGGGGCAGGGGTGGGGGGGTGGTGGCGGGGTGGATGATGGCCGAACCGCTGCTTGGACGGATACAGGAGAGACGGTCCTGAGGTGGAAACATGCTCTGAGCCAGAAGCAAGATGTTGCTGCTGGCTCTCGTGTGGTTGGCAATGGGGGTGCAGCACCTTGGGGTGCAGTGCCGTGCTTCGGGACCACTGGGAGCCCTCTGCCACCAGTGTTCCTGGCTACTAACTCCAGGGCCTCCACCATTCCTTCCATGTTATATCTTATTTGTTGGACAAAAACTCAGTGTCAACTATGTTCTTGGTGCTTAGTAGGCTTTTTGCTGCTGGTGATTCTCCCTCGTACCTCCCACAACAGCCAAACAAGCACACACCACAGCCACACACGCCTTCGGTCCCTCTCAACTCCCTCTCTCTCTGTTTCCTCTTCTGCACATGTCATGATGACCCCTGACCTCCTGAATCACGGGAATCTAGCGTTGCCATGCCTTTGCTAAGGATGGCGACACTTTACGGAAGAAGGTCAGTGAGAGTTAACGCTACCGCCCATTTCATATGATTCGCGGTAATGCCCATTTCCAAAAATGGAGACTCGCTGCTTTGAGAATGGGTGGGAAGCTAGCGATCTGAAATCCCTTTTTTTACCACCCACGTCAGAAATAACGCCCATTTTTGGGCGATAAGTACAAAAGTGGAAAGTCTAGCCCATGGACATATTTTGGCATGTTTACAAATCAAACTTAACCATTGATTTTCTGTCTTGAAGAGGATACCTTCGCTCTCGAACAGAACATTCCAAACTTGATGTCGAACTTAGACTCATTCCAGGCTGATCCTGAATTTTTCTCCAAGGGCAATCCTTGATTTATATTTTGACTTTCTTAAATATCAGACTATTTGTCTGCCTGACTCGGACTCAGACTTAAATTCTGACTTTCACTTGGACTTGTTTATACTAGATCTGATGTAGGATTTGCTACTGGTACTCTACTTGTAACAAGACTATCTGGCTCATCAGAAATAATCGAATCATTCCAACTTTCAACTCCTTCCACATCTGTAGATTAAATATGATCAACGTGAACAAACCAAACCTGACCATGATCAAACATCTTGACCAAATATGTACAAGGGCCACATATCTTCATATTCTTCCTGGTAACCACTTTAACTTTCTTCACTCTAACCTTCTGATTCAAATTTACACTTCTTTCTCTTACTCTACCTCTATCATGATTCTCTTTCTGTCTCAATTGTTTCTCTTCTACTGACTGTGCCAAGTTTGGCTTTAACAACGATAATCTGGTTCATGGCTGTTGTTTTGAGAAACATCTCTGCTGATAATCTCATCATCATCATAGGCAGTCCTTCGGAATCAAGGAAGACGTACTTCCATTCTTGAAAGTGAGTTCTCAGGTGGCTGTACAGCCCAATGCAGGAATTACAGTCTCTGTAACAGGTGGGGCAGACAGTGGTTGAAGGAAAGGGTGGGTGGGGAGTTTGGTTTGCCGCACACTCCTTCCACTGTCTGCGCTTGGTTTTTGCATGCTTTCAGCGACAAGATTTGAGGTGCTCAGCATCCTCCCGGATGCTCTTCCTCCACTTTGGGCGGTCTTGGGCCAGCGATTCCCAGATGCCGGTGGGGATGTTACACTTCATCAAGGAAGCTTTGAGGGTGTCCTTGACGTGTTTCCAGTGCCCAATTGAGGCTTGCTTATTATGTAGGAGATCCGGGTAGAGCACTTGCTTCCCAGCCTCTGTCAATGAATTAAGGTACGCGGACGACGTTTACGTCTGTGCATACTCAGAGGCCGAACTCTAAGCCATCGTCAACAACTTTACTGAGGCATACAAAAGCATGAGCCTTATGCTAAACATCTGCAAGACAAAGGTCCTCCACCAAGCTGACCCCGCCACACAGCACTACCCCCCGGTCATCAAAATCCACGGCTCGGCCTTGGACAATGTGGACCATTTTCCATACCTCAGGAGTCTACTATCAGCAAGGGCAGACTCGATGACGAGGTCCAACACCGCCTCCAGTGTGCCAGCGCAGCCTTCGGTCACCTGAAGAAGAGAGTGTTTGAAGACAAGGCCTCAAATCTGGCACCAAGCTTATGATCTACAGGGCAGTAGTGATACCTACCCTCCTATATGGCTCAGAGACGTGGACTATGTACAGCAGACACCTCAAAGTGCTGGAGAAGTACCACCAATGCTGCCTCCGCAAGATTCTGCAAATCCACTGGGAGGATAGATACACCAACGTCAGTGTTCTCACTCAGGCCAACATCCCCAGCATCGAAGTACTGACCACACTCGACCAGCTCCGTTAGGCAGGCCACATCTTCCACATGCCCAACATGAGACTCCCAAAGCTGATGTTCTACCAGTAGTTGTATGAGGAGTATCACGATAAATAATTCAAAAACTTCTTTGGTTTTGGATCCAACATTGGCTTGATGAGGGCACGTTTTACAATTTGTAATATGCGCTCTGCTGCACCATTTGAAGCAGGGTGGTATGGTGGAACCTTGGTATGTTTCACACCATTTCTGCCTATGAACTGTGCAAATTCATCTGAACAAAATTGTGGCCCATTATCAGACACAATTTCTTCTGGGAGACCATATGAAGAAAACAACCTTCTCAAATTATCTGGTGTTTTACTTGTTGTTAGTTTTTGCTATGGATACACCTCTACCCATGTTGAATGGCTATTAATCTCAATGAACAATTGTCCTTCTAGCTCAGCAAAATCTACATGTAAGCTTTGCCACACCCTGGGAGGCCATTTCCATGGCTGTAATGGTATTGATGGTGGTTTCTTGCTTACTGATTGAGATGTTGTACACTGACTAACGATGTACTCTATATCTTTATCTAGACCTGGCCACCATACGTAACTGCACGCAAAACTCTTGGTCAAGCACATTCCCAGGTGCTGCTCATGAAGATCTCCTAATCATTTTCCACTGAACTTATCTGGGATAGCTACTCTTGCACCCCACATGATACAATCTTTATCCACTGATAATTCATTCCTATGAACAAAGTATGGATGAATAGTGTTCTCTGATATCTGGTTTGTCTAGCCATTTGCTGTGTAATCATACACCTTTGACATGACTGGATCACATTTGGTTGCTCTACCCATTTCTTCAGCTGTGTGCAGTTCATCAATGTATGAAAAATAGAATACTTCTTCCCTATTGGTTGTAACTTGTGATGGGGATGGCAACCTAGAAATAGCATCAGCATTACCATATGACTTAGTTACAACAACAATCGGTGTAGCCCAATTACTTAGATCTACCTTAGAGATAATGTTCTCAGTTTCTAGTCTTTGAGTTCGTATGGAAGGGATGTGGCTTGCAGTAAACTGGTCTAGTGTCCTTCTGTACCCTGACATTTGCCTTCAAACCTTGGATCGGACTGCCTGTTTTGCGAAACACCTTCGGATACTTCTTGATGACGTCATCTTTTAGTGTAAATCTCGTTTCAACACAAAAAATATCATTCCAATCCAATTTCAGTGATCCACCAACAAAAATTTCAACTAGGGAATCCGATTATCCTATCCTACACCACCAATGTGATATATTCTTTATGACATCACAAACACAGAGACTGCAAGATAGCTCTACAACTCTTTGGGGGGGGGGGACAAAATAAACATTAGATCAAGTGCCCCCCAATCTGGGGGACACTCCAAACATTTTTCAACTACTCTTTTTTTTTGTTTTTCAAGATAGCTCTACAGGAACTTGTCAGGTGAGCTTGTCACATGATGCTGTTATTGTATTTACATGGGGAGTTGCATTGCCACAATAGTCCACTAGATGGAGCAGTAGTCCACTAGGTTGAGCTCTGTATTACAGTATGCTTTGCCTTGGAAACATTCTGATTTTCTACCTTCTTGTAAGTCTCTCCAATTATTGCATCAAAGCTGAAAATTTGGAGCAGAAGCCAAGAAAGAAATATTTTGGGGAGAACATCTGCCAGTGGACATGTTAATGCATGAAAGCACACACTGCCTAAAAGTGTCAGTGAATGATTTATTTGTGAATGAAAACCTACTCTGCTTACTTCATTGTCATATCATAATTAAAAAGTAGTCTCTTGGAATTACTTCCAAATAAATAAAAATGAACATTTGCATAAGCTGTCAGCACTTTTCACATTGTCTCTTGGCTGTATTTGTGAATTCTAACATGCTCTCAATTAAGAAATTACTTACATAGGTGAGACAGCTATAGTTACGTTAGTGTTGCAATTACATACATGTGTGAGCGCTGCTCCATTGAAATGAGCTCAATCAGCAACCTGAAATAGAGAAGGGAAATGTCTCTTGCAAATAACCAGCCATCAGCCATCAGGGTATCTGGCTGATGTAACCCTCGACAACTGTCAGAAAATGAACGAACCAACACTTCAGCCAGTGCAACCTAATGTGGCATTGTAAATGAATGAAATGGAATCCTGTAATGAAGTACAATTGACAGCATGTCCATGTAAATTATGTTGATTTTAACTGAAAAACCACAATGTGTTAAACCGATTGCTTTGGCCACTAGACAGATTTGTGATCTAAAATTAGTAAAAAGATTTAAAATGTAGTTGTCAAACTGATTGTATTAGCACAGAAATATAATTACAGATGCAGACATTTTATAAAGTATAGCAGTATAGAGGATCTATAAAGTATCCTTTCCATGCCACAGGAGTAGGAGACACAACGACATATCAGTCAATTACAGTTACACTTATTACTAGACAATCCAAATCCAGTGCCCAAATGAGCGCGAAAGAAGCCAGGCAAGTGAAACTTTAGAGGTGTAATATGCATGATAAATGTATTTTAATTCAGTAGAAATCTACAGACCATCTGGTGGTTCTAGTCTACATGTACACTTGTTATGGGCTGTAATGGAGCAGAACACTTGGCAGGGATATATTCCAATGGATCATTGCCACGTTTGCAATTCTTGTACATTTTCACCTTAAAATAAATCAAGAACAGGAAGTTTGCAAATGAGTGGGAGCTACATTGTAATACTAAAGTCTTTATTAAGTTATTTTGACCTGCGCTCAATGTTACAGCATGTATTATGCACAGTCCACCTCTGGGCCATATTTAAATGAGCGTCCATGATTTTTTCATGCTCAACTGTATGGTGAATTAACTTTAAATATGTCAGCCTTAGCTCGATGGTAGCACTCTCACCTCTAAATTAGAAGCTCCACTCCAAAGACTTGAGCCCATACTTTAGGCTGACATTTCGATGCAGTACTGAGGGGTTGCTGCACTGTGAAAAGAGTCACCTTGCAGATGAGACGTTAAACGGAGGCCCCATCTGTCATCTCAGGTGTACGTAAAAGATCCCATGGCATTATTGGAATATAAACAGAATGGGCCTCCCAGTGTCCAGGCCAATATTCCACACCTTCTTTTGAGGGGGTAGAATGAAATTCATTCCATCTCTAAAATTCTAATAGGATATGTGTGGGTGGCATGCTCTGTATATTTGCATTTTAGTGAGGAAGGAGGTAGATGTCTCATCACTTACCTTCTAGTGAGAATTGAAAGGAGGTTTCCATTCACTCCTGACTTTCCAATTCCTAAAAATTCAGTGTGAAGAGGAAGGGTAATATTTGAAATTATATAGTGCCTTTTCATATTGAACTGTTTAAAAGAAGTTTTATAATGTATTTTTTTTTAAATATGGTATATGACATTTGACTAGAATTTCCAGCAATGGTGAGATCGGTGATGTACACTGTAGATAGTGTCGGTTTGCATACCGGCCTCACCATCGCGAACTTACTCCAAAATTTCCTGCAAAAGTAATTTAACTAGGCTGCAGCGAGCAAGGTGGCAAACCAGAAACAATGCAGCTAATGACCAATTCCCCTTGGAGAATGGAGAGCCCCAGCACTAGAGTCATAGAAGCATAGAGCCATTACGGCACACAAGGAGGCTATTCGGCCCATCGAGTCAATGCTGGCTCTCTGTGGGAAAGTCCAGTCAGTCCCATTCCCCCGCTCTATCCCCATAGCCCTGCAAGTTTATTTCCCTCAAGTGCCCATCCAATTTCCTTTTGAAATTATTGATCATCTCCGCTTCCAGGCCATTACCACTCGCTGCATAAGAAAGTTCTTCCTCACAACCCCCCTGTATCTCTTGCCCAAACCCTTAAATCTTTGTCCTATAGTCCTTGTACCATCAACGAATGGGAACAGCCTTTCTCTGTCTACCTTATCCAAACCCATCATAATCCTGTACACCTCTGTCAACTCTCCCCTCAACCTCCTTTGCTCCAAGGAGACTACCCCAGCTTCTCCAACCTAACCTTGGAGCTAAAATACCTGGTACCATTCTGGTAAATCTCATCTGCACCCTCTCAAAGACCTTCACATCCTTCTAAAGTGTGGTGACCAGAAATGGACATTAAGGCACAGAAGGAGGCCATTCGGCCCATCAAGTCCATTTCAGCTCTCTGAAGAACAATTTGTGGCTTTATAAAGGTTCAGCATAACTTCTCTGCTTTTGTACTCTATACTTCTATATATGAAGCCCAAGATCCCATATGCTTTGCTAACTACTCTCTCAATGTATCCTATCACCTTCAAAGATCTATGCACATGAACCCCCAGGTCCCTCTGTCCCTGCAAACTCTTTAGAACTGTACCATTAAGTCTATATTGCCTCTCCCTATTCCTTCTGCCAAAATGCATCACACTTCTCTGTATTACATTCTATCTGCTACTTGTCTGCTCATTCTGCCAGCCTATCTATGTCCTGTTGCAGTCGATTGGTATCATCCTCGCTGTTTTCCACCCACACCTCCAAGTTTGGTATCATTGGCAAATTTTGAAATTTTACTCTGCATTCCAATATCCAAGTCATTTTTATATATATCAAAAAAAGCAGTGGTCCTAGCACTGACCCTTGGGGAACACCACTGTCTACCATCCTCCAGTCTGAAAAACAACCATTTACCACGACGCGCTGTTTTCTGCCGTTGAGCTAATTTCTTATCCATCATCATCATCATTATCAAGACACTGACACTGACCTTCCTATTCCATGAGCCTCAATGTTGCTATGTCTTTTATATGGTACTTTGTCAAACACTTTCTTAAAATCCATATAGACAACATCCACTGCATTCCCCTCATCAACTTTCTCTGTTACTTCATCAAAAAATTCAATTAGATTAGTCAAACATGATCTGCCTTTTACAAATCCATGCTGGCCCTCCTTAATTAACTTAAACCTCTCCAAGTGCCTGTTAATTTTTTTCCCTGATTATTGTTTCTAAAACCTTAACCAACAATTATGCAACACTGACTAGCCTGTAGTTACGAGAATTATCCTTACACCCGTTCTTGAATAAGGTTGACACATTTGCCACTTTCCAATCCTTTGTCACCTCCCCCGCATCTAGGGAAGATTGGAAGATTATGGCAAGCCCTTCCGCTATCTCCACCCCCACTTCCCTTAGCAACCTGAGATGCAGGCCATCCAGACCAGGCGACTTATCCACTCTAAACATATCCAGCCTTTCCAGTACATCCTGCCTATCAATTTTCACCCTATCCATTACCTCTAGCATCTCCGCTTCTACCAATATTTTGTCAGCATCCTCTTCCTTAGTAAACACCAATACAAAGTACTCATTAAGTATTCTAGCCTTGCCCTGCACCTCGAAGCATATATCACCTTCTTTGTCCCTAATAGGCCCTACTCCGCCTCTTACTACCCGCTTACTATTCTCATGTCTTATTTTCCTCTTCACTGTCTTATTGTAGTCGGCCTGGTTCTCATTTGAAGCATTCACTGAGATGCAACATACATTCTCTTTTTTTGCTTCATCATATTCTCTATCTCCCTTATCAACCAAAGAGCCCTGGCTTTGCTTCCCTTATCTTTCCCTCTTGTTAGACTGTACCTAGCCTGACCCTGAAACATCTCCTCCTTAAAGATCACCCATTGTTCCGTTCCTACTAATACAAGTAGGAATGAATAACAAGCTGGGCACAGCAAAAACAATGCGCTAACGTTTTACTTAGAATGTTTAAAGTGCATATTTTATTAATTATTACGATAATGAATTTGATTCTAACTTCATTAATGTAAATATTAAAAAAGACAGCTAAAGAGATACACTGTAGTTTTCCCTAGCGATGCCAGCATAGATTGGGTGCAAATGATTATAGTTTGTGTTTTAAAGATATCAAAGGGAAAATACTAGCATAAATTTCAGCTATGTCTGGTTGTCTTCTTCATTTCATAAAACATTGTAATTACATTGCTGTCTCTTGTACTATAATGAGGCACTGGAATCATAAGGTTGAATGTAGAGATTTAACAAAGCATTTTAAATAACAACTAAGAGAAAAAAAAATTATTAGAAAACAATGTCTTCTCAGCTGATGCAAAGATGGGACAGAAGAGTTTTTTTTTACAAGGAAAGCTTTGGGTTTGCAAATAAAACCATACCCAAAACTTTCTGTTATCATATTGTAAACTTCCCTCAAAGGTTTTTCTAAATCTCTGTATTACATTCATAAAGAGTCTTGCATTACATAACTTTCTCTCTGTATATTATATTTATTTATAAGCAAAATGTTTTGAAATTTATCATCATATTCCATAAACTTTCTGAACTGTTATACAATAAAGTAACTTGAATGCATAGTTTCAATAATTGAAGTGCTGAATTCAAATTGAAAGCTTTGTTATATAAAGATAGTCACTCTTACTGCTGTAGTACTGAAGAGGTTATTGATCTGTTGCACACATACTAATTTCTTCAGGGTTATAGGTGAAACCTAGATGCAGCTGTCACCTGTCTTGTACACTACTTTTTTGGACATGGCTTGATGGTCTGTTTCTAGTTATAATGGGCCCAAATTTCCGCCCTCTGTAAGAACGGCGCACCTTACTTTTTGGAATAAAAAGGCCACCGAAAACTTACCTTGTGATTCTGTGAGCTCCTCAGGACGTCTTCATACTCAGCGTGGCGCAGCACAAGGGGTCGGGGGCGGAGCCAGGTCCCTGTGCTGAAAACAGTGCCGGGACCTCTGCACATGTGCACTAGATTGTGCACGCATGTGCAGTAGCTCCTCGCCCCTGAGCTGCGTGGGAGGGGCCCGAAGCACGCTGGCTCGAGCCCTGGCCGAATGGGCACACCGGGCAAAGTTCGGGACTCGGACCTCCCTCCCTCCCATTCAACACCTGCTCCCCCCACCTCCGTCCAGGCTCCCGTTCAGACTCCCACTCCCTCCCCCTTCGACTCCCACTCCCTCCCCCTTCCTCTCCCCCCTCCCTCCCTCCACGTCGTCGGTGGGGCCCACCCACCCGGCATCTTGCTGGGGGCGGGTCCCATCCAAAGTCTTCGGCGGCGGCCAGGCATCTGCGTCGTCGACGGCAGTGGGGCCCATTCAGCTTCCCCCCTCCTCTTCCCCCTCCCCTCACCCTCCTCTTCCCCCGCCTCACCCTCCCCTTCCTCTCTCCCCCTCCTCCTCTCCCCCTCCTCCTCTCCTCCCTCCTCCCGTCCCCTCCCCCCTCCACTCCTTCCTCTTCCCCTCCCCCTCCTCTCCTCCTCCCTCCCCCTCCCTCCCCCTCCCCCTCCTCTCCCCCTCCCTCCCCTCTCTCCTTCCCCTCCCTCCCCCTCCCCCTCCTGCTCTCCACCCCTCCCCCCTCCCCACTCCCACTCCCCCTCCTCCCCCCCTCCCCTCGCTGTCAGAAACACAGAGAGACACTGACACTGACAGAGACACTGACACTGACAGAGAGCAATACACTGACAGAGGCAGAGAGAGAGACACTGGGGGTGCCCCGTCCCAGCATGCTGTTGGTAGGTGAGTAGAAATGTAATTTTTTATTGATTGACTGATTTATTTATTTTTTTTTGGATTGATTTATTGGTTAATTTATTGATTTATTTATCATTTATTATTGATGATGGCTTTTTATTTGTAAAAGTGAAGTGTTTAATGTTTGTAAACCCCCATTCCCCATCCCCCCCATTTCTCATTCCTTTTGTCTGATTTATAAGTGTAGGCAAGGTTTTTCTGAGCGTATAAAAATCTACCCCATTCTGTTAGTTTAGAGTAAGTTTTCGCTGCCTAAACTTGCAAAACAGGCGTAAGTGGCTGGATACGCCCCCTTTCGAAAATAAAAATCTGTTCTAAAATGAAACTATTCTAACTCACTAGAACTGGAGCAAACTAAATGCTGAGAATTGCAATTTTTAAAATGCTCCGTCCTAAACTAGTTGCTCCAAAAAAATAGGAGCAACTCAGGCCGAAACTTGAGCCCAAGGACATAGTTGCCGAGCACTCTTACTGGTTATTAAGCCCCTAATTTACTTGTACTTCAGCAGGCGCACAATGAAATATGTGTTTTATTCTTTTTGAACCTTCCTGACTGAAGATGAATCACATCTAAAGAGCAGCACTAGAAAATCATGGTCCAGAAATTGCAGTCGGAGGCTTCCTGTGGGCAGATGCCTCCAACCCAAATTTTTTTAACGAAAGTACCTGGTAGTCCCGGAGGAACAAACCCTTTGACTCCGAGGCCTAGATGCGTAGCCCAGTGCAGAGGTCCACATATTCCAGGAGCGCACGGGCATCCTTGGATCTCGTGGGCCTGGACCACCAATGAACATGGAGTTTTCTCATTGATAGTAATGGTGAGTTCCGTTTGTATGGACCTCCCATTACTATCAAAAACACAGAAGCACCATACATAAATTTAAAAAAAAACACCTCACATATTTAAAATTAATTGAAATTGAATTAAATTAAATGTTTCAGAAAAACATTTATTTTTTTGAATTTTTTTTCAGATATTTTACTGTGGTTAAAAATAAACTTAGTGATAAAATTTAATGTTTCTATCTTTTCAAACTCTTACGCTGTGAAAAGTAGGCCTTCTCAGGCGTAAGAGTTTTAAGGATATTCACTGGACAGGAGTTGCGCAAAGAGCTCTCCGCCCACAGAGCTCCCGGGAGGCGCGCGATTTTGACAGATTTGACCGATCGCCAGTGCCGGGTTTAGTCGCATGCGCTTCGTACACACATCGTACGCATCTGGAGAGGCCGTAATTTATGGCCCAATGTAAGTGACAGCTAAATATGACACAATGGTGAAAATAGTTGGAGAAAACTAAACTGAAAGGCAAGTGGGTGAGAGATTTCAATTCTGGCTGTACACCATTGATCATTTCAGGGTGTTTACTCAGAAAGAATGTAAGTGCACTTCCCTTTTGTTCACTTTTGTCTCTACAAAAAGACAAAACAAGTTGTCTGCTTACCAGTGGCATAAAGGCACCCATTTCCTTGGTTCAATGATGTTTATCTTTTCTTCTGCTCCCATTCTAATATAGTGCAAGTTCCGGGTTTTCGCGCATTGCACAGTACATGCAAAAATACTTAACTTGCGGGGGCTTTTACAAGGCTTATAACAGTGTACATACACCATCATCAGCTCCACACAATCTGGGCCATTGTTTCCCTTCCTTCACTCAAGGGCACCAAGGCTAGTTGTGGTGCTGCTGCCGTTACTCCAGCTGAGAGCAGCTAATCCAGCACAGGCCAGTAATTAAAATCAGGATCTTTCTGATCTGTATGACTCAGCTACACATCAGATAGTAACAGGGAGGTGAGGAGGGTGTGAGAGAACGGGATTTTAATGGCAGGGCCTTATTTAAATAATCTGCTGCAGGCTCCTGCCCAATGGTTAGCCAAATTGGCCTGTAGGTGAGAGCACAGACCAGTGGCTGGAGGTGGCAGCCGGGGACCCGTGGGGACAATACCCAGCAGTCAGTACAGGATGGAAGCTCCTAGCCGCCATCAAGAGGGGGTGAAGGGAGCGATGACAACGGGGCCGCGATCGGGCCATCGGAAGGGGGATGAGCAAACAGCGAGGGAAGTGAGATAACATCGGGGCCGTGATCTGGGCTGGGAGAAAACAAAGGCTTCCTTGTGAGGCCTGGCAGGAGCACTCCTGCTCCTCCTGGCTCACAAGTCGTGCTAAAAGGAGCTGATTGTCTTACTTTGGCCAGTCGGTAAATGCCGCCTTGGATCTGCTGTCGGAGATCCCACAGTGCGGCCTCCCTGGGTTTGTATGGAGTATGTTCGGACCCAGGAAGACATCGTAAAAGCAATGCGCATGCGCCGAAAACCGGCTTTTCCGATCTGTCAAGCTCTGGCTTGACAGATCCTCCATATCCCCACAGCCAGGATATTCGCATGGACAAGATTGCACTCTTTACCCATCTTTTGCCCAGCGAATGTCCTGAAAACTCTTGCACCTGGTAAAAGCAGGCGCAAGAGTTTTAAAACATATAAAAGCATAGTAAAATAAAATTTTAAAAACACATTTTAATGTTAAAAACCCTGTCCACTAAGGTAAGTTTATTTTAAAGCATAATTAAAAAACCTTTTTAAAAAATCGGAAAAATATATATTTTTTCTAAGACATTTATTAACTTTAATTTAAATTAATCTTAAATATGTGATGTATTTTTTCTATTTGTTTATTGATGTTTTGGTGTTGGGGGGTGTTTCTCAATCATAATAATGGGAATTACTTACGGAGTTCCCATTGTTATGAATGAGAAAATACTGTACCTGGATTGGCTGCCCAGTGCCATGTGACTCCAGCTCCAGCATACAGATGTCCTGACGTGCACGTGCTCCGATGTGCAAGGAGAGGAGGCCTCAGGACTGGGATCGCTGGTGGGCGCAGCAGGATAAGGTAGGTGCAGATCTTTTTAACCATTTTCTGTCGAGCGCCCGCACGAAACAGAGGACTGGGATTTTAGGGCCAATATTTAAATTGACCCAGCATCCACAGCCTTTTGGCGGAGAGAGTTCCAGATTTCCACAGCACTTTGCGTGAAAAAGTGTCTCCTTATTTCATTCTTCAATGGCCTAGCTCTAATCCCATTTGTTGACAAGGAGCTGAGTAATTCATTCTTGAAACCCATTACGGTTTCTTGTTCCACCATTTATGCCAGTACTCTGTTCAATGCTGATGATGTGCTTTGTAACTGTCAAAACTTTAGCAGACTTTTTACTGGCAAAGTTTACATAAATTTCTTTGTTTATGAGTTTCCTAGGTTACCTGTACCCCAAGTTCTGAATAGTATCCATTGCTGCATGAGCACACTATTCCACTTTCACATAATTGGCTTTTTTAAATGGGAATGCAGAATCAGTACTGAATATTGTACAACTTTATGTCGAGGATTAATGTCCACTGTGAACTTGGCTGCTCAATTTTATATGGGATCCATAGCGGAATAACAGGAGAGCTTTAGTCCATTTACTAAGAACAAGTTTGAACTCAATCCAGAAGCTAAAGGAAGTATTCTAAAGCACCACGTCACATAATCCCTAAGCAAAGACATTTTATGACAGTAAGCCACATATATTATCTGTGTTCTCTTTTGTGTGAGCTCTGTCCCTCAAATACAATTTGAAACTGTTGTACTGATACCTGACAGTTTCCTGACACTAATATAATTAAAAAGACTGCAGTGTACACATACAAAATTCATGCATTGCGAAGAGCTATCTGGTAAGGCAGGCATACCAGCTGGGTGTTGAGGAAAAACATTTGACAGTTGCCAACTTCCCTTAGGCTTTTTCATCAAAGCAGAACATATGTAAGTCCTGGAAATATAAATCAACATGTGGTGATTCTATTGGGAGCGCTGCTTACAGATTTATACAAATATAGCCATCATTCTGCTCCTGTTAGTGGCTGCACTAAACTATAACTGACTTTTGGACACAAGAACCTCGGGTGCTGGTGGCCAGGATTTCAGTTCCAGCTGTTGGCAATATTTGAAGAGATTTTGATGGGTTGTCATAGACTAGATGCATTAGATAAGAAAAATTATAGGATTGTCTTTGATGGTTCGATCAGCTGAAGGAAAATAATGAGTGATAAGGTAGAGTCTTCAGATTTTAAATAAATGCTGAGGTGGACTAATGGCCTAGAAATCCCGGTCGAGGTCTTCCCACATAGAAACATAGAAACATAGAAAATAGGTGCAGGAGTAGGCCATTCGGCCCTTCGAACCTGCACCGGCATTCAATGAGTTCATGGCTGAACATGCAACTTCAAATAAGTATCAGAGCAGTGGGAGGCATTCAAGGCTGAGAACCTGAGGGTCGAGAACAAGTATGTTCCCTTAAACAAGGGCGGGACTAACTAATCTAGAGCCCTCTGGAGGTCAAGGGACATACAGAGCAAGATAAAGGGAAGCTTATGACAGATACCGATAACTCAATACTGTAGAAACTCTAGAGGTGAATAAGTGCAGGGGTGCAATTAAAAAATATATCAATTAAACAGCAGAGAGCATGAAATAATGTTGGCAAGTAGAATCAGGAAAATCCCAGAGATGTTTTATAAATACATTACGAGCAAAAGGATAACTAGAGAAAGAGTGGGGCCTATTAGAGACCATAAAGGAAATCTGTGTGTGGAGGCACAAGACGTGGATATGATTCTTAATGAATACATTGCATCTGTTTTCACAAAAGAGAGAGACATTGCAGACTTGCAAGGAGGGGGACGCGTGAAATATTAAACGAGATACAAATAGTCAGAAAGGAAGTATTAAGGGGCTTAGTAGCTTTGAAAGTGGATAAATACCCAGGCCCAGATGAAATGTGTCCCAGGCTGCAAAGAGAAGCAAAAGAGGACATAGCAGAGACTCTTACCATCATTTCCCAATCCTCTCTGGCTGCAGGTCTGGTGCCAGAGGACTGGAGGACTGCTACTGTTGTACCTTTGTTTAAAAAGGGAGAATGGGATAGAACAAATAATTACATGCCAGTCAGCCTAACATCGGTGTTGATTCAATTATTGGAACCATCCTAAGGGACAGAATAATTCTGCATTTGAAAAGACATGGATTAATCAAGGGCAGTCACCATGGATTTGTTAAGGGAAGGTCATGTCTGACTAACTTGATTGAATTTTCCGAGGAGATAACCAGGAGTGTCGATGAGGGCAGTGCGTATGGTATAGCATATATGGATTTTAGCAAAGCATTTGATGAGGTCCCACATGACAGACTGGTGACAAAAGTAATAGCCCATGGGGTCCCAGGGAATTGTGGCAAGTTGGATCTAAAATTGTCTCAGAAGCAGGAATAAAAGAGTCATGGCTGATGGGTGATTTTGTGACTGGACGCCTGTATCCAATGGGGTTCCGCAGGGCTCTGTGCTGGGTCCCTTGCTTTTTGTGGTATATTTTAATGAATTTGACTTTGACTTTAACATAGGATGTTTGATTAAGAAGTTTGAAGTATTAAACTGACATAGGCTGTGTGGTTGATAATGAAGAAGAAAGCTGCAGAGTGCAGGAAGATATCAATATACTGGTCAGGAAAATGACTGATAAAGGGAAAAAAAAGTGCGCACTTAACTGTTCCTGCTGCGCCAATCGAGATCCCGGTCCTGAGGCCTTCACTCCCTGTGCATCACAGCACGTGCACATCGGGACGTCCGTAAGCTGGAACTGGAGTCACGTGGTTCTGGGCAGCCAATCAAGATACAGTATTTTCTCATTCATAATAATGGGAACTCTGTAAGTAGGAGTTCCCATTATTATGATTGAGAAACAGCTCCCAAACACCAAAACACTAATAAAAAATAGAAAATATACACTACATATTTAAGATTAATTTAAATTAAGTTATTAATATCATTAAAAAAAAATGATCCGATTTTTTAAAAAGTTTTTTTAATTATGGTTTTAAATAAACTTACCATAGTGGGTAGGGTTTTTCACAATAAAATGTGTTTGTTAAATTTTATTTTGTTAAGTTTTTGTATGTTTTAAAACTCTTATACCTGTAAAAATAGGACATCCGCTGGGCAAGATATGGGTAAATACCGCAATCCTGCCCTTGCAAATGTCCTGGATGTGGAGATGCAGATGATCTGTCAAGCTCCAGTTTAACAGATCGGAAAAGCCGGTTTTCAGCACATGCGCATTGCGTCCTGAAAACCGGCTTTTCCGATGCCTTCCCGAGTCCGCGATTTCTGCTCCATTATTTATCAGAAGCCTTCTTTAGCAATTCAGGGTAATCAGCAAGATTCCTTATTGTTTGATCTATCACAAACAAAAGAAACAAATAATGGTTAGTTATTCACCCCCTCCGCCCCACCCACTCTTCCACCCAACCCCTTCCAGTTTTCCATTCTCTCTCTTTAGGTTCACTATGTGATTCCTGGGATGAGAGGATTGTCCTATGAGGAGAGATTGAGTAGATTGGGCCTATACTCTCTGAAGTTTAGAAGAATGAGAGGTGATCTCATTGAAACATACAATATGCTGAAGGGGCTTAACAGGCTAGGTGCTGAGAGATTGTTTCCCCTGGCTGGAGAGTCGAGAACTAGGGGGCATAGTTGCAGGATAAGGTGGTGGCCATTTTTGATGAGGAGGAATTTCTGTTGTGAATCTTTGGAATTCTCTACCCGAGAGGACTATGAATGCTCGGTCGTTGAGTATATTCAAGGTTGAGATAGATAGATTTTTGGGGGTAGAAATGGGGCGCATCTACCCTTTTTGAAGCTTTGAAATAGGGTAGATGTTCCCCGTTTCTACTCCCATCGGGCAATGGATGCGGCGGCCTATCCAGCAAAATTCAGCTCTTCAGGATTTTTTTTCCAGTGGGGCGGAAGTGGATCATCATGAGGGCAGAAGTGGGAGCAGAGCGGAGTAGCCATCACTAGTGGGGCAGTAATGGGGGCGGGATGGAGTGTCCAAAGCTGTCAGTCATCAGTGCCGCATTGATGACATCATCGCGCTGGTGCGTCAAGACGTCTCTCCACTTCAGTTAAAGGGGAGGGCTGCTGCGA
The DNA here is from genome assembly GCF_044704955.1 of Pristiophorus japonicus. Classification (NCBI taxonomy): domain Eukaryota; kingdom Metazoa; phylum Chordata; class Chondrichthyes; family Pristiophoridae; genus Pristiophorus; species Pristiophorus japonicus. Next base: position 227,892,622 of record NC_091980.1, read on the forward strand.
ACTCTGCAGATATTTTAGTTAGGTCCACTGGGCCACCAGGGAGGATTTCGGCCAGGCCAGAGCGGGTGCAGGCTGCCTGTGAGCGGCCCGGCTGAACCGGGGCATAATTGTCGGGACAATCTGGCCGACAAAAAAAAATAACATGGCAGCCGTGGCAGTGTGCCCTCCTCTTTAAGGCCGACCATGCCACCATTTCACACAGAGTGCACCGACACAAAAAGCTGTCGGGGGCACCGGTGGCAGGGCCTCTCCCACAGGGCAATATTGGGTAAGGGCCAATTTTGCGAGGGGGTCCCCGCCAGACGGTAAAGGGTCGGCGCGTGTACACTGCCGCAGGAAAACAGGCGGAATGGTCCCAGACACCGCTCCACTCCTGAGGTAGGGCAATTTCTAAAATGGCGGCCCCTCACGGAGAGTCAGCGGCCATTCCGCACCGCCCCATGGCAGCCGGTGACCAGAGGCCTTATCGGGAGGGGCAATTTTGACCCAGTGGACTCTAGGGGAATCAAGGGATATGGGTATTGGGTAAGTAAGTGGAGTTGAGGTCGAAGATCAGCCATGATCTTATTGACTGGCGGAGCAGGCTCGAGGGGCCACATGGCTACACCTGCTCCTACTTATGTTTTTGTGAAAGCACTGATTTTTGCGAGAGTATTGTGACACAGTCACCCTCTGATAATTTGGCAAAGTGAGTACTTTTCACTTGTGACCCTGGATAGTGAGTGCTGGCAGGCAAGTTGCTCAGTGGGACACCAGAACCAAGAGTGTCCCGGTCCTCACCAAATGGTCACATCCATGCACTTTCCAACAGGAGTCTTTAGATTGCAACCAGGAGAGTGACAACTCTCATTGATTTTAACCCTTCTTTGGCCAGGGATGCTGAGGCCAATTGTAGAGTTCCTGTTACTGCCCTAGATGAGATTGTAAGGATCTTAGAACAGATCAAGAAAGAAATTGGGACCTTCCCAATCTATAAGGGTTGATACCATGCCTGACAATTGCTTTTATTTGATAACATTCTGGTGTCAATTAATGATTTTTTATAGAATTTGAAAGGCATCTGCAATTGGGCTGTAGTTTGTTTTAAGATTTGCTGACAATTTATGAATAGTTATTGTCATTGACATAGGTTTGTGCACTGAATATTGCCAACTCCTCTCTCGCTCATCTGATCTTCAGCTTCTCATCCAGCTGGAAGCTGCCAGGCATCAGTTTATCAAATTCTTCCATGAAATGTATGGCTTGTCTCAGCATCTGCTTTCCTTCCAGAGACAACCAATGATGTAGAGTGAAACAGCAGCATCACAAATAACAGCATAAAGTATAAAAGGCACAAAGTTAATTTGACTACCAAGCCCCTTCTTCCAGTGCATTACCTGCAATGTATACTGTTATCTATTCTCCCTAATTTATTCAATTGTTTGTTAAATAAATATAACTACACAGGAATTAAAAACAACTGTTTTTTTCCCCTCCTGTTTCCAGGGAGCACTACATATTTTAATTTACCTGGAAGAAAGGGTTGGTGTGAACATGGGCTTCTCTACTGCCACTGTATAACTTTCTACAGATGTGGGTTTAGCAGTAAGATGGATAATTTTTCTCAATTCATGCAATGTCTTGCTTCAACATGACATGCCATCTCATTTTTCAACCATGAAATGATAAAACTACCCATCCGAGGCAATAACATTTGAGTGACAGGCAATCCTGTGGTTCTTTCATAAAGATTTTGAGCTAAGAATAAAATCGGGTCCTGATACAGTCCAACAATTGACAGTGAGATCTGTGAATAATAAAAATGGAAAAATGACTAGGGTAGCTGTCTTTAGAGGGCTGCTACTTATACCTGAATGTAAGCATTTAAAATTAAACCTATTACAAATAAAACCATATCACATTGATTAATATTACATTTTAAAAAATATACATTTGTCAAATAAGAAGACAAAACATAGGAGGTTACACATTACCTTAGAGCACAGTTTCAGCATGTCCCAGTGGGTAATCTAACCAGGTTTTCACTACATTATTGAATTAGGAGTCAGCTTCCCCTGTTACATGGCAATGCCCTCGTTGGAGGTAAACACATAAGAATTGATCTCTGGTAATTCACAAAAAGTGGTTTAGTATGGTTCTGTTCTATTGCAAGTATCGGTTTGACATCAGTACAGGCTTCAGAGTAATGTGGAGCTGACAGCATCAAGTTATACTGTCAGTTCTGCTTGCTCTCTGGTCTGAAAAGTGGAGCCGTGCATATGTAACCCTACACAAATGCACAGAACTGCCACCCTGGCATCCAAATACTGGCAGTGAATTTTCAATGTTAGCGAAAATTAAACAGAGACAATTATTGCATGATGCTGCATTTTGCAGGACAGATGATGAAAGGGTAAACCCTCAGGATGGCCCTGCAAGTTCTAGGTTTCTGTGTACGCTAAGCATGCATGAAAACCCGTAACTTGCGATCTGTCAAGGTTCACCTTGACAGATCGTCCACATGTGCCCCAAACCCCCTTTCGCTGGTGCAGAGTTGGGCTATTTTCCCAACTACTGCCCAGCAAATGCCCACAAAACCCATATGCCTAGTAAAAGCAGCGTAAGGATTAAAATAAATGTTAAATTAAAATTTTAAAAATTTGTGCCCAACTCAGTAATGCCACCAGGGAGGCCCCCCTAAGCCCCTGGTCCTGGCCCACCAAACCATGGTCACGGGTGCATGTAGACTATGTAGACTATGCGGGCCCATTCATAGGCAAAATGTTCCTCGTAGTCGTTGATGCATTTTCAAAATGGATCGCGTGCACCATTTTAAACTCAAGCACCACCTCCACCACTGTGGAGAGCCTTAGAACCATGTTTGCAACGCACGGCATTCCTGACATATTGGTCAGTGATAATGGTCCGTGCTTCATCAGCGCAGATTTTCATGATTTTATAGTTGACCACGGTATAAATCACGTTAAGACGGCACCTTTCAAGCCAGCCTCCAATGGCCAGGCAGAGCGAGCAGTGCAGATCATTGAACAAGGCATGCTCAGAATCCAAGGTCCCACACTGCAGAGCCGCCTGTCGCGACTGCTGCTGGCATACAGATCTCATCCGCATTCGTTGACTGGAGTTCCCCCCACACAACTATTGAGAAAACGAACCTTAAAGACCAGGCTCTCGTTAATCCTGCCAGACATGCATGAAATTGTTGAGGCTAAGTGTCAAAAGCTAACTGAGTACCACGACCGAAATTCGAGGGGGAGGTGGAATGAGATAGGGGACAAAGTGTTTGTGCTAAACTATGGCCGGGGTCCCAAATGGCTTGCAGGGACAGCAACAGACAAAGAGGGAAACAGGCTACTGGTTGTACAAATGGACAATGGCCAAACCTGCCGGAGGCATGTAGACCAAGTAAAAAGTAAATTCACTGATAACACTGAAGAACCAGAGGCAGACTACAATGTGGAACTCACACCACACCTGGTGGACAGACAGGTGGAACAACCTGAGGAAAGGGCAGTCTTAACAGACAGCCCAGGCGAGATACCAGCAATCACACCGAACGAAACAGACAGCCCAGGCGAGATACTAGCATTCACACAGAACGAAACACAGGCACCAAGGCAAACAACTGAACCACAACTAAGACGCTCCACGCGAGAGCGCAGACCACCTGAGAGACTGAATCTATAAAGGCAATAAGACCTTGGGGGAGGATGATGTCATGTATCTCACATTACTGTATGTAACTGTATCTTACCATGTTATACATGACTATAACTGGATATGACCTGTAACAATAAGCATACCTTACCTCCAGGGGTGCACTTGCAGGAGACACTCGATACCTGTCCCACTGAGGTATATAAAGGGAGGTCTCAGGCAAGTGCAGCGCTGGAGAGCTGGAATTAAAGGTGCAGGTCCTGAATGACCTTGACTTTAGCATGTGTCTCGTGTAAGTCAGTACATTAGAGTCAGGACTTAACAAATGGAAATATAAATCGTGAGAGATGTAAAACAAACTGGGAATTCGCTATTGTCCATTTTGCAATATTGCACGGTCAAAATTACCCCCCACCCCCCCGCTCTCCCCAAGGTGTCTGTAAGTGTGTACACATTCAGATAAAGAATTTAAAAACATAAGGGCCAAAACATGTGGTGCCGTGCTGCATCGGATGCCACCTGTCTGCTTTGTGGGGCACTCCTGCGGTCAGACATAGGAACTCCCTGCTTGGACTGGGACACCTCTGTTAATGTAGGTTATAGCTGTGCTGAACTTTAATGCAGCAGGCTCTTTCCAAACAACTGTGAAAGAACTCTCCCTCATCACCCAACCTTCAGTGTACACTTACACTAATTAATTGTTTACCAGGGCTGAACAATTAATTAGTTGCCTTTTGGAAAGCAGCAGCAGCAATCGGAAAGTGCCACCACTTGTAATGTGGGGCAGGATTCCCCAGCGTATAGGGCATAATTAACTGTACAGATGTCGCCATACACACCCCTATACCAATTCTATTCCATTCATGAACATAAAACACTATTGCAGCTGGTCGATGGCATAGGATGTGAATTATGCACCTGAATGCCTGTTATCCTGGCAACGTCTATGATTCCTTCATTCGACAGTCCATTGTGCCAGCGTAATTTGGAGGACCACAACAACTGCAGGGTGAACTGCCAGAGCACCAAGGATATGCACTGCACCCATGGCTGATGACACCACTGCAAAACATGAGGGGCAGCGTACACTTCCAACAAGGTCTTAGTTGAACGCACTATTAGTATCCTCAAACAGAGATTGAGTTGCTTGGATCAGAGCAAGTGCTACAGTTCAGCCTGACCATGATTGCCTACTATATCCTGCAAAACTTTGCTCTACAAAGGGGCACAGGCATAGAGCAGGCAAAAGAAGAAACTCAGCAGAAACCAAGCAAGGAGACAAGCCCGATCACAAGATAGATTAGCCTGCCAAATAAACAGCTCAGTCAGCAAGAGATCAGGCAGCCTCTAACAGAGCAAACCCTTAATTAAGTGTCTTATACCTCACAACTGTCATCTCCATATGTGTTCAAAATCGTAGTTAAATAAAATATCATTTTTATTCAGCCCAGCTGTACATTAAGACCCATGAATGCCACACCATTTCTCCCCAAATATCACAATCTCCCTCATGCCAACCGAACTGTCAGGACTGAAAGAAATGGGATTGTCCTATGAAAAAAAAAGAAAGACTTGAATTTATATTGCGCCTTTCATAGCCACCGGACGCCTCAAAGCGCTTTCCAGCCAATGAAGTACTTTTGGAGTGCAGTCGCTGTTGTACTGTAGGAAACGCGGCAGCCAATTTGCACACAGCAAGCTCCCACAAACAGCAATGTGATAATGACCAGATAATATGTTTTTTTTTGTTATGCTGATTGAGGAATATTTATAACTCCCCTACTCTTCTTCGAAATAGTTCCATGGGATCTTTTACGTCCACCTGAGAAAGCAGGCGGGGCCTCGGTTTAACATCTCATCTGAAAGATGGCACCTCCAACAGTGCAGGCTCCCTCAGCACTGCACTGGAGTGTCAGCCTAGATTTTTGTGCTCAAGTCCCTGGAGTGTATGAACCCACAACCTTCTGGCTCAGAGGCGAGTGTGCTACCCACTGAGCTACAGCTGACAGCTGAGGAAAGATTGAATAGACTAGGCCTATATTCTCTAGAGTTTAGAAGAATGAGAGGTCATCTCATTGAAACATACAAAATTCTTACAGGGCTTGACAGGGTAGATGCAGGGAGGATGTTTCCCTTGGCTTGGGAGTCTAGAACCAGGGGTCACAGTCTTAGAGTAAGGGGTTGGCCATTTAGGACTGAGATAAGGAGAAATATCCTATCTCAGAGGGTTGTGAATCTTTGAAATCCTCTGCCCCAGAGGGCTTTGGAAGCTCAGTTGTTGAGCATATTAAAGACAGCGATTGATAGATTTTTGGATATTAAGGGAATCAAAGGATATGGGGAGAGTGCAGGCAAGTGGAGTGGAGGTAGAAGATCAGCCATGATCTTATTTAATGTCTGAGCAGGCTCGAGGGGTCAAATGGCCTATTCCTGCTCCTATTTCTTATGTTCTTATGACTCATTCCGGGAATAGCCAGCTCATCATTCATTAGCTCTACAGTGTGTGGTGCAGTTATAGTTAGTATATTTGGCCCTTGTGCTTTCTTTCGTGAAGGTGTAGGATGTGTGTCTTTTGCTTCCTAAGCCTGTTTCCCCAGTTGGAGGTGAAAGTGGGGGCTGCTGGGTGTCAGTATCTGCCTCTGGGATGGGATGTGTTCTTTTACATCCTTCTACAGGGTGCATAGAAGAGCCTGCTAATGTGTACATTACACAATTGACATAGTGTTTGCTTGGGCTTGTATACTGTGTGATACATGACTCGACATGTGAGTGGAGTGGGTGAGAGTTTCAGACATGGCTGCCAGTTCCTGCCATTCCAGTGAGGTTGTTGAGATCCTGTCTTATAGCTGTCTCAATCTGTTTTCCTAACATGATAAATCAAGACAAGACAGACTGCTGTAGATTGAGGCTGAAGATCTGTAGAACCTCAGTCATTGTATTTGTGATAACAGCTTACAATTGTACATTCCTGTCTGGCGTAAAAATAAAAAAGGGAAGGTGGCTCAATCGTGGCTATCTAGGGAAATCAGGGATAGTATTAAAGCCAAGGAAGTGGCATACAAATTGGCCAGAAATAGCAGTGAACCCGGGGACTGGGAGAAATATAGAACTCAGCAGAGGAGGACAAAGGGTTTGATTAGGGCAGGGAAAATGGAGTACGAGAAGAAGCTTGCAGGGAACATTAAGGCGGATTGCAAAAGTTTCTATAGGTATGTAAACAGAAAAAGGTTAGTAAAGACAAACATAGGTCCCCTGCAGTCAGAATCAGGGGAAGTCATAACGGGGAACAAAGAAATGGCAGACCAATTGAACAAGTACTTTGGTTCGGTATTCACTAAGGAGGACACAAACAACCTTCCGGATATAAAAGGGGTCAGAGGGTCTAGTAAGGAGGAGGAACTGAGGGAAATCTTTATTAGTCGGGAAATTGTGTTGGGGAAATTGATGGGATTGAAGGCCGATAAATCCCTAGGGCCTGATGGACTGCATCCCAGAGTACTTAAGGAGGTGGCCTTAGAAATAGCGGATGTATTGACAGTCATTTTCCAACATTCCATTGACTCTGGATCAGTTCCTATCGAGTGGAGGGTAGCCAATGTAACCCCACTTTTTAAAAAAGGAGGGAGAGAGAAAACAGAGAATTATAGACCGGTCAGCCTGACCTCAGTAGTGGGTAAAATGATGGAATCAATTATTAAGGATGTCATAGCAGCGCATTTGGAAAATGGTGACATGATAGGTCCAAGTCAGCATGGATTTGTGAAAGGGAAATCATGCTTGACAAATCTTCTGGAATTTTTTGAGGATGTTTCCAGTAAAGTGGACAAAGGAGAACCAATTGATGTGGTATATTTGGACTTTCAGAAGGCTTTCGACAAGGTCCCACACAAGAGATTAATGTGCAAAGTTAAAGCACATGGGATTGGGGGTAGTGTGCTGACGTGGATTGAGAACTGGTTGTCAGACAGGAAGCAAAGTGTAGGAGTAAATGGGTACTTTTCAGAATGGCAGGCAGTGACTAGTGGGGTACCGCAAGGTTCTGTGCTGGGGCCCCAGCTGTTTACATTGTACATTAATGATTTAGACGAGGGGATTAAATGTAGTTTCTCCAAATTTGCAGATGACACTAAGTTGGGTGGCAGTGTGAGCTGCGAGGAGGATGCTATGAGGCTGCAGAGTGACTTGGATAGGTTAGGTGAGTGGGCAAATGCATGGCAGATGAAGTATAATGTGGATAAATGTGAGGTTATCCACTTTGGTGGTAAAAACAGAGAGACAGACTATTATCTGAATGGTGACAGATTAGGAAAAGGGGAGGTGCAACGAGACCTGGGTGTCATGGTACATCAGTCATTGAAGGTTGGCATGCAGGTACAGCAGGCGGTTAAGAAATCAAATGGCATGTTGGCCTTCATAGCGAGGGGATTTGAGTACAGGGGCAGGGAGGTGTTGCTACAGTTGTACAGGGCCTTGGTGAGGCCACACCTGGAGTATTGTGTACAGTTTTGGTCTCCTAACTTGAGGAAGGACATTCTTGCTGTTGAGGGAGTGCAGCGAAGATTCACCAGACTGATTCCCGGGATGGTGGGACTGACCTATCAAGAAAGACTGGATCAACTGGGCTTGTATTCACTGGAGTTCAGAAGAATGAGAGGGAACCTCATAGAAACGTTTAAAATTGTGACGGGTTTAGACAGGTTAGATGCAGGAAGAATGTTCCCAATGTTGGGGAAGTCCAGAACCAGTGGTCACAGTCTAAGGATAAGGGGTAAGCCATTTAGGACCGAGATGAGGAGAAACTTCTTCACCCAGAGAGTGGTGAACCTGTGTATTCTCTACCACAGAAAGTAGTTGAGGCCAATTCACTAAGTATATTCAAAAAGGAGTTAGATGAAGTCCTTACTACTCGGGGGATCAAGGGGTATGGCGAGAAAGCAGGAAGGGGGTACTGAAGTTGCATGTTCAGCCATGAACTCATTGAATGGCGGTGCAGGCTCGAAGGGCCGAATGGCCTACTCCTGCACCTATTTTTCTATGTTTCAGCCAATGGAGGCTCCACTCCAGAGAATCCTTGAGTAGGCATGTTCTCCATGGTGTTTGGCACCTCAGTCAGGTGACCATTGCGCAGATACAGGTTGTGGATTCCTCTGTGATGAATCGAACAGTGGAAGATAGTCATACTATCAATTACTCCACCAGCCACTGATGTTGGACTATCAAATCATGTTTGTAGGCAGGCCCAGAATCCTTGAGCTCAGCAACTGAAGGTCTGGTCATCCACTGGTTGTCCAGTAAACAAGTGTATCTCCTGCAAATTCATCGGCAGTTGCTCCGCCTCACTCATGTTGTGTTCTTCACCAAGTACTCTCTCCTACAACTCCCTCACTAGCTCATCCATTCCCTCTGCAGTCAATATATCTGTGATGGTGCTTACCATGTTGAGAGATGGTGACTAGGATGCTGCGAGGTGCTTGGTTTCGATTATGCTTTGGGGTCTGCTGCCTCCTCCTCTTGATCCTTGCACTCGCTGTTCACTACGCTGACAGCTGCCCACAATGTTTTATCAGGCTTTTGAGCAGGGACTTGCTCTGATCCAGCGTCTGTTACAGGGCATCTGTGGCATCTGTGAGTAGGAGAAGAAACAGTGAGACATGCGGAGTCCAGGAAGTATAAATCCGGACGAATAAATTATATTTAAATCATATACCGAAAGCGGAATAAAGATTCAGAAATCCAGATGGGATTAAAAGAGATAAAAGAGACAGAAAGAAAAAGTAAAAAAAATATATTTTTTTTTAGAAATTCCAACAATAATTAACCTCTGAAGGAATGAGACTCGTCAGCTGTAAAATTAAATTTTCAGCACGAGAGAGGTTGTTTGGCAATAATTATCAATCATCACACTGGCAAAAGTTCACTTACTCCCGAATGCACCAGTTCTCGATAATTCGGTACCACCAATTTTGAGGCGTTAGTCCTGTCGGGACGGTAACTATAGCGCCCGTGAAAAGTTTGCGCTGCCGACCGGGAAATTCAGTTGAAATGCAGCAAGAGGAAAAGGGAGCGCTAAATCAGGTGTTTCACAATTCTCCTTTGGTAGTGGAACCGAAAATCGCAGTGCTAAATTTGAAGACGAGTTGCACATGCTCCGAAGTCCGCTGTACATCCCGGGGAAAGCCGATTCTTAAAGGCGTGGTCAGATAAGTTTCAACTATTCACTCTTAGCAGAGTGGGGAAATGGAGGAGCAGGAAGGTCGCCAGCATGCCCACCGCTTCTCGGCCACGGCCGTTGATGCTTTAATAGAAGCTATTGAGAGGTGGTGGAATATGCTGCAGCCTCCAGGTGGAAGGAGACCCTTTCCACGAGTGTTCTGAAGGCTATGGAGGGAGGTGGCCCAGCATGTTTACATCAGGAACACGGTGGCCAGAAAGGCGACACAATGTCGCAAGAGGTTCAATGACCTCACAAGGGTCGTCAGGGTGAGTACCCTTTCTATTAATGTTGCAATGCCTTAATGTGAACCTAACGGTCTCACACAATGTAAAGTCTTTGCAATACCTGTTCCTCCTCTATGTGTACCAGGCAATGGTCTTCATTGGTGAAGCCACCATAAAAGCTCAGGCTCAGTTCACCAGCCATGCCCTGCCCATTCAAGCATCGCTCACTGTCTTGTTCCCTACTCAGCCTCACCCCTCCTCGCACTACCGTTTCACTCTTGATATGAGTTCATAATACTTCAGCCTCATCACTAGTCTTGGGTGGTTGTCACCTAATCCCACCATTCACACATCATCTCTGCACAGTCATGCAGATTAAAATGGACGTCTGCACAGTTGCCGGCACTAGCAGTTATTCAACTATGGAAGGCACATGTGGCACACGGTGAGCTGCACCCTCACTCTTGTGTTTCTTATTGCAGGCGAAACTGGCTCACAACGAGAGAGCAGCATCGCACCAATGGAGGGGAGCCTGACATACAAGACCTTACTGAGATGGGGGCGGGGGGGGGGGCGGGTGAGAGTACTCCCCCATGGGCACACCAGATGGTGCAGAGCCCCCTGTGGACAGTGACGGTATGTGAATGCTCTTTCGGATTTCTGTGATATCCTTGACCCTTGAGAGCAAATACCGAACCCTCTTTACATATAAATGTCCAGTGCCAGTTTTTTCTTCCCTCCTTGCTCCCACCCCTGCTGCTAACCACAGTTCTGTTGCTTTGTGCTTTCAGATGAGGAGCCAGAGGTGCAGCCGTCCCCTTCGACCAACGTGGGAGATGATGAGAAAGGTGACAAAAGTGTGGTGACAGAGCAGGACCCTCCATCAGTTGCATCGAGTGGGGACACTACCTCATTGCTGGTGAGGGGTTGTTGGTGTGATGGTTTGAGGTGAGACTTTTGATGCCGTTAATAAAATGTTAATTTGACCGGTTGCATTCCCGTCTTGAGTATTAATGCGTAATTTCACCGAAATGTGCCATTCTCATAGCACATAGCGCGGTCATTACTAGCTGCATCCCTCAGCTTTCTCCATTCAAGAGAACCGATGCATTATGAGCTGCTGACATGTGGCCCTTGCACCAGCAGCATCGCCACACTGCCTCCAGCGTGGATGCTGCTCCTCCTCCATGTCTGGCTGCCTAGTCAGGGCCTCGGAAGGCTCCTGTTCCTGCTCCTCCTGAGGTGGGGCTGCAATCCCCACTGGCAATGCCTGGGCCCTCATTATGGCCAAATTGTGCAGCATGCAGCACACCACAATGAATAGCGATACCTGTTGCGATGAGTATTGAAGGCTTCCTCCAGAGCAGTCCAGGCATTGGAAACCCTGCTTCAACACCCCTAATATCTGCATGTTGATGTTGCGGATGCTCCATTTGTGTGGTGGGGTTGTGGAGGGGGTCATTAACCTGGTGGCTCGGCGTAACCTTTGTCCCCGAGCAGCCAGCCGCGCCCTTCCCGTGGTGGCTCAAACATTTGTGGCACAGTGGTCTCACGCATGATGATGCATCATGTGCGCTCCCAGGATAGCGGGCATTCACTGCAAGGATGTGCTGTATGTGGTCGCACAGCAGCTGAACATTCTGGGAGTGGTATCCCTTTCTGTTTCTGAATACCTCGGCGTTCTCGAATGGTGCTCGCAAAGCCACGTGTGTGCAGTCAATGGCTCCTTGACCCCTTGGGAAGCACACAATCCTGGCAAACCCACATGCGCACTCATTCTGCTTCTCTCTGCTCATTGGAAATGTTATAAAGTACCTTCTGCGTGTGTAGAATGCCTGTGTGACATCACGGATGCAGCAATGTGCTGCGAATTGTGATACGCTGCATATGTCCCCTGAAGCAGCCTAGAAGGAGCCAGTGGCATAGAAGGTGAGTGCCACCATGACCTTCAGGGTGCGATGGGCATCGCAGTCCTGGTGTCGATGTGAAGCTGTAGATCTGGCTGCAGGAGATGGCATATCTCTGTCAGCACCTCCTTTCGGAAGTGTAGCCTTCTAACACATTGCTCCTCCGACAGGTCAAGGTATGAGCGTTGCTGCCAGTAAACCCGTGGGGGATAATGCCTCCTAAGTCTAAGGGCTCTCCTTATTTGTGGACTGACATGATCAACAGCCCTTCTATCTTGATGCCGCCTAACAAGAGCAAGTAAAAGGCGATGCTGGCGAGCTAGTAATCCACCCATTAAATTGTTAAACTCAAGTTGAAACAACCCTGTTATGTTAGATAAATCTGCTGCTCCAAAGTGAGATGTTCACGCACCATGCTCTGTCGAAACCTTGCACTCAATGTGAACTCTGATGAATGTTCTTTCTCTTCCCTTTAAATAGCCTCCATGTATCGACTACGGAAGGTGGGACCACCTGGTTTCTCTGGCATGATTAGGGGCGGACGCTAAATGAGACGGCCACACCTAATTTTGCAAGTGGGACACTAGCGGGTTATTGCATGAGGACTGACGTTATGACCTGACTGAAAGTACGGAACAAGGCGGGAGCGTTTTGCGCCGCCAGTAAACCAGAAGCAAATTTTGCGGCAGAGCGCAACAAGCAGCGCAGCTGAGCGGTAAGCAATTCGAGGTGCATTACCACCCCTCCAGGGCACTAACTGAGGCGCTATTCAGTAGAATTTACATAAAAACACAAGAACGTAAGAAATAGGAGTCGGAGTAGGCCATACGGCTCCTCGAGCCGGCTCTGCCATTCAATACGATCATGGCTGATCTGATCATGGACTCAGCTCCACTTCCCTGCCCACTTTCTCCCCCGCTAGCCTTTTATTGCATCTTTAGTGTGGAACTAGTGGATAAGTACCTCAAGTTTATGCCACTGAATTGATTTCAGTGCTGAATCTATCAGCAAGGACTGCTACAGTGTACCCTGTGGAGGAGAGGGGTATCTCTGACAACAACTTTCGGATTTCCGCATTTAAATGCACCAAAAATTGCTGTCTGATTTACTCTGCTATAACGGCGAGTGCTGATAGCCTCACCATTATTATCCACATAAAATCCAGTCCTCTGTTGCTTTCATAATCTCTACATAAATGTCTAATACCTTCTATAAAAATATATGTAACATACTGCTGACTATGAATTCATTACCAGTCAAAAACCTGTTCTAAAATTAGCATCTAACTTAAACCTTAGATGTACGGTAGAAATCCAATCTAGTTTCTACATAGGTGGGAGGAGATTGGGAATGATAGATTTAACATCTGACGTATTAAGGCCAAATTTTAGAAGTTTCAAGAGTATATTCTGTATTCATGGGATGCATTTTATTATCTACTCACACAACCTTACACCATAAATGTACTTACTATAAGACTTTATAGCTGAGGTTTAGTCTGACCCTGTTTGTTGCATCTTTCAGCAGCTGAGGACTTCTGCCTGCCCTACAGATGCACCATTAACCTTGGCCATATTTCTGGCCTTCTGGCCATATGAGAGGCAGCCTCCCTGATCACCACTGAGGAGTCATGTAAGTACAGCGATGGATAATTGCTGCAGAAAGCCTGGGAGATGTGACACAGTGGAAGAAAGAGGTGGCCAACGAGGTGATCAACTTTTATGAATGCGTATGACAGTGCTCAGAAAGTGCTTGAACAGACCCCTTGCCAATCTTTGGCCCATTCACTGATCTCTGAGCACTGGCTGCTGGAGCCTAACAGGCAGCCATTCTGTCCAATGTTCTCACAGTAAACATCCTTCATTTATATATATTTACCATGTGCTCACCCACATATGAATAGGTACATTTACCCCCTGATGAGCTGGCCAATATAAAACACTGTGCAGCGTTCCCAAATTGCTTTGCACCTCCATCCGCCCCAGATCTACCAAATTTAATGTGTGTTAAATTCACCTACAATAAATCTTCATTTGGAAAGAAATGGATTAATCAAGGACAGTCAGCATGGATTTATCAAGGGTCGTGTCTGACTAACTTGATTGAATATTTCGAGGAGGTAACCAGGAGGGTTGACGAGGGCAGAGCATATGACGTAGTGTGTGTGGATTTTAGCAAAGCTTTTGATAAGGTCCCACATGGCAAAAGTAATAGCCCATGGGATCCAGGGCAAAGTGGCAAGTTGGATCCAAAATTGGCTCGGAGGCAAAAACAAAAGGTAATGGTTGATGGGTGGTCTTGTGACTGGAAGGCTATATCCAATAGGGCTTCGCAGGGCTCCGTGCTGAGTCCCTTGCTTTTTGTGGTATATATTAATGACTTGGACTTAAATGTTGGGGGTATGATTAAGCAGATGGCACTAAAATAGGCTGTGTGGTTGATAATGAAAAAGAAAGCTGCGAACTGCAGGAAGATATCAATAAAAACATAGGAACATAAGAAATAGGAGCAGGAGTAGGCCATTTGGCCCCTCGAGCCTGCTCCGTCATTCAATAAGATCATGGCTGATCTGATCATGGACTCAGCTCCACTTCCCTGCCCGTTCCCCATAACCCTTTATTCCCTTATCGCTCAAAAATCTGTCTATCTGTGCCTTAAATATATTAAATGACTCAGCCTCCACAGCTCTCTGGGACAGAGAATTCCACAGATTTACAACCCCCTGAGAGAAGAAATTCCTCTTCAATTCAGTTTTAAATGGGCATCCCTTATTCTGAGACTATGCCCCCTTGTTTTAGTTTCCCCTATGATTGGAAATATCCTCTCTGCATCCACCTTGTCGAGCCTCCTCATTATCTTATGTTTCAATAAGATCACCTCTCATTCTTCTGAACTCCAATGTGTACAGGCCCAACCTACTCAACCTATCCTCATATGTCAAGCTCGTCATCTCTGGAATCAACCTAGTGAACCATCTCTAAACAGCCTCCAATGCAAGTATATCCTTCCTTAAATACAGAGACCAAAACTGTACACAGTACTCCAGGTGTGGCCTCACCAATACCCTGTACAGTTGTAGCAGGACTTCTCTGCTTTTATACTCTATCCCCCTTGCAATAAAGGCCAACATTCAATTTGCCTTCCTTATTACTTGCTGTACCTGCATATTAACTTTTTGGGTTTCATGCTCTCTGTACTGCAGCACTTTGCAATTTTTCTCCATTTAAATTATAATTTGCTTTTCTATTATTCCTGCCAAAGTAGATAACCTCACATTTTCCCATATTATACTCCATGTGCCACATTTTTGCCCATCATTTAGCCTGTCTATATCTCTTTGAAGATTTTTTGTGTCCTCCTCACAATTTGCTTTCGAACCCATCTTTCTATCATCAGCAAACGTGGCTACATTACACTCGGTCCCTTCATCCACGTCATTAATATAGATTGTAACTAGCTGAGGACACAACACCAATCCCTGCGGCACCTCACTAGTCATTGTTTGCCAACCGGAAAATGACCCATTTATCCCTACTCTCTATCCATGCTAATATATTACCTCCAACTCCGTGAGCTTTTATCTTCTGCAGTAACCTGGTATTGGTTAGGTGGGCAGAACAGTGGCAAATGGAATTTAATCTGGATAAGTGTGAGGTAATGCATTTGGGGAGGTTTAACAAGGCAAAGGAATACACATTAAATGGTACGACACTGAAAAGTATAGAGGAACAAAGGGAACTTGGAGTGCAGGTCCACAGATCCCTGAAGGTAGCAGGCCAGGTAGATAAGGTGATTATGAAGGCATACTTGCCCTTATACAAGAGCAAGGAGGTTATGCTTGAACTGTATAAAACACTGGTGAGGCCACAGCTGGAGTACTGTGTGCAGTTCTCGTCACCAATGACAGGAAAGATGTGATTGCACTGGAAAGGGTGCAGAGAAGATTTACAAGAATGTTACCTGGACTGGAGAATTTTGGCTATGAGGAAAGATTGTAGATACTGGGTCTGTTTTCTTTGGAACAGTGGAGGCTAACGAGAGACCTGATTGAGCAGTATAAAATTATGAGGGGCCTGGATAAAGTGGATAGGAATTACCTGTTTCCCTTGGCAGAGGGGTCAACAACCAGGGGGCATAGATTTAAAGTAATTGGGAGGAGGCTTAGAGGAGATATGAGGGAAAATGTCTTCACCCAGAGGATGGTGGGGGTCTAGAACTCACTGCCTGAAGGGGTGATAGAGGCAGAAAAACCTCATCACATTTAAAAGATACTTGGATGTGCATTAAAGTGCTGTAACCTACAGGGTTACAAACCAATAGCTGGAAAGTGGGATTAGGCTAGTTAGCTCTAGGTCAGCCAGTGTGGACACGATGGGCCAAAATGGCCTCCTTCCGTGCTGTAAATTTCTATGATTCTATGATTCTATGAATTGTATCCACCTTGAGTAATAAGTCTATTGATTTGTACTTGAATCCTCTGTCACAAAATATATCAAGCTATAACATATATTTATTATTACATTTTCACCCAGAGGGTTGTGGGGGTCTGGAACTCACTGCTTGAAAGAGTGGTAGAGTCAGAAACACTTATAACATTTAAAAAGTACTTGGAAATGTATTTGAAGTGCCGTAACCTACAAGGCTATGGACCAAGAGCTGGAAAGTGGGATCAGGCTCGATAGCTGTTTGTCGGCCGGCATGATGGGCCAAATGGCCTCCTTCTGTGCTATAAATTTCTATGATTCTATGGAGCCGAAATTCACTGCCGCCGAAGGGATGGCTACCATGGGGTTTGGATGGTCAATCGAAAAAATCGGTCGCCCGCCGCAGTCAGGTGATTTTCCCGCCCCGAGCCATACTCAGCTCGGGGGTAGGTTTGAGTGGTGCTCACGTCTGCTGGAAAAAGTGGGTGAAGCCGCTGTAAAGGTAAGTTTCCAGCATTAAGCTCAGCAGGATGCGAGCCCCCGCGAGATATTCGAGTCGGTGCTCGAACGCAACACTGCTGGAGTGTTGCCGTGATCAGGGCCCTTTGGTAGGGAAATAGTTTTATTAAATTTTGTGTTTTTATGTCATAGTCCATCATCCGCTGCATTTAGCTTTTCATATAGTTTTATTAATTGTTTTGGCTCCATTAAACCTGCTGAGTGCTGCTCAAAGGTTTGCACATATTTTTGTACAACTTTCAGGTCTGACTCTTTAGTGGGTTGCAGAGACCTGCTTGGCAGGGTTCACACTGAGGATGGGAGGAGTGTTGGGAGGGCGATACCTGGTACACCTGCTCAGAAGCAGGGCAGCATGCAGGAGATGGTGTTAGAAACATAGAAACATAGAAAATAGGTGCAGGAGCAGGCCATTCAGCCCTTCTAGCCTGCACCGCCATTCAATGAGTTCATGGCTGAACATGAAACTTCAGTACCCACTTCCTGCTTTCACGCCATACCCCTTGATCCCCCGAGTAGTAAGGACTTCATCTAACTCCCTTTTGAATATATTTAGTGAATTTGGCCTCAACTACTTCCTGTGGTAGAGAATTCCACAGGTTCACCACTCTCTGGGTGAAGAAGTTTCTCCTTATCTCGGTCCTAAATGGCTTACCCCTTATCCTTAGACTGTGACCCCTGGTTCTGGACTTCCCCAACATTGGGAACATTCTTCCTGCATCCAACCTGTCCAAACCCGTCAGAATTTTAAACGTTTCTATGAGGTCCCCTCTCACTCTTCTGAACTCCAGTGAATACCAGTTGATCCAGTCTTTCTTGATAGGTCAGTCCCACCATCCCGGGAATCAGTCTGGTGAATCTTCGTTGCACTCCCTCAATAGCAAGAATGTCCTTCCTCAAGTTAGGAGACCAAAACTGTACACAATACTCCAGGTGTGGCCTCACCAAGGCCCTGTACAACTGTAGCAACACCTCCCTGCCCCTGTACTCAAATCCCCTCGCTATGAAGGCCAACATGCCATTTGCTTTCTTAACCGCCTGCTGTACCTGCATGCCAACCTTCAATGACTGATGTACCATGACACCCAGGTCTCGTTGCACCTTCCCTTTTCCTAATCTGTCACCATTCAGATAATAGTCTGTCTCTCTGTTTTTACCACCAAAGTGGATAACCTCACATTTATCCACATTATACTTCATCTGCCACGCATTTGCCCACTCACCTAACCTATCCAAGTCACTCTGTAGCCTCATAGCATCCTCCTCGCAGCTCACACTGCCACCCAACTTAGTGTCATCCGCAAATTTGGAGATACTACATTTAATCCCCTCGTCTAAATCATTAATGTACAATGTAAACAGCTGGGGCCCCAGCACAGAACCCAGCGGTACCCCACTAGTCACTGCCTGCCATTCCGAAAAGTACCCATTTACTCCTACTCTTTGCTTCCTGTCTGACAACCAGTTCTCAATCCACGTCAGCACACTACCCCCAATCCCATGTGCTTTAACTTTGCACATTAATCTCCTGTGTGGGACCTTGTCGAAAGCCTTCTGAAAGTCCAAATATACCACATCAACTGGTACTCCTTTGTCATCTTTATTGGAAACATCCTCAAAAAATTCCAGAAGATTTGTCAAGCATGATCTCCGTTTCACAAATCCATGCTGACTTGGACCTATCATGTCACCATTTTCCAAATGCGCTGCTATGACATCCTTAATAATTGATTCCATCATTTTACCCACTACTGAGGTCAGGCTGACCGGTCTATAATTCCCTGCTTTCTCTCTCCCTCCTTTTTTAAAAAGTGGGGTTACATTGGCTACCCTCCACTCGATAGGAACTGATCCAGAGTCAATGGAATGTTGGAAAATGACTGTCAATGCATCCGCTATTTCCAAGGCCACCTCCTTAAGTACTCTGGGATGCAGTCCATCAGGCCCTGGGGATTTATCGGCCTTCAATCCCATCAATTTCCCCAACACAATTTCCCGACTAATAAAGATTTCCCTCAGTTCCTCCTCCTTAATAGACCCTCTGACCACTTTTAAATCCGAAAGGTTGTTTGTGTCCTCCTTAGTGAATACTGAACCAAAGTACTTGTTCAATTGGTCTGCCATTTCTTTGTTCCCCGTTATGACTTCCCCTGATTCTGACTGCAGGGGACCTACGTTTGTCTTTACTAACCTTTTTCTCTTTACATACCGATAGAAACTTTTGCAATCCGCCTTAATGTTCCCTGCAAGCTTCTTCTCGTATTCCATTTTCCCTGCCCTAATCAAACCCTTTGTCCTCCTCTGCTGAGTTCTAAATTTCTCCCAGTCCCCAGGTTCGCTGCTATTTCTGGCCAATTTGTATGCCATTTCCTTGGCTTTAATACTATCCCTGATTTCCCTAGATAGCCACGGTTGAGCCACCTTCCCTTTTTTATTTTTACGCCAGACAGGAATGTACAATTGTTGTAATTCATCCATGCGGTTTCTAAATGTCTGCCATTGCCCATCCACAGTCAACCCCTTAAGTATCATTAGCCAATCTATCTTAGCCAATTCATGCCTCATACCTTCAAAGTTACCCTTCTTTAAGTTCTGGACCATGGTCTCTGAATTAACTGTTTCATTCTCCATCCTAATGCAGAATTCCACCATATTATGGTCACTCTTCCCCAAGGGGCCTCGCACAATGAGATTGCTAATTAATCCTCTCTCATTACACAACACCCAGTCTAAGATGGCCTCCCCCCTAGTTGGTTCCTCGACATATTGGTCTAGAAAACCATCGCTTATGCATTCCAGGAAATCCTCCTCCACCGTATTGCTTCCAGTTTGGCTAGCCCAATCTATGTGCATATTAAAGTCACGCATTATAACTGCTGCACCTTTATTGCATGCACTCCTAATTTCCTGTTTGATGCCCTCCCCAACATCACTACTACTGTTTGGAGGTCTGTACACAACTCCCACTAACGATTTTTGCCCTTTAGTGTTCTGCAGCTCTACCCATATAGCTTCCACATCATCCAAGCTAATGTCTTTCCTAACTATTGCATTAATCTCCTCTTTAACCAGCAATGCTACCCCACCTCCTTTTCCTTTTATTCTATCCTTCCTGAATGTTGAATACCCCTGGATGTTGAGTTCCCAGCAGTCGGGAGCAGCATCGAGGAGGTGCGTGGAGCGGCCTATAAAAGGCACAGCAGGGAGTCCGGGGCCCAGCGTCGGCGGCAGTCGGGAGCAACGTCGAGGAGGTGCGTGGAGCGGCCTATAAAAGGCACAGCAGGGAGTCCGGGGCCCAGCGTCGGCGGCAGTCGGGAGCAGCGTCGAGGAGGTGCGTGGAGAGGCCTATAAAAGGCACAGCAGGGAGTCCGGGGCCCAGCGTCGGCGGCAGTCGGGAGCAGCGTCGAGGAGGTGCGTGGAGAGGCCTATAAAAGGCACAGCAGGGAGTCCGGGGCCCAGCGTCGGCGGCAGTCGGGAGCAGCGTCGAGGAGGTGCGTGGAGAGGCCTATAAAAGGCACACCAGGGAGTCCGGGGCCCAGCGTCGGCGGCAGTCGGGAGCAGCGTCGAGGAGGTGCGTGGAGAGGCCTATAAAAGGCTTACTTGTGCAGCTACAGGGAGAAGGCAAAAAAGAAGTAGAAAGAAATCAAAAGGTGACGTCACAGCCAAGAGGGTAAATGATTGGCTGGTGATTGGTGAGTAGTTTTTCTTTTTTCTCTTCTATATCAGTGAGTAAATTTTAACACTGTTGTTGCCAATTTAAGTGTATATAAGGGTTAAGTCATAGCAGGAGAGCTCGGTCGGGTGTTATGCTCCTCCTGTACCATGTGGGAACTCAGGGACACTTCCGGTGTCCCTGACGATTACGTGTCCGGGAAGTGTATCCGCCTCCAGCTCCTGACAGACCGCGTTGCGGAGTTGGAGCTGAGGGTGGATTCACTCTGGAGCATCCACGATGCTGAGAATGACGTGAGTATCAGGTGTAGCGAGTTGGTCGTACCACAGGGAAAGGGTCCACAGCCAGATAGGGAATGGAAGACCAACAGGAAGAGCAGTGCAAGGAAGGTAGTGCAGGAGTCCCCTGTGGTCATCCCCCTGCAAAACAGATACACTGCTTTGGGTACTGTTGAGGGGGATGACTCATCAGGGGAGGGCAGCAGCAGCCAAGTTCATGGCACCGTGGCTGGCTCTGCTGCACAGGAGGGCAGGAAAAAGAGTGGGAGAGCAATAGTGATTGGGGATTCAATGGTGAGGGGAATAGATAGGCGTTTCTGCGGCCGCAACCGAGACTCCAGGATGGTATGTTGCCTCCCTGGTGCAAGGGTCAAGGATGTCTCGGAGCGGGTGCAGGACATTCTAAAAAGGGAGGGAGAACAGCCAGTTGTCGTGGTGCACATTGGTACCAACGACATAGGTAAAAAGAGGGATGAGGTCCTACGAAACGAATTTAATGAGCTAGGAGCTAAATTAAAAAGTAGGACCTCAAAAGTAGTAATCTCGGGATTGCTACCAGTGCCACGTGATAGTCAGAGTAGGAATCGCAGGATAGCGCAGATGAATACATGGCTTGAGCAGTGGTGCAACAGGGAGGGATTCAAATTCCTGGGGCATTGGAACCGGTTCTGGGGGAGGTGGGACCAGTACAAACCGGACGGTCTGCACCTGGGCAGGACCGGAACCAATGTCCTAGGGGGAGTGTTTGCTAGTGCTGTTGGGGAGGATTTAAACTGATATGGCAGGGGGATGGGAACCAATGCAGGGAGACAGAGGGAAACAAAAAGGAGGCAAAAGCAAAAGACAGAAAGGAGATGAGGAAAAGTGGAGGGCAGAGAAACCCAAGGCAAAGAACAAAAAGGTCCACTGTACAGCAAAATTGTAAAAGGACAAAGGGTGTTAAAAGAACAAGCCTGAAGGCTTTGTGTCTTAATGCAAGGAGTATCCGCAATAAGGTGGATGAATTAACTGTGCAAATAGATGTTAACAAATATGATGTGATTGGGATTACGGAGACGTGGCTCCAGGATGATCAGGGCTGGGAACTCAACATTCAGGGGTATTCAACATTCAGGAAGGATAGAATAAAAGGAAAAGGAGGTGGGGTAGCATTGCTGGTTAAAGAGGAGATTAATGCAATAGTTCGGAAAGACATTAGCTTGGATGATGTGGAAGCTATATGGGTAGAGCTGCAGAACACCAAAGGGCAAAAAACGTTAGTAGGAGTTGTGTACAGACCTCCAAACAGTAATAGGGATGTTGGGGAGGGCATCAAACAGGAAATTAGGGGTGCATGCAATAAAGGTGTAGCAGTTATAATGGGTGACTTTAATATGCACATAGATTGGGCTAGCCAAACTGGAAGCAATACGGTGGAGGAGGATTTCCTGGAGTGCATAAGGGATGGTTTTCTCGACCAATATGTTGAGGAACCAACTAGCGGGGAGGCCATCTTAGACTGGGTGTTGTGTAATGAGAGAGGATTAATTAGCAATCTCATTGTGCGAGGCCCCTTGGGGAAGAGTGACCATAATATGGTGGAATTCTGCATTAGGATGGAGAATGAAACAGTAATTTCAGAGACCATGGTCCAGAACTTAAAGAAGGGTAACTTTGAAGGTATGAGGCGTGAATTGGCTAGGATAGATTGGCGAATGATACTTAGGGGGTTGACTGTGGATGGGCAATGGCAGACATTTAGAGACCGCATGGATGAATTACAACAATTGTACATTCCTGTCTGGCGTAAAAATAAAAAAGGGAAGGTGGCTCAACCGTGGCTATCTAGGGAAATCAGGGATAGTATTAAAGCCAAGGAAGTGGCATACAAATTGGCCAGAAATAGCAGCGAACCTGGGGACTGGGAGAAATTTAGAACTCAGCAGAGGAGGACAAAGGGTTTGATTAGGGCAGGGAAAATGGAGTACGAGAAGAAGCTTGCAGGGAACATTAAGGCGGATTGCAAAAGTTTCTATAGATATGTAAAGAGAAAAAGGTTGGTGAAGACAAACGTAGGTACCCTGCAGTCAGAATCAGGGGAAGTCATAACGGGGAACAAAGAAATGGCAGACCAATTGAACAAGTACTTTGGTTCGGTATTCACTAAGGAGGATACAAACAACCTTCCAGATATAAAAGGGGTCAGAGGGTCTAGTAAGGAGGGGGAACTGAGGAAAATCTTTATTAGTCGGGAAATTGTGTTGGGGAAATTGATGGGATTGAAGGCCGATAAATCCCCAGGGCCTGATGGACTGCATCCTAGAGTACTTAAGGAGGTGGCCTTGGAAATAGCGGATGCATTGACAGTCATTTTCCAACATTCCATTGACTCTGGATCAGTTCCTATGGAGTGGAGGGTAGCCAATGTAACCCCACTTTTTAAAAAAGGAGGGAGAGAGAAAGCAGGGAATTATAGACCGGTCAGCCTGACCTCAGTAGTGGGTAAAATGATGGAATCAATTATTAAGGATGTCATAGCAGTGCATCTGGAAAATGGTGACATGATAGGTCCAAGTCAGCATGGATTTGTGAAAGGGAAATCATGCTTGACAAATCTTCTGGAATTTTTTGAGGATGTTTCCAGTAAAGTGGACAAAGGAGAACCAGTTGATGTGGTATATTTGGACTTTCAGAA
Source organism: Pristiophorus japonicus (assembly GCF_044704955.1). NCBI lineage: Eukaryota > Metazoa > Chordata > Chondrichthyes > Pristiophoridae > Pristiophorus > Pristiophorus japonicus. The sequence continues at coordinate 227,916,186 of NC_091980.1, forward strand.
GGCTTTCGACAAGGTCCCACACAAGAGATTAATGTGCAAAGTTAAAGCACATGGGATTGGGGGTAGTGTGCTGACGTGGATTGAGAACTGGTTGTCAGACAGGAAGCAAAGTGTAGGAGTAAACGGGTACTTTTCAGAATGGCAGGCAGTGACTAGTGGAGTGCCGCAAGGTTCTGTGCTGGGGCCCCAGCTGTTTACATTGTACATTAATGATTTAGACGAGGGGATTAAATGCAGTATCTCCAAATTTGCGGATGATACTAAGTTGGGTGGCAGTGTGAGCTGCGAGGAGGATGCTATTAGGCTGCAGAGTGACTTGGATAGGTTAGGTGAGTGGGCAAATGCATGGCAGATGAAGTATAATGTGGATAAATGTGAGGTTATCCACTTTGGTGGTAAAAACAGAGAGACAGACTATTATCTGAATGGTGACAGATTAGGAAAAGGGAAGGTGCAACGAGACCTGGGTGTCATGGTACATCAGTCATTGAAGGTTAGCATGCAAGTACAGCAGGCGGTTAAGAAAGCAAATGGCATGTTGGCCTTCATAGCGAGGGGATTTGAATACAGGGGCAGGGAGGTGTTGCTACAGTTGTACAGGGCCTTGGTGAGGCCACACCTGGAGTATTGTGTACAGTTTTGGTCTCCTAACTTGAGGAAGGACATTCTTGCTATTGAGAGAGTGCAGCGAAGGTTCACCAGACTGATTCCCGGGATGGCGGGACTGACCTATCAAGAAAGATTGGATCAACTGGGCTTGTATTCACTGGAGTTCAGAAGAATGAGAGGGGACCTCATAGAAACGTTTAAAATTCTGACGGGTTTAGACAGGTTTGATGCAGAAAGAATGTTCCCAATGTTGGGGAAGTCCAGAACCAGGGGTCACAGTCTGAGGATAATGGGTAAGCCATTTAGGACCGAGATGAGGAGAAACTTCTTCACCCAGAGAGTGGTGAACCTGTGGAATTCTCTACCACAGAAAGTAGTTGTGGCCAATTCACTAAATATATTCAAAAGGGAGTTAGATGAAGTCCTTACTACTCGGGGGATCAAGGGTTATGGCGAGAAAGCAGGAAGGGGGTACTGAAGTTTCATGTTCAGCCATGAACTCATTGAATGGCGGTGCAGGCTAGAAGGGCTGAATGGCCTGCTCCTGCACCTATTTTCTATGTTTCTATGTTTCTATGAAGTGGCATACAAATTGGCCAGAAATAGCAGAGAACCCGGGGACTGGGAGAAATTTAGAACTCAGCAGAGGAGGACAAAGGGTTTGATTAGGACAGGGAAAATGGAGTACGAGAAGAAGCTTGCAGAGAACATTAAGACGGATTGCAAAAATTTCTATAGATATGTAAAGAGAAAAAGGTTAGTAAAGACAAACGTAGGTCCCCTGCAGTCAGAATCAGGGGAAGTCATAACGGGGAACAAAGAAATGGCGGACCAATTGAACAAGTACTTTGGTTCGGTATTCACTGAGGAGGACACAAACAACCTTCCGGATATAAAAGGGGTCGGAGGTTCTAGTAAGGAGGAGGAACTGAGGGAAATCTTTATTAGTTGGGAAATTGTGTTGGGGAAATTGATGGGATTGAAGGCCGATAAATCCCCAGGGCCTGATGGACTGCATCCCAGAGTACTTAAGGAGGTGGCATTGGAAATAGTGGATGCATTGACAGTCATTTTCCAACATTCCATTGACTCTGGATCAGTTCCTATGGAGTGGAGGGTAGCCAAAGTAACCCCACTTTTTAAAAAAGGAGGGAGAGAGAAAACAGGGAATTACAGACCGGTCAGCCTGACATCGGTCGTGGGTAAAATGATGGAATCAATTATTAAGGATGTCATCGCAGTGCATTTGGAAAGAGGTAATATGATAGGTCCAAGTCAGCATGGATTTGTGAAAGGGAAATCATGCTTGACAAATCTTCTGGAATTTTTTGAGGATGTTTTCAGTAGAGTGGACAAGGGAGAACCAGTTGATGTGGTATATTTGGACTTTCAGAAGGCTTTCGACAAGGTCCCACACAAGAGATTAATGTGCAAAGTTAAAGCACATGGGATTGGGGTAGTGTGCTGACATGGATTGAGAACTGGTTGTCAGACAGGAAGCAAAGAGTAGGAGTAAATGGGGACTTTTCAGAATGGCAGGCAGTGACTAGTGGGGTACCGCAAGGTTCTGTGCTGGGGCCCCAGCTGTTTACACTGTACATTAATGATTTAGACGAGGGGATTAAATGTAGTATCTCCAAATTTGCGGATGACACTAAGTTGGGTGGCAGTGTGAGCTGCAAGGAGGATTCTATGAGGCTGCAGAGCGACTTGGATAGGTTAGGTGAGTGGGAAAATGCATGGCAGATGAAGTATAATGTGGATAAATGTGAGGTTATCCACTTTGGTGGTAAAAACAGAGAGACAGACTATTATCTGAATGGTGACAGATTAGGAAAAGGGCAGGTGCAAAGAGACCTGGGTGTCATGGTACATCAGTCATTGAAGGTTGGCATACAGGTACAGCAGGTGGTTAAGAAAGCAAATGGCATGTTGGCCTTCATAGCGAGGGGATTTGAGTACAAGGGCAGGGAGGTGTTGCTACAATTGTACAGGGCCTTGGTGAGGCCACACCTGGAGTATTGTGTACAGTTTTGGTCTCCTAACCTGAGGAAGGACATTCTTGCTATTGAGGGAGTGCAGCGAAGGTTCACCAGACTGATTCCCGGGATGGCGGGACTGACCTATCAAGAAAGACTGGATCAACTGGGCTTGTATTCACTGGAGTTCAGATGAATGAGAGGGGACCTCATAGAAACGTTTAAAATTCTGACGGGGTTAGACAGGTTAGATGCAGGAAGAATGTTCCCAATGTTGGGGAAGTCCAGAACCAGGGGATACAGTCTAAGGATAAGGGGGAAGCCATTTAGGACCGAGATGAGGAGGAATTTCTTCACCCAGAGAGTGATGAACCTGTGGAATTCTCTACCACAGAAAGTTGTTGAGGCCAATTCACTAAATATATTCAAAAAGGAGTTAGATGAAGTCCTTACTTCTAGGGGAATCAAGGGGTATGGTGAGAAAGCAGGAATGGGGTACTGAAGTTGCATGTTCAGCCATGAACTCATTGAATGGCGGTGCAGGCTAGAAGGGCCGAATGGCCTACTCCTGCACCTATTTTCTATGTTTCTATGTTTCTATGATCATCCTGGAGCCACGTCTCCGTAATCCCAATCACATCATATTTGTTAACATCTATTTGCACAGTTAATCCATCCACCTTATTGCGGATACTCCTTGCATTAAGACACAAAGCCTTCAGGCTTGCTTTTTTAACACCCTTTGTCCTTCTAGAATTTTGCTGTACAGTGGCCCTTTTTGTTCTTTGCCTTGGCTTTCTCTGCCCTCCACTTTTCCTCATCTCCTTTCTGTCTTTTGCTCTTGTCTCATTTTTGTCTCCCTCTGTCTCCCTGCATAGGTTCCCATCCCCCTGCAATATTAGTTTAACTCCTCCCCAACAGCACTAGCAAACACTCCCCCTAGGACATTGGTTCCGGACCTGCCCAGGTGCAGACCGTCCGGTTTGTACTGGTCCCACCTCCCCCAGAACCGGTTCCAATGCCCCAAGAATTTGAATCCCTCCCTGCTGCACCACTGCTCAAGCCATGTATTCATCTGCGCTATCCTGCGATTCCTACTCTGACTAGCACGTGGCACTGGTAGCAATCCCGAGATTACTACTTTTGAGGTCCTACTTTTTAATTTAGCTCCTTGCTCATTAAATTCTTTTCGTAGGACCTCATCCCTTTTTTTACCTATGTCGTTGGTACCAATGTGCACCATGACAACTGGCTGTTCTCCCTCCCATTTCAGAATGTCCTGCACCCGCTCCGAGACATCCTTGACCCTTGCACCAGGGAGGCAACATACCATCCTGGAGTCTCGGTTGCGTCCGCAGAAATGCCTATCTATTCCCCTCACCATTGAATCCCCTATCACTATCGCGCTCCCACTCTTTTTCCTGCCCTCCTTTGCAGCAGAGCCACCTACGGTGCCATGAACTTGGCTGCTGCTGCCCTCCCCTGATGAGTCATCCTCCCCAACAGTACTCAAAGCAGTGTATCTGTTTTGCAGGGGGATGACCACAGGGGACCCCTGCACTATCTTTCTTGCACTGCTCTTCCTGCTGGTCTTCCATTCCCTATCTGGCTGTGGACCCTTCTCCTGCGGTAAGACCAACTCACTACACGTGATACTCACGTCATTCTCAGCATCGTGGATGCTCCAGAGTGAATCCACCCTCAGCTCCAATTCCGCAACGCGGACCGTCAAGAGCTCGAGGCGGATACACTTCTCACACACGTAGCGCCCAGGGACACCGGAAGTGTCCCCGAGTTCCCACATGGTACAGGAGGAGCATATCACGTGACCGAGCTCTCCTGCCATGTCTTATCCTTGGATACCCTTAAATTGGTAATAACAATGTTGCAGTTCACTTACTGATATAAAAAAGAAAAGAAAAGGTACTCACCAATCACCAGCCAATCACTTACCACATTGGCTGTGACGTCACTTTTTGATTACTTTCTACTTCTATTTTGCTTTCTCTCCCGCTGTAGCTGCACCGGTCGCCTTTATAGGCCGCTCCGTCGCTGCTCCCGCCTCTCTCCAACTGCCGCTGGCTCTCGATCTCCCGCTGGGCTTTTGATAGGTCGTTCCCCTCTCACCAACTGCCGCTGGCTCTCGATCTCCCGCTGGGCTTTTGATCGGTCGCTCCCCTCTCACCAACTGCTGCTGGCTCTCGATCTCCCGCTGGGCTTTTGATAGGTCGTTCCCCTCTCATCAACTGCCGCTGGCTCTCGATCTCCCGCTGGGCTTTTGATAGGTCGCTCCCCTCACACCAACTGCCGCTGGCTCTCGATCTCCCGCTGGGCTTTTGATCGGTCGCTCCCCTCTCACCAACTGCTGCTGGCTCTCGATCTCCCGCTGGGCTTTTGATAGGTCGTTCCCCTCTCATCAACTGCCGCTGGCTCTCGATCTCCCGCTGGGCTTTTGATAGGTCGCTCCCCTCACACCAACTGCCGCTGGCTCTCGATCTCCCGCTGGGCTTTTGATAGGTCGTTCCCCTCTCACCAACTGCCGCTGGCTCTCGATCTCCCGCTGGGCTTTTGATAGGTCGTTCCCCTCTCACCAACTGCCGCTGGCTCTCGATCTCCCGCTGGGCTTTTGATAGGTCGCTCCCCTCTCACCAACTGCCGCTGGCTCTCGATCTCCCGCTGGGCTTTTGATAGGTCGCTCCCCTCACACCGTGCAGAGAGGCAGCGGGCAAGGGTGGCAGCAGCCAGGATTCACTCATTCTGCACCAGACCAGTGTGCCTGCCATCTTGACTGACCCGAATCAGGATTGTAGTTGGCTGCTTGGGGATAAAGGATATTCCCTGTCCCCTGTCCACTTAGCTGCTCACTCCTCTGCGGAACCCCAGGACAGCGCCAGAGTATGCGAATAATGATGCTCATTAATCCACCAGGTCGAGCAGTGCATAGGCATCCTTATGCAAAGGTTTCGGTGCCTGGACTGCTCGACCTGGTGGCACCCTGCAGTACTCTCCTCAATGGGTCTCCATAATCATCATGGTCTGCTGCATGCTGCACAACCTGACCACCATGATGGGACAGCTGCTTGAGTTTGAGCCAGCTGAGGAGAAGGCACAGGATGAGGAGGAGGAGAAGGAGGAGGATCCCCGTTGCCCCAGAGCTAGGAAGCGTCGACCCATCACCACCCTGGAAGGGCCAGATGCAGACTGGCCAGCAACCTCCTGGGAGGGTACATTCTTTCATATATGGAGGTGCCTGAAACCTCCCCTGCAATTTCCCTCCATGCATTATGTACTGGTGGTCTGCCAGGTCACCCCACATCAGGAAACAGTGTTTTTCTTCTGTCCTCCACAACATCCTACAGTGTCTTCAGCTCCATATCAGTGAATCTGTTGGCTCTCCTTGCACCTCTTACACCAGCTATCCTTCCAGACTCCTTCCACACTCCTTCCTCGACTGGGTGATGTGTAATGAGAAAGGACTAATTCGCAATCTTGTTGTGCAAGGCCCCTTGGGGAAGAGTGACCATAATATGGTAGAATTCTTTATTTAGCTGGAGAGTGACACAGTTAATTCAGAGACTAGGGTCCCGAACCTAAGGAAAGATAACTTTGATGGTACGAGACGTGAATTGGCTAGAATAGACTGGCAAATGCTACTTAGAGGGTTGATGGTGGATAGGCAATGGCAAACATTTAAAGATCACATCGATGAACTTCAACAATTGTACATCGCTGTCTGGAGTAAAAATAAAACAGGGAAGGTGGCTCAACCGTCGCTAACAAGGAAAATTAAGGATAGTGTTAAATCCAAGGAAGAGGCATATGAATTGGCCAGAAAAAACAGCAAACCTGAGGACTGGGAGAAATTTAGAATTCAGCAGAGGAGGACAAAGGGTTTAATTAGGAGGAGGAAAATAGAGTATGAGAGGAAGCTTGCCGGGAACATAAAAACTGACTGCAAAAGCTTCTATAAATATGTGAAGAGAAAAAGATTAGTGAAGACAAATGTAGGTCTCTTGCAGTCAGATTCAGGTGAATTCATAATGGGGAACAAAGAAATGGCAGACCAGCTGAACAAATACTTTGGTTCTGTCTTCACGAAGGAAGACACACATAAGCTTCCGGAAGTACTAGGGGACTGAGGGTCTAGTGAGAAGGAGGAACTGAAGGATATCATTATTTGGCGGGAAATTGTGTTAGGGAAACTGATGGGATTGAAGGCCGATAAATCCCCGGGCCTGATAGTCTGCATTCCAGAGTACTTAAGGAAGTGGCCATATAAATAGTAGATGCATTGGTGATCATTTTCCAACAGTCTATCAACTCTGGATCAGTTCCTATGGACTGGAGGGTAGCTAATGTAACACCACTTTTTAAAAAAGGAGGGAGAGAGAAAATGGGTAATTGTAGACTGGTTAGCTTGACATCAGTAGTGGGAAAAATGTTGGAATCAATGATTAAAGATGAAATAGCAGCGCATTTGGAAAGCAGTGACAGGATCGGTCCAAGTCAGCATGGATTTATTAAAGGGAAATCATGCTTGACAAATCTTTTAGAATTTTTTGAGGATGTAACTAGTAGAGTGGACAAGGGAGAACCAATGGATGTGGTGTATTTGGTCTTTCAAAAGGCTTTTGACAAGGTCCCACCACAAGAGATTGGTGTGCAAAATTAAAGCACATGCTATTGGGGTAATGTATTGATGTGGATAGAGAACTGGTTGGCAGACAGGAAGCAGAGAGTTGGGATAAACGGGTCCTTTTCAGAATGGCAGGCAGTGACTAGTGGGGTGCCGCAAGGCTCAGTGCTGGGACCTCAGCTGTTTACAATGTACATTAATGATTTAGATGAAGGAATTGAGTCCAATTTTGCAGATGACACTAAGCTGGGTGGTGGTGTGAGTTGTGAGGAGGACGCTAAGAGACTGCAGGGTGACTTGAACAGGTTAGGTGAGTGGGAAAATGCATGGCAGATGCAGTATCATGTGGATAAATGTGAGGTTATCCACTTTGGGGGCAAAAACACGAAGGCAGACTATTATCTGAATGGCGGCAGATGAGGAAAAGGGGAGGTGCAACGAGACCTGGGTGTCATGGTACATCAGTCATTGAAAGTTGGCATGCAGGTTCAGCAGGCGGTGAGAAGACAAATGACATGTTGGCCTTCATAGCTAGGGGTTTTGAGTATAGGAGCAGGGAGGTCTTACTGCAGTTGTACAGGGCCTTGGTGAGGCCTTACCTGCAATATTGTGTTCAGTTTTGGTCTCCTAATCTGAGGAAGGATGTTCTTGCTGTTGAGGGAGTGCAGCGAAGGTTCACCAGACTGATTCCCGGGATGGCTGGACTGACATATGAGGAGAGACTGGATCGATTGGGCCTTTATTCACTGGAGTTTAGAAGGATGAGAGGGGATCTCATAGAAACATATAAAATTCTGACGGGACTGAACAGGTTAGATGTAGGAAGAATGTTCCCGATATTGGGGAAGTCCAGAACCAGAGGACACAGTCTAAGGATAAGGGTAAGCCATTTAGGACTGAGATGAGGAGAAACTTCTTCATTCAGAGAGTTGTTAACCTGTGGAATTCCCTACCGCAGAGAGTTGTTGATGCCAGTTCATTGGATATATTCAAGAGGGAGTTAGATATGGCCCTTACGGCTAAAGGGATCAAGGGGTAGGGAGAGAAATCAGGAAAGGGTTACTGAGGTGAATGATCAGCCATGATCTTATTGAATGGTGGTGCAGGCTCAAAGGGCCGAATGGCCTACTCCTGTACCTATTTTCTATGTTTCTATGTTTCCAGACTCCTTTCCCCTGCAGGACCTTGCTGCAAACCTCGGCCTTTAAAAAGGCCAGAGACCAGTTGGCTCTTTAGAAACCCTTACCTACATGCTGAATTTCTCAGTGGTTATAACGCTCAAATTAAGACAGCCACACCATTGAAAAATCCACTTCGGGAGGGTTCATTAACACTGGATCCCATTTGTCCACTTTTGGAGCTGAATATGCGGTGGCACAGCCATGAACATTTTTTGGCGCTAATGGCCACAAAAAGATGGGGGGAGCACCCGCTTCCAGCGGTACTGCATTTCAGGCCCTATTTATGTATGGTTTCATTTCTGAATGGATTTGTACAGGATTTGTATTATCCCTATGCTTTGGCAGAACTGGAAAGTTCTCTAGCCTATATTTATTGAATATAAGCACCATATATATCCCTTATCATTGTTATCATTATACTAAAATAATAATTTTATGGAATTACATTAAATCTCCTGGCATAGAAATATTCTGCAATCTTTGTAGTTTCACAGTTAAAACATTAATAAAAATCTTTCCATGTGCAGTTTGATATGTCCAGTAGCCCTCAGAGAATGTTGTGACTGGATCACACAACTCTATAAAGAGCTGGGGCTAGGGTGAACATTCTATACATGACATTCTAGTTTCTTAGTTACATAGGTGTAGTCCAAGGAAGGTTAGGGACCAAAATCAAGATCTTCTTGTGGAGGCTGAGGGCATAGCTGAGGTACTAAATGAGTACTTTGCATCTGTCTTCATGAGAGAAGAGGACCTCAAAGTAGAAAAGGTAAGCGGTTCTGATGGGAGGCAACATAGGTTATGAAGGGAAGTAAGGGTGGAAATCGCAGAGGCTCTGGCCAAAATATTCTAATCCTCCTTGGATATTGGGGGTGGTGCCAGATAACAGGAGGATTGCAAATGTTCCACCACTGTTTAAAAAAGGGCAGAGGGATAAAGCCGACAACCACAAGTCAGTCAGCCGAACATCGGTGGTATAGAGTTGTCAGCAAAATTAAAGCCCTTGGTATTAAAGAGACAATGGCAGCACGAATACCAAATTGGCTAAGGGATAGAAAGCAGAGAATAGTGGTGAATGGTTGTTTTTCAGACTGGAAATAAGTATACAGTAGTGTTCCCCAGGGGTCAGTGTTAGGACAGCTGCTCCCTTTGGGTATATAGGACACTATTTCAAAGTTTGCAGATGGCACAAAACTCGGAAATGTAGTAAACAATGAGGCGGATATTAACAGACTTCAGGAGGACACTGGCAGATTGGTGAAATGGGAGGACACATGGCAGATGATATTTAATGTAGAAAAGTGTGAAGTGATACATTTTGGTAGGAAGAATGAGGAGAGGCAATATGAACTAAATGGTTCAATTTTTAAAGGGATGCAGGAACAGAGAGACATGGGGGTGTCTGTATAGAAATCTTTGAAGGTGGCAGGACAAGTTGAGAAGGCTGTTAAAAAAGCATACGGGATCTTTAGCTTTATTAATAGGAGAATAGAGTACAAAAGAAAGGAGGTTTATGCTAAACTTTTATAAAATATTAGTTCGGCCTCAGCTTGGGTATTGTGTTCAATTCTGGGCACCATACTTGAGATAGGATGTAAAGGCCTTGGAAAGGGTGCAGAGGGGATTTACTAGAATGGCATCAAGAATAAGGGACTTCAGTTATGTGGATAGACTGCAGAAGCTAGGGTTGTTCTCCTTAGAGCAGAGAAGGTTAAGAGGAGATTTGATAGAGGTATTCAAAATCATGAATGGTTTTGATAAAGTAAATAAAGAGAAATTGTTTGCAGTGGCAGAAGAATCAGTACTAGAGGACACAGATTTAAGGTGACTGACAAAAGAACCAGAGGTAACATGAGGAAACCTTTTTTTATATACAGTGAGTTGTTGTGACCTGGATTGCACTGGTGAAAGCAGATTCAATAGTAACCTTCAAAAGAGAATGGGATAAATACTTCAAAGGAAATAAAATGACAGGGCTATGGGGAAAAAGCAGGAGAGTGGGATTAATTCCAGGGAGCCGGCACAAGTATGATTGGCTGAATGACCTCCTTTTCAGCCAAATCATTTGATTCTATTCATGTCATTTCTTCCTTTTTCTCTTGAATATCCTGTATGTACTTTCTTATCATCATTTTAATTTTATTAGAAGAATATTTTTACAGTGCAGAACTAGTACATGCTGTGCCTTACGTCAATAATATTAAAAATTCCATCTATTTATATTTCCCCTAATTAGACCCTTACTGCTACCATACTCCTTACCTCATTCAGGAAACTTGGATGGCTTGATCCATAGACACCATCTGTGACTGCCCAACAGGGAAGGGTACCTCTTTGGGACAAAGAGTGGTCCTGCCAGCTTTCCTGCTGCAGATATCAGAATGTTGTTTATCGTGAAGTGATGAATCTATTTAATGGTTCAATTGTGAGTAGGCAAAATATACCCATTATAGAGAATTAAGTTTCAATAGCAGATATGACTAGGATTTGTCAACAATGGCTCTATCATTGTTTATCTTTACATTAGTTAAAGCTTTTTGTTGCACTTTATGAATTTTAACAAATATTATTTTGCCTCAATCACTTATTGAAGTTAAAATATTTATACTTTTATGGAATAATTAGGAATTTAAAAAATAATTGGAGAAAGATTTCCCCTATGCGAACCTCTTATTAAAGAGAAGGCATTTTCAGCAGACAATACAAGATAGTTGTTATTCAATTCATATGGAGCAAGTGTTCGAAGTACTGGCTTGGAATACAAAGCATGGTGCCAATGAGCAGCTGTTTATCACAAGCCCCTGTTCTGTTTTACTGCCACTCAGATAGCACAATCCCAGGTGAAAATTGGATCCAAGCAGCAGTTTACAAATTGAATCCAAGCGCATTGTGTGCAGGCTCTGATAGGAAAGGGATTACTCTAGTTTCAGCCACTATGATGTCTTGCAGCCTTCCATTAATCGCCTTTAGTGGCTGTGTTGAGCATAATGGCATTCTCCAGTAGGTTATGATATTCAAGATGATTGTGCTTATTATGAATGGATTTGGAGGCCTTAGAATGTAGGTATTAACAAAACTGAAATCTGTTTCTGATAATGCAGGCTGTCACGTAAGCCTCTCTAGATTGCTAGGGAACATGGATGTGTCCCGTATTAGATTGGCAAGACTCTGATGCTTTTCATTAATGGACTGTTAGGAATTTACTTCTCTTTAAATTAGAATCTCTAAGACTGTCAGAGAGTGAGTGTGTCTGTTACCACTGAAGTGTGAGGTACAAAGCATATCTACCATTAGACCACGAGGGAAATGGATACCAATGTTCTCCCCTATTAGGGATCAGATGCCACCATTTCCCCCCCCCCTCCCCCACCATTCAACTATAGTTACAAAAATTTTTCTTTGTATGAAAATGATTCAAAAACTCTCAGTACATACTGTTGCTGGAGCAGAAATGTTAGCAGATGTTGATTGTTGAAAGAGATGGAGCCATACAAAATATGCCACAATACACAACGGGATATTGATTTCTTTGCCACATGAAGCACTATTTATAATATAAAACCAAAGACTTAGATTTTCAACTTACTTCCTGAGCATAAAACAGGCTTTTTGGATCAGGCGCCTATTAAAGAAACCGCTCGATTTTTATATCCATTGAAATAAGCCAATTTAAGGACCCCACTAAAAAAATTTGTCAACAAGCGCCAACAAGGCTCTATAGCAATCTAACCAGCAGTCCTTAAAGGGACCACTGGAAGCTGCGGAAGACAAGGCAAATAAACTGTTTTTCATTTACTTGAGTATTGCTCCTGACTCCATTGTAATACTGTGGGCCACCGACGGCACATGCTCATCTACCTCCTGTTTGCCCCCACCTCCAGGACCTACCACATTGCCGCTGCCAACATCTAAGCTGGCCGATCTTACTCTGAGTACAGCCGGTGAATTGCATCAAGACACCTGATTGGCATCCGCAACCAGTCAGTTTCGTGGTAATGAGGCCCGAGGACCAATTTCAGGTGATCCTTGGGCTGAGCTTATCAGGCACGTGTTGTTGTCATGCTGCCCGTTTTTGCACCTGTAGTCAGACACTGACCAATTTCTTTGCCGTTCCTTCCTTAGTCACTCCTTGCGTTATTTTTGATTGTAATGATGAATATTACAGTCAAATATTTGAGATCAACAATTTCAGAGCATAATCTTTGGCTCCCTTTGCCCCCACCCCCACTTTATGTTTTCTTTTCTTTTTTTTCTCTTTGACTCAAATGGCAGCTGGCTATTACTCCATCATTCACACCCTATCCAAATTGACCTTTTTCCAACTTCTGTCATTATCATTTCAATTCGGCCCATCATCCCTTTTGTCTCTCTAATCTCTCCTGCCTTCCACCCTATCACAGACCTTCCCTTTTGTTTTTTCTTCCCCTCCCCCTTTCAGTGCTTAAGATTGTGCTCTTTACGAACATTCGGCAATTCTGACGAAGGGTCGTCAACCCGAAACGTTAACTTTGTTTTTCTCTCCACAGATGCTGCCTGACCCGCTGAGATTTCCAGCATTCTCTGTTTTTATTCCAGATTTCAGCATCTGCAGTATTTTGCTTTTGTGCTTTGCATTGTGTGAATATTGAAGGTTTGGCTAACCATCTTCAAGATGGATTTTAACTCAGTCCTTCAAGTCACACATCAGTTGTTGCTAATGAGACCACTGTAGAGTGACTGAAGGGTTATTTGCTGCAATGATCACCTAGTGTTGTGAGCACTACCTACACAAGAAAGGGTGAGGTCAAAGAGCTTTATGGAAAAAAACTGACAGCTGAATTAAATTGCTTGTTTCAATGCTTAATACTAGCTACAGAAGAACATTGCCCTGAGGGAATGAAACTTTAAGAACATCATATGGTTGAAATTGCATCTTTTTATAACTCCGTTAGCACCTCTGGGGGTTGGGGGGAGCGGGAGGTGCTAATGGAGTGCAATGGCATTTTCACCCAGGGGAAGGGGCGCTAGTGCCTCCCGGAAAATTGCTCTGGAGGTTTGGGGGGGGGGGGGGGGCACCGACCCCTTACCGCCCTGCGGGGAAATTATGAGGCTGGTGCGGACGGATGTCAATGACAGCTTCGCGGGTCGCCTCGTGTAGGCCAGCACTCCGTTTTGGGTGCCGGGCTGCTAGTCCGGTTGATCGCGTCCCTGGTGGCCCAATGGCGGCCACCAAAGGGCCTGCAGAGTGCACAGCTGCCCTCCTCTTTAATGGAAGGGGAGGGGTGTTGTAGCTCATTAGCGCTACGTGCATAGCGCTGGCCTGCTCTGCACGTTGCTGGTCTCAGCATCGCGTTACCACCCTGGGAGCGCCGCTCAAAGGAAGTGGAGCATCAGAGGCAGCACTGTGCTTCCTTTGAGGGGCATACAGCCTAATTCCGCATCGGGGCGGGACTTCTGGTCCAGGCACAGGAAGTTCCAGCCCCATAAGGTTACAGCCCCCAATCGGGGCGATGGGCAATTTCTAGCCCATATGTATCAAATATTCCACCAAACTTAATAATTAAAGCAGTTGGGCATGCTGATAATTGTTTTTTTAAACTGAGGTCTGATTAGCAGCTCCATTGACTGGTGAATCCATGAACCACAATGGCACATGTCCTCCATGACATTGATTCTAAATTCCAACCCAATCATTCTACATAAAAGCTTACATCATTGCAGCAGATGAGTCCCTGCACATGTAGAGTATTTGAATAATCTGTTCTATGAAGCCTGTTATGTCTTCAGATGCTCTAATTATGACTCCACGAGACAATATGTTGTGCTTGAACTGTAGTGACCTTAGTCCATTTAATGTAACTCCAGAGTGCGGATCACACATGGTGGCCTGCCTTTTATACTCGGCCTGGCACACCTGTACAGGTAACCTACAAATCTCCCACTGCAGTGGCCTCTGGTGGCACACCTTGTAATAGTACAAGCAATAACCATGTAGGATACATGAAATCACTCTCCCCCAAGTTCTGAGTGCAAATTGCTTTTGCATTGACTGTGCTCTGGGCTTAGCTCTATCTAGTTGACCCTTGGAGCGTCATTGCCATCTTGGGTGAGTAGGTGGTGTTTCGTTGGCAGTAGAGTTGCTGGTGGTTTTTGTTTGTGCGTCCATGAACACTCCATTCTCTCCCGCCGCCCCCCTCCCCCCTCCCCGCCCCACATACAGATTGTGCCGTTGGCTCATTACATTCATATACATTCAAGTCCCCAAAAAATTTGCATTTACAGTATTGAATTCATGGTACCGTGGTGAGGTAAGTACATTTGAATGGTGAGGTACATACTTGGAATATACTTGGAGTCAGAGCTGGGGTCAGCACCGGTGCAGGAGGCCAAACTAGTGCCAGAACTGCCGGATGGTGTCCAGGTAATCTGGTGGCGCCGCGGTGCCCAGTGCTGGCAGTGGGAGCCCAGTTGGCTCAAGTTGCCTGCTTTCGGGGCTTCTGCCGTTGCTTCTAGCGTTGGGCAGGTTCACAGATGCATGTGACCTCCCTGTCCTCTTGTTGCACCCTGGGTCCCTGCTGCTCCCTGAGAAGCAGTTGTCTAGCAGTGCACAGGGAACTGCTGATTCGCTTGCCTGGGCTTTATTTGGTTTGGGATCCTGGCTGGTCCCAGTCCCATTTGGGAGAACCGTTGCTGGTGACCCTTCATTCCCGGGTGTAGCCTTGGTGGCAATAGGGTCTGGGGCCTGTGCCTTAGCGCAGTTTGCTCTTTCAGGCTTGTGGCGGTTGGTGCCATCGGGTGCCTGAGAGGTGGAGCCGATCGGGGGCAGGGTATCGATACCGGTGCCGTTGCCCTCCTGAGATCGATTGCTCTACAGCTCGTATATATTAGCTGCTTGTGGCCACACTCCGTGCATCACTTTGGTTCCAGGAACGCAGGCTACAGCATTGAGTAGCTCACTGGACCTGTGTGCTCCCGTTGGGTGTTTGCCCGCTGCATTGACTGTGTGCTGTTGAAATCCTACATCGCACAACATTTCATTACTTATTGTAAATAATCTGTAGCTCCGATCGCAATCGCATGATTTTTCCTTGTTTATTGCATGCACACAACTCTGGTCATCAATTACACATTTTACATCTAACTCACAGTTGCTGTTACATTGATTGAGAGTGTGGAACTGTCCCTTTAAGTGTGGTGAGTTGTGGGCCTCCTTTAAGAGAGCCTTGCTATCTTTGCCCCAATCCTCTTCTTCGCTTGGTACCACGTGTTGCTCCATCAGCGCTGCACCTCGTGGTCCAGCTGCCGCCATCTTTGTCTTCAGGACCTCACTTGTGGTTTGGGCGCCATCTTTCTTCCATCCATGATATCGACTGCTGTGATCCTCTTCTCCCCGGGTTCTGCCACTGAGGCTGGGAAGTCGCCTTTGGGTCTGATTTTCTTCCTCCGGAGTCCTGCCACTGGAGCCTGGAAGGTGCGTTCGGGTCATCTCAGCTGGATCATCTCCACGCAGTTGTGCTGAGCGTCTGTGCCTCGGGTGCTGTGCTGGCCTGCTCTCTGGTGCAGGATCCAACCTCAGGTGTGGGTTTGCTTTGCCTCTGAGCACGGAGGACGTTGATCGCTGGAGGGATGAAATATTCCCAGCTACAATGGATCTTCTCCATCCACCTTCTTCCGAGTAGCGTTGGTCTGTCACCTGCAACAATCCACAGTGGTAACTTGTGCACCGCGCCGTCATGGAGTAACTTTATAGCTGCACTACCAACGACTGGGATAAAGATGAAATAGCAGCACATTTGGAAAGCAGTGACAGGATTGGTCCAAGTCAGCATGGATTTATGAAAGGGAAATCATGCTTGACAAATCTTCTAGAATTTTTTGAGGATATAACTTGTCGAGTGGACAAGGGAGAACCAGTGGATGTGGTGTATTTGGACTTTCAAAAGTCTTTTGACAAGGTCCCACACAAGAGATTAGTGTGCAAAATTAAAACGCATGGTATAGGGGGTAATGTATTGACATGGATAGAGAACTGGATGGCAGACAGAAAGCAGAGAATGGGAATAAACGGGTCCTTTTCAGAATGGCAGGCAGTGACCAGTGGGGTGCCACAGGGTTCAGTGCTGGGACCCCAGCTATATAAAATATACATCAATGATTTAGATGAAGGAATTGAATGTAATATCTCCAAGTTTACAGATGACACTAAGCAGGGTGGCGGTGTGAGCTGTGAGGAGGATGCTAAGAGGCTGCAGGATGATTTGGACAGATTAGGTGAGTGGGCAAATGCATGGCAGATCAGTATAATGTGGATAAATGTGAGGTTATCCACTTTGGTGGGAAAAGCAGGAAGACAGAATATTATCTGAATGGTGACAGGTTAGGAAAAGGGGAGGTGCAATGAGACCTGGATGTCATGGTACATCAGTTATTGAAGTTTGGCATGCAGGTACAGCAGGCAGTGAAGAAGGCAAATGGCATGTTGGCCTTCATAGCTAGAGGATTTGAGTAGAGGAGCAGGGAGGTCTTACTGCAGTTGTACATGGCCTTGGTGAGGCTGCACCTGGAATGTTGTGTTCAGTTTTGGTCTCCTAATCTGAGGAAGGACGTTCTTGCTACTGAGGGAGTACAGCGAAGGTTCATCAGATTGATTCCCGGGATGGCAGAACTGACATATGAGGAGAGACTGGATCAACTGGGCTTGTATCCACTGGAGTTTAGAAGAATGAGAGAGGATCTCTTAGAAACATATAAAATTCTGACAGGATTGGACAGGTTAGAGGCAGGAAGAATGTTCCTGTTGCTGGAGATTTCCAGAACCAGGGATCACAGTCTAAGAATAAGGGGTAAGCCATTTAGGACTGAGATGAGGAGAAACTTCTTCACTCAGAAAGTGGTTAACCTGTGGAATTCTCTACCACAGAAACTTGTTGAGACCAGTTCGTTAGACATATTCAAAAGGGAGTTAGATATGACCCTTATGGCCAAAGGAATCAAGGGGAATGGAGAGAAAGCAGGAAAGGGGTACTGTGGATGAATGATCAGCCATGATCTTATTGAATGGTGGTGCAGGCTTGAAGGGCCGAATGGCCTGCTCCTGCACCTAATTTTTATGTTTCTATGTTTCTATGTTCATCGGTGTAGGTGCGCAGCTTTGCCTGAACTGGGACCAACGGGTCGTTGAGCCTAATTGTCCCATAGCCTCTCAAAGGCTTCTTGATTCATTACTGACTGGCTCGCCCCCGTGTCCACTTCCATGAAGTCTGGAACGCCATTTATCTCGACTTCCATCCTCAACGAAGAACATTCAGTGGTGCAGGTAAACATGCTATATACCTCATCGTGGAGCTGAGCTGCCTCTCTGACTATCGCTTTATAATCCGCGCTGGATTCATGGCCATCTGCAGACTCTTCATCAACACAGTGACTCATATTTCTTTTACACGTTCGCTGCAGGTTACAGCCTTTACAAACATAGTCTTTGAAATGGCACTGGTGAGCCCTGTGATTCCCTCCACAACGCCAGCATGGTGCTACTCGATTAGTCCCCCTCGGCAGACTCTGAGTTAAGGGACCCAGGGGCCTGTTCTCTCTCCCCTGAGAAGATTCACATTCTACAGTCCAGCCTCTAAAAGGTGCCATTCTGTGCACAGTACTTGCCAGGTTTGCGTCCTGAGGATGAATCATCTGCCTAGAGTCGCAGGTCGAGGTAATGAATGCTTGGCTCACGGAGATGGCCTTCTGCAGTGTGACTGTGGTATCCGCAGATAGTAGTTTATGAAGAAGGCCCTCATGGCCGATTCCGATGACAAAGATATCCCGCAGCGGTTCGGTGAGCTGGTTGTCGAAATCACACGGTGCCGCCAGCCTCCTGAGGTCTGCAGCATATTTCGCGATCTCCTGGCCTTCGGGCCGTCGGTGTGAATAAAACCAGTGTCTGGCTGTGAGGATGCTCTCTTTGGGTTTGAGTTGCTCTTGGATCAGCGTTACAAGCTCCTTGTACGTCTTGGTCGGTGTCTTCGCTGGTGCCAGCAAGTCCCTGACGAGGCCATAGACGGTGGGCCCACCACTAGTTAGCAGGATAGCTCTGCGCTTATCAGCCAGTGTGGCCAGATTGTCTCTTGCCAGGTCGTTTGCTGTGAAGAAATGATCGAGCCTCTCCACAAAGGCTTCCCAATCGTCACCATCGGCAAACTGCTGCAACGTACCAAAGTTAGCCATTTTCGCGTGAAGGTCCGTAATCTCGTCGCCAATTGTTATGCCTTCAGATGCTCTAATAATGACTCCACGAGACAATGTGTTGTGCTTGAACTGTAGTGACCTTAGTCCATTTAATGTAACTCCAGAGTGAGGATCATACATGGTGGCCTGCCTTTTATACTAGGCCTGGCACACCTGTACAGGTAACCTACAAGTCTCCCACTGCAGTGCCCTCTGGTGGCACACCTTGTAATAGTACAAGCTGTAACCATGTAGGATACATGACAAAGCCTTCTTATTTGCGCTGTCAATTTTTTTCCAAAAAAAACTCTTGGCCAGAACCCATTCTGTGCTTTAGATGTTACTCACAATGATAGAGAATCATTGGAACAGAACATGTTTCCGTCACCCAGACTCGTCTAATTAGTAATAGCCTGTGTTGAACTTGAAGGGCTGCATTCAAATCTATCCAGGATTGTTAAATGCAATGAAAGATGTGAATAATTCGAGTTAACTAAAACAGAAGGGACTTGCATATTATTAGTTATTTAATGGTCAGATGTTTGATTCAAAGAGGAGTAAAATACCTCACAAAATAATCTGGCAAAACAAAAGGGCAATTTGATCAGTTTAGAGATATTTACCTTGGAAGGTTATAGGTTTCTGGATGCTGCGACCACCGCACATGCCTAAAGGGGCCGCCGGCAAAACCTCGGAAAATTGGCCTCCCACCTCAATTGTTTATTACCATCAAGCTGTGGCCAGCAATTGCGGCCCAAGAGGCTGCTCACTGGTTGTGGGGTGGGGCAACAAGATCGGCCAGCTATGACACCGGCCATGGGTGAAAGGTAAGTTCGAGGGGGCAGCAGTTGGAAGAAGGCCAAGAGCACTCCTTCTCCTCCTGGCTCCACATTCAGGTCAGTTTAAAGTTTTGAACAAAATGGTGGCAGTTTCTAGTAGTCCCTTTGACAGACCGTTTGGTTGGCTGCTTTGCACCCGAGAAAACTGGCCGCAGCATGCACAACACGTGCTGTCGTTGGTCGCGATCCAATTTGGCAAGACGGCCCGAAATATGAGTTGGGCCCTGATTTAAATAAGCAATGGCCCTAACACCTGTTTTAGATGGGTATCCTGGATGACTACAGGCGTACTAACCTATATGCCACACAGCATACTTCCAGCCCAGAAAGAGCATGGGCACGTCACACTCCATATTGGACCTTTCAGCTGCCATTATTTGCCCAAGAAAAGGGCACCGTGCAATATAATTTCTGGACCCCTGTGGCTAATGTCATAGAAGCAGTAAGTAACAAAGTGTTCTTATAATGCCAGTACATGAATGAATAATTGAATTCTTGGAGATTATTGTGGTTTAGTGGGTGAGAACTTTATCCTATCACATCTACAACCTAAGTTTGAATCCAGTCGAGGTTGATGGAATGATGGTCTCCTCTCTGCTAGCTGTAAGAGTCCTGCCAATTGTTTCTGCAGTTCAAGTGAGCTTGTTTTTTCTGGAGAAAATAATTTTGAGAGGTGACATGATCATTTTTTAAAATGCTCAGAGGTACAGATAATATAAATGCAAGTAGGTTATTTATGTTGGACTGAGAATGCAGAGCTGGAGGACACAAATATAAAATCAAGTGTGGCTAGAAATTAGAAGAAAATGTTTCTCCTATAAAAAATAATTAATTCCATGCAGATTAACTCTTTCAAATAGAACTGAATGAGAACATGATTGAATGTTATAGAAACATGATTAAATATACCATAATACCTGTGGTGCTAAGAATATGGAAAAATCATCTGTGAAAAATTACTTAGCCAGACTTGAATAATGGAGGTGTAAATGTAAATGGGCAGTGTGGTGTTTTACACAACTAGCTTTGGGATCAGCGATACATTCCTTCAGTAGATTAAATGGGTAGAGTTTGTGATCAGAGAGATTGCCCATGCTCTGTGGTGAGTGACATGCTTTGCTTTTGTTATTCCATGTTTATTGTTGAGTGATGAGAGACCGCAACATAACATTTGGCCATCACTTGAAACTAAATTTGATGGTCCCAATCAAGGTAGCATGTAAAAAATGTATTTAAAAATTACAGTCGGGGATGCTTGGCTGAGATTGTAACAGTTACATTCTCCACTATTGCATCAATGCAATGTCGGGTATCTACAGAACCAATGTAAAAGTGGCAGTATAACTCAGGAGATGATAAAGCACTGTAAAACTGTGAGGTATTGACCACCAGCCACCCACAGCCACCCCCCCACACCCCGTCCCCCCACCCCCTCCACCCCACCTGCTCTTCGAGGAGGCCATCTCATGCTGGTTTCAGTTTGTAACGAGCGCACTATAACTCCAGTTCTGCTTGCATCATTGGAAGAGCAGTTTAGAACTGACTACAACCTCATACCATACAGTGTCTGATCCAGAAGTTCTTGATGCTCACACAGAATGCCAGGAATTGAAAAATGAGAGCATTCCTCAGCACCTCAATGACCTCAATGAGCACAAATTCTTCAAAAAACTCTCAAAAAGCAATCATCCATAACTGTAAGATGAAACTGGAAATTTGGTCATGCCTCAGTTGGGATGGTATCCCAGGGGGAGCGAAAAATTTTGCGCTGACAAATGGTTTGCGTCTGCCGCTGCAAAATTCATCAGCTGTGCCCGTAGTTTGGAGCGGGGCGCTAAATGAGGCATTGTACACCTCTTTTAGGGAGCTAGGCCGGCTGAGCAAGGGAAAATCCTCAGCTAAAGAGCCAGTCTTGGAGCGCCATAACAGAGGTCTGGGGGGGAAAAAATGCTTGAAAGAGAAATATCAAAAACAATCCCAATACATAACTCATGTCACCACAACATAAATCACAAAAAACATTTAAAAAAAACAATTACACTTATGTGAGGTCAGGTTTAATTACCTCACTGTGACCGCTACAGCTTGGATCGCCAGCTTTCACAGGCATTCCTACGAGGGAGCGCTATGGAATGCTGAGGGTGGGGCGATGGAAGCTGGTCGCCCAGACGCAAGTGCTTTCCGCCGCCATTGCTGCCCCTCCGGGGTACTCAGAGGGGTGGCAGAAGACTGAATTTCCACCCCCATATGTTCTATCCATCCATGCGTCTCAACAACAACTTTCATTTATATAACACCTTTAACATGGTAAAACTTCCCAAGGCACTTCACAGGATGCTCTTATATGGCCATAGGCTCAATTTGTGCTTTAAAAATATTATTATGTAAATTCACCAATCCTGTGCTCCCAGTAAGTAGCTGTGATAGAAGAGGGAAGGGTGTTTACGAACACTACAGCATTGGAGTCCTATCTCTAACCCTTTGGGCTGGATTTTCAGTTGTCTATAGCCTCAGTTAGCAGCCAGTGGAGGCGTTAATGCGAGCGTTAGAGCTTAGCGCCCTGATGGAAAGTTCGTTAGAGATTTAGCGCTGGCACAAACCCGTAGCACCTAGTTGCTCACGATTACTCCGATCATAACATCAGTCCTGGTGCAATGCCCACGTTTGCGCACAGCTCGCTATATGAGGTGCGGCCACCTCATTTAGCGTCCGTCTATAACAACGTCTGGAAAAACAGTCGGTACAAACTTGCAGAGTCATTAACTGGTGGCTATTTAAAGGGATGAGGAAACGTTTCCTTCCGAGGTCACAGTCAGTGCAACATTTACACACAGCACGGTGCGAGAGCCTCCGAGTTTGCAGCGGCAGACAGACAAAACAATTCAGCTTGAGAAAAAGTCATTTGGAAAACTTTAGTGGGGGCATTATTAGTTCACCAGCGTCACATTCTACATTCTCTAGCAAGGCGGCATGAGGAGAGAAGGGCTGTTGGCCATGTCGGCGGCTGAAGGAGGAGAGCCCCTAGACGTTGGGGCAGGAGGCCTTATCCCCCACGGCTTCACCGGCGGCAATGCTCATACCCGGACCTGCCCGAGGAGCAGTGTGTCAGAAGGCTGTGATTCCGAAAGGAGGTAGTTACAGAGATATGCCACCTTCTGCAGGAAGACCTGCAGTATCACATCGGCACCAGGACTGCGCTGCCCATCGCAGTGAAGGTCACGGTGGCACTCACCTTCTCTGCCTCCGGCTCCTTTCAGGCTGTATTAGGGGACATATGCAGCGTCTCACAATTTGCAGCACATCGCTGCATCCGCAACATCACACAGGCTCTCTACACCCATTGAATGGACTACATCACTTTCCCGATGAATAGGGAGAAACAACATGTGGGTTTTCCAGGATAGTGGGCTTCCCTAAGGTGCAAGAAGCAATTGACTGCACGCACGTGGCTCTGCGAGCACCATTTCTGGAATGCAGAGGTTTTCAGAAACAGAAAAGTATACCATTCCCTAAATGTGCAGCTGGTGTGCGACCACACGCAGCGCATCCTCGAAGTCAATACTCGCTATCCTGAAAGCATACATGATGCGTTTATCCTCCAGGAGAGCACTGTTCCTCGATTGTTTCAGCTGCCACGGGAAGGCCGAGGCTGGCTGCTCAGAGACAAGGGATATGGCGGCCTGGCCACTTGGCTAATGGCCCCCCACCGCAACCCCACCACAGAGTCGGAGGAACGCTACAAGGAGAACCATGCTGTCACCAGCAACATTATCGAGTAGACAATAGGGCTGCTTAAGCAGCGATTCCGATGCCTGGGCTGCTCTGGAGGCACCTTCAATACTCTCCTCAACAGGTCTCACTATTCATTGAGGTGTGCTGCATGCTGCACAACTTGACCTTCATGAGGGCCCAGGCCTTGCCAGTGGGGATCGCAGGCCCACCTCAGGAGTTGGAGGACGAGGTGAGGAGGAGTAGGAGGAAGAGGAACAGGAGCCTGGCAAGGCCCCGAATGTCCAGCAACAAGACGAGGACCAGCAGCAGTCACGGAGGAAACAGCAGCAAATGTTGTTAGTATTAGAGCTACTCGGTGTCAGCTCATAAGGGATTGGTTTGCTTAAATGAAGGGAACTGAGGAATGCAGATAATAATGAGTGCACATTGTGACACGATAATGCCACATCTCCATCACAAGTCCACAGTCATACACCAGAGGCTGAAGGAGACAGTCAAAGTAAGAGTTTATTTAGCATACATCGCTGGACCAACCCGAAAACCCCCATACCCTCAAATTGTAAAGTCCTTAATCTACAGTATGAAACCACACGAGGCACATTCTAGGGACAAGGTCACTCTGTGACCTTAACTCTTTATTCACAGGACTCCAAAGACGGTGACCCTGCGTGAGACCTCCCTTTTTATACCTGTGTAATCAGGTAAGGAGTGTTTCCCACAAGTTCACCCCTTGTGGTCAAGATGTGCATTTAGGTTGAGTGTATACAGTATTACAATGGTGTTACATTGAGGTTACATACATGACATCACCTTCCCCCCCAAAGTCTTATTGGGATCATAGGTTTAGTCTTTCAGATGGTCAACGCTCCCTCGTGGAGCGCTGCAGTTGGGGCTCTGGTTGTTGGACACTGACTTGAGTGTATGTCACCTGTGGTGATTCCGGCCTGTCCGGGCTGACCGCAGGGACTGTGCATTCTTCTGATTGCTCTTGTTGCTCGTTCACTGGTGGTGTTATGAGCTCCATCTCATGGTCTTCTTCAGGTTCCTCCGTGTCGATGCTGAACCTTTTTTTTACTTGGTCCAGATGCTTACGGCATATCTGACCATTGTTGAGTTTTACCACGATGAAGCTATTCCCCTCTTTGTCAATTACAGTGCCGTCAATCCACTTGGGCCCCATGGCGTGATTGAAGACGAATACATTATCATTTATTTCTATACATCTCCCCCTCGCATTACGGTCATGGTGCTCGTTTTGTGACTTGCGCTTGCCCTTAACTATGTCGGCCAGGACTGGGTGAATGAGGGAAAACCGAGTTTTGAGTGTCCGTTTCATTAGTAGCTCTGCGGGCGGGACCCCTGTGAGTGAGTGCGGTCGGGATCTATAGGCCAGCAGGAGATGCGATAGATGGCATTGTAGGGAGGGTCCTTGAATCCTGAGCATACCTTGCTTAATGATTTGGACCGCACATTCTGCCTGGCCATTGGAGGCCGGCTTGAACGGTGCAGTCCTGACGTGGTTGATGCCATTGCCCAACATAAACTCTCGGAATTCGTAGCTTGTGAAACATGGGCCATTATCACTAACCAGGATGTCCAGCAAGCCATGGGTTGCAAAGATCACACGTAGGCTTTCCATGCTGGTGGATGACATGCATGAATTCAGAATGATGCACTCGATCCATTTCGAGTACACATCTACCACAATAAGGAATATCTTACCCATGAATGGGCCCGCATAGTCAACATAAATGCGTGACCATGGCTTGGTGGGCCAGGGCCACGGGCTGAATGGGGCCTCTCTGGGGCATTTCCCAGCTGGGCACATGTCGTGCACCTGCGAACACAGTGTTCCAGGTCTGAATCAATTCCAGGCCACCAAACGTGTGACCGGGCAATGGCCTTCATCAGCGCAATGCCTGGGTGCTCGCTGTGGAGTTCCCTGATGAATGCCTCCCTGCCCTTCTGGGGCATAACTACCCGGCTGCCCCATAGTAGGCAGTCGGCTTGGATGGAGAGCTCATCGATCCATCTGTGGAATGGTCTGACATCCTCAGGGCATGCTCCATGTGCGGGCGCCCAATCCTCAGTTAGGACACATTTCTTAATCAGGGATAGGAGGGGATCTCTGTTTGTCCAGATTTTGATCTGGCAGGCTGTGATTGGGGAGCCTGCACTGTCAAAGGCATCGACAGCCATGACCATGTCGGCGCTTTGCTCCGCTGCCCCCTCAGTGGTGGCCAGTGGAAGCCTGCTGAGCGCATCAGCGCAATTTTCAGTGCCGGGCCGGTGCCGGATGGAATAGTCATAAGCAGCCAGCGTGAGAGTCCATCGCTGTATGCGAGCTGATGGGTTGGCATTGATAGCCTTGCTGTCTGACAACAGGGATGATAATGGCTTGTGGTCCGTCTCTAATTGAAATTTCCTACCAAAGAGGTACTGATGCATTTTTTTTACACCATAGACACATGCAAGCGCTTCCTTCTCGACCATCCCATATCCCCGTTCTGCTTGAGAGAGCGACCTGGAGGCATAAGCCACAGGTTGTAGTTGACCCTCAGCATTACCCTGCTGCAACATGCACCCAACCCCATAGGACGATGCATCACATGTCAGAACCAATTTTTCACAGGGGTCGTACAGGGTCAATGACTTGTTTGAACAAAGTAGGTTTCGCGCCCGATCAAAAGCCCGCTCCTGACAGTCCCCCCAAAACCAATCGCAACCCTTACATAGGAGCACATGTAGTGGCTCCAACAACGTGCTCAAGTTCAGCAGAAAGTTCCCGACATAGTTCAACAGTCCCAAGAATGAACGCAACTCCGATGTGTTGCAGGGCCTGGGTGCTCATCGAATCGCCTCTGTTTTGGATTCAGTGGGCCGAATCCCATCTGCAGCAACCCTCCTGCCCAGAAACTCAACCTCAGGAGCTAAAAAACACACATTTAGACTTCTTGAGTCGCAGGCCTACCCAGTCCAGTCGGTGTAGCGCCTCCTCCAGATTGTGGAGGTGTTCCTCGGTGTCTCGACCCATGATGAGGATGTCGTCCTGGCATACGATTGTTCCAGGAATGGATTTAAGCAGGCTTTTCATGTTTCGTTGAAAAATTGCGGCCGCTGATCGAATGCCAAATGGGCACCTGTTATAGACGAATAGTCCCTTCTGCGTGGTGATGGTGGTCAGTAGTTTAGATTCGTCGGCCAGTTCCTGAGTCATGTAGGCTGAAGTGAGGTCCAACTTGGTGAACAGCTTGCCGCCTGCCAGCGTGGCGAAGAGGTCCTCCGCTTTCGGAAGCGGGTATTGATCTTGTAGGGACATCCGATTGATGGTGGCCTTGTAGTCACCACAGATCCTGACAGAGCCATCTGCTTTTAGGACGGGAACGATGGGGCCTTGGCCAAATCCCATCTTAGCTCAGCAAAATTGGCTTTACCCCAAGTGAGAAATTTTATTCCTGGTCCCCCTTTGTCCTTTTCCATAACTACCCTAAATCTTACTGAATTATGATCACTATTTGCTTTAGGTATTTCTACTAATACTGCATTCCTTCCAAGAATTAGAAAGTGAAGTAAATTCTTAATTTCATCCTATCTCCTTGTGTCATTCTAACTAAACAAGTTGGACTAGATATTAAAGAATATTTATAACATCTTAAAAGCATAAGTGCCGAGATGTGACCACCCCAGGTCTCCAATGTTCGTGGAGACAGGGAGCAGCCACGATGTGAATGTTTTTGGTGAGCTAGAGGTGCAGCTGGAAAGTCTGGTCACAGAGCCCGGGTGTGGGTCAGGCGGGGGTTGGGCAGATGCTAGACCCATCCCACAGTAAGCTTTCAAAGAGGTCACCTTAAAAAAAAAAATGTTTTTATTTCCTGGGCAGATCTTCGGAGGTTGAGGCCACAATTCCGGCCTGAACCCACAGGTGGGCCCCATGCCTGTTCTTTGGTCATCCAATAGGCCTGCTCTCACTAGGCATACCGACACCAACTGTATGCTCATTACCTAAGAAGGCCTGGACATAGGAACTCTAATGTTCAGAGTCCACAAGTTTCATAAATCAAATGCCTTGTAAGGGGCAGGTGAAGGTTCGGTCCCCATAAAGCCATATCGGAAACATGGATGCAAGGCAGGGACCTGGCATATCTGCTTCCTGACCGGTTTCTGGCCATTCGAATAGACAGGCGCCGAACTTTCTCATTGCACGATAATCAGGGCCCATGTCCCGAGCAAAATGAAAGGGTGAAGCTTTTGAACTGAATTTTTTATGCTGACTGAGATGAAACTCTATCGTTATCTGAAATCTGTAATGTCTACTTACACCTTGACCTTAAAGGAGCAACATTTTATAATAAAAAGAAAGACTTTTTCTTTTTCCTTTTCATTTTATAATTTAGGAGATTCATTCCAAAAGAACATATTTACATAGGCCATTAAATGATAACTGTACATCAAAATAAGAATACTATTGACTTTAATCGCATTTATTGAAATTTGTAACAACACTGCCCTGCCTAATCTCTCACTTCTTTCAAGTAATTCCTGAATTAAATTACTTAAGTATCTCTGAACTAATCCTATCACAGATAAGTAATGCTTACAGCACATAGCTTGTAACAACTATGTTAGCCGCTTTGACTTGACTGCTTTTAGGTTAATAGAAGGAATAATTTTACATTCTGCATGTTAGGCCTTTCAGGACTACAGATTATCGTCCCCTGTTACTGCTCTCTTCTTGATTGAGTATATACAAGGGTATTATGACTCTTCTGTTACGTGTGACAGAATCATATTTTTGAGCTCTGTTGTCATAAATGTATTAGAATGGATTTTCATATAAATTGTATTATCAAGCTTTTCTGTTGGTACTTCAATTCCAGTTAGATATTGGGCTATAATACTCTGGGACCCGATAGTGTTCAGCCCCTCCAGTGTCCTCCCACCACAAATCCAGGTAAGCCAGGTCCTAACCTGAAATGTCAGTAGCCACAGGGTAGTTGCAAGGCACAGAACCTCAGTCTTCCCCAAATGAGAGGCAACATGACCGGGGAAAGGGTCTCCAAGTCCAAGGGGCCGAAATTCAGGTTCCCTATAAGACCTGTTTCCACCGTTTTGCGGCGGCCATGCGACGGAATCGAGTGGCTGCCTCGTTGCATCCATTGACCACCCCGATCCAAATTCAGCTCGGGAATTTTTTGGCCTGTCCCCACTTCTACACCACTGCTGCCGACCGCTACAAGCACGTCATCAAAGGGCGCACCACCGCTATCCCGCACATACATTTTAATCCGCCCCAAATTTAGTTTAAAAAATCCACGAGCCACTGGACGGTGCCCCCGACAGCTTTTTCTGTCAGTGCGCCTTCTCCTGTCTGTGTGCGGCCCAGCAGCCCTTCAAGGGTAGGACCCACTGCCGTGGCCCCCATGTTGTTATTTTTGCTGGCCAACTTCCCGATTGGCCGGCCAATTATTGCCCCTGGGTTCAGCCGGGCCGCC
Organism: Pristiophorus japonicus; assembly: GCF_044704955.1. Taxonomy (NCBI): domain Eukaryota; kingdom Metazoa; phylum Chordata; class Chondrichthyes; family Pristiophoridae; genus Pristiophorus; species Pristiophorus japonicus. The sequence continues at coordinate 227,944,851 of NC_091980.1, forward strand.
CACAGGCAGCCTGGCACTCCCTCTTGGCCCGGCCGAAAACTTCCCTGGTGGCCCAGTGGCCGAAGCTAAAAAATCCCCAATTCTCTCCCCTTTAACGGAGGGGAGAGAGTGTGGTGACGCACATGCACAGTGACATCACCACCTGCCTGCCGCTGAGTGACAGTGGTGGAGGCTCGATCCCGCCCCAACTTCTGCCCCTCACCAGGACTTACCGCCATACTTCTGCCCCCACTATGGCCGACTTCCGGTCCGACGTCAAAAAAGGTACAAAGTCCCAAAAATCGATCAGAAGACCGCCTCATCGTTCCCGGCGGAAAACCAGGTAATAAATCGTTGGTGCGCCAGCTTTCTGGCAGCCTGAATTTCGGCCCCCAAGTGTTTCCTCGGTGCCAGTCTGACCTGGAGTTCAAGTGGTAGCTGGTATGTTCAGCGCGAAGAGGTACACTGCCTACGGCCCTGAAGCAAGTGAGGGCCTCCTGAGAATCCATCCTTAGGTTTTGGCCTGGGCTGCCGACAACATAAAAAAAAATGTAATTTATATTATTAGCCCTCTTTTATAAAAGGAGTCAAAAGGCACATAAAATTTTCTTTCCAGGAGGTGACTTGACAGCATCCCTTCTCCACTTCTTTGTCCTGAAGACTTCAGGAGACACAGCACTTTCTAATCTGTATGGTGGATGCTCAGTATATTCTCCTAGTGCAGACACCCACAGTAGGTATTTAAATGATGTGACCTCCCACTGACCCCCACATCCTTTATCCAGGCTACAGCTGGAGTTCGCTGACAAGCACAATGCTGCCATAAATACCACAATCACCACCTGAGAATTTTTGCTGTCTACATAATCAAATATGTGACCTTTGCTCACATCTAGCAAGGATCCTTGCTGGGAGCAGATTCTCACATATGGCCTGAATATTTTTAATATCATTTACTTACCACTTTACAGAGCTTGCTCAGAATACAAATAGTTTTGTATTTTTCCCTCTGACCAAAAGTGTATATTGTCAATTATTTGCATTAGAATTAAAAAAATCTTATTCCTCATGATCGATTTGATTGTTTTTCCCAAAACTTTCTTTTGTTTTTTTGTTACTTAAATTATATTTTTTCTCTGCTTAGTTAAAAATATATTTTTTCTCTGCTTACTGCCTTTGATTGATTTGTAATTCTTGCTGCAATTACCATTAGTATAACACATTCCGACTGGTTTTTAACAACCAACACTTGGAATATGTGGTCAATGGCCATGGTCTAACTGAGTGAATTATCTCTGAGCTCAGCATCATAATGAATTGTAAGTACTCGGAGAACCTCCATGTTACCTTGCCCTCTGATTTGTGGGTGCACAGACACAATGGCTTCAATTATATCATGGAAGCCCATCCAACATCTTTCACTTCATATATTCTTTAACCCATTTATTTTAAACAAGTTAAACAAAATAACACAGACAAGGATTCAATTAGAATGCACTAAAATAGCCCACAGTGGAAATGAAACCCCAAGGAGTTGGAATTCGGTACCACCTATTTTGAGGCGTTAATCCAGGCGGAGTTGTAATTATAGCACCTTTAAAAAGTTTGCGCCCCTCCCCACTGAGAAATTTGCTGGAATCGGACCAAGAGCTGAAGGGGACACTCAATCAGCCAGACACACTTGACCTGGGGGGACGCTAACGAAAATTGTCACGCTAAATTTTGTCAACCATTGCGCATGCTCCGAAGTCTGATTCACAACCCGGGAAAAGCCGAGTCTTAAAGGCGTGGCAAGATAAGTATGCGCAGCTCTACCTCCTCAGTGTCTTGAGAGCAAGGAGGAAGGCAGAGAGCGCACCACTTCTCGGCCAGGGCCCGAGAGGCTTTGCTTGAGGCCGTGGAGAGGCGCAACAATGCGCTACAGCCTGGAGGGGGACGAAGGCCACCGCCAAGGGTCTTCGGAAGACTGTGGAGGGAGGTGGCCCAGCACATCTCCGCTCATGATATGGTGACCAGAACAGCGACATAATGTTGCAACAAGTTCAATGACCTCACTAGGGTTGTCGGGATGAGTACCCTTTCCATTCACCTTGCAATGTGTTCATGTGAGCCTCAGTGGCGGATTTTCGCTCGGTCTGTGAGCGGGTTTTCACGCGATTTGACCCTCCATGGTGAAAACCCGGTCGGCGGGATCCTCGGGTACCTCTTTGCGGCGGCGCTTCCAAGTACCGCCGGGGAGAGCTACAACGATGCACCCCTGGCGCAGACGTAAAGGCCGAAAGTTCGGCCTAAAAATGGTAGTGCAGCGAAAATGGTAATTATGACGTAAAACTACCGAAAATCTAGCGATCAGTGTCTTACACAATGTAACGGCTTTGCAGTACCCACCCCTTCTCTATGTGTACCAGGCCATGCTCCTTGTTGCTAGAGACACCCTAAAAGCTCTCTATCGCCTTAACAGATATGCCCCGTCTATCCAAACATCTCTCACCTTCTAGCTCCCGACTCAGCCAGAGGACACCTACCAACACCTTTTAACTCTTCATATGCAGTCACAGGCCTCTTCAGCCTCATAGTTACTTGTAGCTCTTTGTCCCCAAATCCCACTGTTGACACATCTACTGTGCACAAACATGCAGGCTGAGATGCAGAGATTCACACCTTGGGACATTAGTAGCGAGTCACTTACTGCAGACACATGTGGCACACGAGTAGCTACAGACCCACTGACAACTTTTTGCTTTGGTGATCGTGGATCAAACTCTACCACAATAAGCGAGAGCAGCAACGGATGGGAGGAAGGGAGCCTGACATCCAGGGCCTCACTGAGGTGGAAGAGCGAGTGTCCGCCCAGTTGTGGCGGTAGCAAACAGCGAGGCAGAGCCCTCTGCTTGACAGTGACGATTTGTGAATGAGATGGGCATTTTCTGTGAGAGCCCTTATGCTTGAACCCACATGTCTTACAACATGTGGCTTCACAATAACGATACCCCCTCCTTCTTACCTTCCTGTCTCCTCCCCATCTGTTATCTATACTTCTGTTGCTTTGATGAGTCCGATGAGCGGCAGCCTGCCCATCAACGATCTTCATCATATGACGGGGAAGATGAGGAGGAACTGGAGACAAGTGTGGCGACAGAGCGGGACCCGTCTTCAGTGCCAGTGAGTTGAGAGACCAGTTCGGTAGAAGAGCCCGCCTTCCTTGGGTTTCCAGATCTGGATGCTCCTGGCCCCAGTGGCCTGCAGCAATGCCCAGTGCGAGGGGAAGCTCGGGGGCTAGTTCTCCTCCTGAGGTGGGCCTGCGATCCCCACTGGCAAGGCCTGGGCCCTCATAATGGCCAAGTTGTGCAGCATGCAGAACACCACAATGAATAGTGAGACCTGGTGAGGGGAATCCTATTGTCTGCTCGATGATGTTGCGGGTGGTGGCATGGCTCTCATTGTTGCGTTCCTCCGGCTCTGTGGTGGGGTTGCGAAGGGGGGTCATTTGCCAGCTGGCCAGGCCATATCCTTTGTCTCTGAGCAGCCAGCCTTGGCCTTCCTGTAGTGGCTTAAACAGTCGTGGCACAGTGCCTCTCCCGCAGGATAAATGCGTCTTGTGCGCTTCCAGGATAGCGAGCATTGACTGCGATGATGCGTTGCTTGTGGTCGCACAGCAGCTGTACATTTAGGGAGTGATATCCCTTACTGTTTCGGAACACCTCTGCATTCTCGAATGGTGCTCGCAAGGCCATGTGTGTGCAGTTAATTGCTCCTTCAACCTTCAGGAAGCACACTTTCTTGGCAAACCCACTTGCGCGCTCATTCTGTTTCTCCCTGGTAATCAGGAAGGTAATGAAGTCCATTCGCCAGTTGTAGAGAGCTGTGTGACATCGTGAATGCAGCGATGAGCTGCGAATTGTGAGACGCTGCATATGTCCCCTGATGCAGCCTGGAAGGAACTGAAGCCATAGAAGGTGAGTGCCACTGTGAGCTTCACTGCGACAGGGAGTGCCACTGTGAGCTTCACTATGACAGGTAGCACAGTCCTGGTGCCGATGTGAGGCTGCAGATCTTTCTGCAGGAGATGGCATATCTCTGTAATGACCTCCTTTCAGAAGCGCAGCCTTTTTACACACTGCTCCTTGGACAGGTCCAAGTATGAGCATTACTGCCAGTAAAGGCGTGGGAGGTAAGGCTTCCTGCCCTAACGTCTAGGGGCTCTCCTCCTTCGCCCACCAACATGGCCCACAGCCCTTCTCTCTTCATGCCTCCTTACCAGAGTATGTAGAATGTGACTCTGGTGGCATAGCATTGGCTCCATTAAAGTTTTCAAATTCACTTGTTTTCAAGCCGTACTGTTAGGTCTGTCTGCCGCTGCAAACTCGGAGGCTCACGCAATGTGCTCGGTGTAAACTTTGCACTGACTGTGACCTCCAAGGGAAGTGCTTCCTCATCCCTTTAAGTAGTCACCAGTTAATGGCTGTGGAAGGTTGTACCAACTGTTTTTTCAGACATGATTAATGGCGATCGCTAAATGAGGCGGCTGCACCTCATTTAGCGAGTGGGGCACAAGCATTGTCGTTACACCCGGTCTGACGCCATAATCGCACTGATCGTCAGCAACCAGGCGTTAGTGTTTGTCCCCACCGGTAAACCTCAAATAAAATTTCTGGCAGGGCGCTGTGAGCTGCGCGCTCCGTCAGTAAACTATTAAGCTCGCATAAACTGGCCGCTAACTGAGGCACTAGACAACCGAATTTCCATCCCCAAGATTTCTTTTTGAAAAGGAAAGAACATAAGAAATACGAGCAGGGTTAGGCCATTTGGCCCCTCGAGCCTGCTCTGCCATTCAATAAGATCATGACTGATCTGATCATGGACTCAGCTCCACTTCCCTGCCCGCTCCCCATAATCCTTTACTCACTTATCGCTCAAAAATCTGTCTTATCTCTACCATAAATATATTCAATGACCCAGCCTCCACAGCTCTCTGGGGCAAAGAATTGCACAGATTTACAACCCTCTGAGAGAAGAAATTCCTCTTCATCTCTGTTTTAAATGGGCGACCCCTTATTCTGAGACTATGGGCCCAAATTTCCCCAGGAGTTGCTCCGTTTTTTTTTGGAGCAACTAGATTTTTTTTGGATTAACTTAAAAATCGCAATTCTCCCCATTTAATCTTCTCCAGTGTAAGTGGGTTAGTTAGGTTTCTTTTTTAGTTTATTTTTTTTTTTCGAAAGTGGGCGTTACCAGGCACTTACACCTGTTTTGGCCATTTAAGCAAAATTAGTCAGCTAAAAGTTACTCCAAACTAATGAGGTCACTTGTGTCCGCTCTGGAATATCTTGCGGTGAAATAAGAAATCAGCACAGGTAGCCAGAGATAGGGGGCGGAGGGAAGTGAGAGGATTCTTAAATGCACTAATCACCTTCACAACATCATCACAACATCTTCATCACAACATCTTCACAACATCATCAATAATAAATGAAAAATAAATCAATTATTAAAAAATAAAAAGTCCTATCTCACCGACTGCAGCGTACTGGCATGCCCTTCGGCCAGGGCTAGGGGTGGGAGGCTCGCTCCTGCTCCCCCGGGCTCCTCCAGCTCCAGCTCCTGCTCCCCCAGGCTCCTCTACCTCCAGCTCCTGCTCCCCTGGGCTCCTCCAGCTCCAGCTCCAGCACCTGCTCCCCCGGGCTCCTCCAGTTCCTGCTCCTGCTCCCCCAGGCTCCTCTAGCTCCAGCTCCTGCTCCCCTGGGCTCCTCCAGCTCCAGCTCCAGCACCTGCTCCCCCGGGCTCCTCCAGTTCCTGCTCCTGCACTCCCGGGCTCCTCCAACTCATACTCCTGCACTCCCGGGCTCCTCCAGCTCATACTCCTGCACTCCTGGGCTCCTCCAGCTCCAGCACCTGCTTCCACGGGCTCCTCCAGCTCCAGCTCCTGCACTCCCGGGCTCCTCCAGCTCCAGTTCCTGCACTCCCAGTCTCCTCCAGCTCCAGCTCCTGCACTCCCGGGCTCCTCCAGCTCCAGCTCCTGCACTCCCGGGCAGGTCTAAGTGAGCGCGGGATAGGGGCGGTGTGCATCGGGCCCCTCCCACACAGCCTGCAGTGCGTCGCAGACATTCGGGCTGCGAGGAGCTACTGCACATGCACGCACACTCTAGCGCGCATGTGCAGAGGTCCCGGCACTGTTTTCAGTGCCGAGACCTGGCTCCGTCCCCGAATCCAGTTGCCACGCTGCGCCACCATCGAGGAGAGGCTGGGGAGCAGCCAAACTCGGCCTGAAGAATTTTGGTGCCCAATTTGTTCCCGAAAAGCACCTCTGGTGAGTGCGCCAGAAATCTGTACTGGTGAAAGTTGGGCCCTATGTCCTCTAGATTTAGTTTCCCCTATGAGTGGAAATATCCTCTCTGCATCCACCTTGTCGAGCCCCCTCAGTACCTTATATGTTTCGATAAGATTACCTCTCATTCTTCTGAACTCCAATGAGTATAGGCCCAACCTACTCAACCTATCTTCATAAGCCAACTCCCTCATCTCTGGAATCAACTTAGTGAACCTTCTCTGACCAGACTCTAATGCAAATATATCCTTCCTTAAATACGGAGACCAAAACTGTATGCAGTACACTCAGTGTGGCCTCACCAATACCCTGTACAGTTGTAGCAGGACTTCTCTGCTTTTATACCTGGGTGTCAACGAGACCTGGGTGTCATGGTTCATCAGTCACTGAAAGTGGGCACGCAGGTACAGCCGGCGGTAAAGAAGGCAAATGGTATGTTTGCCTTCATAACGAGGGGCTTTGAGTATAGGAGCAGGGAGTTCTTACTGCAGTTGTACAGGGCCTTAGTGAGGCCTCACCTGAAATATTGTGTTCAGTTTTGGTCTAGTCTGAGGAAGGACGTTCTTGCTATTGAGGGAGTACAGCGAAGGTTCACCAGACTGATTCCAGGGATGGCTGGGTTGTCATATGAGGAGAGACTGGATCAACTGGGCCTTTATTCACTGGCGTTTAGAAGGATGAGAGGGGATCTCATAGAAACATATAAGATTCTGACGGGACTGGACAGGTTGGATGCGGGAAGAATGTTTCGATGTTGGGGAAGTCCAGAACCATGGGACATAGTCTTAGGATAAGAGGTAGGCCATTTAGGACTGAGATGAGGAGAAACTTCTTCACTCAGAGAGTTGTTGACCTGTGGAATTCCCTGCTGCAGAGAGTTGTTGATGCCAGTTCATTGGATATAATCAAGGGGGAGTTAGATATGGTCCTTACGGTTAAGAGAATCAAGGGGTATGGAGAGAAAGCAGGAAAGGGGTACTGAAGGAATGATCAGCCATGATCTTATTGAATGGCAGTGCAGGCTCGAAGGGGCTGAATGGCCTACTCCTGCACCAATTTTCTATGTTTCTATACTCTATCCCCCTTGCAATAAAGGCCAACATTCCATTGGCCTTCCTGATTACTTGCTGTACCTGCATACTAACTTTTTGTGCACAAGGACCCCCAGCTCCCTCTGTATTGTAAACTTTGCAATTTTTCTCCATTTAAATTATAATTTGCTTTTCTATTTTTACTGCCAAAGTGGATAACCTCACATTTTCCCATGTTATACTCCATCTTGTCAGTATGCAATGACCATGTTATCATGTCATAGGGCTAGAAATCAGTCCACATTGTGCCGATTTCCAGGCAGAAAACAGGGGGGGGAAAGGATTATTTTGGAGCACAATATCTTGCGCCCGATCCGTCCCTGCCTTATGAGTATTGCCATATTGGTGTCGGTAGCTTTACAGCCATTCCGGGTGGCTACTTAAAACAGATGTTAGGTCTTTTACATATTATTTAAGGGACCAATGCCTGTTGATGGACCCATTTGTAAAATTAGTTGATGGTGAGTGGAGCAGGTGCCGGACTTGATCCACTTAGAATTCTTCAGCTGCCTCTGCGATCGCCAATGAAAAGTATGTTTCTTTCAATTTAAATTTCAAAATAAACCTTTTTGTGGAACCAGGTGGAGCATGGGTGCTCCCCCCACTCCAAAGTCACGGCAATCACCCCCTCCTCATTATATGCTCCAACATACCTCCTAGGACTTACCTTCAGACCGCTTGAGGTGAGGGAAGCGGCCCAACATTTGGCACATACAATGTTAATGAGGCACGAGGCCCAATTTCGGGATGGCCTTGGGACTGCGCCAAGTATCCATTTCAGTTGCTAATAAGCTGCGTTCTGCTTGTAGGCATTTCCATGAATCTTGTTAATGCTACTCTTTTGTTGTCAATTCAGGGTGTGTATCTGAGTAATGCAGGAAGGGACAGCACCCATAGCAATTGTCTTTTCTGTCCCACAAATAACTTAGCTATCTGAAATTTCCATATTAAGGGAAATCCAAATATCAATTTTAGTTGGAAGTGTGATTTGAATTTTATCCAGCACTGTAGTACTGTAACTACTTAATTACAAAAACATGTCCTAAATATAAGATTCATTAAGAAAAGGACTAATGAAAACAAATATCAAATCCTTGTTTTGTTCCTTGGTAAGACACAATAATTATAACAGGATCATTGAACAACCTACGTTGTTACCACAGTGATGGGCAGATTTTAAGTTTGTCACAGTTTTCAGTACAATTTCAAGGATCTACATCTATTAGCTTTTAAATGAAGATCACAAATTTTAAAACTCTAATCTAAATTCTGTAGTCATCTGTTGTTGTACAGCATTAAATCTTTGCAAAGACATTGCATTTGATTTTTACAGCCTTTGCAGATATAACTTATGTAATAAAACTTTCTAAATTCAGAGTATAAACCTATAAATTGTTTGATCTACCTATGAATAAAGCCTACAGAGCCTTGTTTGTACAATAAATAGCAAATACATGTGTAATGTACTGCCAAATTAAGGAAAGGCTGAGTAATTAAATAATACCAGGACCTAAACTGAATTTGTCAATCGCCTAGTCTCAGTTTAACAAGACAGTGTAAACAAAGGCCATTTATATTATTTACCCAAATATTAAGGTTGTTAGCACTGATCAATATTTTCACTATTTAAAGGGCTAGAAATTAATCTACTTACCGACACTCCGTAGCATCATGAAATGGCGATAAAATGGCGGCTGCCGCTCTTTTGCCAACTGGTGGCGGTTCCCACAACGGCCGCCCTTTTCCTTCCGCCCCTTGCTCTGCTGGTAATTGGCAGTACCCTCGGAATAAAATAGCGGCATGATGACATCAATTGGCGTGCAATGCCAACTTAATGTCACCAACACGAACTTCGACCCTAGCACTGAATTCAGCCAGGGTAACCCAGGTTGACAGTGGTGATGTCTGCAGCTTTTAAAGGGACACACACATCATTCAGGTAAGTTTGAATTTAAGGGTTTGGACTGGGCTTTATTGATTTTATTGAAGTAGTGGCTTGTTGCAGGAGATGGTAAAAGTTTTTTTAACTGTATAGTGAGTGCTGCTAGACCTTTGCAAGAGCTCAGATGGTAAACAAAGACCTTTGAGAAGACAGAACATGCTGCGAATACTCAGCAGGTCACACAACATCCATGGAGAGAAAAACAGAGTTCGCGTCTCAGGTCGACAGGCTGTCTGACCAACTGAGTATTTCCAGCATGTTATACTGTCATTCCACATTTACAGCATCCACTTGCAGAGGGAAGAGGATGACGCAGAGGAGGAGGAAGCCGAAGAGGAGGAGTCAGATGGAAGGATGCCTCCCAGACAGCCTCTTTGTTGCCAGGATATCCAGGATGGAATTATCCGTCTTCTTGTTGACCCAATGGCTGGGCAGGCTGCATTTCTTTGGTGTGTGAAATGAGGAAGGCATAAGGGTGGAGTTATGCTGATGGGAGGACGAGAAAGCAAGAGGTGCATGCAGAAGGAGGATAACATAGAAGGAGACCCGCATCTTGTATCCTTTCAACCCCGCTGCTGGCCAAGGGCTGAGCCATGCCCCTGCCAAGAATGGCCTGCACCGTCGCCTCCAGGTGGATGAGGTGAGGCCTGGAATGGGAAATGTGCCTCATCATTGGTGCAGATTGTTGGTAGGTGAGTGATTGGGAGTATTTGTACATTAAGCAGTGTGTGAGGCTAGTGGTGTATCTGGTAGGAGACAACTCTTGAAGATGCATTCACTGACCTTGACCAGTGCTCTGAGTCATGAAGCTTATTTGGCCGCTAGAACCAAGTGGTAGGGGCGACACTGTTGGCAGTTGACTGCCTTAGTGATGGCCTCCTGGCTTAATATTCACATTTGTAACTTCTTTTAAATGTTGAGGGGCCGAAATTGCCCTGTTCTATGCCTCCGGTTAGCAGCGGAAGTCACGCCCAGAGTCGATTACTGTCCCCAAATGGGGCACTCAGGAATTTCGCCCCCTGAATTTTTTTTAAAAGGCAGAAAGGACTGAAAAATGTGCTGATTCACTGTATTTTATTTTCAGTGTGCATGGTCCCTTTAATTCTCAAACCTCTTCATTGCCCATAATTCCCTGCGAGCTCAACAGCTTCGCTCACAGAGGCTGTGGGAACCTGGACACAAACTGCATCCAGATCCCTCCAGCATGGCATTGCATGGAAAGTGAGTGCTGTGCCACCTATCTGCAGGTCCCCCAGAACAATTTTACTCAGTTAGCATTGCAGCCATTTCCACTGGCTGTTAACTGCAGTTTTCGGTGACATCAGCAACTTTGCTGGCGAACATGAATTTCTCCCCCATTGTCCTTATATCTTTTTCAATTTTCTCTCTGATTCCGAAGGTACAGATTCATACTAAAGTAAGGTTCCATGTGAGCCAGCAGCCATCTATTAAATGCTCAAGTGCCATTCTTTCTGACAGTGCATGTCATTAGACTATTCAACCTCAGGAAGTTTCATAACTGAGCCCAACTTTACCCTCATCCAACAGCAGCACAAATGTGCTTGACAGCATGAACCACTGGTTAATGATCAGGAGCAGGAAGCCTGGCTACTATTCTACAGGATAGTTATGGTGACTATCCACCTGGTTGAGGTGAGATAACTTGTGATTCTACAGCCCCTTTCTTAATTTATCCCCTTCATATTACAGAACCACTCTTGTATTCCAGTTTTCAGGTCGCCACCTTTCGCACTAGTGCCTCTGACATGTCTTCCTTTTTCCTCAACCGAGGAGTCCTCTCCACCATGGTTAACATGCCCCACGCCTGTGTCCGTTCTATTTCCCGCACCTCTGTTCTCATTCCTTCCCCTCCCTCTCAGAACCACCAGCCTCCATGTTCAACGGATCATCCTTTGCTATTTCCGCCACCTCCAGCGTGATCCCACCACCAATTACATCATCCCCTCCTCTCCCCTCTCAGCATTCTGAAGGGACTATTCCCTTCACGACACCCTGGTCCATTCCGCAGTCACCCCCAGCACTCCGTCCCATTCCCACAGCACCTTTCGGTGCAAGCGCAGGAGATGCAACACCTGCCCTTTTACCTCCTCCCTTCCCACTGTCCAGGGCCCCAAATACTCCTTCCAGGTGAAGCAGCAATTTACTTGTACGTCTTTCAATTTAGTATACTGTATTCGCTGCTCACGATGTGGTCCCCTCTACATTGGGGAGACCAAGCGCAGATTGGGTGACCGCTTTTCGGTACACCTCCATTCAGTCCGTAAGCATGATCCTGAGCTTTAATTCTCCACTCCACTCCCACTCTGATATCTCCATCCTCGGACTCCTGCACTGTTCCAATGAAGCTCAACACAAGCTCGAGGAACACTTTACAGCCTTCTGGACTCAACATCGAATTCAATAATTTCAGAGCATAACCTCTGTCCATCTTTGGCTCCCTTTCCGCCCCCCGCCCCCCGCCATCCCCCACCCCCTCGATCTTATGTTTTATCTCTCTTTGTCTCCAGTGGCAGCTGGTCATTATTTCACCACTTACACCCTATCTAGACTAACCTTTTTCTAACTCCTGCCATTACCATTTCAATTAGGCCCATCATCCCTTTTGTCTCTCTAATCTCTCCTGCCTTCCACCCTATCACAGACCTTCCCTTTTGTTCTTTCATCCCCTCCCCCTTTCAGTGCTTAAGATTATGCTCTTTTCGAACATTCGACAGTCATCAACCTAAAACATTAACTCTCTTTTTCTCCAGAGATGTTTCCTGACCTGCTGAGATTTCCAGCATTTTCTGTTTTTATTTCTGATTCCAGCATCCGCACTGTTTTGCTTTTGTTCCAGTTTTGTTGCTCTGATTTGTACCCAGTTTATATTGAGGAACTGGCAGCAACAACAAAATAATTATATTATCATTTTAGGCATTGAGGAAGACTTGCTTCCACTCAAAGTGAGTTCTTAGGTGACTGAACAGTCCAATATGGGAATTACAGTCTCTGTCACAGGTGGGACAGACAGTCGTTGAAGGAAAGCGTGGGTGGGACTGGTTTGCCGCATGCTCCTTCCGCTGCCTGCGCTTGTTTTCTGCATGCTCTTGGCTATGAGACTCGAGGTGCTCAGCGCCCTCCCGGATGCTCTTCCTCCACTTAGGGTGGTCTTTGGCCAGGGACTCCCAGGTGTTGGTGGGGCTGTTGCATTTTATCAAGGAGGCTTTGAGGGTGTTCTTGAAACATTTCCTCTGCCCACCTGGGGCTCGCTTGCCGTGTAGGAGTTCCGAGTAGAGCGCTTGCTTTGGGAGTCTTGTGTCAGACATGTGAACAATGTGGCCCGCCCAGCGGAGCTGGTGGAATGTGGTCAGTGCTTCGATGCTGGGGATGTTGGCACGATCGAGGATGCTAACGGTGCATCTGTCCTCCCAGGGGCTTTGCAGGATCTTGTGGAGACATCGTTGGTGGTATTTCTCCAAAGATTTGAGGTGTCTACTTTATATGGTCCACGTCTCTGAACCATTCAGGAGCATGGGTATCACTGCAGCCCTGTAGACCATGAACTTGGTGGAAGATTTGAGGGCCTGAGCTTTGAACACTCTCTTCCTCAGGCGACCGAAGGCCGCGCTGGCGCACTGGAGGCACTGTTGAACCTCGTCGGCGATATCTGCCCTTGCTGATAATAGGCTCCCGAAGTATGGAAAGTGGTCCACGTTGTCCAGGGCCACGCCGTGGATCTTGATACACAAGATTGCATCAATTTGTAAGTCGCAGATTCTTTTTCTCTTCCTATATTCATGCTCATGTCTCTCCTATTTTCTAAGTTAGCTGTCATGATATATAATTGAAGAAGAGGCAGATGCAGGGTTATGAGTACTGTGGAATTACCTATGGATGCTCTTGCACAGGTACAAAGGGTCAAATAACCTATTTCTGTGCTGTAAATAGTTCTATAATGCATTCATTTTACAACAGTCCATGTGCCACCATTATTTGCAGATAGACAGCAAGTTGAGAGTTGGGTCCTTGCTAACCAAGGATATCAGCTGCTGTCTTGGCTTATGATCCCTCTACAGTATCCCCACACACCAGTGGACAATGAGTCACATGTCTCCTCCAGATCCATTATCAAGTATACTCTAGGTATGTTGAATCAGCACTTCCAATGCCTCTGTGGGTCCTACATTACAACAGCGACTACATTTCAAAAGTACATCATTGGCTGTAAAGCGCTTTAGGACTACCTGGTGTCATGAATGGCACTATATAAATGGAAATCTTTCTTTCTTTGAGGGCTCCTGCCATATCATTGTTGGGCCCTTGGAGTTATTCACATGGAGCTTTGGGAGCATGTGCTCTCGAAAGAGCAGCTTAAGGATTTCACTGAGGAACCAGAATGGGCACCAGCTCAAGTATCCTTGGCAGTGGCAAGAGCTGTTTGGTATACACTTCCCCCTAATGTCTCCAAGGACATAATTGTGCCTGTTCTGTTCTGTTGGAGGGTTAAATAAACTGTTTCTCTTCTACAGTTGTTCCTTGTACTCCAAGCAAACCTCGGGAAAAAATTCAATTAAAACAAGCACTGAATATTTAAACAACTCACCTAAGGACCTGTCATATGACATTTTATTTTAGCTCTCTGACTTGTTATTCCTCTAAATATTTTAATAAATCTAAACAACAAGGTAACAAGTGACAGAACTATGATTCTGAACCCATTTTGTGACATTCATTCAGCAGCTATGATATAGAGCTTGAGCTGGAGTGGTGAGTGGTACCATTAATATCATAATACCAAAAATCTTTATTTTTACTTAAGCTTATTTAAACATTTAGAGGGCAATGAATCACAGAGCTATGTGTTTAAGCTAGCTGTGGGAAAGAAGGAGCAATACAATCCCACTGGGGCCGTGCTTTTTGTTCGTAATCTTTAGCCGAACTCAATGAAATGACTCACACTGGCGTATGATTCTATGAACACTAGCAATCCTTCTAGTACCTAACCTATTCTTCATATATGTGACATGACAGATAGGGGCCTAAATTCATTATTGTCCAAAACTAAGCACACAGCCAAGGCGCACTAGAATGGAGAGACTGGAGGACCATCCAAATTGGTCAGAGGACCTCATCATCATAATGACATCCACAGCTCGTCAGTCGGGACCTGAAATATTTCAGCTAGCTCAGGATCTGGCTGAGGCCCACAGGCAGGTCCAAGGGGGAGCCAAGGCTATCAGGAGGGAGGCAAGTGCGGGCCAGCAGCGGCTGTGGTCTTAATGCCGAGGCAGGAGAAGCAATCCTGCTCATCCTGGCTCCATGTTAAGGTAAGTTTTAGAAAAACATATCTGTAGGCCTCATCCATATACTCCAAAAGATCCTTTAAGGACTGCTGGTTAAGCCACTATAGAGCCTGAAATAGTAATCGGAGCTGGTATACCTAGTGTGACCAGGTGTACCTGGACGATTCTACACTGTCTCCCATTGAGGGCCTGGGATATGGGAACTATGTCATTCCGAGACATGCTGCCCTTACTCCGCCACCTTACGACAATGGACATCAGGGGAAACCCACTAAACCATCCCAGAAATTTGGATGTAAGACTGTATCTGGGTCCCAGCCAAGTTTCGGGCCATCCGTCAGGCTCCTGCTGAAGTTATGAGTAAAGTCTACCAGAACAGCCATGGATTTTTAGAGCCAATCTTTCTAACTTTCAGGTAAATACTCGCCAAGGTAGCTTATTTTCAATTACTTGATTTTTTCCTAATCCAGCTTCAAACTTTCAAGACTTTAAAGCATTATAAATTAAGCAGTCTTTAAAATATTTTTTAAAAGAATGACCTCGATCCAAGTTCATCTCATTACAAGTCCTAAAGTGAAAGAGGGTTAAAGGGTCAATCCATTTTAAATAATTAGCGATTGGATTCGAACACTCCAATTTTGTAAGATTCAGTATACATTAATATCTAAAAACTGAAGGGGATTCTATGACCTGACAAGCGATAAAGCAGCCTTTGATATTTAGTATCCCTGGTCATTTTCAGATTTATCACAAACAAAAAAAATCAAAACACATAGAGAAACAAAACGACTGTTATATCATTATATTATTACTACTGATTAGGTTATCAGTATTGGTAACCTGGCAGAACCAATTGGTACATTTGTATGGGTAATATATTAAGGGGCTGAAATTGCCCTCCACCCCAAACAGGGGCGCACTTACCGTTTTTTCTATTTTTTCTCCTTCCCAATCCATGGGGCGGAGAGTCGAGCGATATTCGGCTCTTTAATATTTTTGTGTGTCGGAAAGGTGTTCGGGCGGCTGCGGGGCGGAGGTGTCATTGGGTCGAATCGGCCATTGCCCTGAGTCATCAGTGCTGCGTTGATGACGTCAGTGCGTCGCTGCTGACTCGCCACCATGTCGCACTGACGCGGCACAATGTCCCTCAGGAGGGGGTGCCGGGCTGCCTGTTGGCGGCCCGGCTGAACCCATGGCTGCCATTGTTGGACCGGCTTACTCAATTCAGTATCCTTCTCATTTTCTTTTGGGTGCTCCTCATGTTTTATTTCTTTGTTACACTATTGTTCAAAAAAGGGACTAAAGATAAACCCAGCAACTACAGTTCCTTGGTAATGGGGAAGCTTTTAGAAACAGTGATCAGGGACAAAATGAACATTCACTTCAATAGACATGAATTAATTTTAAAAATCCAGCATGGATTTGTTAAAGACAAATCGTGTTTAACCAACTTGATTGAGTTTTTTGATGAGGTAACAGAGAGAGTTGATGAGGGTAATGTGTTTGACGCAGCATACATGGATTTCCAAAAGGTGTTCGACAAAATGCCCTTTAATAGACTTGCCAGTAAAGTTAAAACCCATGGAATAAAAGGAACAGAGGCAGCATGGATACAAAATTGGCTAAGTGATAGGAAACAAAAAGTAATGGTGAATGGTTGTTTATCGGACTGGAGGAAGGTATACAGTGGTGTTCCCCAGGGATCGTTTTCAGGACCACTGCTTTTCTTGATATATATTAATGACTTGGACATGTGTGTACAGGGCACAATTTCAAAATTTGCAGATGAAACAAAATTTAGAAGTTTCATGAACAGTGAGGAGGAGAGTGATAGACTTCAGGAAGACAGACAGGCTAGTGAAATGGACAGACACGTGGCAGATGAATTGTAACGCAGAAATGTGTGAAGTGATACATTTTGGTAAAAAGAATGAGGAGAGGACATATAAACTAAATGGCACAATTCTAAAGGGAGTGCACAAACAGAGAAACCAGGGGGTATGTGTGCACAAATCATTGAAGGTGGCAGGGCAGGTTGAGAAAGTGTTTAAAAAGGCTCATGGGATACTGGGCTTCATAAATAGAGCATAGAGGACAAAAGTGTGGAAATTATGATAAACCTGTATAAAACACTGGTTTGGCCCTAACCGGAGTACTGTGTCCATTTCTAGACACCATACTTTAGGAATGATGTGAAGGCCTTAGAGAAGGTCCAGAAAAGATTTACAAGAATGATTCCAGGGATGAGGGACTTCAGTTACATGGATAGACTGGAGAAGCTGGGGTTGTTCTCCTTGGAGCAGAGAAGATTGCGAGGAAATTTGATAGAGGCGTTCAAAATCATGAGAGGTCTGGACAGAGTAAATGGAGAGAAACTGTTCCCATTGCCAGAAGGGTCGAGAACCAGAGGACACAGATTTAAGGTGATTGCAAAAGAACCAAAGGTGATGTAAGAAAAAACTTTTTTACGCACTGAGTGGTTGGGTTCTAGAATGCATGGCCTGAAAGGGTGGTGGAGCAGACTCAATCTTATCTTTCAAAAGGGAGTTGGATAAATATCTGAAGGAAAATAATTCAGTGAGAGTGGGACTGGCTGAGAGTCGGCACGGGCTCGGTGGGGCAAATGGCCTTCTTCTGTGCTGTAACCATTCAATAGGGCCGAAATTGGTGCAGAGCAAGGGCTGCCCAAGTACCGCCCAAGGGAACGCTGATGGCCGCCGAGGTACCTGATGGTACTCTGGGCAGGGTTTTCGCCAAAAAGGTCCTTGAAAGGGCGGCCGGCGGCAAAAGTGGGGCTTACGCCGTCAATCTGGGCAGCAGTGGGCGAGAGCTCTCATTCTCGGCAGCGAAGGCGCTTGCTGCCCAAGTGCTGCCAAGGATGGAGTCAGGCCCACGGAGGATCGAAGAGCTGCAAATAAAAAGCATAAAAGAAAAACATTGGAAGACCTTCAGTGGACCCCACCAAGGTAAGTCACTGTAAAGAAAAAATTTTAATATTGTTTACTAACCTTTTTTTTCAGCTCTTCATACTCACCGTCAGGGATAGATCAGCCTCCTTGCAGCAGTCCACGCCCGTTCTGACACCGATTCCCGCCTGCACCAATCTGGCATCTCGGCGCACTTGGCCATCCGCTGACGTCAGTGGCGGTTTTCGGTGGTTCTCCCTGCCCACTCCAGACCAAATCAAAAATGACACTGGGCGCAACTCGAGGAGAAATGTGGGCGGCAGTGGGCGGCAGTCGGCGGCAGTGAACGGTAAGGCCATCAATTTCAGTGATTTTATGGGGGCAAAATTGCCCCTCGCCAGAATTGGGGGCAGTAACCTTCCAGGGCCGGAACTTTTATCGCCCGGCCCGGAGTTTCCGGCGCCGGCGCAGAATTGGGCCGTATATTCCTCAAAAGAAGTAGAGCGCTGTCTCCGGTGCTCCGCTTCCTTTAAGGGGCGCACCTGGGACTGGAGCATGGTGCTGAGTCCAACATTACATGGTATGGGCCAGCGCTATGCAGATGCTCCACATAGCACTGACACATTACAACACCCTCCCCTGCCATTAAAGGAGAGGGCAGCTGCGCACTCTGCATGGCCCATTGGTAGCTGCCACTGCACCACCAGGGATGCGTGAGACCGGGCCAGCAGTCCAGCAACCAAAGCGGACTGCCGGGCTGCACGATGGTGGCCCGGTCCATGCTACGACTGCCATGGTTGGGCCAACCCAAGAGTCAGCTGACCAACAAGAATGGTGGCCCGGGGCGCTAAAGGTCTCACCTTTAAATAACACCCCAGGAGCGGATGCCTGCCAGCTTCGCGACCCACGGAGCTGCAGTTGACATCCGCCAATTCCAGCCTCGCGGCGGACGGGGCAATTTCCCCCACGGGGCAGTAAGGGTTTGGTGCAGGGCGATGAGATGCTGGCCTAGGGTGCTAACCATGGGGTGTGGCGCTAATAGGACAACGCTCCCGAAACCTCCGGGGCAATTTCCTAGAAGGCGGTAGCGCTCCCTCTGCCCCGGGAGAAAACTGCATTGCACACTGTTAGCGCCCCCTGGAGATCCTGACGGGGTGCAAAAAAGGACAATTTATCCTCTATGATTCTACAAAAGAGTTCCCAATCAGACAACCAATAGGTGTGATTCAGGTGGTTATTACGATTCGTATGACCATTATGTACTGATCCCAACAGACTTTCCCAAGATTCATTAAAGGCTTGCTTGCAAGGAGTGAGTAGTACATTTAAAGGGATTAGGCTGCTTAAAGATGAATTGCCTCATTTGGAAATAAAAATCTCAGTAGCCTTTTCGAATATTTTTAATGTATGTTTCAGCCTTTACGTTATTTGTGTAACAAAAATACCTGGCAAAGCTCAGTGGCTGGCACATAGACGTGGACGCAGGAAAACAAGTCTGTAACTAAGTGATGGAGTGGCACAAAATTTCTGTCCCTATGTGGTGGGTGGCAAACTGGAGATGATGTAGAATAGATTGGTAGCAAGGAGGGTGACCCTGCTTTCCATTCCAGGGTATGGCTCCCATCGACACCGCTGCCGCAAGCCTAAAAGGAGATGGATGATGACAATTACTGTCACAGGTCTGTTCGCTGCATCTTTCCTTGCAACACCTTCCCACCTGCTAACATAGAAACATAGAAAATAGGTGCAGGAGCAGGACATTCGGCCCTTCGAGCCTGCACCACCATTCAATATGATCATGGCTGATCATGCAACTTCAGTACCACACTCCTGCCTTCTCACCAGACCCCCTGATCCCTTTAGCCATAGGGGCCACAGCTAACTCCGTTTTGAATATATCCAATGCACTGGACTCAACTGTTATATATGAATAAAGAGTCTGACTGGATACTGTGAGCTCAAAGTAAAGTGTGACCTTAGTCTTTTATTGCAAGAATGTCCTTCCTCAAATTAGGAGACCAAAAATGCACTCAATACTCAAGGTGTGGTCTCACCAAGACCCTGTACAACTGCAGTAAGACCTCCCTGCTCCTGTACTCAAATCCTCTCGCTCCGAAGGCCAACATGCCATTTGCTTTCTTTACTGCCTGCTGTACCTGCATGCCTACTTTCAATGACTGATGTACCATGACACCCAGGTCTCATTGCACCTCCCCTTTTACTAATCTGTCACCATTCAGATAAAAATCTACCTTCCTGTTTTTGCCTTGGAGTCTGTGCAGCCGGTTTTGCATGGTTAATGATTGGACGATGCACCCATGCATGTAAATTTAGGTTGGAGGTTACCAGCAGGTTGATGCAGTCTGTCTCTAGTGCTGCTTGGCATCCCTCTTTTTGCTTCTCCTCATATTCCTCCAAACAGCATAAGGAAAGGGGGATTCCCATTGGGAAATGTAATGTACATGTGGAAAAAAAAGATGGCAGTGCCAGAACACTTGGCCAAATCACCAATTAAGTGGAAATAGGAAATTTAAAAATAATAGTTTACAAAAATAGGTTGCAAACCTTACCATTAAATGCACTTCCATAAACTGCACATACCAACAGTCCTGGACACCTATTTTATATGAACAGGAACATCATTGAGCGCTATACAAACCTAAACACGGGGAAACTGCCTGGACATCTAAATAACATAATTGGAGCAAATTTTAAGATAATTAGTTACAAAGTAAAGTGGAAATCTGGCAGCAGTAGAAAACTCAAGCTGAAATTTGGAGAATGTGATACCAAATTAATGGAAATCTGCTATAATGGATTTCGGCCTATTTTTCCAATTGATTATGCCCATCAGTCAGGCATAACCAATTGTAAAATCTACCCTTATATACCCAGGTTATGGTACTGTCCTTTTAATGGGAATTTATTGCATGCTTCCCTCTCTCATGAAGGGAATTAGCAATCATACATTTCAATTTGGGCCCATAAAAGTAAAAGGAAATTAAATACTTCAGCTTTAAGCTCATGGACAGTATAAAAGATGACTAATACTTGTCAATGTTATCACAACACTGATACCATTTCAAGGCTTAGTCTGCTGCAAACACTTCAACAAAATCTGATAGAAAATAAAATCCTTAACCTACCATTAATGTGGAGATGCTCCACTAAATCCACCAGTGTTGCAAAAAAAAAAGCCAGTAGCGTAATGCTCTGCTTCAGCTGATAATGAATTCTTGTTTGCTCTACAATTAGATTCAGTTAATGCTTTAAAAAGATTTCACTGGAATCTATATTTGTCAACTGAGCAGGTTGAAGGGTTTTTTGGGGGAGGGTTTGTTTTATTTTGATGATTGTGGATTCGACTTTATGCATGAGATAAGTGCTGATTTTTATTTTTAATTTGGATTTGGATTTAGATACTGGATTGAGCGCTGGATTTAAGCAAGTTGCTAGTTATTGTATCGGCTGCCAATGTGGCACTGACGTTTCTAGAATGGGACAATGTGGCATTATCTATTGAGAAGAAAATAATGAACTAATATCACACATAAGCGACTGAACATTTTTCTTTGAAAAAAAAGGTAATTTACTTCTTATCAACAAGGTAAATCAGGCAAAGGGCTAGTTATGGAGGGCACTAGATTACAAGGCAGTAAAATTTACCAAACTTGTTTGGGTTCCCAGCCCCAACTCTCCTTTTTGCTACGGATGCACAACTCCTATAGACCTCTATTCCTCACCAGGATGGAGTGTGGGTACTCTGCTTCTTCCTTGAAAAATGGCCCAATCAATCCCATCTTCCACTGCCCTTTCCTTCCCCCACCCCAACCCCCACTGCTGAATTTGTTCTCACCTTGAAAAACTCCCCTTCACCTACACTAATTTCCCCAGTTAAATGGTGTTGCTATGAGAAGCCACGTGGGTGCTAGCTATGCCTATTTTTTGTAGGATATGTGGAGCACTCTGTTCCAGTCCAACTCATGTCCTCTTCCTAACCTTTTTTCCATTACATTGATGACTATGCTGGTGCTGGTTCCTCTTCCTACCATAATCTAGAGAATGTTATTAACAATGTTTCAAATTTCCATCCGTCCCTTAGCTTTACATGTTTCATCCCTGACTTTCCCCTTCCTTTCCTGGACTTCTCCCTCTATAGCTGGTGATGGGTTTTCCAAAAGCAGACTGACTCCCACAGTTACCTAGATTATATTGTGTTCTATCCTGCTTCCTGTAAGGTCTCCATTCATTTCTACCAGTTTCTCCATTTCCATTCCAACTGATCTAATGCTGCCATCTTCCACAGCGGGGCTTCCAATATGCCCTCCTTTATTTGTGGTAGACAGGATGCTTGATAAGGTCCATTCAATTTCCCATGCTTCTGCTGTCACCTCCTTATTCCCCCACCTTGCAAAACTGTGATAGGATGCCTATTATCCTTAAATTCTATCCTTCCACATTTCTGCCACCTCCAATATGATCTCATCACCAAACACATCTTCCTGCTTTCTGCTTTCCAATGAAAGTGTTTCCTTCATGACACCCACTTCCCCTAGCACCTTCCCATGCAGTTGTGCGAGATGCAACACCTGTCCATTAACATCCTCCATCATCATAGGCAGTCCCTCAGAATCGAGGAAGACTTGCTTCCACTCTTAGAATGAGTCCTTAGGTAGCTGAACAGTCCAATATGAGAGTCACAGTCCCTGCTATAGGTGGGACAGACAGCCATTGAGGGTAAGGGAGGGTGGGACAGGTTTGCCGCACGTTCTTTCCGTTGCCTGCGCTTGTTTTCTGCATGCACTCAGTGAAGGAACTCGAGGCACTCGTGCCCTCCTGGATGAATTTCCTCCACTTAGGGTGGTCTTTGGCCAGGGGCTCCCAGGTGTTGGTGGGGATGTTGCACTTTATCAGGGAGGCTTTGAGGGTTTCCTCTGTCCACTTTTGGTTCATTTGCCATGAAGGAGTTCCAAGTAGAGCGTTGCTTTGGGAGTCTCATGTCTGACATACGGACAATGTGGCCTGCTCAGCGGAGCTGATCAAGTGTGGTCAGTGCTTCAATACTGGGGATGTTGGCCTGGATGAGGATACCAATGTTGGTGCATCTGTCCTCCCAGGGGATTTGTAGGATCTTGCGGAGGCATCGTTGGTGGTATTTCTCCAGCGACTTGAGGTGTCTACTGTACATGGTCCATGTCTCTGAGCCATACAGGAGGGCAGATATTACTACAGCCTTGTAGGATACATGACCTCATCTCTATCATCTGGACGGAGGAGAGCATGCCGGGAGATTCCAGAGATGCAGTGATCATGACCATCTATAAAAAAGGGGACAAGT
The DNA here is from genome assembly GCF_044704955.1 of Pristiophorus japonicus. Taxonomy (NCBI): domain Eukaryota; kingdom Metazoa; phylum Chordata; class Chondrichthyes; family Pristiophoridae; genus Pristiophorus; species Pristiophorus japonicus. The sequence goes on from NC_091980.1 coordinate 227,967,735, forward strand.
CCAACTGCGGCAACTAAAGAGGAATCTCCCTGCTATCAGCCACTGGGAAAGTTATCGCTAGAATCCTCCTCAACCGTCTTCTCCCTGTGGCCGAGGAGCTCCTCCCAGAGTCACAGTGCGGATTTTGTCCCCTACGGGGAACAACGGACATGATCTTTGCAGCGCGACAGCTGCAGGAAAAATGCAGGGATCAACGCCAGCCCTTATACATGGCCTTCTTCAACCTTCCAAAGGCCTTTGACACTGTCAACCGTGAGGGTCTATGGAACGTTCTCCTCCATTTTGGAAGCCTCAAAAAGTTCATCAACATCCTCTGCCTGCTCCACGACGACATGCAGGCCATGATCCTTACCAACGGATCCATTACAGACCCAATCCATGACCGGACCGGGATCAAACAGGGCTGCGGCATCACCCTAACCCTCTTCTCAATCTTCCTCGCTGCCATGCTCCATGTCACAGTTAACTTTCTCCAACACTACTGTCCATGTTATTTTACCAACCTAGTGTTCTGTATCCGCTGCTTATCATGTGGCCTACAATGTAGACTGGGGAGAGCAACTACAGATGAGGTGACCATTTTGCCCATCAGCTCCATTCTGTCCATAAGTACAATCCCGAGCTTCCTGTCATTTGCCATTTCAATTCCCATTCCACTCCCACTCTGGCCGCTGTATCTTGGACCTTCCACACTTTCTAATGACGCTCAATGCAATGTCAATCAAAAGCATTTTATCCTTCTGCTGCACACTTTGCAGCTCTCCAGTTTTAATATTGATGTTAATAACTTCAGACCATAATTAGGCCTATCATTATGGCATTATTGTCTGGCCCAATTATGTCATAATCATCCCCACAGAAAACAATCAGCAACATGAAAGAACCCTGCACTTTTACCGGGGTGGGGGGAAGAGGGCGGCAAAGAGAGAGGTTGGTGCCTGGAGTGGGGCCTTCTGCTGTTAATGGGAGAGAATTGAAGCACTTTGCAGAGAGCCAGACCTGGCTGGCATCCCCCTTTATCCGAATACCTTAGATTGGAGGATGCCGAGTGGCAAACCCTCTCGTGCCAATAAAGGGAGGGAGGGACAAAATAAATGGTAACTTGCATAAAAATTCATAAAAGCCTAAGGGATGGATTTTCGGCTTTATTCATTTCGGGCCGGTAACGGCAGTGGGGCGGTAACGTTTGCGCCCTGGAACAATTTGCGCCTCAGTCAGCAAAATTGGGCAACTGGGCCCTGAGTGTGGGGTGGAGCACTAAGGGAGCCATTGCTCACCTCTCTTCGGGCACTAGGCCGACTGAGCATGCGAAAATCCTGAGCTAAACAGCCGGCCCAGGAGCGCTCTGAGAGAAGCCTGGGGAGAAAGAAAAAAACTTGAAATAAAACCTCCGAAAACATTCCCAATACATAGCTCTTGCCACCACAACATAAATCGCAAACAAAAAGAAAAGAAAAATCAATCATACTTACCTGAGATGAACATTACTTACCTCACTGCAGCCAGTATAGGTCGGATCACCCATTTTCACAGGCAGTTACAGCACTTTGTACGTGGCGCGACGCGTCGTGTGGGACTCAAAAATCGAGACAGTGTCGCAACCAGGGGCGTTGCACACCGGCTCGCCTCTTCTGGGCGGTAATGCTCCGTGCCCTGCCGAGAGCGGCCTCAAAACCACTGGCGGAGCGCTGGAAACTGGCCGCCTGCCCAGAAGAGCTCTCCGCCGCCATTGCAGCCCCTCAGGGATGAAAACAGAAGCGAACAGGACCGGAAAATCCAGCCGTAAGTGCTAGCAAGAAGAAAATATTTTGCAAAATTACAGGAAGGCCTGTTAAAAGACCCAGCTACCTGTAATGTCTGTAGTCGATTTTTTTGATGATCGGGGTCAACCACGAGGCGATCTTAAGTAAGCTGCTGGCTGCGGAGAATCCAGACCTCAGCAAGGTCATCACCATCGCCCAGGTCCATGCAGAAAAGCATGAAACAGTTATCATGACAAAACAGGAACTCTACAGCAAGTACTGTGTACAAAATTGTATCGACGGCCGGCAGAGCTGCACATGGCAGGGCCTACTCCACTGTGTCTGCAAGGCCGGGAGCCGCTCAACGTTCGCCATCGAGGGTCTACTCGACTGCGTAGGCGAGAATGGGAGCCGTTCAAGCCCACCTTCGGGCGCAAATCCGAGCTCAACGTATTGGCATTGTGGGGACAATCACCGACCCCATCAGTGCCGCTTCAGGCAGTGTGTATGCAGAGGGTGTGCGAAGATGGGGCATCTTCAGCGGACGTGTCCGCAGCGGAGCAAGCGAGCTACGACACACCACATGGATGATGATCAATCCAGCGTGGATCTGGCGATGCAGCCCGAGGCATTTGAGAGCTCCGAGGAGGAAGTGTATAGAGTACGTGCGTTCCTAACAAAGAGCCAACTGATAATGATGGAAGTAAAATTACTAACGAAGAGCCAACCGATAATGATGGAGGTAAAATTACTAACGAAGAGCCAACCGATAATGATGGAGGTAAAATTAAATGGCATGCCGGTATCCATGGAATTAGACACAGGTGCGAGTCAATCGATAATGCGCCAGAGGACTTTTGAAAAGCGGTGGGAGACCAAGGCAGAGAGACCCAAGCTGAGTCCGATAAATGCGAAGTTGCGTACCTACACCAAAGAGCTCATACCAGTGATCGGTAGTGCAGCAGTAAGAGTGTCGTATGAGGGAGCGGTTCATGATCGACCATTATGGATTATCCCGCGCAACGGCCCATCGTTATTCGGCAGGAGTTGGCTTGAGAAAATAAAATGGAACTGGTACGATATCAAAGCTTTGTCATCAGCAGATGATGATCTGTGTGCTCAAGTTCTGAGCAAATTTCCCTCATTGTTTGAACCGGGAATTGGCAGCTTCAAGAGAGCCAAGGTGCGGATTCACCTAGGCCCAGACGCAAGGCCCATCCATCACAAAGCCAGGGCGGTCCTGCACATGTTGAGAGAAAAGGTTGAGCTCAAATTGGACAGACTACAACGTGATGGGGTCATCTCGCCGGTCGAATTTAATGAATGGGCCAGTGTTATATATGTATATTTGTACTTACTCTGTACAGCCACTAGAGGGCTCATCCCCTGGAGTCCCAAGGGATCCCATAATCCCTTGGGAGCACAGGTATTTAAGGAGGCTTCACAGGTTGGAGAGGCACTCTGGAGACCTGCAATAAAAGACTAAGGTCACACTTTACTTTGAGCTCACAGTGTTCAGTCTGACTCTTTCTCCATACACAACAACTGGCGATGAGATACAGATAGCGAACCCAAAGATGCAGAGAACATTGGGCATCCTGGAGAAATTCTCGGAGGGAGATGATTGGGAAACTTTTGTGGAGCGACTCGACCAATACTTCGTGGCCAACGAGCTAGATGGGGAAGAGAGCGCTGCCAAACGAAGGGCGATCCTCCTCACCGTCTGTGGGGCACCAACGTGTGGCCTCATGAAGAATCTGCTCACTCCAGTGAAACCCACGGAGAAAACGTACGACGATTTGTGCACACTGCTCCGAGAGCATTTGAACCCAAAGGAAAGCGTTCTTATGGCGAGGTACTGGTTCTATACCTACAAAAGGTCTGAAGGCCAGAAAGTGGCGAGTTATGTCGCCGAGCTAAGACGCCTTGCAGGACATTGCAAATTTGAAGGACATTTGGAGCACATGCTCAGAGACTTTTTCGTGCTTGGCATTGGCCACAAAACCATATTTCGCAAACTTTTGACTGTAGAGACCCCAACCTTGAGTAAGGCCATAGCGATAGCCCAGGCGTTCATTGCCACCAGTGACAATATGAAGCAAATCTCTCAGCACACAAGTGCTGCTACAAGTACTGTGAACAAAGTGATGTTGTTTTCGAATCATAACATACAGGGCAGGTCACACATACCAGCAGCTGTACCTCCGCAGATGTCTCAGAGTCCACCATCAAGGGTGATGAATGCAAGGCCATTAACACCTTGTTGGTGCTACGGTGGTGATCATCATTTCCATTCATGCCGCTTCAAAGGATACGTTTGCAAGGGCTGTGGAACAATGGGACACCTCCAATGAGTGTGCAGGCATGCTGCAAAGCCTGTTAAACCTGCAAACCACCATGTTGCAGAGGAGGACAGATCCACCGAGGATCACGATGAACCAGAGCCTCAGATCGAGGAGGCAGAGGTACATGGGGTGCACACATTCACCACGAATTGTCCCCCAATAATGCTGAATGTTGAACTAAATGGACTCCCAGTGTCAATGGAGCTGGACATGGGCGCGAGCGAGCCAGTCCATCATGAGCAAAAAGACTTTCAAAAGGTTGTGGTGCAACAAGGCCTCAAGGTCAATCTTAACTCCAGTTCGCACGAAACTAAAAACTTACACGAAAGAACTGATTCATGTAATCAGCAGTACTACCGTAAAGGTCTCCTACAATGGAGCTGTGCACAAACTACCACTCTGGGTGGTACCGGGCGATGGCCCCACACTGCTCGGCAGGAGCTGGCTGGGAAAGATACGCTGGAACTGGGACGACATCCGAGAGCTATCACCCGCTGCCTGCACTTCGTGTGCCCAGGTCTTAAACAAATTTCCTTCGCTGTTCGAACCAGGCATCGGGAAATTCCAAGGAGCAAAAGTGCAGATCAACCTAATTCCAGGGGCGCAACCCTTCCATCACAAGGCGAGAGCAGTACCGTACATGATGAGAGAAAGGGTAGAGATCGAGCTAGATTGTCTGCAATGAGAGGGCATAATTTCCCCGATTGAGTTCAACGAGTGGGCCAGTCCTATTGTCCCAGTCCTCAAGGGAGATGGCACCATCAGAATCTGTGGCAATTACAAAGTAACTATCAATCGTTTCTCCCTGCAGGGCCAATGCCCACTACCAAAGGCTGACAACCTCTTTGCAGCGCTGGCAGGATGAAAGACGTTCATGAAGCTGGATCTGCCTTCAGCCTACATGACGCAGGAACTGGAGGAATCATCGAAGGCCCTTACCTGCATCAACACACACAAAGGTCTTTTTGTTTATAACCGATGCCCGTTTGGAATCCGATCAGCGGCGGAGATATTCCACAGAAACATGGAAAGCTTACTGAAGTCGGTCCCGCACACCGTGGTCTTCCAGGACGACATCTTGGTCACAGGTCGGAACACAGTCGAGCACCTGCAGAACTTGGAGGAGGTTCTTAGTCGACTCAATCGCGTGGGGCTCAGGTTAAAATGCTCGAAGTGTATTTTTCTGGTACCTGAAGTGGAGTTCCTGTGAAGGAGATTTGCGGCTGACAGCATCAGGCCCACCAACACGAAGACAGAGGCAATCGAGAACGCACCGAGGCCACAGAACGTGATGAAGCTGCGGTCGTTCCTGGGACTCCTGAACTACTTTGGTAACTTCTTACCAGGTCTCAGCACACTGTTAGAACCACTGCATGTCTCACTATGAAAAGGGGACGAATGGGTTTGGGGCAAGAAAATACCTTTGTAAAAGCGAGAAAATTGTTATGCTCAAACAAATTGCTTGTGTTGTATGATCCATGTAAGCATTTGGTCCTAGCTTGTGATCGGGTGTGTATTGCAACAAGCTAATGATTTCAGGAAACTAACCAGTTGCTTATGCATCCAGGAGACTGTCTAAGGCTGAGAGAGCCTATAGCATGATTGAGAAAGAAGCATTAGTGTTTGTCTATGGGGTAAAGGAAATGCATCAATACCTGTTTGGGCTAAAATTCGAATTGGAAACTGGTCATAAGCCACTTATATCCCTGTTCTCCGAGAGTAAGGGGATAAATACCAACGCATCGGCCCGGATCCAGAGATGGGTGCTCACATTGTCCACATGTGCCACAGGCCAGGCACAGAAAACTGCGCCGATCTCTCAGTCGGCTGCCATTGCCCACCACGGGGGTGGAAATAGCGCAGCCCGCAGATTTAGCTATGGTTATGGAAGCATTTGAGAGTGAGCAATCAGCCGTCACTGCCCGGCAGATCAAAACCTGGACAAGCCAGGACCCCTTATTATCTCTAGTCAAAAGCTGTGTGCTTCACGGGAACTGGTGCAGTGTCCCAGTGGAAATGCAGGAAGAGATAAAGCCGTTCCAGCGGCGCAAAGATGAAATGTCTACACAGGCAGACTGCCTTCTGTAGGGCAATCGAATAGTGGTTCCCAAGAAGGGAGGGACACCTTCATCAATGACCTCCACAGTACCCACCCAGGCATCGTAATGATGAAAGCAATAGCCAGATCCCACGTGTAGTAGCCCGGTATCAATGCGGACTAAGAATCCTGCGTTCACAGATGTAATACATGCTAAGCAATGTAACCAGGGAAGCACCGCTAAGTTTATGATCTTGGCCCTCCAAACCATGGTCTCGGGTACACATCGACTATGCAGGCCCGTTTTTGGGTAAAATGTTCCTTGTGGTTGTAGACGCGTATTCCAAGTGGATTGAATGTGAGATAATGTCGGCTAGCACGTTCGCTGCCACTACTGAAAACCTGCGGGCCATGTTTGCCACGCACAGCCTACCCGATGTCTTGGTGAGTGACAACGGGCCATGTTTTACCAGTGCTGAGTTCCAAGAATTCATGACCTGTAATCAGATCAAACATGTCACATCTGCCCCATTCAAACCAGCGTCCAATGGTCAGGCAGAGAGAGCAGTGCAAACCATCAAGCAAGGCTTGAAGAGGGTAACGGAAGGCTCACTGCAGACTCGCCTATCCCGAGTCCCGCTTAGCTACCGCACGAAACCCCACTCGCTCACTGGGATCCCACTTGCTGAACTGCTCATGAAAAGAACACTTAAAACAAGGCTCGCGTTAGTTCACCCTGATCAACATGAATAGGTAGAGAGCAGGCAGCTTCAACAAAGTACATACCATGATAGCGCAAATGTGTCACGTGAGATTAAAATCAACGATCCTGTATTTGTATTAAATTATGGACAAGGTCCCAAGTGGCTTCCCGGCACTGTTGTGACCAAAGAGGGGAGCAGGGTGTTTTGGGTCAAACGTTCAAATGGACTCATTCACCGGAAACACTTGGACCAAATCAAACTCAGATTCATGGACTATCCTGAGCAACCCATCTTGGACCCTACCTTTTTTGATCCCCCAACATACACACCAGGACTATGGTTGACCACAAAGCAGAACCCATTATCCACAGCAGCCGTGCAGGGCCCAACACACCAGGCAGCCCAGCAAGGCCAGCTGCACAGCAGCCCAGCGACGGCTCAACAAATAATTCAACAACACCAGCTTTCACACCGAGACGATCAACCAGGGCAAGAAGGGCCCCAGATCAACTCACATTGTAAATAGTGACACTATTGACTTTGGGAGCAATGCTGTTATATATGTATACTTGTATTTACTCTGTAAAGTGTCGAAATCTCGACCTCCGAAAAGAATGACTCCGACACTTACAGCTCCGGTAGAAGTTTCCTTTTTAATTTACTTGCTCGCAAGGGGTAGGTTTCACTCAGTCAAGGGCTAAATGAACACCTCCGAAATGGTTCAGTTTAACAAGATATTTATACAGTAAAACCAAAGTTCTGGCCTCTCCCTGTGTATTGCTCTGTCTTACAGTCAGTGAATACAGATAAAGAGTTAATTACTATATCCTGGTCCTGACATGGTGTCCAGATATTTCCTTTTGTCAGGGTTATCAGAAAGCCAAACGGCCATTACTCCATGAGTCATAGGTAATGGGCTATCACCTGTCTTGTATTGTGTCAGGATTGTTTCAATTTCCTGGTCAGTTTATCTGTTTGCATCAAATGGATGAGGTAAAGGAAAGAGATAATGGCTAGAAGATAAGGGTGGGGTGACATGGAACTCCTGTAGTGTAGACAATAGGAGAGCACCATGGGGGGTTACTTGTCTCAGCATGACTTGTCTCCTAGCTGTCTGATGGCCATCAGCCATCTAACAGCAGGTTTAGCTGTTTATGCAAGCTGACTGCTAAAATGCAGAAAGTTCTGGAAGGGCCAGGACTCCATTTTAATCAAAAGGCACACAAATACCGTATGGTATCAGCTTAGATAAAAATACTTTCCACATTCCCCCATTTTGTCCTTCACAAGGACAACTCAATCCATTCTGATCTTGTACAGTCTCTCCATTTCCATTTTCTTTAGTTTCATTACTCACTAGGCATATTATACCTTCAGGATTTCTTATTCTGGGAGTAATGCTTAGGAAGGGAGGCTGATGGTTATTCTCATAATTGGGCTGGTACCATCCCTGGAAGGCTGTGAGTTTATACCCTGCCGACCTCCATTCTGTTTGCTCCTTCGTTTCTGGCCCCTTAGTTAGTTTTGTCCTGTTTTGCACTGTCAACCATTCTACCATTTCTGATTCGTTAAAGGGGACAGATCTCAGGGGAATACCCCCCTGGAGTGGACAGGTACATGGGAACATATCCAACAACTCGACAAGTTTCTTTCTTGAGCATACCTATGACTCAGTGCCATAAATACGTTTACGTGCAATTCCCTTCGGTAGTGGGTCTGTACCCCTGGTGTAATCAATAATGTGAAGTAAAACCCTGTCAAGCCCAGCACCATCAGTCCCCATAGTCCATACAGTTCCTTATTCAGTCTTCCTTTTTCTCTTCCTCTGATTCCTTCGTCCCTTCCTCCTGGTCGGGTGCCCGTTTGCAATGGGATGCGTGGATCCATGTTGGTCTTTCCTTTACCTTGATTGCAGTATTGGTCGCCAGCAAGACCTGGTATGGTTCTTCGAATCTTGGCTGTAGACTGCTTTTCCTTTTAAAAATCTTAATGTAAACGAATTCCCCTGGCTCCAGGTTATGACACTTCCCTTCCGCTGGCTTGACTTGGGCTTCCTTTACCTGTGAATGAAAGCTGGAAATACATTTGGTTAGTGCAATACAATAATTCAACATATTTTCCTCAATTTTGTGGATGTCCATCTGTTTTGCAGTAAATGGTGCTGTAAAAGGTAGTCGTTGGGGACGTCCCATAACTATCTCATGCGGTGACAGGCCTGTTGTTCTGTTGGTTGCAGATCGCATTACCATCAAAGCTAAGGGCAGCAGTTCTGTCCATTTCAGTCCAGTGTCATTGCATAGTTTTGCCAGCTTATTTTTAAGCATTCCATTATATCTTTCAACAAGTCCAGCTGATTGTGGATGATAACTGCAATGAAAACGTTGATTAATCTGTAAAGCTTTACACATTTCTCTTATAACAGTTCCCGTGAAATGTGACCCGTTATCACTGGAAAGCTTAGCAGGGATTCCGAAGCGCGGTACAATTTCTTTTAACAAACATTTAGCAACAGTAGTGGCATCGGCCTTTTTACATGGAAAGGCTTCAATCTATCTAGAGAACACATCTACAATAACTAATACATACTTGAATCCCATACACATAGGTAATTCAATAAAATCCATTTGTAAATGTACAAAAGGCCCGACTGGATTTGGGTGGGAGGCAGATTCCGTCTTACCCGGATTTATTGTCTGACAGGTAACACAATTTTCACAGATTTGTTTTGCAATTGCCGAAATACCTGGTGCATACCAAGTTGCCAAAATATAATCTGCCAATCCCCCTTTGCCTGCATGTGTGACTGTATGAACACATCGGGCAATCCATGGAAGTAAGGATCTAGGGGCCACCACGCGGCCGTCATGGTGAACCCATATTCCTTCTGGATTTTTATAACATTGATCCTTCGTCCAAGTCACCACCTCCTCCGTACTGGCCTGTGTCTGAAAGGCCAGCACGTCATTAATAGTGGGTGGCGGGTCTGAGCAATTATTTTTCCTTAGTGGGAACAATGACACCTGCATCCCCCCTTTCGACAGAGCTGCTGACTTAGCTGCATTATCAGCTCTGGCATTCCCAAGTGCCACCTCATTCGACTGGCCTGTATGTGTTTGGCATTTGATAATGGCAAGTTTCAAAGGGCATTGAATGGCTCGCAGGAGATTTTCCACTTGTTCTGCATTTTTGATTGTCTGAGCCTGTTGCATAGCATAATAAGCTGCTGCCAACGAAGGAAGACATCCTGGTAGTCCGCGTGCCACTGGGTCTAGTTAGGTACTGAAATACGCTACCGGTCGCTGCCTGTCCCCATGTAACTGAGTCAAAACAGATTGTGCAAAACCCGACTTGTGATGCACAAATAAGTTGAATAGCTTAGTGTAATCTGGTAATCCCAAGGCGGGTGCTGAAGTGAGGGACTGTTTAAGGTTCTGAAAAGCATTCCGGGATACCTCATTCCAAATCAACTTCTCTGGTAGTGCGGGCATGGACATGTCTAACAGTGGTCTAACAATCTCGGAATAACTCGTAACCCATTGCCGGCAGTATCCTGTCATGCCGAGGAGGTGTTTCATTTCTCTCTTGGTTACTGGTAGTGGGGCAGAGCAGATTGCTTTTACTCGGTCTTGTGTCAATTGTCTCGTATCTCTGACCAATTCGTGCCCTAGATACCGAACCTTTTCTGAGACAAATTGTAACTTTGCCTTTGACACCTTGTGTCCTTTCGAGGCCAGAGCTTTTAATAACACAAGGGAGTCCGTTTCGCAGGCCAATTTGGAGGGTGAGGCGAGCAATAAGTCGTCAACATACTGCACAAGTGTAGAACCTGCTGGTAAAATTACATCTTCCAGATCCCTCTTTAGGCATTGTGAGAATATGGTAGGGCTCTCGGTAAATCCCTGCGGGAGTCTTGTCCACGTATATTGGCGTCCTTTATACGTGAAGGCAAACAGGAATTGGGACTCTGGGTGAATGGGTATTGAGAAAAATGCTGAACACAGATCAACTACTGTGTAATACGTTGATGATGCCGGAATACTGGCAAGTATAATTGCCGGGTTGAGTACCACTGGATAAGTTGGGAATACCGAATGATTCACGGCTCGTAGGTCTTGGACAAATCTCCATTTGTCACTATTGGACTTCTGCACCGGAAAGATCGGTGTGTTACATGGACTTCTAGTTGGAACGATTACTCCCTGGGCCAGCAGGGACTTAATGACTGGCTCAATACCTTGTTCTGCGGCTGGGGACAAGGGGTATTGAGGCTTCTTGGGGAGCGGGGCGGTTGAATTGATCGCTACCTTATAGGGTTGTGCGGTGAGCATCCTTCCTACTTCATTAGCGTGTGTAGACCATAGTTGTTCTGGAACTTTAGCAAGAAGCTCTGCTGTGCTTTGTCGTACTGGGAAGCTAGTGGCTGAGAGCATCCTTTCTTCTAAGACAGCATCGAAGTATATTTTCCCATTCAACTTGACCGAATAGCCTCCCCCCCTTTCATGTTGCCCCAAAGTTCCATTACGTGTGTGCCATTCCTCTTGTACTGGGGATCCTTGCATTCTTTTAACCATTCGTCCTAAATCCTGGGGTTTATGTGTGCCTGCAACCGCAAGGGTGCAGTGTGGAACGCTCCCTTTAACCCTAAACAAGCTCTGACTGTGGGAGGATAATTCAACCCCTGCCGCTATCCCTTCAGGTCCGATAAAGATTTTTTCGATCATCAATTGATGTTTCTGGTGCAGGAATGGTTGATAAAAGATTTGTGTGTAGCGCCTGATCCCGTGTTGTCACAATATGCTGTGCAGTGTAATGTTTCGTACCACTTGCCCAAGGTTTGAGATTTGAGGTAGTCTGTGATTAACCTTGTTACACACCAATATGAACCAACCAAATAGGATAGGGTTTTGCTTAGTGTGGGGTCCAAATTTTCCCAGGCATACAATATGGGAGTTGTGGGTTGAAGTAGTGAATATGCGCCACATTTATCTATGGGGACTCGAACCTCCAGACCAGCTGGGGAACAGAGGATCGTGGCATTCATTTTACATAACAGGTCACGTCCACACAGATTCACTGGAACCTCCTTAGACAGTAGGAATGAATGACTATCTTCGTAATCCTCTATTTGTACATTGATAGGGTTGGAGAAAAACATTTGCTGTGCGTGTCCAGATAGTCCAATCACTGAGGTTTGATTAGTGGAAGTGGGAATTCCCCTCGTATCCTCCCTTGAAAGGACCGAATAGGTGGCACCAGTATCCACTAGGAATGGGACATCCTTTCCTTGTATTCGTATTTTTACTTCAGGTTCTCCTATGGCATTTAACAAAACGACGGGTAGCTGTTTGTTCGCAGCACTCGGGTCTGGGATTGGGCGTCATTGATCATTATACGGGCAATTTGGTGGTTGGCCGAATTGCTTTTGATTCTGTGATCCAAATGGATCTTGCACAGAGAAATTAGTCTGAGGTCTAGCATGTACCTGGACTTGGGTCGCATACGGGTTGGGTTCTGAAGGGGGAGGGTGTGCTCTATTACCTGCCTGTTGAGTCCAATCATGATTTGGTTGTTGCTGTTTTGCCCGGCAAGTTCTAGCCCAGTGTCCAATCTGTCCACAATTGTGACAGGTATCATATTGTTCCTGCCCTGCACCTCCTCTCCCTCTTCCCCTGTAATATCCTCCTCTGGCTCGCCCTCTTCCTCTACCCTGGGGCGGGCCATAGGACGGTGTCACCGGGGTGGGTGTTATTGGAGCTGCTTGTCCTACAAACACGGTGACCTTGCTTCTAGATTCTCTATTTCGCTCTTGTATGTCCTTTAACATAGATACAACCTTGGATAGCGATTCCTGTCGCCATCCGAGACAAACTAGTTTAAAGGGATCTCTGAGTTCGGGCCGTAGCCCGTTTACCACGGCGCTGATCATAGGAGCTTCTACCTCCTCCATTTTCATGCCTGAACATTGGTTCATGATCTCTCGCACTCTTTCTACATAATCCTCAACATCCTCCTCCTTTCTTTGTGTAGTTTCCATAATTTTGGACCAATTCGTTTTCCTCGGGAACACCGAATGTAAGGCTTCCCAACATCTTCCCCAAACCCCTCTCCTGGCTTCGTGCTGGGATCTGCATCCGGAGCCTCTGCAACAGGGAGGTCCTGCTGCAACTGTACAGGGTATTGGTGAGGCCGCACCTCGAGTACTGCGTGCAGTTTTGTTCACCTTACTTAAGGAAGGATATACTAGCTTTGGAGGGGGTACAGAGACGATTCACTCGGCTGATTCCGGAGATGAGGGGGTTATCTTATGATGATAGATTGAGTAGACTGGGTCTTTACTCGTTGGAGTTCAGAAGGATGAGGGGTGATCTTATAGAAACATTTAAAATAATGAAAGAGATAGACAAGATAGAGGCAGAGAAGTTGTTTCCACTGGTTGGGGAGACTAGAACTAGGGGGCACAGCCTTAAATACGGGGGAGCCAATTTAAAACCGAGTTGAGAAGGAATTTATTTTCCCAGAGGGTTTTGAATCTGTGGAATTCTCTGCCCAAGGAAGCGGTTGAGGCTAGCTCATTGAATATATTCAAATCACAGATAGATAGCTTTTTAACCAATAAGGTAATTAAGGGTTATGGGGAGCGGGCGGGTAAGTGGAGCTGAGTCCACGGCCAGATCAGCCATGATCTTGTTGCATGGCGGAGCAGGCTCGAGGGGCTAGATGGCCTACTCCTGTTCCTAATTCTTATGTTCTTATGTAAAAGACTATGGTCACACTTTACTTTGAGCTCACAGCGTTCAGTCTGACTCTTTCTTCATACACAACAGGCCAGCCCCATTGTTCCGGTGTTAAAGAGCGACGGCGCGTTCAGGATTTGTGGAGACTACAAGGTCACGATCAACCAAGTTTCGAAACAAGATCAGTACCCGCTACCAAAAGCTGATGAACTGTTTACAACGCTAGCCGGGGGTAAATTGTTCACCAAATTGGATCTATCGTCGGCCGACATGACACAAGAACTGGTCAGGAAATTGTGTTAGGGAAATTGATGGGATTGAAGGCCGATAAATCCCCAGGGCCTGATAGTATGCATCTCAGAGTACTTAAGGAAGTGGTCTTGAAATAGTGGATGCACTTGTGGTTATTTTCCAACATTCTATAGACTCTGGATCAGTTCCTATGGATTGGAGGGTAGCTCATGTAACCCCACTTTTTAATTGTATTGATGTGGATAGAGAACTGGTTGGCAGACAGGAAGCAAAGTGTAGGAATAAACAGGTCCTTTTCAGAATGGCAGGCAGTGACTAGTGGTATACCGCAAGGTTCAGTGCTGGGCCCTCAGCTATTTACAATATACACTAATGATTTGGACGAAGGAACTGAAGGTAATATCTCTAAGTTTGCAGATGACACTAAGCTGGGTGGTCGTGTGAGCTGTGAGGAGGGACTTAAGAGGCTGTAGGGTGACTTGGTCAGGTTCGGTGAGTGGGCAAATGCATGGCAGGTGCAGTATAATGTGGATAAATATGAGGTTATCCACTTTGGTGGCAAAAACAGGGAGGCAGAATATTATCTGAATGGTGACAGATTAGGAAAAGGGGAGATGCAACAAGACTGGGTGTCATGGTACGTTAGTCATTGAAAGTTGGCATGCAGGTACAGCAGGCGGTGAAGAAGGCAAATGGCATGTTGGCCTTCATAGTGAGAGGATTTGAGTACAGGAGTGGGTAGGTTTTGCTGCAGATGTACAGGGCCTTGGTGAGCCCACATCTTGAATATTGTGTACAGTTTTGGGCTCCTGATCTGAGGAAGGACATTCTTGCTATTGAGAGAGTGCAGCAAAGGTTCACTGGACTGATTCCCGGTATGGCAGGACTGACATATGAAGAAACATTGGATCGACTAGGCTTATATTCACTGGAATTTAGAAGACTGAGAGGGGATCTCATAGAAACATATAAAATTCTGACGGCATTGGACAGGTTAGTTGCAGGAAGAATGTTCCCGATGTTGGGGAAGTCCAGAACCAGGGGTCACAGTCTAAGGATAAGGGGTAAGCCATTTAGGACCGCGATGAGGAGAAACTTCTTCACTCAGAGAATTGTGAACCTGTGGAATTCTCTACCACAGAAAGTAGTTGAGGCCAGTTCGTTCGATATATTCAAAAGGGAGTTAGATGTGGCCCTTATGGCTAAAGGGATCAATGGGTATGGAGAGAAAGCAGGAATGGGGTACTGAAGTTGCATGATCAGCCATGATCATATTGAATGGTGGTGCAGGCTCGAAGGGCCGAATGGTCTAATCCTGCACCTATTTTCTATGTTACTATGCTTCTATGAATCATCAAAGAAACTTACGTGCATCAACACACACAAAGGACTGTTTATTTACAACAGCTGCTCTTTTGGCATTCGGTCGATGGCAGCCATATTTCAGAGAAACATGGAGAGCCTATTGAAATCCGTCCCCAGGACTGTGGTATTCCAAGACGACATCCTAGTCACAGGTCATGACATCACCGAGCACCTGCCCAATCTGGAAGAGGTTCTGCATCGTCTGGACAAAGTGGGACTCTGGCTGAAACGTTCGAAGTGCGTTTTCATGGCACCAGATGTCGAATTCCTTGGACGAAGGATTTCTGCAGACAGAATCAGGCCTACAGACACGAAAACAGAGGCCATCAAAAATGCGCCCAGGTCCCAGAATGTGACGGAGCTGCATTCATTCCTGGGTCTTCTCAACTACTTTGGTAACTTCTTACCTAAATTGAGCACATTATTAGAGCCTTTGCACAAGCTGCTCAGGAAAGGAGACGAATGGGTGTGGGGTGAACTTCAAGACAGAGCCTTTGAGAAGACTAGAAATCTGTTGTGTTCCCTCAAGCTACTGGTACTGTATGACCCATGCAAGCGTCTAGTTTTTGCCTGTGATGCATCGTCCTATGGGGTCGGCTGCGCACTCCAGCAAGTCAATGAGTCAGTTGCAACCAGTTGTATACGCGTCTCGAAGCCTGTCCAAGGAAGAAAGAGTCTACGGCATGGTAGAGAAAGAGGCTTTAGCATGGGTTTATGGGATAAAAAAAATGCACCAGTATCTGTTTGGGCTTCACTTCGAGCTGGAAACCGATCACAAGCCGCTTATATCGTAGTTCTCGAAACACAAAGGTTTCAATACCAATGCATCGTCCCGCATCCAGAGGTGGGCGCTGACACTATCTGCCTATGATTATGTCATTCGCCATAGACCAGGCACCGACAACTGCGCTGATGCATTGAGCTGATTACCGTTGCCCACATCGGAGGTGGAAACGCCAATGCCCGCAGAGCTACTCATGGTCACGGATGCCTTTGAGAGTGAAGGGTCGCCTGTCACTGCTCAGCAAGTTAAGACCTGGACCAACCAGGATCCGACCCTATTGGTTGTAAAACGTTGTGTTCTTAACGGGGACTGGTCGACCATCCGCAAGGAAATGAGTGATGAAATCAAACTGTACAGCTGTCGCAAAGATGATCTTTCCATCCAGTCGGGACTGTTTACTGTGGGGTAATCGTGTTGTAAAGCCCAAGAAAGGCAGGGCGAGATTTGTACTGGAGTTACATAGTACGCATCCTGGTATTGTCATGATGAAGGCCATCGCCTGGTCCCATGTTTGGTGGCCTGGCATTGACTCGGACTTAGAGTCATGCGTGCATCAGTGCAGCACTTGCATGCAGTTAAGCAATGCCCCAAAGAAAACTCCACTCAGTCTGTGGTCATGGCCATCCAAACCATGGTCTCGAATCCACATCGATTTTGCGGGCCTCTTCCTCGGTAAAATGTTTTTTGTGGTGTTGGATGCATACTCCAAATTGATAGAATGTGTGATCATGTCATCCAGCACTTCCACTGCCACCATTGAGAACCTGAGAGCCATGTTTGCCACACATGGTCTGCCAGACATCGTTGTCAGCGACAACGGACCGTGTTTCACGAGCCTGGAGTTTCAAGAGCTCATGAAACGCAAAGGTATAAAACACGTGAGGTCAGCCCTGTTCAAACCCGCGTCCAATGGTCAAGCGGAGCGGGCAGTTCAAACCATCAAGCAGAGCCTGAAACGCGTAACTCATGGTTCCTTGCAGACACGCTTGTCACGTGTACTGCTCAGTTACAGGACAAGGCCACACATGCTCAGTGGGGTCCCGCCTGCGGAACTATTGATGAAGAGAGGCCTCAAAACCAGGCTCTCTCTAGTCCATCCTGACATTAACGATCATGTCGAAACCTGATGTCAACGCCAGCAGTGGTATCACGACTGCACCGCAGTGTCACGCGGCATATCTGTAAATGATCCAGTGTATGTACTTAACCATGGTCAAGGGCCCAGGTGGCTCCTGGGCAATGTTATGAATAAGGAGGGTAACCGGGTGTACATGGTTATATCAAGAATGGGCAGATGTGCAGGAAACACATTGATCAAATCAAGCTAAGACACACTGATGAATTGGAACAGTTAAAAGAAGACGCCGCGAGGTTAGACGACCAACCAACTCACGTCCGTCCATCAGAAGAACCCACTGTGGTCAATGCAAAGCTCCAAGTCATGAGAGACTCGGAAAGCACTGGGATTGTACTGAGACGGTCAACCAGGAGGTGAAGGGCTCCGGACCGTCTGAACTTGTAATATGAACTTTTGCCAAGAACTGGGGGGGAATGATGTAATGTATGTACATAAGGTCTGCCCACCACCAGAGGGCACTACTGTCAGAGGTCCTAGCGTCATAGGTACACATGTGCTGGGCCTGGTATATAACTTGAACTTCACCTTTATATCTTCACTTCTGGAAGCTACACCTGGTCACTGGCTCACAGTATGGAGTTCATTGTATCATTTCATACACCATAGTCACATTCATCACAGAAGTGACCTGCAGGTATTCCTTGAGTTTCCATCCTTTTCAGGGACTGTGGCAGTGAAAAGACTCACTCCCCAATGGTACTTTGCAAGCTAGTGACGGATTCCTCCAGTAGATCAGACAGATGTAGCACATTTTGGAAGACAGTCTGTGGTGCTTGCATATGTGTTTGAAAGCAGGGCTTGAGGGATCTGCATCCTGATGCTCTTCAGAAAAATGTTTGACATGTTTTGAACCTCCGATCTGAGATGTTATCATCCTCATTCTCCATACCCCCTTCCTCTTGGCCACTTGTAAATGATGTATCACCCAGTCCATTCCCTTCTCCATTACTAGTCTGATGCAGTTTGTCTGGATGGAGGACAGAGTAACATGAGGCCATTTAACATAAGAACATAAGAACATAAGAAATAG
Source organism: Pristiophorus japonicus (assembly GCF_044704955.1). Lineage (NCBI taxonomy): Eukaryota > Metazoa > Chordata > Chondrichthyes > Pristiophoridae > Pristiophorus > Pristiophorus japonicus. The sequence goes on from NC_091980.1 coordinate 227,985,867, forward strand.
GAGCAGGAGGAGGCCATTTAACCCCTCGAGCCTGCTCAGCCATTCAATAAGATCATGGCTGACCTGATCTTGGCCTCAGCTCCACTTACCCACCCTTTTCCCATAACCCTTGACTCCCTTATCATTCAAAAATCTGTCTATTTCCACCGTAAATACATTCAATGGCACAGCCTCCACAGCTCTCTGGGAAAAAAAACTATTGCAGTAAGCAAGTTGAGGGCACATTTTTTCGGCTGAAGCCTCAGAAGTCCAAAATGTTTAATCTCTACACAAACCCTTTTTTCGCCACCTGCCCACCAATCCCTCCATCTTGAACTCCTTCTGCCATGGGGTGTCCCATGATGTTGAGTTCCTTCTCTTTGTGGAAGGAGGGTCAAATCACTTATCAATTTGCCATTTTTCCCCTTCAATTATGCGCAACATACATGTAGCCTAGGTAACTGTAATATATAGCTCCATCTAGTGGGCTATTGCTCCAGCTAGTGGACTACTGTGGTAATGCAGCCATTGCTGTTAACACAATAAAGGCATTAGGTGATAGGTCACCTGACAAGTTCCTGTGTTAAGAGCCATCTTAAAGTCTGTGTGTTTGTGATGTCAAGAGGAAGGTAGCACATTTGGCGATGAGGATAGGATTTCTAGATACCCTAGCTGAAATTTTTGTTGGTGAATGATTCCAGGCAAACAACAGAGAGACTAGGGAGGTCTTTTGTTTGCAGAACAGCTAAGAATCCAAGGCAAATTACAAGCACACTTGGCTGAACTGGCAGAGTCTAGATGGCTATGCCTATGGGAATAATAGAGCGCTGAGATGCATTTCAATGTGTCCATGAGACTTTCGGAGAGTATGTGGAGCGGCTAGAAATCTTTTTCACTGCAAATTGTCCTCAATCAGGAAGTTCTCGATGATGAAAACCTTAATCGGGTGGTGTTAGAAAGAAAACAGACTATTTTCATGACTGAAGCAGGCGCTGAGGTGTATGAAACCCTGAAAGATTTGCTTGTTCCCATCAAGCCGAAGGACACATCACTTACAGAGATTCTAAGCAAGTTATAACAGCACTACAGTCCTGAGCCCCTGGAAATTGCTGAAAATTATCCTTTTGGAATACAAGATCAGTTAATTGACGAAAGTATCAGTGAATACTTTGTAGCATTAAAGAAGCTATCTATTCACTGTCATTTTGGAAACTTTCAGGACCGAGCATTGTGTGACCGTTTTGTTTGTGGGATGAAAAATGAAGCAATCAGAAAAGTTGTTGACAACCACTAACTTGACTTTTGATTTAGCTTGTCAGACAGCTATGTCAATGGATATCGCCGACCAATATTCCCGAGAATTTTGTAACATTTCCAGTCGTTAGACAACTGAGATGAATTGCCTGCAGGTTAAAAGAAAAAGGTATTTGGGTCCCAAGGACTCAGCAACTGGCCAAGGTAACAGAACATTGAAGTCATGCTATCGGTGTCGTGGACAACACATTGCTCAAAGTTGTCCATATGTGAAGGCAGAGTGTTTCTTCTCCAGGAAAACTGGGCATCTTGTGAAGGCATGCCGACTGAAGATTAAACCAACTTTCAAAGCTCTAAATAGAAATCCCCAGAGACGACATAGCATGGAAGAAAAACAACAGGATGAAGAGATACACATCATCAGGAGCACGAGGGTGTCTAACAGCGATTCAAAAAGTATCCATCATCAAATTAGACGTTGCAGGAACTAAGATATCCATGGAAGTTGACACTGGTGCATCTCTGAGTGTTGCACCAGAATCGCTATATCTCGAAAAATTGCGGGATTTCCCATTGGAGAAATGCAAGGTAAAGCTGCGAGGCTACTCAGGAGAGCAAATTCCTGTGTTGGTCGTATCACCATAACATTGAAATATAAGGGTCAATTTCAGAGCTTGCTTCCCATAGTGTGGCAGGAGACATGTCTGCCTTACTATGTACAAATTAGTTGGGATCACTGTAGCTGGATTGGAATGAGATTTTTCACGTTGAAACGAGATTTGCATTGAAAGTGAATGTCATCAAGAAGTATCCAAAGGTGTTTTGTAAAACAGGCAGTCCAATTCAAGGCTTCAAGGTGAGTGTCAGGGTACAAATGGACACTAGACCAGTTTACTGCAAGCACTTCTAGTTCCATACGCAATCAAGGAGAAAGTTGAGCAAGAACTCAAAAGGCAAGAGACTGAGAACATTATTTCGAAGATAGCTGTATGTAATTGGGCTAGACCCATTGCTGTTGTACCTAAGTCAGATTTTAAGGTAAGTTTGTGTGGTGATTATAAAGTAACCACAATACATTCACAATATAGAAGATTTGTTCCTAATGCTGACAGGTGGTCAGATCTTCTCAAAGTTAGATCTTACAAATGCCTACTTACAATTGGAGCTAGATGAGGAGTCCAAATCTTGCTTTACTATAAATACTAATCTAGGCCTATATTAATTTAATAGGCTACCATTTGGAGTGACTTCTGCCCCCTCCATATTCCAAGGGGAGATGAATCAGATTTTGAAAGGCACTGAAGGAATAGTATGTTATTTAGATGACATACTCATTTCAGCACCAACCAGGAAAATCCATAATAACGCTTTGAATGAAGTGCTCAAATGGCTAGAGAAGCACAGAGTACGAGTGACTGCTCGCAATTGTGAGTTATTTCAAACTTCAGTGGAGTACTTAGGGCACAGAGTAGACAAAGATGGTTCACATCCAACCAAGGTAAAGCTGGATGCAATTGGAAATGCAGCCACTCCCAAGAATGTCACTGAACTTCAATCATTTTTGAGTCTTTTGAACTATTATGGGAAGTTCCTACCAAATTTGGGTACAGTGTTATATCCACTGAATGTGCTGTTGAAAAAACAGGTCCATTGGAAGTGGTCAGAAAAATGCAACGCAGCATTCAAGGAGTGTAAAAGCCACTTGGTAGAGAGCACCATGTTAGTTCACTGTGACGTATCTAAGGAGATCAAGCTTGCATGTGACGCTTCTCCGTATAGAGTTGGGGCATTGATCTCTCATGTACTACATAGTGGAGAGGAGAGACAAATTGTTTTTGTATCACGCACTCTCAGTGCCAGTGAGCGTAATTATGCCCAGTTCGAAAGGGAAGCTTTGACATTAATTTTTGTGGTCAGAATTTGCACAAATACTTGTATGGTCGTAAAGTTTACCATCGTTACAGACCATGAGCCACTGACAGCAATCCTGCATCCTATGTCCCCAGTTCCAACCTTAGCTGCAGCCCGAATGCAGAGATGGTCTTTGATTTCATTAGCACATATGTATGACATTGAGTACAGATGATCAGCTGATCACAGTAATGCTGATGTTATGTCCAGGTTGTCATGCCCATCACAAGTTACACCCAATAGGGAAGAAGTGTTCTATTTTTCAGTCACAGCTGAGGAGATTGGTATAGCAACCAAACGTGACCCAGTTATATCAAAGGTGTGTTCACATCGCAAATGGCTGGCCAAACCAGATATCAGAGAAAGATATTCATCCATTCTTCATTCATGGGAATGAATTGTCCGTGGATAAAGATTGTATCATGTGGGGTGCAAGAGTGGATATACCAACTAAATTCAGGTGCAAATTGTTAGGACATCTTCACGACCAGCACCTGGAAATGTACTTGACCAAGAGTTTTACTTGTAGTTACTTATGGTGGCCAGGTCTAGATAAAGATATATAGTACATCGTTAGTCAGTGTACAACATGTCAATCGGTCAGCAAGTAGCCACCATCAGTACCATTACAGCCATGGAAATGGCCTCTCTGGGTGTGGCAAAGGTTACATGTAGATTTTGCTGAGCTAGAAGGACAGCAATTATTCATTGTGATTGATAGCCATTCGAAGTGGGTAGAGGTGTTTCCGATGTGGAAAATAACAACACTAGACAACTGGCGAAGATTATTTTCTTCATATGGCCTCCCAGTAGAGATTGTCTTTGACAATGGACCACAATTTTGTTCAGAAGGTTTTGCACCATTCACGCGCAGAAATGGTGTGAAACATACTAGTGTTCCACTGTACCACCCTGCTTCAAATGATGCAGTAGAGCAAACAATACAAATTGTAAAACCTGCCCTCATCAAGCAAATGTTGGATCCAAATCCAAAGAAATGGCAGTTGTCATTGGACCACAAGTTGTCTAATTTTCTAATTACTTATCGTAATACTCCTAATACAATTACTAGTACAACACCAGCAGAGTTGTTTTTCAAACGAGAGCAATGAACCAGCTTCTCGTTGTTAAAGCCAACCTTGGCACAGTCAGTAGAAGAGAAACAATTAAGACAGAAAGAAAATCATGATAGAGGGTAGAGTAAGAGAGAGCAATGTGAAATTGAATCAGAAGGTTAGAGTGAAGAACCATCACCATAAATGGTTAAAGTGGTTAACAGGAAGAGTGGTGAAGATATGTGGTCCTCGCACATATTTGGTCAAGATGTTTGATCATGGGCAGGTTAGGTTTGTTCACATTGATCATATTTTACCAACTGATGTGGAAGGAGTTGAAAGTTGGAATGATTCGATGATTTCTGACTCATCAAGTACAGTACCAGTAGCATATCCTGCATCAAATATACTAGAAACAAGTTCAAGAGATAGTCAGAATTTAAGTCTGAGTCTGAGTCAGGCAGACAAACAGCCTGAAGTTGAAGAGAGTTCAATGTAGATTAAGGGCATCCCTTAGAGGAAAATTTCCTCAGGCTCAGCCTAGAATGAGTCTAAGTTCGACACCACATTTGGAAAGTTCTGCTCAAAAATGAAGGTATTCTCTTCAAGACAGAAAACCTGTGGTTAAGTTTGATTTGTAAATATGGCAAAAAAAATCGATATCTTTTGTTATATATAACCATGCAAGTTATGTATGATGATTGTTTGTTATAGAAACATAGAAACATAGAAAATAGGTGCAGGAGTAGGCCATTCAGCCCTTCTACCCTGCACCGCCATTCAATGAGTTCATGGCTGAACATGCACTTCAGTACCCGCTTCCTGCTTTCTCGCCATACCCCTTGATCCCCCGAGTAGTAAAGACTTAATCTAACTCCCTTTTGAATATATTTAGTGAATTGGCCTCAACTACTTTCTGTGGTAGAGAATTCCACAGGTTCACCACTCTCTGGGTGAAGAAGTTTCTCCTCATCTCGGTCCTAAATGGCTTACCCCTTATCCTTAGACTGTGACCCCTGGTTCTGGACTTCCCCAACATTGGGAACATTCTTCCTGCATCTAACCTGTCTAAACCCGTCAGAATTTTAAACGTTTCTATGAGGTCCCCTCTCATTCTTCTGAACTCCAGTGAATACAAGCCCAGTTGATCCAGTCTTTCTTGATAGGTCAGTCCCACCATCCCGGGAATCAGTCTGGTGAATCTTCGCTGCACTCCCTCAATAGCAAGAATGTCCTTCCTCAAGTTAGGAGACCAAAACTGTACACAATACTCCAGGTGTGGCCTCACCAAGGCCCTGTTCAACTGTAGCAACACCTCCCTGTCCCTGTACTCAAATCCCCTCGCTATGAAGGCCAACATGCCATTTGCTTTCTTAACCGCCTGCTGTATCTGCATGCCAACCTTCAATGACTGATGTACCATGACACCCAGGTCTCGTTGCACCTCCCCTTTTCCTAATCTGTCACCATTCAGATAATAGTCTGTCTCTCTGTTTTTACCATCAAAGTGGATAACCTCACATTTATCCACATTATACTTCATCTGCCATGCATTTGCTCACTCACCTAACCTATCCAAGTCACTCTGCAGCCTCATAGCATCCATTATAATTACTTCTTCATTAAGGAGGGAGAAGTGTAATATATAGCTCCATCTAGTGGACTACTGCTCCATCTAGTTGACTACTGTGATAATGCAGCCATTGCTGTAAATACAATAAAGGCATCATGTGACAGGTCACCTGACAAATTCCTGTATTAAGAGCCATCTTGAAGTCTGTGGGTTTGTGATGTCATAAGGAAGATACCATAGTCACATGACAGCATCATTCAGCTCATGTAGATATTTGAAAAGGGACCAAGTGTCTGCATGCAAACTGGAAGAGTCTTCAGGGCTGATGACAATTATAGTTTCAGTGGGAAACATTCAGGGTGCTGTGCAGCAGAGGTGTTAATCGTGTGACATCTGTGTGTGAGACCATTGGTGCTTCCATATTTACATACTGACATCACCTGAAACATTGAGACATTGCTTGTGGGAAGACCAACATGCAAGATGCTGCTTAGAGGATCTGTAATGTATGTACATAAGGTCTGGCCACCAACGGGGGGCACTACCGTCAGAGGTCCTAGGGTCATAGGTATACTCATGCTGGGCCCGGTACATAACCTGAACTTCACCTTTGTATCTTCACTTCTGGAAGCCATTAAAAACTGATCAGGTTACACCTAGTCACTGGCTCACAGTACGGAGTTCATTGTATCATTTCATACAGCACACAAACAAAATGGTAGAGGTCAGAAATGGATTCCCAATGGTTTTGGGTCTCACTGAATCTTCCAGTTGGGCTTGTGGGCAACTGCTGTCAGAAGCAGGTGGGAACATCATTTGTGCAAAATATATGCCATTGCCTTGTAGGCATTTGACAAGGTACTGCCCTTACTCTGAGTATACAGGCCAAATAAATTGTACTTTGATACGTGTGAGGACATCTGCATCTAGAGAGTATAAATTCTTAAGGAGATCATAATAGAACTGTACAGTCTCCTGTACAGACCTAGAAACCATTTTTAGGACAGAGCCTGCTTTAATAAATTGTAAAGTGTCAGTGGCTGTCAAAATGCCTTGAATTTTTATCTTTCTGTGCAAAAAAAAATCAGCAGATTTGTCAAACCTCATAACTTACAGTAACAGATGCCTTTGTTGTCTGGCTCAATTATGTCATAATCATCCCCATGGAAAACAATCAGCAACATGAAAGAACCCTGCACTTTTACCGAGAACCAGTAGATGTGGTGTATTTGGATTTCCAGAAGGCATTCGATAAGGTGCTACATAAAAGGTTTCTGCACAAGATAAGAGCTCACGGGGTTGGGGATAATATATTAGCATTGATAGAGGATTGGCTGACTAACAGAAAACAGAGAGTCGGGATAAATGGGTAATTTTCCGATTGGCTAACAGCAGTGGCTCTTATGATCAGATCAGCCATGATCTTATTAAATGGCGGGGCAGGCTTGAGGGGCCAAATGGCCAACTCCTGCTCTTATTTCTTATTTTCTTATGTTCTTATTTGACTGTAATCCGCAAAGTGCAAGTCATTACCTAATGGCACCCCCCTTCACAAACAGAGACAGAGGGTCCACTCCATCTTCCTGTGAACACAAATACAGAATCATGCCTGTTAGTAGTTGTCAGGATATCTTTATTTTACAGAAATTAATGCGACAACTAATAGTTCAAGAACAGGGAGACTTTATGGATCGATTATTGTTCTCAAGGGGAAGCTAGAACATAGCCAGCTTTAGCCAATTACCGAAGAGGGTGCTGACCAAGAGGCAGACAAAGGCTGGAATTTTTACTTTGAAGTGATTATTTGCGAGTGGGTGGGCAGTTAAAAGTGCTGAAATTGACAGCATGTCGGAAATCAGCTTCAACCCACTGGTTTCTGCCTTTAACTCGGGCGCGTTAGTCAGAGGTGGGTGATCTAATTAAAGCAGTTTAGAGATCGTTAAGAGGCCATTAACAGCCTTTTTACCTGATGTTGCAGCTTATACTGGCTGCCCACAGGATTCACGAAGTTGCTGAACCTCACCAGTGAAAGTAAAGCGAGAGCACAGCATCAGCTGTAGAAGCTGAACAAATGACAATTTTTAAAAAATCACATCAATACTCACACCTCACACCTGCTTCCTTGCCCAAGGGGAATACTGTGGCTGACACCACCTGTGCTGAGAGTTTGCTTTCAGGTGATTTCCTCAACTTCGGAAGCTCTCTCACGACATTGGAAGTCACTCTCATTACATTAAATCTGTAGGATGATGGTTTCGTCCCGGATTAATTTGTAGCAGGCAGGAATAATTAGTTAACACTACTGGCTATTTCTCAGAGTTCGACACTGGAAAATCAATATGTATAGTTCCCACTGTGCGTGGCAGTGGGAACTGAGTTTGATCAACTTGTTATTAACATTACACCTATCAGTCTGTCCCTTGAGCTGCTAAACTATGTTGCCTAATCTGCCCTCCTGTATGGCTCAGAGACATGGACGATGTACAGTAGACATCTCAAGTCGCAGGAGAAATACCACCAACGATGCCTCCGCAAGATCCTACAAATCCCCTGGGAGGGCAGACGCACCAACATTAGTGTCCTCGTGCAGGCCAACCTCACCAGTATTGAAGCACTGACCACACTTGATCAACTCCGCTGGACATGCCAGACATGAGACTCTAAAAACAAGTGCTCTACTCTGAACTCCTTCATGGCAAACGAACCAAAGGTGGACAGAGGAAACATTACAAAGCCTCCCTGATAGTGCAACATCCCCACTGACACCTGTGAGTCCCTGGTCAAAGATCGCCCTAAGTAGAGGAAGTGCATCCGGGAGGGTGCTGAGCACCTCGAGTCTCATCACCGAGAGCACGCAGAAACCAAGCGCAAGCAGTGGAAAGAGCGTATGGCAAAACAGTCCCACCCTCCCTTTCCCTCAACGACTATCTGTCTCACCTGTGACAGGGTCTGTGGTTCTCATATTGGATTGTTCAGCCACCTAAGGATTCATTTTTAAAGTACAAGCAAGTCTTCCTCGATTCCGAGGGACTGCCTATGATGATGACGATGATGATAAGCTACATTATAGTTACCAGTTCCTCAGTTCCCTGCGTGCTCACGATCATCCCAGTGGTCCGCTGATGTGTCGTGATGCGCGCCTTCTGATGACTGACGGGTCACCCTTGCTTGACTGCAACCGTCTTCCCACTCGTCTTTGCTGAGTTTCTGCCTCAGTTTCCCTGCGCACTCACGATCGACCCCGATGGTCTGACAGGTTCATGGAGCTCAACTGCTGATGGCTGACAGGGTCACCTTTCTCTCACAACTGCAGCTTGCTGTCCCTCGTCACCTGTGTGTTTTAATCCCCGCCTTTTCTCAGGTGTTGTTTCCATGGCTACCTGTTGCTCATTGAAGTCCTTCCTTTGATTCATCGATGAACTATTTTCTTTGTGAGCACGTATTTAACACTTCAGAACCTGGCCTATTGTCTAGCCTAGTGCTATCATGGACCTCACTGTGTTTAAAGGTTTGGTCAGTATCAGTGTTTGCATGTCCACAAAAGGTTCAGTATCATTTGCATTGTGTTTGGGTTTCTCTACAAATTACAGTTTGTGTGGTTTTACATTTCTACAAAAGGTTTAGTATTATTTCCGTTGTGTTTGAGTTTCTCCACAGATTAACATTCGACATTTTAAACAGGAGTCTCCAAGGGTTCTTACATCCTACAGGAAGTCAGTATTTACAGCTTCCGTGTTTTAAGCATTTTATACAGAATGTTTATAAAGGTTAATCACAGAGTTCAATTTTCTTGCTTTGCATTGGGTTCAAGCCCTACACATTGGAGGATTGTGCCTCTGATCTCAACTTTACCTCTGTCATATAACAGGTCAGCATGGGTGCCACTTATGCTGTTTCACCTTGGACCTCAGATTCGGACCAAGATGAGCCCCAGCAGCAACAACACCAGAAGCAGCATCAGCCTTCTGCTCACTGACCTGTCACTCAACAGGAGAGAGGTGCTGACCACAGGGGTGCACCTCACCAGAGGCGATACCCACAACACAGGCTATAGAGGCAGAGGATTAGCTTCCTGGACATGACCGAGCACTAGTGCCTCAGGAGGCTCAGGCTATCGCGCCAGATCATTGCAGACATTTGGAGCTTGCTGGAAGAAGACCTGCTGCCCAGAGGACCTGGTGGACACACCTTACCTGTGGCTGTCAAAGTCACCATCACTCTCAACTTCTTCAGCTCGGGGTCCTTCCAGGGATCTGCAGCAAACATGTGCAGGATCTCACAGTCGGCCACCCACAAATGCATCACCCAGGTGACCGATGCAATGTTTGACAAGGCAGAGACTTATGTATACTTTGACACTGATGAAGCCACTCAGACTGAACAGATGCTCGGCTTTGCAGCTCTGGCTGCCTTCCCACAATTGCAGAGCATCATCGACTGCATACATGTGCCCATCAAGGCACCCCCAGATCACTCAAGAGTATTCGTGAACTGTAAGGGCTTCCACTTCATCAATGTGCAGATCGTCTGCAACCACAAAGAGATCATCATGCATGTGTGTGCCAGATTCTCAGGGAACTGTCATGACTCTTTCATCGTAGATATTCCAGTGAAAAAGAAGGACGGTAAGAGAAGGGATAACCAGCCGTGGATAACCAAGGAAATAAAGGAGAGTATCAAATTTAAAATCAATGCGTATAAGGTGGCCAAGGTTAGTGGGAAAATAGAAGATTGGGAAAATTTTAAACGACAGCAAAGAATGACTAAGAAAGCAATAAAGAAAGGAAAGATAGATTACGAAAGTAAACTTGCGCAAAACATAAAAACAGATAGCAAAATCTTTTACAGATATATAAAACGGAAAAGAGTGACTAAAGTAAATGTTGGTCCCTTAGAGGATGAGAAGGGGGATTTAATAATGGGAAATGTGGAAATGGCGGAGACCTTAAACAATTATTTTGCTTCGGTCTTCACAGTGGAAGGCACAGAAACCATGCCAGAAATTGCTGGTCACAGGAATGTGGGAAGGGAGGACCTTGAGACAATCACTATCACTAGGGGTTAGTGCTGGACAGGCTAATGGGACTCAAGGTAGACAAGTCCCCTGGTCCTGATGAAATACATCCCAGGGTATTAAAAGAGATGGCGGAAGTTATAGCAGATACATTCGTTATAATCTACCAAAATTCTCTGGACTCTGGGGAGGTACCAGCAGATTGGAAAGCAGCTAATGTAATGCCTCTGTTTAAAAAAGGGGGCAGACAAAAGGCAGGTAACTATAGGCCGGTTAGTTTAACATCTGTCGTGGGGAAAATGCTTGAAACTATCATTAAGCAAGAAATAGCGGGACATCGAGATAGGAATAGTGCAATCAAGCAGGCGCAACATGGATTCATGAAGGGGAAATCATGTTTAACTAATTTACTGGAATTCTTTGAGGATATAACGAGCATGGTGGATAGAGGTGTACCGATGGATGTGGTGTATTTAGATTTTCAAAAGGCATTCGATAAGGTGCCACACAAAAGGTTACTGCAGAAGATAAAGGTACATGGAGTCAGTGGAAATGTATTAGCATGGATAGAGAATTGGCTGGCTAACAGAAAGCAGAGAGTTGGGATAAATGGGTACTTTTCGGGTTGGAAATCGGTGGTTAGTGGTGTGCCACAGGGATCGGTGCTGGGACCACAACTGTTTACAACATATATAGATGACCTGGAAGAGGGGACAAAGTGTAGTGCAACAAAATTTGCAGATGACACAAAGATTAGTGGGAAAGCGGGTTGTGTAGAGGGCACAGAGAGGCTGCAAAGAGATTTAGATAGGTTAAGCGAATGGGCTAAGATTTGGCAGATGGAATACAATGTCGGAAAGTGTGAGGTCATCCACCTTGGGGAAAAAAAACAGTAAAAGGGAATATTATTTGAATGGGGAGAAATTACAACATGCTGGGGTACAGAGGGACCTGGGGGTCCTTGTGCATGAATCCCAAAAAGTTAGTTTGCAGGTGCAGCAGGTAATCAGGAAGGCGAATGGAATGTTGGCCTTCATTGCGAGAGGGATGGAATGCAAAAGCAGGGAGGTCCTGCTGCAACTGTATAGGGCATTGGTGAGGCCGTACCTGGAGTACTGCGTGCAGTTTTGGTCACCTTACTTAAGGAAGGATATACTAGCTTTGGAGGGGGTACAGAGACGATTCACTAGGCCGATTCCGGAGATGAGGGGGTTACCTTATGATGATAGATTGAGTAGACTGGGTCTTTACTCGTTGGAGTTCAGAAGGATGAGGGGTGATCTTATAGAAACATTTAAATAATGAAAGGGATAGACAAGATAGAGGCAGAGAAGTTGTTTCCACTGGTCGGGGAGACTAGAGCTAGGGGGCACAGCCTCAAAATACGGGGGAGCCAATTTAAAACCGAGTTGAGAAGGATTTCTTCTCCCAGAGGATTGTGAATGTGTGGAATTCTCTGCCCAAGGAAGCAGTTGAGGCTAGCTCATTGAATGTATTCAAGTCACAGATAGATAGATTTTTAACCAATAAGGGAATTCAGGGTTATGGGGAGCGGGCGGGTAAGTGGAGCTGAGTCCACGGCCAGATCAGCCATGATCTTGTTGAATGGAGGAGCAGGCTCGAGGGGCTACCTCCTGTTCCTAATTCTTATGTTCTTATGTATTCCAGTCCACCCTGCCTCAGCTCTTTGAACCTTCGGCCAGACTTACCGGCTGGCTGCTTGGAAACAAGGACTTTCCACTGAAGACGTGACTGATGACACCCTTGATCTTGATCAGATATGTAATAGAGCAAGCAATCAGAATGTTGACGATATGCTTCATAACTGTAGCATAGTGGTTATGTTACTGGACTAGTAATCCAGAGGCCTGGACTAATGATCCAGAGACATGAGTTCAAATCCCACCATGGCAGCTGGGGGATTTAAATGCAGTTAATTAAGTAACAATCTGGAATAAAAAGCTAGCAATCATCAGATTGTCGTAAAAAACCATCTGGTTCACTAATATCCTTGAAGGGAAGGAAATCTGCTGTCCATACCTGGTCTGGCTTATATGTGACCCCAGACCTGTAACAATGTGGTTCATTTTTAACTGCCCTCTGAAATGGTCTAGCAAGTCACTCAGTTGTAAAAAACACTTGGGAGAGGAGTCCCACATACTAGTCAAGCAACAGCTTAATATAATCAGACCTTTCAGCCAATGTCCCAGACTCCTTCATCACTGTCCCTGGGTATGTCCTGTCCCACCGGTAGTACAGACCCACCTGAGGTGGCAGCACAGTAGTAGACAGTTGGGAGGGATTGGCGCTGGGAGTCGGCAACATTAACTTCAGACCCCATGAAGTGTTATGCTTTCATATCAAGCATGGGCAAGGAAACCCCCTGCTGATCACCACCTACCGCTCTCCCTCAGCTGATGAATCAGTACTCCTCCATATTGAACACCACGTGGAAGAAGCACTGAGAGTAGCAAGGGCACAAAATGGACTCTGGGTGGGGGACTTCTATGCCTATCACCGAGATTGGCTCGGCACCACCACTATTGACTGAGCTGGCCAAGTCCTGAAGGACAGAACAGCCAGGCTGGGCCTGTGGCAGGTGGTGAGAGAACCAACACGAGAGAAAAACCTACTTGGCCTCATCCTCACCAATCTATCTGTCTCAAATGCATCTGTATATGAAACATTGGTAGCAGTGATCACCGCACAGTCTTTGTGGAGATGAATGGGTAGAAATTCAGTTTCGCACTGTTTGGGGGTGGTATCAGTTGGGAGGCACGAGACTTAACACCAGGCACTGAAGTCTCAAACTTCTCCAAAAATTACTTAAAGGGACGGGCCCGCACTGCCGACTCTGCAAAGTAAAGAGGGACCTACCTGGACCACCATGGAGCGGCCAGCCCAGCAGTCAAGCAAAGTGCTGGGCAGAGAGATTGAGGCCAGGACCCCGCGAAGAAACCGGATCAGTAGCGCTAACAGGAAGGTAAGTTTTTTAAAATTTTTCACTCGGCCATCTTGCCCTTAATTTTTGGCCCCAGTAGCGGCCTGCCGCCCGATCCACACCTCTTGCAGCTGCCGGTGTTTTCGCCCGGTGAAAGTGAATTTTAGGGACAGGGCGCTAATAGGGCAATGCGCGTGGTGATGACGTTATGCTCTCTGGGCGCAGGTGATCGGGGTGCAAAGCAGTAGTGCCGCCGCTAAACTCCCGCCCAATATGGCGAGAGTCCATAACAGCGGCACGCTCGGTTCGTAACTCATTTGCGTCCCATTAGCGCCCCTGGGGTTGCTAACAAGAGGCACAAATGAGTTCAATTTCTAGCCTGAAGTTTCATCTTCACACTGAGGACACCCTCCATCGTGTTGTGGCAATATGGCCTTACTAAATCGGATAGATTCAGAACAGATCCAGCAGCTCAAAGCTAGGAATCCATGAGGCACTGTGCACTATCAATAGCAGCAATCAGTATTCCACCACAATCTGTAACCTCATGGCCCGGCATATTCCTCACTCTACCATTACCATCAAGCCAGGGGAACAAACCTGGTTCAATGAGGAGTGTGGAAGATCATGCCAGGAGCAGCACCAGGCATACCTATAAATGAGGTGCCAACATTGGGAAGCTGCAACACAGGATAACATACTTGCAAACAAACTGAAGTAGCATGCTATAGATAGAGCTAATCCCACAATCAATGGATCAAATTAAAGCTCTGCAGTCCTGCCACATCTAGTCATCAATGGTAGTGGACAATTAAACACCTAACAGGAGGAGGAGGCTCCATGAATATCCCCATCTTTAATGATGGAGGGGCCCAGCACATGAGTGCAAAAGACAAGGCTGAAGCATTTGCAGTCAGCTTCAGCCAGAAGTGCCGAATGGATGATTCATATTGGCCTCATCCTGAGGTCCCCACCATCACAGAAACAAGTCTTCAGCCAATTCGATTCACTCCATGTATCAAGAAACAGCTGAGTACACTGGATACAGCAAAGGCTCTGGGCCCCGACAACATCCCAGTGGACCTGCTGAAGACTTGTGCTCTAGAACTAGCTGCGCCTCTAGCCAAGCTGTTCCAGTACAGCCACAACACTGGGATCTATCTGGCAATGTGGAAAACTGCCCAGGTATGTCCTGTCCACAAAAGACAAGACCAATCCAATCCGGCCAATTACCGCCCCATCAGTCTCTCAATCATCAGTAAAGTGATGGAAGGTGTCGTTGACAGTACTATGAAGCGGCAGTTACTCACCAATAACCTGCTCACCAATGCCCAGCCAGGGACACTCAGCTCCAGACTTCATTACAGCCTTGGTCCAAACATGGACAAAAGAGGTGAGGTGAGAGTGACTGCCCTTCACAACAAGGCAGCATTTGACTGAGTGTGGCATCAAGGAGCCCAAGTAAAATTGAAGTCAATTGGAATCAGGGGGAAAACTCTCCACTGGCTGGAGTCATACCTAGCACAAAGGAAGATGGTTGTGGGTGTTGGAGGTCAATCATCCTAGCCCCTGGACATTGCTGCAGGAGTTCCTTATGGCAGTGTCCTAGGCCCAACCATCTTCCGCAACTTCATCAATGACCTTCCCTCCATCATAAAGTCAGAAGTGGAGATATTTGCTGATGACTGCACAGTGTTCAATGCCATTCGCAACTCCTCAGATAATGGCGTTGTCCATGCCCGCTTGCATCAAGACCTGGACGACATTCAGGCTTGGGCTGATCTGTTGCAAGTAATAATCGCATCACATAAGTGCCAGGCAATGACTATCTCCAACAAGCGAGAGTCTAACCACTGCCCCTTGACATTCAACAGCATTACCATCGCCAAATTCCCCAGCACAACATCCTGGACGTCACCATTGACCAGATTCTTAACTGGACCAGCCATATAAATACTGTGGCAATAAGTGCAGGTCAGAAGCTGGATATTCTGAAGCGAGTGTCTCACCTCCTGACTCCCAAAAGCCTTTCCACCATCAACAAGACACAAGTCAGGAATGTGACGGAATACTCTCCACTTGCCTGGATGAGCTTAGCTCCAACAGCACTCAAGAAGCTTGACACCACCCAGGACAAAGCAGCCCATTTGATTGGCACCCCATCCACCACCTTAAACAATCACTTCCTCCATCACCAATGCACCATGGCTGCAGTGTGCACCATCTCCAAGCAATTCGCCAAGGTTTTTTCGGCAGCAGCTCCCAAACCCTTAACCTGTACCACCTAAAAGGACAAGAGCAGCAGGCGCATGGGAACACCATCACCTCCAAGTTCCCCTCCAAGTTACACACCACCCTGACTTGGAAATATATTGGTGTTCCTGCATCGTTGCTGGGCCAAAATCCTGGAACTCCCTTCGTAACAGCACTGTGGGAGTACATTCACCACACAGACTCAACGTTTCAAGAAGGTAGCTCACCACTACCTTCTCAAGGGTAATTAGGAATGAGCAATAAATGTTGGCCTAGCCAGCAATGTCCACATCCCATGAATGAATAAAAAAAAAGATTCCTGGACAGATCTGGAGGAGCTCTTTAATATGCACCAGCCAGGGTCTCCAGAATGATGCAGTGGTATGCTGCACTCTGCACAACATAGCGCAGTAGCGAGGATTGGAGCTGCAGGAGGAGAAAGGCGTAGAGTGCAGAGCCTCTTCAGAGGAGGAGGAGGAGGAACAGGTGGAACAAGAAGAGGAGAAGGAGGAACTTGAAGTGGACACCAGCAGCAGCGCACATTGCTGGCCGCGAGGCCTCATAATGGCACGATTTTGTTAGCTTGCATCAGTGCACCCATATGGCACCCAGATGTTAAACCAACTTCCCCCCACCTACCACCACTACCACCACAAAGCAGTTATAAAATGACTAAACCATTCCTGTCAAACACTCCCGTTGCTTCAGGTTATATAATGTCTTACCATTCACTGCAACTGACAAGGCCACTTGCCAGACAGCAAGCACAAATGGACAAGACAAGAAAGTGGTGCAAAGAAATAATTTTAGGTGGCTCAAAAATTCAATAAAAACTTAACAATGTAACATTTTGTAACACACCAATGTGCATACCCTTGTGCATCTACACATGCTCACATGGGATGTGTGAGACACCAGGTGACAAAGCTACTTTCTCAATTAGTGGACCCACCGATGTGTGTGTGTGTGTGTGTGTGTGTGTGTATCTGCACTGGTGCTTAATCTACATGGGTCATGTGATCGTGCACCCTCAGAGTCCGTGACCTCCTCTGAAGAGTCGTTTTCCACCTCTGGCTGGACTGTGGGTAGGACACATGATGGGCCTGTGGGAGAGTAAAGACATGAATTAGAACTGAAACAAGAATGTTTTAACTTACCATTATGCACATGATCATATTTCAATGGTTGCTGACATCAAGTCACCATGAGTGATGGTTGTATGCCACGTGGCTTTATCAAATTGTTACAACACAACTAACTCACTGCTCCCATAATCTGGCTTCCACCTCCGCCAGCCTTCAAGTGACTTCTGTGCATTGCTGCTTTATATAACTCATCTGATGTTGAGTCATCCATGATGTCATTGGTCCCGCTCCAGTTAATTGGTCGGGAAACCCAAAAGTCTGATTCAATTGCAATGGCTTCATTAAAAACCCACTGTAAAATGTGCCGCTCCAACTTCTAGGTTCCAACACGATCCACGCCCACTCCCCCACCCCCGCCACCCCCGCATCACCACCACCGCTGCCATCCACACGCAAAGGTAAAAATTCAGCCCAAGATGTCTGCACAGTCAGCATTCACTTAGCAAGAGTTTTAATGCAGTAATAAATGACACCTTTAGTTAAGTACCTGTAACATCCAAAACAAAATAGTCATTTTCACATGTGCTCACTACCCAGACCATCACTACCATTGCCTACATCTTTACCTCAGGACCTTTGAATACAACAGCAGTTCTCCTCAACTATCTAATTGTACATCATTCCAAATTAACTTTCATGACACATTGGAATACCAGTGAACCCAAATTTCATTAATCTGTCTCATATGTGGTGACGTATGTTCAATGTTTTACTCTGATACTTCCCCTTTGTATAGTGCGTTGAGTCATTATACTCATGTGCTCCTTCGAATTATTTCACCAGTGGCTGCTGGATATCAGTAAATGTTTCCAGGGATTAAGTTAGTCCCAGTACCACATTGAGGTAAGCTTGGGGAACTCTCCAATCTCCCTAATGCAGTAATAGATCTCTAGGCCTAAAAATCTTCAGGGCCTCAGAGTTAGAAAAAGATTAGTTTAGTTAGGGTGTGAATGGTGGGATAATTATCGGTTGCCATGGGAAACAAAGAGAGAGAAAAAACTACATCACAGCAAAATATGGGCACAGGTAAAGCTCTGAAATTGTTCAACTGATGTTGAGTCTAGAAGGCTGTGAAGTGCCTAAGCGAAAAATGAAGTGCTGTTCCTCGAGCTTGCATAAAGCTTCATTGGAACAGTGCAGGAGTCCGAGGATGGAGAGGTCAGAGTAGAAGTGGAGCGGAGAATTAAAGTAATTATCCTGCCATTCATACCCGATCGAAACAAATCTTTTTCTAACTTCTGCTATTACCATCTCAAGTAGATCCATCATCCCTTTTGCCTCTCAAATCTCTCCTGTCTTCCACCTATCACAAACCTTCCCTTTTGTTCTTTACGAATCTGTTACATCTTGAACTTTTCCAGTTCTGACGAGGGGTCATCGACCCGAAACGTTAACTCTGTTTCTCTCCACAGATACTGTAAGGGGTTTTCACAGGGTTGTTGTGTCTTGGGTGTCTCCCTCTGGGCTTCTGCCCTCACAGCTTATGCCTGGCCTGTGAGGTACCCTGAGTGCTGCAAGAGCACTCTTGGAGAGACTGTGTCCACAGCTTATGAAGGGGGTTTTGAGACTCGTGCGTCCCCACAGCTTATGCCTAGCCTGTGAGGCACCTGTGAGTGTCAAACACTCCTAACCCCTTCTTCCCTAGCCTGTGACACACAGTTGAGTGTTTTCGAGGCGCTCCTAGCTTCCCTTACACGGTTCTGACATAAGACTCACGATCAGGAGATGTAATACAATAGAACTGAGACAAGGTGATTCCAAGAGGAACTTTAGGCTTCCAATTTATTTGACAAGGTGTAACTCAACAAACAGCAATACACCAACAAAACAATCCCCCTAAATCCCACTAAAATGGACCCAACGAAAATCTTTACACCAGTTTAGCAGTACAATGCCCAACTTTCCTGGCCTAACTGAGTTGGGAGTTCTGGGGACCAGAGGTTATACTCACTACTGTACCTTCCGCAGTCTGGTGGTTTGTTTCTTCTATTTTCGGTGTCTTCGGACACTGGTTTTCCTTCAGTGTCGAGAGGCTTGCTGGTTGTGGTTGTTGGATGACAAGGGCAGGGACAACTCATCACTTCTTTTTCACTACGTCAGAAACCCCTTTTTTATAGCCAGATTATCCAGTCCGCCTCTCCTGCTGAAGTCGATTCTTCTCATTGGTGGACTTTTTGATTTTGAAAAATGCAGCAGTTTTAGATTGGGGTTTTTTTCCCACTGATCTTAACCTACTCAAGGTTTGAGTGGGTGTTGATTGCATTGGCCTCCTGTAGCCATTGTGCTAGTCTGGCCTGAGCCAGATATTTCTATGCCTGATGGAAAAAGGTGTTGGAATATGTATGTGGCATTGTTTAAATGCTAATGTTTTCAAGGGGCAAGTTTCGAGGGTATACAGTTCCCAGACAATTTGATTAGTTCCAATGTCCAAACTGGTCCTTTTGATATTGACCCCACCCTTTTCTTGCAGACCCAACATACACCTTTTAAAAATCCCAAATTCGATTAAAGTTCGTAGTTTCTTCCATGTGCACTTTAGGATTTCAAACTTTCTGGTAGATAGTTCCAAATTAAATTCCCTTTGCTATGAGTCCAAACACTGGTGGAGGGGGGGGGGGGGTCTCCATTCATTTGTGTCCCAAAGTTTTCCTTCCATCGGTTTCAATTCACAGCACAGACTGATCCCACAGCCCTTTACCTTCTGGGTAAAATGAGGGGGTTTTCGTCCTCCCCTACATAATCCCCCATCTGACACAGTCAGACACCACTCGAGTGTGTCAAAGTTCAGGGTGGTAAGAAAACCCTAGGTCTCCCAAATTGCCCAACTTTCCCCAGTTTAACTCTAAACTGATCCCGTCGATATATATCGTAATTCCTTTTAACGTGGTACTAAACATAGAAATTCAACAGGTTACAATACATGACAGCAACATACATATATGTACTTAAGGTTATAGCAGTAATTGTACATTGAGTCTCATTTCAGTCTCAAACGTAAAACAAAGAAACCTGCCCTGCAAACTCCCCAGGAACCATCTATGAAAAACACAGTCATCCCTGGAAATAACAAAACCGCCTAAGTGTCGCGGTGAAGCTTTGTTTACACACCTTGAGTGTTTAGCAATGGCTCTCCTGGCTGTGTAGTAGCCTGAGGAACTGCGTTCTTTTTCTTTTTCTCCTGAGCTTACAGCTTGTAACTAGCAGATAAGCTACAATCAGAAGTTGGCCGATTACTAAGGCATGCGATCCCACCCGGATCCATGCAGGTATGTCTGCCCGTATTCCCAAATCCCACCATGCTGGTGATTTAATCTGGGCAATCTCCCCTGCTAGAATTTCAGTTTTCTGCTCCATGGTGTAAAAATGTTTTTGAGACAAATCCACTGCCTGGAGGAGGGCTGTAAGTTTCTCAGGTAGTGGGGCAATGGGATCGCCAAACTGGGCGACATACTGTTGTGGATGGCTGAGGTTGTTTTGTACCGTGAGGTGAATCGTGGAAGGTTCAGGGATGGGTGTGATTCTGGTGTGTGCCACTTGAACCTCTGCCCTGGGTTTAAAGCAAAAGCTGCTGTACAGTATTGGACACCACCTTCCCGGTCCTTCTTCATACCGTTGGGCACTTGTGGTGACACAAAATGTCCCACCGCCTACATATGCTACCTGTGGAGGCATGTGGTTAGGGGCCATTACCTCCATTGTGCAATTGATAGGCTCTGCCTCAGCAGTGCTGAACCCGCATTGTGACCTTGCAAAAGCGTTCAAGTGCTGGGGGCACAGGATTGTTGTGCTCCCCTGCTCTGACAACCCGAGAGGTCTGTACCCGTCACAGTGTGCTCCCACATTGTGACATAAGGTGGGACCTCTTGGAATCGAACATGCACCCCTCCACGAATGACTCCCACATTCTCCACTCGGTACAGGGGTGTTGGTCGTGGGGACGCCCCCATCACGGGCATCCTGACCACCACACCCATGATGGTATGATTTGACTTTCCACAGTCCACCGGTACCGGGTAGGCTTCCGACGCTACACGAAGTTGGCAAGGACTCAAAACATTATCATAAGGGTGCAGTGCTGCTAAGTGCTGGTTGCTGTTCCAGGAGGGGACCTGTCCCTGTCTCAGATCCTCGAGGTTACTCCGTCCCTCTCCCAGCAACCAGGCCCAAGAGCACGCACACCTCATTTTGGGCGGCTTGATCGGAGGCGTTTCTATCCTCCCGAATCAAGGCATTTACAGCCCTGGCCTGCGCCTCCAATTGAGAGATAATCTCCTTTATGTGAACTGTCATTGCCACCTCTTCGTGGAGCGCGGATCCCACTACGGTATTCTCGTCCCCCAGGACTTTGCGCAGCTGATTCTTTAACCCATTTATCTGGAGGGCCAGCTGCATGTTATCCAAACTGTTTATGGCGGACGCCCCGGTGTTAAACCCCGTAAGAATGTCATTTAAAGTGCCACGCCTCTGCCTGCCCGGTTCGGCCCTATCCCACTGTTTATGCAAGTCTGTCACTTTGACATCCCCGAAGTCCAGTTCATAGAACTTCCGGAACATCTCCCGCAGCAGAGCCTGGTGTAACAGCTCGGTTTCCCGGGGACACCACGTAGGTAGGCGGACTTCTGTCAGATTTAGCACCACTGATGCCACCGCGTAGTGTACCCCCTGATAAAGTAGTTTCTAGGTAGGGACCAACACTAAACCATTCCCCGGCCCCCTGGTTGTTGTTGGGCACTCGTGTGGGACAGTGGGCTTGGCCGTGGGTGGGGGTTTTCTTTCCCGAACTACAAGTTCGGTGGCATTTACTGGTACCCGGGGATTGGGGATCACACACGCCTCCCTGCTGCGATCCCATACCACCCCATCCCCGACATCCTGCCACCACCTATAAAAAGCAATGGAGACCCCCTCTGAACACACGCGAGTGGATCCCCACATACACAAATAAATTCCTTGGTCGTACGCCCACCATTTCTCCCAGCACACCGTGACCCCGCCAGATGACCCCATGATGGTTCGGTAGGTATCATTATCCAGACGTTCCCAGTCTGAGTGTCGGTCTCCCATGTCCCTCTTGAGCTTTCTGAGCCACCACCACCGTCCCAGAGGTATGTCCCCTTGGCAAGTTAGGCATATCTTCCTGCCTTCTGTCACTCTCACTCTGGAAGTGGCCACAGTGATCTCCGGACAGGGGATGGAGGCCTCTCCGTAGGCAAAGTCCTTATAGTTGGAGTACTTGGTGGAGTTCGATCCCAACCACCCAGGCCATTTCCCCTTGTGGGAGTAGGTGACCCGGCCATCCGCCGCCGGAGTCCCTTCTCCCATGGTCACTGTCGGCGCTCTGCCCCCGGAGCATCCGAAAACTAGGGAGTCCTCGGTGTCCCCTCGGTGCCCGGTGCAGATCCTTAGCGATACCAGCATCACTAACGTCCAGTAGGGAGGTGTCGACATCTGAAAGGCAAGAAGAACATGGACTTGCCTTGAGAGACCTTTCCAGGCTCGGCCCACTTAACATGTTCCAAACACAAAAATGCTGTACCCAACAGTCACTGCCTTACCTAAACACATATACTCACAACACAAAGTAACAAAACAGGAAGGGAAAATATACACACCGCCACCCGTCCCCGGGTGGCCAGGCTATATCATGTCACTGTACAGGCGTCATCGACCACTCGACTGACCGTACGCTGGGGACCAGGATGCCCTCCGCTGAGGGGCTCGTATGGTCCCCCTTAATGAGTCTTGTGCTGCCCTCCAAGGCCCTCCCGAGCCCCGGATAATTGGTGGGAGACCCTTGCTAGCGCAACAGAGCACCCTCCCTGTTGTCTTTCGTCTTATCGGTCTGGGGCGGGAGGCTAAGTAAACAGGGGACCACGGCACCCTGGGCTGTGGCACTCTGTTGCTCCTCCTTACTGTCGGTGCAGAGTCCCACGTTATGGGCTGCAATGCCATCTCCTCCACCTCTTGGGCTAGCCCCAGCTGATCCACCATGGGAGGTTCAGCTTCCCCTTGAACCTTGCTAATGTTGGAGCCTTTCTCCCTACTTCTGTTAGTGGGCTGGGAACCTCTACCCAGTGGTGGGATAGCCTTACAGGAGCAGTGAACCAGCCCCGGCTGTCGAGCTTCGGGGCCCGCTGCCTCCTCTGGAGCCTCCAAATCCACCGGGGCCTGTTCTTCCTCCAGTGCCTGATTCCCTTCCCTTGCTCGTCCCTTCTGTTTTTTACCTCTTTTGGGGTCAAACAATTTACACTGATTAATGTGATATCACTTCACCCGGCGAGGCAGTCGAACCGCATAGACCATAGGGCTAGCCTTGTCGACTATGCTGTATGTTCCCATATATAATGCTTCAAAAACCCCGACCCGAGCATAGTTCCTCACCATGACCTGGTCCCCTATCTCCCATTCGTGGTGTTTGCTGGGTTCTAGCAGCAATCGGTTACTCTGATGCTGTCTGCCCATGTTACTAGCAGCCTGCCATTGAATCTGTTTGAGGTGTTCAAACAGGTTCCTGAAAAACCGGTCCCGGTTCACCTCTTGGAGCTGTCCTTCGGTGAGAACCGGTGCCAACACATGCACTGGGGTTCTCATGATCCGGCCCATCATCAGCTCATGGGGTGAGTACCCTGTGCTCTTTGACTGACTGGCTCAGATTCCCATGAGGACCAACGGTAAGACCTCCACCCACTTGTTCGGTGAGTCTCCCGTCTCCTTGCAGAACCTTTCCTTTAGGGTCCGGTTCAGGCGTTCTACGGGGCCTGAGGACTGAGGGTTGTAGGCGATATGCCATTTGGCTCTTATCCCCAGCACCTTTAGGGTGGCCTGCATCACCTGGCCTGTGAAGTGGCTTCTCAGGTCGGACTCCACGATTTGAGGTAGACCCCACCGAGAGAACACCTCCCTCGCCAGGATTTTTGCAGTCCCCACCGCGGTAGCTGTTCGGCAAGGGAAGGCTTCCACCCACTTGGAAAACACATCCACCAGGACAAGGCAGTATTCATAACCTCCCTGGGCGGCCGGTAGGGGTCCGATGTAGTCGATCTGGATCGACTGCCATGGTCCCTCTATCCGCCTGACGTGTCCCATAGATGCCTTCCTTTTCTGAGGGTCTGGGTTGTTTGCAGCGCAAACCAGACAGCCCGCACAGAAGTTGCAGACGTCTTCCCAGAGGTCTGGCCACCACCCTGCCTCTTCTACCCGTTGCCAGGTAGATTCCGGCCCAGGGTGTCCCGCACCTGGACCCTCATGGGCCAGCTGAAGGAATTCCCTCCGGTGTTGTGGCGGCACTACCCATTTGTCCCCTTTAAACAACATGCCTTCCCTCACAGCAATATCTACAGCAGTGTATGGGCCCTCCGCCTTTTCCCCCCTTTTTATAGCAGCCAAGGCAGCCTTCAGGATCGGATCCTGCATCTGGACTACTTTAAGGTCCGGGGCCGCAGCCGCCCCTACGCTCCCTTGTGTCCCTAGCTTGCTTCTTGCTGCTGCTATCCTGCCTGCCTCATATGGGTCCCATGGGCGACCTGTGCGAGCACCTTCCCTTGCCAGCAGGTCTGCCTTCTGGTTACCTTCCCCCCGTGGCTCAGTTTTGGAGTGGGCCTTTACCTTATGGATATATACATCCCCGGTTTCTCCCATTGCAGCCACGATCTTTTCTAGCAGGGGTTTGGTCACAAGGGGCTTCCCATCCGCAGAGGTGTACCCCCGGCATGACCAAATCAGCAGATACTCTGTACACGAATTGCAAGTGAACATGCTGTCCGAGCAAATCATGTATGGGGTAGGGAATTCCTCGGGGTGTGTGACCACATACATCACCGCCGAGAGTTCCGCCTGCTGGGCGCTCAGGGTGCATGGGAGTTTAAGAGCCAAGGCAATTCCAGCCTTGGGATCCCAAACTCCGCAGCCCGTGAGTCTTGTACCCGCGGACACTGAACTGGAACCATCAACGTAGATCCTGCGGCCTGTGGGGTGTATCCCTGCCCGAAATCCAAAGTTAATGTCCCATACTCCCTCCACAGAGCATCGATGCGGCTGCCCTGGATAGATTAAATTTGCTGCGAGCCTGGGCTCGCAGAGGCCCTTGACATTTAAAGTAATCTGGGAGAGGAGGAGGGTCCAGCGAGTGATTCTAGCACTGCTCACTGTTTCGTCCTTAATCCTCCCGTCCAATAGCATCTGCGTCGGGGTATGATGGGTAAGGAGTGTAATGGGGGATATTCCGGTAAAGATCTGAGCTCTCTTTACTGCCCAGTGGGTGGCAAGCAAGTGCCTCTCACAATTGGAGTATCCCTTTTCTACCTCCGTGAGGACCCTGGAGGAGTACACCACTGGTCTCAGCTGACCGTTTCGCCCCTGGAGCAACACTGCGCTTAAGCTGTCACCACTGGCTGCCACCTCCAGGAAGAATTCCTCCCCCCCATCAATTGCCCCTAGGGCTGGTGCTACCTGCAGGTCTCTCTTAAGATGGACAAATGCTGCCTCACAGCCCTTGTCCCATTCCCACTCGACCCCCTTATGTAGGAGTCTGAGCAGAGGGGCGGCAGTGGCTGCATAGTCCTCGATGAAGTCCCTACAGTAGCCAGTGATTCCCAGGAAAGACCTTACCCCCGACACATCCCTAGGGACAGGGAGTTCCTGCACAGCTTTTCTTCTAGCCTCATCAATGGCCCTTTCTCCTGCCCTTATCGTCAGGCCCAGGAATTTTACCTCTCCTAGGCCTATCTGGGCTTTCTTGGGGTTAACTTTAAAACCCCCTTCCTTCAGTAAGACCAGCAGTTCGGCCAGCAGTGGACCGTGTTCCTCACTGCTGTCTGTGAACAACAACAGGTCGTCCACATACTGGACCAGCTGGTGTGGCTGGCTGAAGCCTTTTAAGCAGTTCACCATATATTGGTGAAAGATGCTGGGACTATTATGAAAGCCCTGTGGGAGGCAGCTCCATGTATACTGCTGTTCCCGGAAGGTGAAGGCAAACTTGTACTGGTCTTCCCTCCGTACAGGGATAGACCAGAACCCGTTGGATATGTCCAACACTGTGAACGTGGTTGCGGATGCAGGGATTTGACCTATCAGATCCGCAACCGCCGCTACTGTGGGGGCACAAGCTGGGGTGTTTTTATTGAGCACCCTATAACCCACCGTAGCCCTCCAAGAATTATCCGGTTTCCTAACCGGCCAAAGCGGGGAGTTGACATGGGTGGCTATGGGTCTCAAAACACCCTGCTCGACAAGCGAGCTTAAAGCTGTCTCCAAGTCTGCTTCTGCCTCTCAGGGAAAGCCATGCTGCTTTTGCGGGCGGGACATGGGATCCCCATCTATTCTAACCTCCACTCCTCTGACTCTCCCACAGTCGTGATTATGGATGGCAAATGCTGCAAGATTTGCTTGCACATAGGCCCGGTACTCGGCCAGGGTGTTACCGACCAGAACCTCCAGGTCGTAACCCCCTTTTGGCTTCATTGTACACAGAGTCCCTTTTCCCTGTTTCTTATCAATAACCATGACTTCTCCCTCTGCTCCCGTGCCCACTGTTCCCCATAGACAGTGATTCCTCAAGTCTACTAGGATCTGGCGAGCGATGATAAAATCAGCCCTCAAAATCCCTTTTCCCACCTGCTCCCAGTTCATCAGGATGCACTTCCATTGTGTTTGGAGTGCTCCTAAACGAACTGCGAGCGGGACTGAGAAAAACCCAGCCTTCTCATTACCTGTGAACCCAACTAGTTGATACGGCACCCCGTTTGATAGAGGTGAGGTTGCGGGGTCCTCCGAATGGACTATCGTGCTGGAAGCACCAGTGTCCAAAAGGTAGGTACCCAATACACCCTCAACTTCCATCTTGACCTAGGGTCGTCCCCAGGGGTCGTATTCTAGTGGGCACAGGTATGCAGGCTGGGTCTGGGCTAGTCACGGCCTCTGTACTGGCAGGGTTGCTGGTGCTTCCCTGCCTGTTGCCGTGGCGACCTTCCCAGTCCCCTCCAGTGCTGTCCTCACTGCAGCTATTATCTGGTCAAGGGATGGTGAGGAGCTCTCTCCACTTCCCCCACTCTGGGCGGCTCCTGAAGGACTTCTCCCCCCATATCTCTTTACTGGGCTCCTGCAATCCCTTTTAAAATGCCCAGCTTTCCCGCACCCGTAGCACACACTCTCCTTATCAGACAAGCGGCCACCCTCCTGGTGCCATTCCCCTTTGGGAATCGAGTTGGGTTTTACTTCATTTACCCGACCTTTGGAGGTTTTCTCCTCCTCCCCTCCTCCATTCCGTTGGACCAGTGCCAGTTGCCTGACCACTGCTTCCTCGGTGAGGTTGGGGTCCCTGGAATCGAACCACAGTTCTGCCCTGGCCTTGAGCCGGGGCAAGCAGTTTGCCACCAGCATCCTCAGCCAGCGGCCAGTCTGTACTGCGGAAAGATTCGCCCGGTCGAGGAGCTCCCCACAGGCTGCATGGTATACCACCCACAGCCTGTCCGCAAACGCCTGCGGGGTTTCCCCAGCGAACTGCCTTGTCCTTTCGACCCGTTCGAAAGGACTGCTGTCACCGAAGCCCATAGCCTCAAGGACGGCCCTCTGGACCTCAGTAAATGTGTGCTGCCCCCTCCGGCATTCTGCCGGTAGGGCCTGGTACAATTTGCTGTCTAGAGAGAAGAGCAGCAGCTTGGCTGTCTCTTCCTCATCACACCCATTAATTTCCCCTGCCTGCATCACCTCCATGAAGTGGATTGACGGGTCCCTGCTGCGAGTGAGTTTGGCCAAATGGGCCACCATGGCCCTGAGCGATTGAACTCCATGGGGAATAATAAAGTCGCTCTCCAGCGCTCCCCGACCTTGGCCACCTCCCTGTGGAGGACGGTACTTGCGCTGCCTGATCGGGCACATCCGCCCTGGTTCAGGATCTTTCTGCACTGGTCCCTCTACCTCCGGCTGTCCCACCATACTTGGTGCAGCAGACAGTACCTAGTCGCCTGATCCAGCCCTTAACTGACCCTCGGCTGGAGCCTCACATCCCTGCTGCCAAATGGGACACATTGGTCCTGCCCCCAGCCCTGGGTATGCTACTACCTGCGTGCCCCGCCCCTCCTGGTACCCCACCGGACAAACCACCGGTGCCTCAGGAGGTGGTCGGGCGTCTCTTGCCTTTGGATTCTCCTCAACCCCCAATACCCTCCTTTGTCCCCTGTGGACCCTTCGGGTCCTATCAGGGCGACCATCCCCTTTGCCTGGGATAGAGCGTAGGTGAGAGTTTTAATCCTCTCCTGGCAGGGACCGTGATCTGCAAACTCACTGCTACTGGTCACTTTATAGGCTGCCTGTACGTCTTTTAATTTATTCTCCAGTTCCCAAATTTTCTGGGTGTACCGAGAGTTCTGTTCCCAGAGGGTCCCCTCACTACCCTTGGCCTCAGTGACCTGACACTGAAGATAGTCCCAGCTATTTCGGAAGGTCTCCTCCAACTGCCGGTTCCTTTGCTGCTCCCCAGCTAATTCGGCCAGCATGTTGTCCCCAACCACAGCCCGGATAGCAGAGAGCTCCTCTGATTTCTGAAGACTCTGTTCCAAGTCCTTCATCCGCTGGTTGAGCTTTCGGACTTGGCGGGTGAAGCAGATAAGCCAGATGGCCTTTTCCACCCTGTGGTTGTGGTCCTTCCCTGCTGTCCACTGAGCAGCAGCATCCACTGGGCGCTCTGCCCGTGTGAGGGCTTGCACCCAAGGTTTGGTGAGGTTCACCTTGCCAAAAATGTATGAGGAAATTTTCTCCTCCATTTTAGTTTCCTCTCTTATCACCTCATCTGTTATATTAACATCTCCTGTTTGCTTATGTCCCTTCGTGGTTGCCATGTTCTGTAAAGGGTTTTCACAGGGTTGTTGTGCCTTGGGTGTCTCTCTCTGGGCTTCTGCCCTCACAGCTTATGCCTGGCCTGTGAGGTACCCTGAGTGCTGCAAGAGTACCCCTGGAGAGACTGTGTCCACAGCTTATGAAGGGGGTTTTGAGACTCGTGCATCCCCACAGCTTATGCCTAGCCTGTGAGGCACCTGTGAGTGTCAAACACTCCTAACCCCTTCTTCCCTAGCCTGTGACACACAGTTGAGCATTTTCGAGGCGCTCCTAGCTTCCCTTACGCGGTTCTGACATAAGACTCACGATCAGGAGATGTAATACAATAGAACTGAGACAAGGTGATTCCAAGAGGAACTTTAGGCTTCCAATTTATTTGACAAGGTGTAACTCAACAAACAGCAATACACCAACAAAACAATCCCCCTAAATCCCACTAAAACGGACCCAACGAAAATCTTTACACCAGTTTAGCAGTACAATGCCCAACCTCCCACCTTTCCTGGCCTAACTGAGTTGGGAGTTCTGGGGACCAGAGGTTATACTCACTACTGTACCTTCCGCAGTCTGGTGGTTTGTTTCTTCTATTTTCGATGTCTTCGGACACTGGTTTTCCTTCAGTGTCGAGAGGCTTGCTGGTTGTGGTTGTTGGATGACAAGGGCAGGGACAAATCATCACTTCTTTTTCACTACGTCAGAAACCTCTTTTTTATAGCCAGATTATCCAGTCCGCCTCTCCTGCTGAAGTCGATTCTTCTCATTGGTGGACTTTTTGATTTTGAAAAATGCAGCAGTTTTAGATTGGGTTTTTTTTCCCACTGATCTTAACCTACTCAAGGTTTGAGTGGGTGTTGATTGCATTGGCCTCCTGTAGCCATTATGCTAGTCTGGCCTGAGCCAGATATTTCTATGCCTGATGGAAAAAGGTGGTGGAATATGTATGTGGCATTGTTTAAATGCTAATGTTTTCAAGGGGCAAGTTTCGAGGGTATACAGTTCCCAGACAATTTGATTAGTTCCAATGTCCAAACTGGCCCTTTTGATATTGACCCCACCCCTTTTCTTGCAGACCCAACATACACCTTTTGAAAAATCCCAAATTCGATTAAAGTTCGTAGTTTCTTCCATGTGCACTTTAGGATTTCAAACTTTCTGGTAGATAGTTCCAAATTAAATTCCCTTTCCTATGAGTCCAAACACTGGGGGGGGGGGGTCTCCATTTGTGTCCCAAAGTTTTCCTTCCATCGGTTTCAATTCACAGCACAGACTGATCCCACAGCCCTTTACCTTCTGGGTAAAATGAGGGGGTTTTCATCCTCCCCTACAATACTGCCTGACCCGCTGAGATTTCCAGCATTTTCTGCTTTTATTTCAGATTCTAGCGTCCGCGTGTTTTGCTTTAGAATAGTGATACATATTGGAATAAACATTATGAGAGAAGCTGTGTGTCACCCAAGTGCCGAGGCCAGTGTCTATTGTCTGTGAGTTTGTGAAGGTGCAACATGCAGGTACCCTGTTTTGGTAATTTGATTAATGCTTGTTGCTATCGTTAATGGTCCACAAAGCAAATGCGCATAGAGCAATACAGAGTCCAATATGAAACATGGATATTCTCATAATTTTAGAAAACACATAAACAGTTACCAGAGTGTTGTCCATTCTCTGTGTGCTCAAGGTCAGCTCACTGCACTCCAAGTGTGCGCTGCACCCAGAAAACAGAAATCCCACTCATACTATGTTATTTAGTACTAATGGAACTGCATTATCACACCTATACTACCATGAAGAGGGAAAGACAGCTTTATTTTCAGCAGAAGCAAAATGTTGTGAATGCTGGAAATCTCAGCAGGTCAGGCAGTATCTGTGGAGAGAAAAACAGAGTTAATGTTTAAAGGTCATCGACTTGAGATGTTGGGCTGGATTTTAGGCTCTTCTGTTTCCGAGGTGAAAACGGAGGCGGGGTGGGAAAGTTACTGGCCGGGAATAGTCTGTGCTTTGGTCAGGAATTTTCGCTAACTGGGCCCCGCGTCAGGGTGCGCAGTGTGAAGGGAGGCATTGTACACTGCTTGAGGCGCAAAAATGGGACACTCGCAAACTAAAGTGCTGGGTCGTGTGCGCTCTGAGAGAGGGCTGGGGGCAGGGGCGGGGTGGGGGGGGGAGCCTTAAAAAAAATCCACAAAAGCATTTCCAACCCATTGCCCACGCCACTACAATACAAATCGCTGTAAAAATTAAAAGAACAAACACTCACATTTACCTTTACAGCACATCACCTTCCTCACCACCGCCGACATGGCTAGACCGCTCTGGTTTCCCAGGCGGTCATTGCGAGGCGCGATTCCTGGCAAATTTGGACGCTGTCGCAATGGCGTTGCACACCCGGCGCAGCTCTTCCCGGCGGTGCTGCTCAGATCCCTGAAAGTAGCAGGCCAGGTGGATAAGGTGGTTAAGAAGGCATACAGAATGCTTGTCTTTATTGGCCGGGTCAGAGAATATAAGAGCAGGGAGGTTATGCTTAAATTGTATAATACTTTGGTTAGGCCACAGCTGGAGTACTGCATGCAGTTCTGGTCGCCGTATTATAGGAAGGATGTGATTATACTAGAGAGGGTGCAGAGGAGATTTACTAGCATGCTGCCTGGAATAGAGAATCGGTATGGATGGAGCTACGGAATACCAAGGGGCAGAAAACGCTAGTGGGAGTTGTGTACAGACCACCAAACGGTAGTAGTAAGTTTGGGGACAGCATCAAATAAGAAATTAGGGATGCATGCAATAAAGGTACAGCAGTTATCATGGGTGACTTTAATCTACATATTGATTGTGCTAACCAAACTAGTAGCAATGCGGTGTAGGAGGATTTCCTGGAGTGTATTAGGGATGGTTTTCTGGACCAGTATGTCGAGGAACCAACTAGGGAGCTGGCCATCCTAGACTCGGTGATGTGTAATGAGAAGGGACTAATTAGCAATCTTGTCGTGCGAGGCCCCTTGGGGAAGAGTGACCATAACATGGTAGAATTCTATATTAAGATGGAGAGTGACACAATTAATTCAGAGACTAGGGTCCTGAACTTAAGGAAAGGTAACTTTGATGGTTTGAGGTGTGAATTGGCTAGAATAGACTGGCAAATGATACTTAAAGGGTTGACGGTGGATAGACAATGGCAAACATTTAAAGATCACATGGATGAACTTCAGCAATTGTACATCCCTGTCTGGAGTAAAAATAAAGCGAGGAAGGTGGCTCAACCGTGGCTAACAAGGGAAATTAAGGATAATGTTAAATCCAAGGAAGAGGCATATAAATTTGCCAGATGGAGGTTCAGCAACCCCATAGAAGAAGCAGAGGAAGAACACGATGTAGAGTCTACTCCACCACAGGTGACCGAACACCGGAACCAAGTGGAGGAGAGCCCAGTCACTGTGGGCAGTCCAGACAGGCCTGAGGCACCGCAAACAGCAGACACTCAGGCCAGCGCCCAACAACCGGAGCCCCAACTCAGGCGCTCTACAAGGGAGCGTAAACCACCAGAGAGACTTAACCTGTGATCCCAATAAGACTTTGGGGGGAGGTGATGTCATGTATTCAACTGTCATTGTAACCCATGTATAAGCTGACCTAAGTTGTATACCTTGAGAACACTGACCACAGGGGGCAAACTTGTGGGAGACACTCCTAACCTGGACTTTCCGGTATAAAAGGGGAAGCTCCACCCACCGTCTTCCTCTTGAGGTCTTGGTAATAAAGGTAACTGGTCACAGAGTGATTTTTTCTCAAGAATGGGCCTCGTGTGCATTTATACTGTATAATAAGGAGATATTAGAAACCCTCACCACTTTTAAGAGATGGTTGGACGGGCACTTAAAGTGCAGTAACCTGCAGGATTACGGATCTCGAGCTGATAATTGGGATTAGACTAGATGACTTTTTGTTGGACAGCACAGATATAATGGTAAGTACTGCAGGGAATAGAATACGGCCAGGGTGATCTCCTGGAGTAGTTTCGATCACCTGGATGGGTCGGAGAGGAATTTTCCCAGATTTTTTCTCCCTAAATTGTCCTGGGTTTTTATCTGGTTTTTGTCTTTCCCAGGGGATCACATTGCTCCAGTTGGGGTGGAGTGTAGAATGTTTCAGTATAGGGGTGTCGCAGTTGTGTGACATGGACTGGTTGGGCTGGGTGCTCTTTGCCTATCCATCATTGTTCATAGGTTTACAGGTTTAGGGCTGCTGACCAAGGGCCGTGCAGCTCTTTGTCGGCCGGCGCGGACACGATGGGCCGGAATGGCCTCCTCCTGCGCTGTAAATTTCTATGTTTTTATGTTTCTATAAATGGAAATGAAAGAGATATTCAAATTGTTTCTATGCCTGAGATTATTAGTTTTAATAATAGCGCTTATTTGTATGTAATTGTCCCATTAAATCAATGATATATTTGAACTATATTCAATAGCTATTTAATGATAACATTTCACCGTATCGATCGCAGGAGATAACTAAGCTGAATCCTGGTTATTATTTGAGTTGCCATTTCATCAGATGAGTAATTCTACCGGTATCAGAAATCAATTGCGAGGATTCTCCCAATTATTGTGAATTTTTCTGGAGAATACTAAAGTATACACGTCACAAAGACCCCGAGGTTTGATCTCTGATCTGTGCAGAGCTAACTGTCAGCTGAAGCAATGGTATGGTCATGACAATGACTGAGTTAGAAAGAAGAAAATCAGCCAGGGTTCATGCTGTCTAACGAACTTTGGAACTCTGCATGTGTAGATGTGGAATGAGGTTAAGATTGAGCTTGCCTTTGACGGGCATTTCAGTCAAATATCCAGCCGTAAATCACTGTTAAGGCTTACACATGAAATAATAATGGGGAACAGGAAATGGCGGAGACTTTGAATGAATATTTTGTATCGGTCTTCACTGTAGAAGATACTAAAAATATCCCAAAAATAGATAATAAAGGGGTTATAGGGAGGGGGATCTTAAAACAATCGCTATCACTAAAGAAAAAGTACTCAGTAAAATAATGGGACGAAAGGTGGACAAGTCCCCTGGACCTGATGGCCTGCATCTTAGGGTCTTAAAAGAAGTGGCTGCAGAGATAGTGGATGCATTGGTTGCAATCTACCAAAATTCCCTAGATTCTGGAGAGGTCCCAGTGGATTGGAAATCTGCAAATGTAACACCCCTATTTAAAAAAGGAGATAGATAGAAAGCAGAAAATTATAGACCAGTTAGCCTAACATCTGTTGTTCAGAAAATGCTGGAGTCCATTATTAAGGAAGCAGTAGCAGGACATTTGGAAAAGCATAATACAGTCAAGCAGAGACAGCATAGTTTTATGAAAGGAAAATCAGGTTTGACAAATTTGATGGAGATCTTTGAGGATGTAACAAGCAGGATGGATAAGGGGGATCCAGTGGATGTAGTATATTTGGATTTCCAGAAGACATACAAACATAGAAACATAGAAACATAGAAAATAGGTACAGGAGTAGGCCATTCACCCCTTCGAGCCTGCACCACCATTCAATGAGTTCATGGCTGAACATGCAACTTCAGTACCCCATTCCTGCTTTCTCGCCATACCCCTTGATCCCCCTAGTAGTAAGGAGCACATCGAACTCCTTTTTGAATATATTTAGTGAATTGGCCTCAACAACTTTCTGTGGCAGAGAATTCCACAGGTTCACCACTCTCGGGGTGAAGAAGTTTCTCCTCATCTCGGTCCTAAATGGCTTACCCCTTATCCTTAGACTGTGACCACTGGTTCTGACCTTCCTCAACATTGGGAACATTCTTCCTGCATCTAACCTGTCTAAACCCGTCAGAATTTTAAACGTTTCTATGAGATCCCCTCTCATTCTTCTGAACTCCAGTGAATACAAGCCCAGTTGATCCAGTCTTTCTTGATATGTCAGTCCCGCCATCCCGGGAATCAGTCTGGTGAACCTTCGCTGCACTCCCTCAATAGCAAGAATGTCCTTCCTCAAGTTAGGAGACCAAAACTGCACACAATACTCCAGGTGTGGCTTCACCAAGGCCCTGTACAACTGTAGCAACACCTCCCTGCCCCTGTACTCAAATCCCCTCGCTATGAAGGCCAACATGCCATTTGCTTTCTTAACCGCCTGCTGTATCTGCATGCCAACCTTCAATGACTGATGTACCATGACACCCAGGTCTCGTTGCACCTCCCCTTTTCCAAATCTGTCACCATTCAGATAATAGTCTGTCTCTCTGTTTTTACCACCAAAGTGGATAACCGCACATTTATCCACATTATACTTCATCTGCCATGCATTTGCCCACTCACCTAACCTATCCAAGTCACTCTGCAGCCTCATAGTATCCTCTTCGCAGCTCACACTGCCACCCAACTTAGTGTCATCCGCAAATTTGGAGATACTACATTTAATCCCCTCATCTAAATTATTAATGTACAATGTAAACAGCTGGGGCCCCAGCACAGAACCTTGCGGTACCCCACTAGTCACTGCCTGCCATTCTGAAAAGTACCCATTTACTCCTACTCTTTGCTTCCTGTCTGCCAACCAGTTCTCAATCCACGTCAGCACACTACCCCCAATCCCATGAGCTTTAACTTTGCACATTGATCTCTTGTGTGGGACCTTGTCGAAAGCCTTCTGAAAGTCCAAATACACCACATCAACTGGTTCTCCCTTGTCCGCTCTACTGGAAACATCCTCAAAAAATTCCAGAAGATTTGTCAAGCATGATTTCCCTTTCACAAATCCATGCTGACTTGGACCTATCATGTCACATCTTTCCAAATGCGCTGCTTTGACATCCTTAATAATTGATTCCATCATTTTACCCACGACCGATGTCAGGCTGACCGGTCTATAATTCCTTGTTTTCCCTCTCCCTCTTTTTTTAAAAAGTGGAGTTACGTTGGCTACCCTCCACTCCATCGGAACTGATCCAGAGTCTATGGAATGTTGGAAAATGACTGTCAATGCATCCGCTATTTGCAAGGCCACCTCCTTAAGTACTCTGGGATGCAGACTATCAGGCCCTGGGGATTTATCAGCTTTCAATTCCATCAATTTCCCCAACACAATTTCCCGACTAATAAGGATTTCCTTCAGTTCCTCCTTTTACCAGACCCTCTGACCCCTTTTATATCCAGAAGGTTGTTTGTGTCCCCCTTACTGAATACCGAATCAAAGTATTTGTTCAATTGGTCTGCCATTTCTTTGTTCCCCGTTATGACTTCCCCTGATTCTGACTGCAGGGGACCTACGTTTGTCTTTCCTAACCTTTTTCTCTTTACTTATCTATAGAAGCTTTTGCAGACCGTTTTAATGTTTCCTGCAAGCTTCCTCTCGTACTCTATTTTCCCTGCCCTAATCAAACCCTTTGTCCTCCTCTGCTGAGTTCTAAATTTCTCCCAGTCCCCAGGTTCGCTGCTATTTCTGGCCAATTTGTATGCCACTTCCTTGGCTTTAATACTATCCCTGATTTCCCTTGATAGCAACGGTTGAGTCACCTTCCCTTTTTAATTTTTATGCCAGACAGGGATGTACAATTGTTGTAGTTCATCCATGCGGTCTCTAAATGTCTGCCATTGCCCATCCACTGTCAACCCCTTAAGTATCATTCGCCAATCTATCCTAGCCAATTCACGCCTCATATCTTCAAAGTTACCCTTCTTTAAGTTCTGGACCATGGTCTCTGAATTAACTGTTTCATTCTCCATCCTAATACAGAATTCCACCATATTATGGTCACTCTTCCCCAAGGGGCCTCGCACAACGAGATTGCTAATTAATCCTCTCTCATTGCACAACACCCAGTCTAAGATGGCCTCCCCCCCAGTTGGTTCCTCGACATATTGGCCGAGAAACCCATCCCTAATACACAACAGGAAATCTTCCTCCATTGTATTGTTTCCAGTTTGGTTAGCCCAATCTATATGCATATTAAAGTCACCCATGATAACTGCTGCACCTTTATTGCATGCACCCCTAATTTCCTGTTTGATGCCCTCCCCAACATCACTACTACTGTTTGGAGGTCTGTACACAACTCCCACTCGTGTTTTCTGCCCAATGGTATTCCGTAGCTCCACCCATACCGATTCCACATCATCCAAGCTAATGTATTTCCTTACAATTGCATTAATTTCCTCTTTAACCAGCAACGCCACCCCACCTCCTTTTCTTTTCTGTCTATCCTTCCTAAATGTTGAATACCCTTGGATGTTGAGTTCCCAGCCTTGGTCACCCTGGAGCCATGTCTCCATGATACCAACCACATCGTATCCATTAACTGCTATCTGCACAGTTAATTCATCCACCTTGTTCCGAATACTCCTCGCATTGAGGCACAGAGCCTTCAGGCTTGCCTTTTTAACACACTTTGACGCTTTAGAATTTTGCTGTAAAGTGGCCCTTTTTGTTTTTTGCCTTGGGTTTCTCTGCCCTCCAATTTTACTCAACTACTTTCTGTCTTTTGCTTCTGTCTCCATTTTGTTTCCCTCTGTCTCCCTGCATTGGTTCCCATCCTTCTGCCATATTGTTTAGCTCCTCCCCAACAGCACTAGCAAACCTCCCCCCCCAGGACATTGGTTCCGGTCCTGCCCAGGTGCAGACGGTCCGGTTTGTACTGGTCCCACCTCCCCCAGAACCGGTTCCAATGCCCCAGGAATTTGAATCCCTCCCTGCTGCACCACTGCTCAAGCCACGTATTCATCTGAGCTATCCTGCGTTTCCTACTCTGACTAGCACGTGGCACTGGTAGCAATCCTGAGATTACTACTTTTGAGGTCCTACTTTTTAATTTAACTCCTAGCTCCCTAAATTCGTCTCGTAGGACCTCATCCCATTTTTTACGTATGTCGTTGGTAGCTATATGCACCACAACAACTGGCTGTTCACCCTCCCTTTTCAGAATGTCCTGCACCCGCTCCGAGACATCCTTGACCCTTGCACCAGGGAGGCAACATACCACCCTGGAGTCTCGGTTGCGGCCACAGAAACGTCCATATATTCCCCTTACAATCGAATCCCCTATAACTATTGCTCTCCCACTCTTTTTCCTGCCCTCCTGTGCAGCAGAGCCCGCCACGGTGCCATGAACTTGGCTGCTGCTGCTCTCCCCTGATGAGTCATCCTCCTCAACAGTACCCAAAGCGGTGTATCTGTTTTGCAGGGGGATGACCGCAGGGAACCCCTGCACTACCTTCCTTGCACTGCTCTTCCTGTTGGTCTTCCATTCCCTACCTGGCTGTGGACCCTTTACCTGCGGGAAGACCAACTCACTAAATGTGCTATTCACATCATTCTCAGCATCGTGCATGCTCCAGAGTGAATCCACCCACAGCTCCAGTTCCGCAACGCGGTTCGTCAGAAGCTGGAAGTGGATACACTTCCCGCACACATAGTCATCAGGGACACCAGAGGCGTTCCTGATTGCCCACATGGTACAGGAGGAGCATAACATGTGTCCGAGCTCTCCTATCATGACTTAACCCCTAGATTAACTTAATTTGGCAACCACAATGCTAAAGGTTACTTACTGAAATAGAAAAGAAAAAGAAAAGCTACTTACCAATCACCAGCCAATCACTTACCCCTTTGGCTGTGACGTCACCTTTCGATTTATTTCTACTTCTTTTTTGCCTTCTGTCCCTGCTGCAGCTGCACAAGCACGCCTCTCGGCGACTCCCCGAGCTCCTGGTCGCACTGGCCTTTTGTCGGCCTCACCAATGCTGCCACCAGAACTCCCACCTCTCGCCGACTCCCCGAGCTCCTGGTCGCACTGACCTTTTGTAGGCCTCACCAACGCATTCGATAAGGTGCTACATTATAGGTTACTACACAAGATACGTGCTCACGGGGTTGGGGGTAATATATTAGCATGGATAGAGGATTGGCTAACTAACAGAGAACAGAGAGTCGAGATAAATGGGTCATTTTCCAGTTGACAAACGGTAACTATTGGGGTGCCACAGGGATCCAGGGATCGGTGCTGGGGCCTCAACTATTTACAATCTATATTAATGGCTTTGGATGAAGGGACCAAGTGTAAAGTAGCCAAATTTTTATCGCCATTTAAGGTATGATCTCTTTATTTCTATTAAAGATCCTCTAAGCAGCATCTTGCATGTTGGTCTCCCGACAAGCAATGTCTCAATGTTTCAGCTGATGTCAGTATGTACATATGGAAGCACCAATGCTCTCACACACAGGTGTCACTCCATTAACAGCTCTGCTGCACAGCACCCTGAACGTTTCCCACTGAAGCTATAACTGTCAGCCCTAAAGACTCTGCCAGTTTGCATACAGACACTTCCTCCTTTTTCAAATATTTACATGAGCTGAATGATGCGGTCATGTGACTGTGGTATCTTCCTTATGGCATCACAAACACACAGACTTCAAGATGGCTCTTAATACAGGAACTTGTCAGCTGACCTGTCACTTGATGGTGGAGGAAGTGCATCCGGGAGGGCGTTGAGCTCTTTGAGTCTCAACGCAAAGAGCGTGAAGTTGTCAAGCACAGACAGCGGAAGAAGCATACGACAAACCAGCCCCACCCACCCCTTCTCTCGACGAATGTCTGTCCCACCTGTAACAGGGTCTGTGGCTCTCGTATTGGACTGTTCAGCCACCAAAAAACTCACTTTGAGAGTGGAAGCAAGTCTTCCTCGATTCTGAGGGACTGCCTATGATGATGATGATGCATTTTCATCGTGGTCCACTATGCGGAGCAGTAGTCCACTAGATGGAGCTATATATTACACTTCTCCCTCCTAATGAAGAAGTAATTATAACAAACAATCATCACACATAACTTGCATGGTTATACATAACAAAAGATATCGATTTTTTTTGTCACATCTACAAATCAAACTTAACCACAGGTTTTCTGTCTTGAAGAGAGTACCTTCATTTTGAACAGAACTTTCCAAATGTGTTTCCGAACTTAGACTCATTCCAGGCTGAACCTGAGGAAATGTTCCTTGATCTACATTTGAACTCTCTTCAACTTCAGACTGTTTGATGCCTGTCTCAGACTCAGACTTAAATTCTGACTATCTCTTGAACTTGTTTCTAGTACATTTGCAGTATATGCTACAGGTACTGTACTTGATGAGTCAGAAATCATTGAATCATTCCAACTTTCAACTCCTTCCACATCTGTTGGTAAAATATGATCAATGTGAACAAACCTAACCTGCCCAAGATCAAACATCTTGACCAAATATGTGCGAGGACCACATATCTTCACCACACTTCCTGGTAACCACTTTAACTATTTATGGTGATGGTTCTTCACTCTAACCTTCTGATTCAATTTCACATTGCTCTCTCTTACTCTACCTCTATCATGATTCTCTTTCTGTCTTACTTGTTTCTTTTCTGCTAACTTCTCCAAGTTTGGCTTTAACAAAGAGAAGCTGGTTCATGGCTATCATTTGAGAAACAACACTGCAGGTGTTCTACCAGCAGTTGTATGAGGTGTATTACAATAAGTAATTAGTAAATTAGACAATTAGTGGTCCAACGACAACTTCCATTTCTTTGGATTTGGATCCAACGTTTGCTTGATGAGGGCAAGTTTTACAATTTGTACTGTTCGCTCTACTGCATCATTTGAAGCAGGGTGGTACAGTGGAACACTGGTATGTTTCACACCATTTCTGCTCGTGAATGGTGCAAGATCTTCGAAACAAAATTGTAGCCCGTTATCAAACACAATCTCTACTGGGCGGCCCTATGCAGAAAATAATTTTCACCAGTTGTCTAGTGTTGTTATTTTCCACTTCGGAAACACCTCTACCCACTTTGAATGGCTATTAATCACAATGAATAATTGCTGTCCTTCTAGTTCAGCAAAATCTACATGTAAGCTTTGCCATACCCGGAGAGGCCATTTCCATGGCTGTAATGGTACTGATGGTGGTTTCTTGCTTACCGATTGACATGTTGTATACTGACGAACAATGTACTCTATATCTCTATCTAGTCCTGGCCACCATAAGTAATTGCATGCAAAACTCTTGGTCAAGCACATTTCCAGATGCTGGTCACCAAGATCTAACAATTTGGACCTGAATTTATTTTGTATAACTGCTCTTGCACCCCACATGATACAATCTTTATCCACGGACAATTCATTCCAATGAATGAAGAATGGATGAATATCTTTCTCTGATACTTGTTTGGCCAGCCATTTGTGATGTAATCATACACCTTTGATATAACTGGGTCACGTTTGGTTGCTATACCAATTTCCTCAGCTGTTACTGGCAGTTCATCGATAGATGAAAAATAGAACACTTCTTCCCTATTGGGTGTAACTTGTGATGGGCATGACAACCTGGACATAGCATCAGCATTACTGTGATCAGCTGATCATCTGTACACAATGTCATACGTATATGCTAATAAAATCAAAGACCATCTCTGCATTCGGCTGCAGCTAAGGTTGGAACTGGGGACTTTGGATGGAGGATTGCTGTCAGGGGCTCATGGTCTGTAACGATGATAACCTTATGACCATACAATTATTTGTGGAACATTTTTACCCCAATATTTAATGCCAAAGCTTCTCTTTCGATCTGTGAATAATTACGTTCACTGGCACTGAGAGTGCGTGAAGCAAAAGCAATTGGTCTCTCCTCCCCACTAACCAGAACATGAGAGATCACAGCTCCAACTCCATACAGAAAGGTGTCACACGCAAGCTTGATCTCCTTAGATACGTCACAGTGAACTAACATGGTGCTCTCTACCCAAGTGGCTTTAACACTCCTTGAATGCTGTGTTGCATTCTTCTGACCACTTCCAATGGACCTGTTTTTTCAACAGCACATTCAGTGGATATAACACTGTAGCCAAATTTGGTAGGAACTTCCCATAATAATTCAAAAGACCCAAAAATGATCGAAGTTCAGTGACATTCTTGGGAGTGGCTGCATTTCCAA
Source organism: Pristiophorus japonicus (assembly GCF_044704955.1). Classification (NCBI taxonomy): domain Eukaryota; kingdom Metazoa; phylum Chordata; class Chondrichthyes; family Pristiophoridae; genus Pristiophorus; species Pristiophorus japonicus. Next base: position 228,027,794 of record NC_091980.1, read on the forward strand.
TTGCATCCAGCTTTGCCTTGGTTGGATGTAAACCATCTTTGTCTACTCTGTGCCCTAAGTACTTCACTGAGGTTTGAAATAACTCACAATTGCGAGCAGTCACTCGTACTCTGTGCTTCTCTAGCCGTTTGAGCACTTCATTCAAAACGTTATTATGGATTTTTCTGTTTGGTGTTGAAATGAGAATGTCATCTAAATAACATACTATCCCTTCAGTGCCTTTCAAAATCTGATTCTTCTCTCCTTGGAATATGGCGGGGGCAGAAGTCACTCCAAATGGTAGCCTATTAAATTAATATAGGCCTAGATGAGTATTTATAGTAAAGCATGATTTGGGCTCCTCATCTAACTCCAATTGTAAGTAGGCATTTGTAAGATCTAACTTTGAGAAGATCTGATCACCTGTCAGCGTTATGAACAAATCTTCTACATTGTGAAGGTATTGGGGAGATTACCCTCTAGAATCCAGTTTAAGGTTACTTTATAATCACCACACATTCTTACCTTACCATTTGACTTAGGTACAACAGCAATGGGTGTAGCCCAATTACATAGAGCTATTTTCGAGATAATGTTCTCAGTCTCTAGTCTTTTGAGTTCTTGCTCAACTTTCTCCTTGATTGCGTATGGAACTAGAAGTGGCTTGCAGTAAACTGGTCTAGTGTCCTTCTGTACCCTGACACTCGCCTTTAAGCCTTGGATTGGACTGCCTGTTTTGCAAAACACCTTCGGATACTTCTTGATGACATTCTCTTTCAATGCAAACCTCGTTTCAACATGTTTCAAAATCTCATTCCAATCCAGCTACAGTGATCCCAACTAATTTCTACCTAGTAAGGCAAACTTGTCTCCTGCCACACTAAGGGAAGCAAGCTCTGAAATTGATCCTTATATTTTACTGTTACGGTGATACGACCAGCACGGGAATTTGCTCTCCTGTGTAGCCTCGCAGCTCTTCCTTGGATTTCTCCAATGGGAAATCACACAATTTGTCGCGATATAGCGATTCTGGTACAATGGTCAGAGCTGCACCAGTGTCGCCTTCCATGACTATCTTGGTTCCTGCAACATGAACTTCGATGATGTTACTTCTCAAATCACTGAACCCTCATTCTCCTGATGATGCGTATCTCTTCATCCTGTTGTTTTTCTTCCATGCTATGTCATCTCTGGGGATTTCTACTTCGAGCTTTAAAAGTTGATTTAATCTTCAGTCAGCATGCCTTCACAAGATGCCCAGTTTTCCTGCAAAGGAAACACTCTGCCTTCACATATGGACAACTTTGAGCAATGTGTTGTCCAAGACACCGATAGCACGACTTCAATGTTCTGTTACTTTAGCCAGTTGCTGAGTCCTTGGGACCCAATTGTCTTTTTCTTTTAACCTGCAGGCAATTCACCTCAGTTGTCTAATGACTGGAAATGGTACAAATTCTCTGGAATATTGGTCGGCTATATCCATTGATATAGCTGTCTGACAAGCTAAACCAAAAGTCAAGTTAGTGGTTGTCAACAACTTTCCTGATTGCTTCATTTTTCATCCCACAAACAAAATGATCACACAATGCTCGGTCCTGAAAGTTTCCAAAATGACATGAAGAGATAGTTTATTTAATGCTACAAAGTATTCACTGATACTTTCGTCAATTAACTGATCTCTTATTCCAAAACAATAATTTTCAGCAATTTCTAGGGGATCAGAACTGGAGTGCAGTTATACCTTGCTTAGATCTCCGTAAGTGATGTGTCCTTTGGCTTGACGGGAACAAGCAAATCTTTCAGGGTTTCATTCACCTCGGTGCCTGCTTCAGTCAAGAAAATAGTCTGTTTTCTTTTTCACACCCCCCGGCTAAGGTTTTCATCATCGATGATACAATTTGTAGTGAAAAACATTTCCAGCCACTCCACATGTGCTCCGAAAGTCTTATGGTCACATTGAAACGCACCTAAGCACCCTATTATTCCCATAGGCGTGACCATCTGGACTCTGCCAGTTCAGCCAAGTGTGCTTGTAATTTACCTTGGATTCTTAGCTGTTTTGCAAACAAGGAACCTCCCTTGTCTCTCTGTTGTTTGGCTGGAATCATCCACCAACAAAAATTTCAGCTAGGGTATCCAGAAATCCCATCCTCATCACCAAATGTGGTACCTTCCTTACTACATCACAAACACACAGACTTCAAGATGGCTCTTAACACAGGAACTTGTCAGGTGACCTATCACCAAATGCCTTTATTGTATTTACAGCAATGGCTGCATTACACAGTAGTCCACTAGCTGGAGCAGTAGCCCACGAGATGGAGCTATATATTACAGTTACCTAGGCTACATGTATGCTGCGTATAATTGAAGAGGGAAAATGGCAAATCGATAAGTGATTTGACCCTCCTCCCACAAGGAGAAGGAACTCAACATCATGGGACATCCCATGGCAGAAGGAGTTCAAGATGGAGGGATTGGTGGGCAGGTGGCGCAAATTGGGTTTGTGCAGAGATTAAACATTTTGGACTTCTGAGGCTTCAGCCGACAAAATGTGCCCTCAACTTGCTTACTGCAATAGTTTTTTTTTCCCAGAGAGCAGTAGAGGCTGTGTCATTGAATGTATTTACGGTGGAAATAGATTTTTGAATGTTAAGGGAGTCAAGGGTTATGGGAAGAGGGCGGGGAAGTGGAGCTGAAGCCAAGATCAGGTCAGCCATGATCTTATTGAATGGCGGAGCAGGCTCGAGGGGTTAAATGGCCTACTCCTCCTCCTATTTCTTATGTTCTTGTGTTAAATGGCCTCATGTTACTCTGTCCTCCATCCAGACAAAGTACATCAGACTAGTAATAGGGAAGGGAATGGACTGGGTGACGCATAGCTTACAAGTGGCCATGAGGAAGAGGATATGGAGAAAGACGATGGTGACATCTCAGATCGGAGGTTCCAAACATATCAGACATATTTCTGAAGAGCCTGAGGATACAGATCCCTCAAGCCCTGCTTTCAAATGAAGGATGCTTCTTGAGCATCAAACCCATATGTAAGCACCACAGACTGTCTTCCAAAATGTGCTACATCTGTCTGGTCAACTGGAGGAATCCGTCACTAGCTTGCAAAATACCATTGGGGAGTGAGTCTTTTCACTGCCGCAGTCCCTGAAAAGGATGGAAACTCAAGGAATACCTGCAGGTCACTTCTGTGATGAATGCGACCTATGGAGCAAAAGTTGCTTTCTGTCAAGTAGCACACACTGCTGCAAAAGAGGCCTTGGACACCCATACTGAGAGGAGCATAGATAAGGGATTCTCAGCTGCAATTGAGACCATTCATTCTGCCTTCCTGCCGATCATTGGCCCATCAGTGGCCTGACAGGCAGGTCTCCACAGGATCTAGCTTTCTCTCCAGAAATCCAGGTCCAATGAATCTGTGGGCCCAAATTTGTCCCTCTGCTTTTTTCGGCGCACCTCCGAGCCCCCGGCTGAAGAGTTCGCAAAGTTTCTGTTTAAAGAATGGACTTAGTCGAGAATATCTCATACCTTATATTTTTGTTAAAACTCCAGAGACCGCATGGCAGTTAGCTGTGACAAAAGAACTGTCAGTCATCCATTGACAAAAGAGCTGTCAGGCAGGAAGGGGGGGCCACAGACAAAGCCACTCTAATATGCAAAAGCACCTCTCACCTCCATCTCAGAAGGAAAAGCAGAACAATGAACCCACGAGCCTGGCCAGCCAAGGAGGAGCCGGGTCTTTCCCAACACAAAGACTGAGAGAGATGCGCAGATTAAGGGCCATGGATTAAGGATTAATGGGTTGGATGGCTCATCACTGACTAAGTACCCATGCTTAGAAACAAAAGGATTTTAAAGATTGGTGGGAAAGATAGGGATAGCAAGACTCCCATAAAGACAGGGTCGTTCCACTTTATTTTTAGCTTGGAGCTTGGAGTGAAGCTTGAAGCTTGCAGCTTGCAGCTTGTATCTAGAGAGAGCTCTCTCTCCCTCCCTCTCTCGCTCCACCAAGATCGATGTACCAGAGGAAGAAGCAGCAGTTCCACAGACGAAGCCACCGAGACTGAAGACCAGGCAGTAACTTCCCATAGCTGAGCTAAAGAAAGGAAACCGGCTGCGTGTGGTGGTGAGCATGAGCGCGAGTGTCCCAAGCCAGTAACCAGATATCCCAGGCAAGCTGGGTAAGGGCTCAGAGTTTTCTCAGAAGTGAAGCTTTTCAGGGCTATTCTGGGGAGGAAGCTTCAACTGGTTAATTCGTTGGTAGGGGTAGAGTTAGAATCCACCAGGAAATTATTGCATGTTACTAGGTCTCATTTCTGTACTGTATGTATGCTGTTTGTAACCTGGATTTTATTCTTCACAGAGACAGTGATTTCGTTTAGTAGTGCATGTTTTAGCCAGTGTATGTTAGACCAAATAAATATCAGTACGATTTTTCACCGAAGCATTCCTGTCCGTGACTCATTTCATTTACGGTTTGAATAATAATTCCCAGGTCCAGAACTTTCATAAGGCAGGGGCAATTCGAACCGTCCATCTAGCAATTGGGCTAGGATCAAAACCGTTTACACGCCGACTTTTTACCTCAAAAGCTGCGCCTAAAAAACTCGCTGCGATCATGGCCGATTCTCGGGCCATCTGTGGAGCTGGCGTGGCGTACAATAACAGAGGGGGGTGGAGCTAGGTCCGTGCTGGCCGCACAGAGCCGGCAGGAGGGCAGGGCCTGATCTGAGTGACTGTGTGAGTGCCGGCAGCACACGCATGTGCATTGCAGAGTTTGCACATGCTCTGTAGGACATTAACATTGGCAATCGGCCATTTTTAAAGGGAGAACCTCTCACTGAGTTTTGGATGCCTGCTTGATGTTTTGAAAGCTGTAGGAGTGCTGTTTGGAGTACTCTGCAACAAATCAGCTGCTAAACCTCCATAAGGAGTGCTGCATAGGTGAGAATAATTCATTGCTGCAAGCAAAATAAGGACTTTGTATTTTTAAAAATCACTGAGTTTCAATTCAATAGAGCAATGCAACACCGTGCCCCAAAAATGAAGAATTTCACACATCAAGAAGTGGAGGTACTTGTGAATGTAATCGAGGAAAGATGGCAGGAGCTGGATACAAGCAACAGAGGTCACGTAAAAGTGCCACCCAAAGAAATTAATCAACGCTGGAACAAACTTGCAGAAGATTACTGTGCAGTGGTGAATACCACAAGAAGTGGAACGCAGTGTAAAAAAAAATGGCAGGACCTTGGTCAAGCAGTTAGTGTAAGTAATATTTTCATTTGTCAGTGGAATTGCAACTGTAAATATGACCATCTGTATATGTCCCACCCAGCAAAAAGACACCCTCGCTAACAAGTTTGCAGAAGAAATTGGCCCACAACAAAAGGGAAAGAACTCGAACAGGAGGCGGCCCGCCAAATCTACACTTACTGACACTCTTGGAACAGAGGGTCACTGCTTTGATGGGTCCTAGCTGGAGAAAAGCAATCAGTACTGCACAAGCTGGGCCCAGACGCGAGGGAGAGGGTAAGCACTGAAAATTACTCATGGCCCTGCAAATCAATCTGCTGCCTGGCCTGCTACGTGTGAGCCTGCTCATGCCACCCATCCTGCCCCCTCCTCTGCTGCTAACCATTTGACTGTTCTGTTATATTTTGCAGAACCTGATGCCAATCCTGAAGATACAGAAGAAGATTCAGACGCAGGCGAGCCAGACCAACTTTGTAGAAGGGGAGGGGGTGGCCATGGAGAGGTATGAAGGGGAGAACCTTGAACTTGCACTTCCATGATTTCTGATTCGTCATTCCGTGGTTTGAGCACGGCCCAGTCCCTGCATAGTGGTTTAGGGTCTGGTTCGACATTCCATGGTTTCAGCTCATCCCAGTCCCTGCATAGTAGTTTAAGATTTGGTGCGACATTGGATGCTTTCGAAAGTCCAGAGGTTGCAGGTTCCAGTGCTGCTGGAATGCAGTATGGATCATTCAGTGCCCCAATATCCCAGCCTTCACCCCCCAGTGCTGCTGGAATGCAGTATGGAACACTCAATGCCCCACCGTCCGAGGTTCTGGGTCCCACTCCTGCTGGAATGCAGCATGGAACACCCAGGGGCCCACCATCCGGCTGCGACTCCCAGTGCTGGTGGAATGCAGCCTGTAACACCCATGGCCACACTTTCCCAGTCTGCGCCTCACACTGGAGGGATTCCGCTAGACAGACCCAGGGCGAGGCCAAGAAGAAATGTATCACGCTGTCCTGAGCTGGAGGGTGCAACAGATGTGCTCAGGTGATGGCATTGGGTATGGAGATCAATGAGTTTACCCGATTACTCATGAACACCATCAGTGGGGTGGGTGATGAGGTAACGACACTGACGGCAGAAATAGCAATACTGTCACGGGACATGAGGGAGGACATTTCAGAGGCAGTGTGAACGATGGCACAGGCCATCAGGGAGGTAGCTGCTGCAATAAGGGAACACAGTTAGGCCAATCCACTGCCACTCCCACGGCAATCCCCGCACTAGTCTCTGTGGAGACCCAAGCCGTAACACCACCCCCCCCGCCCCCCTCCCTCTCTACCACTACCACCACCTCCCATGAAGCAGTGCACATTCACCGAGATGTGGATCTGAGATGGGTGCAGCCTTTCTTTGCTGCTGTTGTTTTTGTTGTTGTTGTTGATTTTACTCTTGCAACTGTTTTCAAATGCAAATTGTTTTGTAAGTGATGTAACTTTACAAGACTAAAGTGACCTTAAAGTTTTTAAGTGATCTTAGAGTGTAAGTTTTTTCTAATGGAAATTATTTTGTAAGTTTTGTAACTTTACAACTTATAAGTGACCTTCGGGTTTTTAAGTGATCTTAGAGTGTAAATGTTCTCACATTTTGTAAGTTATTTAATTTCGCACCTAAAAAGTGATCTTGAAGTTTAAGTGATTTTAGAGTAAGATTTTTCACATTGAAATTGTTTAGTAACTTTTGTAACTTTACAAGTTTATAAGTGATCTTAAAGTTATTGAGTGATCTTAAAGAGTCATATTAAAGTACAGTTTGATAAAAAAAAATTATTTTATTTTAAAGTGAAGTACATTCTAAAATTTTCAATAAAATATTTTTTACATTGGAACTGAATCGTGTTCCATTAACACAACACAACATTTAGGAACAGGTGTAAAAAATAAACATGTCAAACAGGAACAGTTGTCGCTGAGCCCTCAGGCATCAGTAAAGTGTTCACGGATGAGCTGCTGGCGCAAGGCTCAAGCAATCGTTAAAGGAGCACGATGGTCCGTTCTCCTCCGACGTCGTGCTCCGGCCTCAGGCACTTGCATGGTTTCCTCATCCTCGTCATCATCTTCTTCCAGCTCCTCCTCTTCCTGCTCGTCATCTGCATCTTCCACATCATTATCATCACAGGTTGGTCTTCTTCTTTCCCTATCAGCTGCTGCTGCCTCATGATGGCTAAGTTATGCAGCATGCAGCACACAACTGTGAAGCAACCGACCATCTCAGGGGAGTATTGCAAGTTGCCTCCGGAATGGTCCAGGCATTGGAAACGTTGTTTCAAGATGCCAATGGTCCTCTCTATGATGCTGCGTGCAGCAATGTGCGACATGTTATATTGATGGTCGGCTTCCATCCAGGTTACGCGTAGAGGCGTCATGAGCCAGGTGGCCAGGCCGTACCCTTTGTCTCCCAGTAGCCAGCTCTGCCCTTCTGGCTGCTGCTCAAACATGTCAGATATAGTGCTGTCACTTAGGATGAACGCATCATGGGTGCTGCTAGGGTATCTTGCATCGACTGACATGATGCGATGCTTGTTGTCACACACGAGCTGCACATTAATGGAGTGGAAGCCTTTTCTATTCCTGAACTGCTCGGCATCCTCCACAGGTGCTCGCAAGGCAATGCGGGTACAATTAATGCAGCCCTGTACCTTTGGGAAGCCAGGAATCCTGCAGAAGCCCACAGCCATGTCATATATTGCTTGTGCGGTCATTGGGAACTTGATGAAGTCATTCCTCTGCGCATACAGTGCAGCCGTGACCTGGCGAATGGAGACCTGTATTGCACCTTGAGAGATGGCACACACATCTCCAGTTGTACCTTGAAACGATCCCGAGGCATAGAAGCAAAGTGCAGCTGTAACCTTCACTTCAACAGACAAGGCAGTCCACCTGCTGCTTCTCGGCTGCAACTCTGGTCTCACCAATTCACAGATCTCACGAACAACTTTTCTGCGGAAACGCAGCCTTCTGACACAATCTGCCTCACTCAGGTCCAGGTAGGAATGCCTGACTCGAAATCTCCGAAGTGTGTAACGCCTCCTGCCCAGCAGCCTGCAGGCACTGATGTTCCTGATGCGATGAGCTCGAATCAATTCTCTCCTACGTAGCACAATGACCCATAACCATTGAATAATCCGCAGCATTGAGATTGCACCCATCCTTAAAGTAAAATTAAAACTTTCAAAGGTTAAAGAAGGTGCAAAATGGCAGCACTCCCAGCTCTTCTCCCTCCCCAAACAAGGTAAAAAACCCAAAGGTCTTTTGTTCCCACCCCCGCCCCCCTTCAGTCATGTGACTTCTCTATCCCTCCTCGTCAGCAAACCACCCCACCCCCCACAGCCTGCAGAGTTCAGACTTCTTCTCCGCCACCATCCCCCCACCACAGCCTGCCGCGTGCTTTCTCCATTTCTCTCCCCCACCCCCTCCCCCCCACAGCCTGCCGCGTGCTTTCTCCATTTCTCTCCCCCACCCCCTCCCCCCCACAGCCTGCCGCGTGCTTTCTCCATTTCTCTCCCCCACCCCTCCCCCCCACAGCCTGCCGCATGCTTTCTCCATTTCTCTCCCCCACCCCCTCCCCCCCACAGCCTGCCGCGTGCTTTCTCCATTTCTCTCCCCCACCCCCTCCCCCCCACAGCCTGCCGCGTGCTTTCTCCATTTCTCTCCCCCACCCCCTCCCCCCCACAGCCTGCCGCGTGCTTTCTCCATTTCTCTCCCCCACACCCTCCCCCCCACAGCCTGCCGCGTTCTCCCAATTCTTGCCCTGGCCGAAGGGCTTGCCGGTGTCCCGCGCCTTGCCCTGGCCAAACGGACTCCAGCATGGCCAGCCTTCAGTTTAAGGTAGGATTTGATGCAGTACTTTTATTTGTTACTTTATTTATTTACTTCACTTCTTTATTTTTTATTGAATTGTTATTACTGCTTGTGCTTTGTTTGGTGCTTGAAATGTTGTTTAGGTGCAGGGTTCCTTCTATTTTTTTTTTATTAATTGATTGCTTATTACTTTGGTCTTGGTGCTTTAGGTGCAGGGTTGCTTCTATTTTATTTGTTAATTAATTGCTTATTACTTTTTGTGCGTTGTTTGGTGCTTGATGGTGCTTTAAATGTAGTTACTTGCACCAATTCCTTAACTGTAAGTAAAGTCTTTCTGTGCGGACAAAAGTGGACACATACGCTGCCCTAAGTTAGTTTAGTACAACTTTTTTCTGGCCAAATTGGCATAAATGGTGTAAGTGGCTTTGAAAAATAAACTGACCTAACAAAAAACCTAACTAACTCACACTGGTGCAAATTAAATGGCCATATTTGCATCTTAAAAGATAGATCAGAAAAATCAAGTAACACCAAAAAAAAACGATGCAACTCATGGGGAAATTTGGGCCCTTGGTGTCAGATCTCCCTGATATACTGAGTTGTGGCAGCAGGACCAGGCAGCAACTAGCCTTCGATTAGCAAAAGGAGCGGGCACAAAGGATTGCCTCATTCTAAACAGAACATGGCAGCTGCCAGGATAACTTGCATTGATGTGCACAATCATCTGCCTGTGGTCATATATAAGATGCACATTTTCTGTTGACCTAAGCCACTGTATTTTCTACTTGTGCACCGATAGCCACATGAAGGCCCCGAGAACCTTTGGGAAAACTGTCACTCTGAAAAAAAACAATGCCGTCACATGTTGAAAAGCTGTGTCCATGGGACTTTAAGCACACTGGCCAGCTCAAATGAATGGTGCATTGGACATCTCCTTGATGCAGTGGTAGACAATTGAATGCAAAATGTTGCACAGATCCTCTACACTAGGATTCATATACATAAAATTTCAGGGTGGTGGAAACCTTCACCTCCACATTCCTCAAGCAGTGATATTCATTAGAGCCACTCGGTCTAACTTTTCTTCGACCGTACATCCTTAAAAGGTTGAATATGATCAACAACCTGTCTTATTCTATCTCTTCATCCTCTCTTGCTGCCCCCCTCCAATAAAATGGTCCTTCCAGTTTGATGTGGGTACTGAAATTTGTGCACCAATCTGGGGATGCCATCAAATTAATAGGCTGCCTTTGCCTTATTGGGTGGAAATAATTTGCCCCAAAATGTGCATCATTCAAGCATGATTGCTCCTTATCTGAATAATTGCTAGATAAAATAGACTGGCCTGTTTTCTGTCAGACAACTTGACCCTATTCTCTGCTGGTGGTCTCATTAGGACAGACACCTTTCACATTACCAGTACCCAAGTAAAGAATACAGGGCAAGGTATATAATAACTTGTTGTTCAAAACAGGGCAGATTTAGTCTGTGATACTGGCGTTAGATAGGATATGGGTTTTGAAGCTCAGCTAAGAGTCAAACAGGGTACGAAGACCAACCTGAATAAGCAGCCAAGGGGTAGAATCAAGGGCTAAGGTATGGAGATTTGTTGAAGTTAAACAGGCTGAATTTGATCTTGCTGATATTTTGAGATAATGTACATAACTGTACAGTACTGAAGTCTGTGTCGTAGGCTACAATATAGGAGGGAAAATTGTGGTTGGAGGTTTCCTTCGTACGAACGCATCCGACCTGAAAAAAATCTACGAAAGTAGATGTTGGTCCTGGAGAAATGTAAGATTCCGGTCTGAGGCCTTAAGTCGCTGTGCAGCGCACGGGGATTTATCTTTCAGGTACGGACGTCAATGTTGGAATCACATGGGCCTGGACCACCAATCACTAGGCAGTATTCTCATTGATAATAATGGGAACTCCATTTGTACGAGTTCCCATTAGTATCAATGAGAACACCCCCTAAAACACCAAAACACAGCATAATAAATTTAAAAAAACACCTCACATATTTCAAATTAAATGTAATTGTTTTAGAAAAAAAATATTTGGGGGAATTTTTTTAACGTGTTTTAATAGGCTTAAAAATAAACTTGCCTTAATGGACAGTGTAGTGTAAGGAGAAAGAGCCAGACTGAACACTGAGCTCAAAGTAAAGTTTGACCTTAGTCTTTTATTGCAGGTCTCCAGAGTGCCTCTCCAATCTGTGAAGCCTCCTTAAATACCTGTGCTCCCAAGGGATTATGGGATCCCTTGGAACTCCAGGGAATGAGCCCTCTGGTGGCTGTACAGAGTAAATACAAGGCGACATATAAAACAACACTCACCCCCAAAGTCAATCGTGTAACTATTTACAAGGTGAGTCGATCTGGGGTCCTTTTTGCTCTGGTTGATCGTCTCGGTGTGAAAGCTGGTGTTGTTGAATCATTTGTTGGGCCCTCGCTGGGCTGCTGTGCAGCTGGCCTTGCTGGGCTGCCTGGTGTGTTGGGCCCTGCAGGGCTGCTGTGGATGATGGATTCTGCTTTGTGGTCAACCGTATTGCTGGTTACCACTGGTGTGTATGTTGGGGGATCTAAAAAGGTAGGGTCCAAGGTGGGTTGCTCAGGATAGTCCGTGAATCTGAGTTTGATTTGGTCCAAGTGTTTCCGGTGAATGAGTCCATTTGAAAGTTTGACCCGAAACACCCTGCTCCCCTCTTTGACCACGACAGTGCCGGGAAGCCACTTGGGACCTTGTCCATAATTTAATACAAATACAGGATCATTGATTTCAATCTCGCGTGAAACATTTGTGCTATCATGGTATGCACTTCGTTGAAGCCACCTGCTCTTTACCTGTTCATGTAGATCAGGGTGAATTAACGAGAGCCTTATCTTCAGTGCTCTTTTCATGAGCAGTTCAGCAGGTAGGATCCCAGTGAGTGAGTGGGGTATCGTGCAGCAGCTAAGCAGGACTCAGGATAGGTGAGTCTGCAGTGAGCCTTCAGTTACCCTCTTCAAGTCTTGCTTGATGGTTTGCACTGCTCTCTCTGCCTTACCATTGGACACTGATTTAAATGGGGCAAATGATCCCGTTATGGGTCATGAATTCTTTGAACTCAGCACTGGTAAAACATGGCCCGTTGTTGCTCATCAGGGCATCTGGTAAGCCGTGAGTGGCAAACATGGCCCGCAGGCATTCAGTAGTGGCAGCGGACGTGTTGGCCAACATTATCTCACATTCAATGAGCAAAGAATGAGTAAGAACACAATAAATAAAGGAAAGATAGATTACGAAAGTAAACTTGCGCAAAACATAAAAACAGATAGCAAAAGCTTTTACAGATATATAAAACGGAAAAGAGTGACTAAAGTAAATGTTGGTCCCTTAGAAGATGAGAAGGGGGACTTAATAATGGGAAATGTGGAAATGGCTGAGACCTTAAACAATTATTTTGCTTCCGTCTTCACAGTGGAAGACACAAAAACCATGCCAAAAATTGCTGGTCACAGGAATGTGGGAAGGGAGGACCTTGAGACAATCACTATCACTCGGGGAGTAGTGCTGGACAGGCTAATGGGACTCAAGGTAGACAAGTCCCCTGGTCCTGATGAAATGCATCCCAGGGTATTAAAAGAGATGGCGGAGGTTATAGCAGATGCATTCGTTATAATCTACCAAAATTCTCTGGACTCTGGGGAGGTACCATCAGATTGGAAAGCAGCTAATGTAACGCCTCTGTTTAAAAAAGAGGGCAGACAAAAGGCCGGTAACGAAAGGCCGGTTGGTTTAACATCTGTAGTGGGGAAAATGCTTGAAGCTATCATTAAGGAAGAAATAGCGGGACATCGAGATAGGAATAGTGCAATCAAGCAGACGCAACATGGATTCATGAAGGGGAAATCATGTTTAACTAATTTACTGGAATTATTTGAGGATATAACGAGCATGGTGGATAGAGGTGTACCGATGGATGTGGTGTATTTAGATTTCCAAAAGGCATTCGATAAGGTGCCACACAAAAGGTTACTGCAGAAGATAAAGGTACGCGGAGTCAGAGGAAATGTATTAGCATGGATAGAGAATTTGTTGGCTGACAGAAAACAGAGGGTCGGGATAAATGGGTCCTTTTCGGGTTGGAAATCAGTGGTTAGTGGTGTGCCACAGGGATCGGTGCTGGGACCACAACTGTTTACAATATACATAGATGACCTGGAAGAAGGGACAGAGTGTAGTGTAACAAAATTTGCAGATGACACAAAGATTAGTGGAAAAGCGGGTTGTGTAGAGGACACAGAGAGGCTGCAAAGAGATTTAGATAGGTTAAGCGAATGGGCTAAGGTTTAGCAGATGGAATACAATGTCGGAAAGTGTGAAGTCATCCACCTTGGGAAAATAAACAGTAAAAAGGAATATTATTTGAATGGGGAGAAATTACAACATGCTGCGGTGCAGAGGGACCCGGGGGTCCTTGTGCATGAAACTCTTTTAGAGTTTATCTGTAAAACATAAAACATTAAACCATGCCACCCGCCCTGGATGACACAGCAGACATTTACAAGGCCCCTTTTTTTTCTTTTTTTTTGGTTTTTTTTTGGGGCGCTAAAATCAAATTTTTTCCGGTGCCCCCTATAAAAGGGAAGGGGACACTAAAAGCACCGTCAATTAAAACAAATTAAACTTTAAAACTTAAAATCAAATAAAAATTTGGTTGCCGGGCGTGATGATGCACTCCAGTCCCTCCGGTGCCCACCTCTCGCGGAAGGCCGCGAGCGTACCGGTGGACACCGCGTGCTCCATCTCCAAGGACACCCTGGACCGGATGTAAGAGCAGAAGAGAGGCAGGCAGTCAGGTTGAACGACCCCCTCGACCGCCCGCTGCCTGGACCGGCTGATGGCACCCTTGGCCGTGTCCAGGAGCAGTCCAACGAGGAGGCCTTCAGACCTACCCGCTCCCCTTCGCACAGGGTGCCCAAAGATCAGGAGAGTGGGACTGAAGTGCAGCCAGAATTTCAGGAGCAGCCCCTTCAAATAATGGAACAGGGGCTGCAACCTTGTGCACTCAATAAAAACATGGAACACGGACTCCTCCAGACCGCAGAAATTGCAGGCGGCCTGGGAGTCCGTGAACTGGCTTAAAAATTTATTGCACGGCACTGCTCCGTGCACCACCCTCCAGGCCAAGTCCCCGATGAATAGTGGGAGGACCCCTGCGTAGAGTGCCCTCCATCGGGGACCCCCGCCTCCTCCGGATGGCAAGATGATACGCCATAGCGTGTCCGGACGGCCGGCGAGGATGGCAAAGTTGAGAGTGTGCAGGAGCAGCCCGTACAGGAAACCCCTCCGCGCGGAACTGAAAGGCACGGAGGGGATTTCCCCGAGGCGGCTCAAGTTGTGAGGCGCCGGCCCCCGAGGGAGGTTCCGGGGTTTGGCGCCGATGAGGAATTCCGTCCGGACGGGGGTCAGTTCGGACGGGATCTCCCCACGTGCTTGAGCCTCCTCGATGCACCTAACGGAGTCAGGGCCCAGAGCTGTTTTTAGCGTGGCGGACGTTGGCAGAATTTAGGCGCCGCGCCAGCATGTCTGGCGCCATCCAGCCCGCTCCTCCGCCATCGAGCAGGTCCCTGACCCTGGTCACCTCACCAGCCACAGCCCTCTCTTCCGACCGCCACATAAAACCTCGGTTGTGGAGGTACGGATTCCCGAGCAGCGGCTCCTGCAGGACGGCCGCCACTCCAGCCGGCGGAGAGCTGCGCTTGGTGGAGACTTTGTTCCAGACCCTGATGAGTTCCCTGTAAAAGACAGGCAGCTCCCGGAGGGCGGTCCTGACACCCCCCAAGTTCACAAACAGGAGCTGCGTGTCATAATTGAGGTCGCGCTGCTGGCGGAAGAAATACCTCGCCAGAGCACACCACCTAGGAGGGGGCTCGACGTAAAGGTATCTCTGCAGGGTCTGAAGACGGAAAGTCGCGAGCTGGGCGCTGACGCACACCAACGACTGACCGCCCTCCTCAAGCGGGAGACTCAAGACCGCAGCAGAGACCCAGTGCTTCCTGTTGTTCCAGAAGAAGTCCACCAGCTTCTTCTGTATCTTGGCGACAAACGCAGGGGGAGGGGTCAAAGTGACCAGCCGGTACCACAGCATTGCGGCCACCAGCTGGTTTATGACTAGCGCTCGACCCCTGTAGGACAGCACTCGGAGCAGTCCTGTCCAGCGCCCTAGGCGAGCGGCGACCTTGGCCTCCAGCTCCTGCCAGTTCGCCGGCCAGGCTCCCTCGTCAGGGCTAAGGTAGACTCCCAGATAGAGGAGATGGGTCGTGCTCCAGGCAAAAGGCCTGAGCTCCTCCGGCAGGGAGTCCACCCGCCACTGACCCACCAGGAGTCCGGAACATTTCTCCCAGTTGATCCTGGTGGAGGACGCGGCCGAGTAAATCTCCTGGCACTCACATAGAAACATAGAAACATAGAAAATAGGTGCAGGAGCAGGCCATTCAGCCCTTCTAGCCTGCACCGCCATTCAATGAGTTCATGGCTGAACATGAAACTTCAGTACCCCCTTCCTGCTTTCTCGCCATAACCCTTGATCCCCCGAGTAGTAAGGACTTCATCTAACTCCCTTTTGAATATATTTAGTGAATTGGCCTCAACTACTTTCTGTGGTAGAGAATTCCACAGGTTCACCACTCTCTGGGTGAAGAAGTTTCTCCTCATCTCGGTCCTAAATGGCTTACCCCTTATCCTCAGACTGTGACCCCTGGTTCTGGACTTCCCCAACATTGGGAACATTCTTTCTGCATCTAACCTGTCTAAACCCGTCAGAATTTTAAACGTTTCTATGAGGTCCCCTCTCATTCTTCTGAACTCCAGTGAATACAAGCCCAATTGATCCAATCTTTCTTGATAGGTCAGTCCCGCCATCCCGGGAATCAGTCTGGTGAACCTTCGCTGCACTCCCTCAATAGCAAGAATGTCCTTCCTCAAGTTAGGAGACCAAAACTGTACACAATACTCCAGGTGTGGCCTCACCAAGGCCCTGTACAACTGTAGCAACACCTCCCTGCCCCTGTATTCAAATCCCCTCGCTATGAAGGCCAACATGCCATTTGCTTTCTTAACCGCCTGCTGTACCTGCATGCCAACCTTCAATGACTGATGTACCATGACACCCAGGTCTCGTTGCACCTTCCCTTTTCCTAATCTGTCACCATTCAGATAATAGTCTGTCTCTCTGTTTTTACCACCAAAGTGGATAACCTCACATTTATCCACATTATACTTCATCTGCCATGCATTTGCCCACTCACCTAACCTATCCAAGTCACTCTGCAGCCTAATAGCATCCTCCTCGCAGCTCACACTGCCACCCAACTTAGTATCATCCGCAAATTTGGAGATACTGCATTTAATCCCTTCGTCTAAATCATTAATGTACAATGTAAACAGCTGAGGCCCCAGCACAGAACCTTGCGGCACTCCACTAGTCACTGCCTGCCATTCTGAAAAGTACCCGTTTACTCCTACTCTTTGCTTCCTGTCTGACAACCAGTTCTCAATCCACGTCAGCAGTTCAGCGGGATCCTCTAGCGCGAGGAGCACGTCATCGGCGTAAGCCGAGAGGACGACCTCCACGTCCGGCCCTTGCAGAGCCAGTCCCGTCAACCTCGTCCGCAAGAGGCGCAGGAAAGGCTCCACGCAAACGGCGTATAACTGGCCGGACATGGGGCATCCCTGGCGCACCCCTCTCCTAAAGCGAAGGGGCGCCGTCAAGTACCCGTTAACCTTAATCAGACACTCCGCGGCGGCGTACAAAAGTCGGATCCGGGCGACGAAATGCGTCCCGAACCCGAAAGCGCGCAGAGTTCCGAGCAGATAGTCGTGATCCACCCTGTCGAACGCCTTCTCTTGGTCGAGGGATAGGAAGGCGACCGACAGACCAGCCTCCTGGGAGCAATGGATGAGGTCCCGGACCAGATGGATGTTATCGTGGATTGTCCGGCCCGGGACCGTGTAGGACTGGTCGGGGTGGATCGTGTGGTCCAGCACGGCACCAAGGCGAGCAGACATCGCCCTGGCGAAGATTTTGTAGTCCGTGCTGAGGAAGGAGACCGGGCGCCAGTTCTTAAGGAGGCGGAGATCGCCCTTCTTAGGCAGCAGGACGATGACTGCCCTGCGCCAAGAGAGGGGCATCTCCCCGGTCGCCAGACTTTCCCCCAGGACCCGCGTGTAGTCGCCCCCCAGGACGTCCCAGAACGCCCTGTGGAACTCCACGGTCAGCCCGTCCAGTCCTGGGGATTTTCCCCTCGAGAGCCGGTCGAGGGCACCAGTCAGCTCCGCCAGGATTAGCGGAGCTTCCAGATTTTCGGCGCCCTCCGGGCTGACCTTCGGCAGATCCTCCCACAAAACTCTACGCGCTTCCTCGCTGGACGGATCCGGAGAGAACAGAGCCCCGTAATATTCACGGGCCCTGTTGTTGACGCCCTCCGGATCCGAGACGAGAGAGCCGTCGTCGGCCAGCAGCGTCAAGAGCTGCTTACGGACACTCTGCCTTTTTTCCAGCGAGTAGAAGAAGGGGGAGCCGCGGTCCAGATCCCGCAGGAACCGGATCCGTGACCTCACGAACACGCCTCGGGACCCGACGAGCTGCAGGTCCTTCAGCGCGGCCTTCTTCGCTTCGTACACCGTCCGCAGGGCCGGGTCCTGGACGACTTGACCAAGACGGGCTTCCAGGTCGAGCACCTCTTTTTCTAGGCGCCCGACTCTGGCCGCCCGCCTCTTGGTCGACCCCCTCGCGTACTCTTGACAGAAGACGCGGACGTGAGCCTTGCCCACGTCCCACCATAGCCTCAAGGAGGGGAAGCCCCCCTGCTTCCTTCTCCAGTCGGACCAGAATCGACGGAACGAGTCCTGGAACCGCACGTCCTCCAGCAGCCGGTTTTTAAAGTGCCAGTACGCGGACCCCGTCCTCGCGCGGAGCGAAGCGAGCTCCGCCCACACCAGGTGTTAGTCCGAACACGGCACCGGCCGCATGGAGGCCGCCGGGACGCAGGAAACGTACGCCTGAGACACGTAAAGGCGGTCGACACTAGACCATCCTACTCCAGGCCTCACCCAAGTAAAGGCGCTGGAGTCGGGGTGGAGATTTCGCCAGACGTCCACCAAGTCGAAGGACCCGACCAGGTCCCTCAACTTCTCCATCGCCGTCATGCACTGCGGGGCACCGGAGCGGTCCCTCGCCTCGAGGGTGCAGTTAAAATCCCCCCTGAGGACAATGCAGTCGCCGACGTCGACGGAGCCAAGAAGAGCGGACACCTCTTCAAAGAAGCGCGTTTGCTGCGGGCCGGGCTGAGGGGCGTACACGTTCACGAGATGGAGCGGCACGTCCCCCAGGCGAACCGTTACGTGCAGCAAGCGGCCTGGCACGGGCTCCTCGACCCCCAAGATATCCGGCTGAAAATGCGGGCCCAGCAAGATGGCCACCCCACTAGAAATGGCGGTGAGGTGGCTCATGCGGACCTCTCCTTGCCATTCCAGGAGCCACGTGGCTTCGTCTCCCGGAACGGCGTGGGTTTCTTGCAGGAAGCACACCGCATATTTCCCCTCCCGCAGGAGCGAAAAATTGTCAAATCTACGGCGTGCCCCTCTGCCGCCGTTGATGTTGAGGCTGGCTATGGTTATCTTCATGACTGGAGCATAGTGCAACCTCTACCTTAACCTAATGTGGGGGAGGGAGCGGAGTCGTTTGTTGAACTCCGCTCCCTCCGCAGCCCAGCGAGGAGTCCCTCGAGCTCGCGCAGCTCAAGGTGTTGCGCCTTTGTCAAGGGCCCGCCCGCGGCCAAGGTTTTAACGGCGGCGCGGACGGACCCCTTGATCAGCTCTGGCTCGGACCATTTTTCCAGGGCCAGTCGGGCTTGGTTGCAGTGACCCCGGCTCTGGGCCAAAAAGTCCCGGAGTTCCTTTGCAGGAATGAGGATGGTCTCGGCGGCGGCCAGACCCTCGCTGGCGGTGGTCTCTAGGTCTTCACCCGCGTCCCCCACCGAGTCCCCGTCCTCCTCCGGGAGGTGGCCGCCAGCAGCCGGCCCATCGACCGCACAAGGTACGGCAAATGACCCGGCCGCTCCAACCGGCCCTGGCTCTGCCCCGATCCCACCCCCAGGATCGTCGGCAGAGGAGTCCCCACTGGGCTCATTTAAAAATGATGCTGGGTCGGGAAATGACAGCGGAAGGGGTTCCCCCTCCGCCCCAGGAACCGGGGAACAAGGAGGGACCCGGCCATAGAAAATCCCCAGGCTCCCCAAGTGCACCAGCTCCAAAGTAAGGGGCGAGGGTGGGTGTTCCTCCCCCTCCCCGCTGCCACCCCCCGGCCCAGCACCTACAGTGTCATAATAAACATTTGTTTCATTTTCTGCCGGGTCGAGCGACTCCCGGGGGAAGTTGGGTATTGGCTGGGCGGGCTCAGGTTCGGCCTTTTCGGCCCTGCCCGCCTCAGTCCCCGGGATGCCCGGCCCGGCGGCAATGCATTCCTCCGCGATCCCCACGCCCCCCACGACAGGCAGATCTTCCACGCCATCCCCGGGAGGCAGAGGCTGGGCAGCCTCGACTGTCTCACCCTCCCCGGGGACAGACTCCTCTCGCCTACAGCGCAGCTTGGGGGCGCTGGTTGGGGACGCGGGACACGCGGCGGGCACCGACTCCTCCGTGGAGGGATGTTGTTCCCCCTCCGCCTCATCGGAGCCGCGCCTCCTTTTGTTCCTGGGGGCGCGCGGAGGCAGGGAGACCTCCATGTCTGCCGAGGCCTCCCGCTCCGCCCCCCCCTTTTCCTTTTCTTGCCTGCGCCCGGGCCCCTCTGTGGTGTTGTTCAAGGGCTCGGGCACGGGCTCGGGGCACCCCGCGCTCGCCGGTGACTGGGTTGGGCCGAGCGCGGTAAACAAATTGTCTGGCGCACCGAGGGGACCCGCCTCTGGATGTTTTGCCTTCTCCCGCGCCTTCCTTCCGATCGGATGCTCTTCCTCCCCCCCGCCGGAGGCCGTAATAGCAAGGGCCCCCAGCGATGCCCGCGCACCTATGGCTCCAGGCACGCGGACGCAACTAGGGGGAGGGGTGGCGGCGGCGCCAGCCTTGGCCGCCTTCGGTGGTTTGGCGGCCTTGGAGGCGGGGCAGTTCTTGCGAATGTGCCCCACCTCTCTGCAGGCATGGCACCGCACGCCGTCCGACGTCCAGAAGACGCGGTAGGCAGTCCCCTCGTGCACCACATTAAAGTGCCCTTCCGTCATGTCCTCCCGCGCCAGCCGGACAAAGAGCTGGCGGCGGAAGGAGAACACGTGGCGCAGGCTGTTCTCCCTGAGGCCGAGCGGTATGGGGTTGATCCCCGACCTTACCTCCCCCAGTTGGTGTAGGTGAGGGAGGAGGAGCTCAGCGGAAACAAAGGGCGGGACGTTTGACACGATGACCCTCTGCGCGGTGGCCTCGAGAGGGTCCACCGGCAGGAACGTCCCGCCCACCGTGAGCCCCTTTTCAAGGGCCAGGGACACCGCCTGCTCCGACCCCAGGAAGAACACGGCCTTGCCAGACATCTTGGAGGCTGCGACAATGGCCGAGGGGCCGACTACCCCAGCCATCGCCCGCACGCACTCCTCGATGGTCATTGTGGGGTAAGTGTAGCTCTTGACCCCGTGTTTTTTTGTGATTAATCTGAATGGTGGCAGGGCAGCGGGTGGCGCAGGAGGTGCCGTGGAAGCGGTTGCCACCTGCGCATATGTCCTTGCTGGCCCTGCCACCGGCATGGATGGGGTCTCAATCACGGGGTCCCTTTAAGGGCTACACCCACCCCAAAGTCACAGGCCTTAATGGTCTTTATTGGCCTCTTGTATATTGACTGAGCAGAGGAGCCCTTAATGAGGCACACCTCTCCCCTAGTTGGCAATTGGGGAGGGGCCTTGCTCCCTCTGCTCAGTTGTCTCAATTGTTTTTTTTTAAATTAGGAGGAAGGGGCCTCAGAGAGAGAGGGGAGAAACAGAGTAACAGAGAAAGAGAGAGGGGGGTGGGAAGGGGGGGGGGGAACTGCGAGGGCAGGTGTCCCCTCGCAGCTGTGGGTGGGTGCAATCCCCAGATGGCAAAACAAAAACACAGTCTTTGGGTTGGTCTTCAGGTGAGGGGAGAAGATGTCTTCACCTGGGGCAGCTCGAGCCACCAGGCACACACTCCTAATGATGTTTAATAGGGTGATTAAGGAAAATCTTCAGCCTGGTAGCTCCAGCTATCCCAGGCTAGGCAATTGGGGAGGGGGGGGGTTCAGTTGTGTGTGGGGCCTACTTGTAGCAAGGCCCCCACACACACTTCCACACACACACACCCCCCGCAATGTTCCGGCCCTCAGTGGTCTTCTTTCCTCCCCCCACCGATTCAACAAAGACTTTTTGGGACTGCACCAATACACCCACCTGTAGAATGGTAGAGTCTCCCTCCTTCCACACTGGATGTTTGTTGTTGGTTTTTCCCCCGCTCTCCAACTCTTTGCAGAAGTGGTAAATTGTTGATAAATGTTTTCTGCTTCCTCCTCTCCCTCTGGGTGAAAGTTGGTGGTGAAGCCCCTTCCTTCCTTCTCTTCCTGGGCTGGTCTCAGGGCTCTCCAGGCAGGAGCAAAAGTTGATAGCTGCTCCTCTCACTGCTCACAGCTCCTACTGTGCAGGACACGCCTCCACTGCTCTACCATTGGTTCCTTGTGCATGAAACTCTTTTAGAGTTTATCTGTAAAAACATAAAACATTAAACCGTGCCACCCGCCCTGGATGACACAGCAGACATTTACAAGGCCCCTTTTTTTCTGTTTTTTGGGGTTTTTTTGGGGGCGCTAAAATCAAATTTTTTCCGGTGCCCCCTATAAAAGGGAAGGGGGACACTAAAAGCACCGGCAATTAAAACAAATTAAACTTTAAAACGTAAAATCAAATTAAAATTTGGTTGCCGGGCGTGATGATGCACTCCAGTCCCTCCGGTGCCCACCTCTCGCGGAAGGCCGCGAGCGTACCGGTGGACACCGCGTGCTCCATCTCCAAGGACACCCTGGACCGGATGTAAGAGCGGAAGAGAGGCAGGCAGTCGGGTTGAACGACCCCCTCGACCGCCCGCTGCCTGGACCGGCTGATGGCACCCTTGGCCGTGCCCAGGAGCAGTCGTACGAGGAGGCCTTCGGACCTACCCGCTCCCCTCCGCACAGGGTGCCCAAAGATCAGGAGAGTGGGACTGAAGTGCAGCCAGAATTTCAGGAGCAGCCCCTTCAAACAATGGAACAGGGGCTGCAACCTTGTGCACTCAATAAAAACATGGAACACGGACTCCTCCAGACCGCAGAAATTGCAGGCGGCCTGGGAGTCCATGAACCGGCTTAAAAATTTATTGCACGGCACTGCTCCGTGCACCACCCTCCAGGCCAAGTCCCCGATGAATAGTGGGAGGACCCCTGCGTAGAGTGCCCTCCATCGGGGACCCCCGCCTCCTCCGGACGGCAAGATGGTACGCCATGGCGTGTCCGGACGGCCGGCGAGGATGGCAAAGTTGAGAGTGTGCAGGAGCAGCCCGTACAGGAAACCCCTCCGCGCGGAACTGAAAGGCACGGTGGGGATTTCCCCGAGGCGGCTCAAGTTGTGAGGCGCCGGCCCCCGAGGGAGGTTCCGGGGTTTGGCGCCGATGAGGAATTCCGTCCGGACGGGGGTCAGTTCGGACGGGATCTCCCCACGTGCTTGAGCCTCCTCGATGCACCTAACGGAGTCAGGGCCCAGAGCTGTTTTTAGCGACTCGATGGCATCGGCCGCGTGGCGGACGTTGGCAGAATTTAGGCGCTGCGCCAGCGTGTCTGGCGCCATCCAGCCCGCTCCTCCGCCATCGTGCAGGTCCCTGACCCTGGTCACCTCACCAGCCACAGCCCTCTCTTCCGACCGCCACATAAAACCTCGGTCGTGGAGGTACGGATTCCCGAGCAGCGGCTCCTGCAGGATGGCCGCCACTCCAGCCGGTGGAGAGCTGCGCTTGGTGGAGACTTTGTTCCAGACCCTGATGAGTTCCCTGTAAAAGACAGGCAGCTCCCGGAGGGCGGTCCTGACACTCCCCAAGTTCACAAACAGGAGCTGCGTGTCATAATTGAGGTCGCGCTGCTGGCGGAAGAAATACCTCGCCAGAGCGCACCACCTAGGAGGGGGCTCGACGTAAAGGTATCTCTGCAGGGTCTAAAGACGGAAAGTCGCGAGCTGGGCGCTGACGCACACCAACGACTGACCGCCCTCCTCAAGCGGGAGACTCAAGACCGCAGCAGAGACCCAGTGCTTCCTGTTGTTCCAGAAGAAGTCCACCAGCTTCTTCTGTATCTTGGCGACAAACGCAGGGGGAGGGGTCAAAGTGACCAGCCGGTACCACAGCATTGCGGCCACCAGCTGGTTTATGACTAGCGCTCGACCCCTGTAGGACAGCACTCGGAGCAGTCCTGTCCAGCGCCCTAGGCGAGCGGCGACCTTGGCCTCCAGCTCCTGCCAGTTCGCCGGCCAGGCTCCCTCGTCGGGGCTAAGGTAGACTCCCAGATAGAGGAGATGGGTCGTGCTCCAGGCAAAAGGCCTGAGCTCCTCCGGCAGGGAGTCCACCCGCCACTGACCCACCAGGAGTCCGGAACATTTCTCCCAGTTGATCCTGGCGGAGGACGCGGCCGAGTAAATCTCCTGGCATTCACGCATCCTCCGCAGGTCAGCGGGATCCTCTGCCGCGAGGAGCACGTCATCGGCGTAAGCCGAGAGGACGACCTCCACGTCCGGCCCTTGCAGAGCCAGTCCCGTCAACCTCGTCCGCAAGAGGCGCAGGAAAGGCTCCACGCAAACGGCGTATAACTGGCCGGACATGGGGCATCCCTGGCGCACCCCTCTCCTAAAGGGAAGGGGCGCCGTCAAGGACCCGTTAACCTTAATCAGATACTCCGCGGCGGCGTACAAAAGTCGGATCCGGGCGACGAAATGCGTCCCGAACCCGAAAGCGCGCAGAGTTCCGAGCAGATAGTCGTGATCCACCCTGTCGAACGCCTTCTCTTGGTCGAGGGATAGGAAGGCGACCGACAGACCAGCCTCCTGGGAGCAATGGATGAGCTCCCGGACCAGATGGATGTTATCGTGGATTGTCCGGCCCGGGACCGTGTAGGACTGGTCGGGGTGGATCATGTGGTCCAGCACGGCACCAAGGCGAGCAGACATCGCCCTGGCGAAGATTTTGTAGTCCGTGCTGAGGAGGGAGACCGGGCGCCAGTTCTTAAGGAGGCGGAAATCGCCCTTCCTAGGCATCAGGACGATGACTGCCCTGCGCCAAGAGAGGGGCATCTCCCCGGTCGCCAGACTTTCCCCCAGGACCCGCGCGTAGTCGCCCCCCAGGACGTCCCAGAACGCCCTGTGGAACTCCACGGTCAGCCCGTCCAGCCCCGGGGATTTTCCCCTCGAGAGCCGGTCGAGGGCACCGGTCAGCTCCGCCAGGCTTAGCGGAGCTTCCAGATTTTCGGCGCCCTCCGGGCTGACCTTCGGCAGGTCCTCCCACAAAACTCTACGCGCTTCCTCGCTGGACGGATCCGGAGAGAACAGAGCCCCGTAATATTCACGGGCCCTGTTGTTGACGCCCTCCGGATCCGAGACGAGAGAGCCGTCGTCGGCCAGCAGCGTCAAGAGCTGCTTACGGACACTCTGCCTTTTTTCCAGCGAGTAGAAGAAGGGGGAGCCGCGGTCCAGATCCCGCAGGAACCGGATCCGCGACCTCACGAACACGCCTCGGGACCCGACGAGCTGCAGGTCCTTCAGCGCGGCCTTCTTCGCTTCGTACACCGTCCGCAGGACGGGGTCCTGGACGACTTGACCGAGACGGGCTTCCAGGTCGAGCACCTCTTTTTCTAGGCGCCCGACTCTGGCCGCCCGCCTCTTGGTCGACCCCCTCGCGTACTCTTGACAGAAGACGCGGACGTGAGCCTTGCCCACGTCCCACCATAGCCTCAAGGAGGGGAAGCCCCCCTGCTTCCTTCTCCAGTCGGACCAGAATCGACGGAACGAGTCCTGGAACCGCACGTCCTCCAGCAGCCGGTTGTTAAAGTGCCAGTACGCGGATCCCGTCCTCGCGCGGAGCGAAGCGAGCTCCGCCCACACCAGGTGGTGGTCCGAACACGGCACCGGCCGCATGGAGGCTGCCGGGACGCAGGAAACGTACGCCCGAGACACGTAAAGGCGGTCGACTCTAGACCATCCTACTCCAGGCCTCACCCAAGTAAAGGCGCTGGAGTCGGGGTGGAGATTTCGCCAGACGTCCACCAAGTCGAAGGACCCGACCAGGTCCCTCAACTTCTCCATCGCCGTCATGCACTGCGGGGCACCGGAGCGGTCCCTCGCCTCGAGGGTGCAGTTAAAATCCCCCCCGAGGACAATGCAGTCGCCGACGTCGACGGAGCCAAGAAGAGCGGACACCTCTTCAAAGAAGCGCGTTTGCTGCGGGCCGGGCTGAGGGGCGTACACGTTCACGAGATGAAGCGGCACGTCCCCCAGGCGAACCGTTACGTGCAGCAAGCGGCCTGGCACGGGCTCCTTGACCCCCAAGATCTCCGGCTGAAAATGCGGGCCCAGCAAGATGGCCACCCCACTAGAAATGGCGGTGAGGTGGCTCATGCGGACCTCTCCTTGCCATTCCAGGAGCCACGTGGCTTCGTCTCCCGGAACGGCGTGGGTTTCTTGCAGGAAGCACACCGCATATTTCCCCTCCCGCAGGAGCGAAAAATTGTCAAATCTACGGCGTGCCCCTCTGCCGCCGTTGATGTTGAGGCTGGCTATGGTTATCTTCATGGCAAAAGCATAGTGCAACCTCTACCTTAACCTAATGTGGGGGGGGGAGCGGAGTCGTTTGTTGAACTCCGCTCCCTCCGCAGCCCAGCGAGGAGTCCCTCGAGCTCGCGCAGCTCAAGGTGTTGCGCCTTTGTCAAGGGCCCGCCCGCGGCCAAGGTTTTAACGGCGGCGCGGACGGACCCCTTGATCAGCTCTGGCTCGGACCATTTTTCCAGGGCCAGTCGGGCTTGGTTGCAGTGACCCCGGCTCTGGGCCAAAAAGTCCCGGAGTTCCTTTGCAGGAATGAGGATGGTCTCGGCGGCGGCCGCGAGCAGATCCACCGCCTCGCTGGCGGTGGTCTCTAGGTCTTCACCCGCGTCCCCCACCGAGTCCCCGTCCTCCTCCGGGAGGTGGCCGCCAGCAGCCGGCCCATCGACCGCACAAGGTACGGCAAATGAACCGGACGCTCCAACCGGCCCTGGCTCTGCCCCGATCCCACCCCCAGGATCGTCGGCAGAGGAGTCCCCACTGGGCTCTTTTAAAAATGGTGCTGGGTCGGGAAATGACAGCGGAAGGGGTTCCCCCTCCGCCCCAGGAACCGGGGAACAAGGAGGGACCCGGCCATAGAAAATCCCCAGGCTCCCCAAGTGCTCCAGCTCCACAGCAAGAGGCGAGGGTGGGTGTTCCTCCCCCTCCCCGCTGCCACCCCCCGGCCCAGCACCTACAGTGTCATAATAAACATTTGTTTCATTTTCTGCCGGGTCGAGCGACTCCCGGGGGAAGTTGGGTATTGGCTGGGCGGGCTCAGGTTCGGCCTTTTCGGCCCCGCCCGCCTCAGTCCCCGGGACGCCCGGCCCGGTGGCAATGCATTCCTCCGCGATCCCCACGCCCCCCACGACAGGCAGATCTTCCACGCCATCCCCGGGAGGCAGAGGCTGGGCAGCCTCGACTGTCTCACCCTCCCCGGGGACAGACTCCTCTCGCCTACAGCGCAGCTTGGGGGCGCTGGTTGGGGACGCGGGTCACGCGGCGGGCACCGACTCCTCTGCGGAGGGATGTTGTTCCCCCTCCGCCTCATCGGAGCCGCGCCTCCTTTTGTTCCTGGGGGCGCGCGGAGGCAGGGAGACCTCCATGTCTGCCGAGGCCTCCCGCTCCGCCCCCCCCTTTTCCTTTTCTTGCCCGCGCCCGGGCCCCTCTGTGGTGTTGTTCAAGGGCTCGGGCACGGGCTCGGGGCACCCCGCGCTCGCCGGTGACTGGGTTGGGCCGAGCGCGGTAAACAAATTGTCTGGCGCACCGAGGGGACCCGCCTCTGGATGTTTTGCCTTCTCCCGCGCCTTCCTTCCGATCGGATGCTCTTCCTCCCCCCCGCCGGAGGCCGTAATAGCAAGGGCCCCCAGCGATGCCCGCGCACCTATGGCTCCCGGCACGCGGACGCAACTAGGGGGAGGGGTGGCGGCGGCGCCAGCCTTGGACGCCTTCGGTGGTTTGGCGGCCTTGGAGGCGGGGCAGTTCTTGCGAATGTGCCCCATCTCTCTGCAGGCATGGCACCGCACGCCGTCCGACGTCCAGAAGACGCGGTAGGCAGTCCCCTCGTGCACCACATTAAAGTGCCCTTCCGTCATGTCCTCCCGCGCCAGCCGGACAAAGAGCTGGCGGCGGAAGGAGAACACGTGGCGCAGGCTGTTCTCCCTGAGGCCGAGCGGTATGGGGTTGATCCCCGACCTTACCTCCCCCAGTTGGTGTAGGTGAGGGAGGAGGAGCTCAGCGGAAACAAATGGCGGGACGTTTGACACGATGACCCTCTGCGCGGTGGCCTCGAGAGGGTCCACCGGCAGGAACGTCCCGCCCACCGTGAGCCCCTTTTCAAGGGCCAGGGACACCGCCTGCTCCGACCCCAGGAAGAACACGGCCTTGCCAGACATCTTGGAGGCTGCGACAATGGCCGAGGGGCCGACTACCCCAGCCATCGCCCGCACGCACTCCTCGATGGTCATTGTAGGGTAAGTATAGCTCTTGACCCCGTGTTTTTTTGTGATTAATCTGAATGGTGGCAGGGCAGCGGGTGGCGCAGGAGGTGCCGTGGAATCGGTTGCCACCTGCGCATATGTCCTTGCTGGCCCTGCCACTGGCATGGATGGGGTCGCCATCACGGGCTCCCTTTAAGGGCTACACCCACCCCAAAGTCACAGGCCTTTAATGGTCTTTATTGGCCTCTTGTATATTGACTGAGCAGAGGAGCCCTTAATGAGGCACACCTCTCCCCTAGTTGGCAATTGGGGAGGGGCCTTGCTCCCTCTGCTCAGTTGTCTCAATTGTTTTTTTTTAAATTAGGAGGAAGGGGCCTCAGAGAGAGAGGGGAGAAACAGAGTAACAGAGAAAGAGAGAGGGGGGTGGGAAGTGGGGGGTGAACTGCGAGGGCAGGTCTCCCCTCGCAGCTGTGGGTGGGTGCAATCCCCAGATGGCAAAACAAAAACACAGTCTTTGGGTTGGTCTTCAGGTGAGGGGAGAAGATGTCTTCACCTGGGGCAGCTCGAGCCACCAGGCACACACTCCTAATGATGTTTAATAGGGTGATTAAGGAAAATCTTCAGCCTGGTAGCTCCAGCTATCCCAGGCTAGGCAATTGGGGAGGGGGGGGGGTTCAGTTGTGTGTGGGGCCTAGTTGTAGCAAGGCCCCCACACACACTTCCACACACACACACCCCACGCGATGTTCCGGCCCTCAGTGGTCTTCTTTCCTCCCCCCACCGATTCAACAAAGACTTTTTGGGACTGCACCAATACACCCACCTGTAGAATGGTAGAGTCTCCCTCCTTCCACACTGGATGTTTGTTGTTGGTTTTTCCCCCGCTCTCCAACTCTTTGCAGAAGTGGTAAATTGTTGATAAATGTTTTCTGCTTCCTCCTCTCCCTCTGGGTGAAAGTTGGTGGTGAAGCCCCTTCCTTCCTTCTCTTCCTGGGCTGGTCTCAGGGCTCTCCAGGCAGGAGCAAAAGTTGATAGCTGCTCCTCTCACTGCTCACAGCTCCTACTGTGCAGGACACGCCTCCACTGCTCTACCATTGGTTCCTTGTGCATGAAACTCTTTTAGAGTCTACCTGCAAAACATAAAACATGTATCCGTGCCACCCGACCTGGATGACACACCAGACATTTACAAGGTCCTTGTGCATGAATCCCAAAAAAGTTAGTTTGCAGGTGCAGCAGGTAATCAGAAAGGTGAATGGATTGTTGGCCTTCATTGCGAGATGGATGGAGTACAAAAGCAGGGAGGCCCTGCTGCAACTATATAGGGTATTGGTGAGGCCGCACCTGGAGTACTGCGTGCAGTACTTACTTAAGGAAGGGTATACTAGCTTTGGAAGGGGTACAGAGACGATTCACTCGGCTGATTCCGGAGATGAGGGGGTTACCTTATGATGATAGATTGAGTAGGCTGGGTCTTTACTCGTTGGAGTTCAGAAGGATGAGGGGTGATCTTATAGAAACATTTAAAATAATGAAAGGGATAGACAAGATAGAGGCAGAGAGGTTGTTTCCACTGGTCGGGGAGACTAGAACTAGGGGACACAGCCTCAAAATATGGGGGAGCCATTTTAAAACCGCGTTGAGAAGGAATTTCTTCTCCCAGAGGGTTGTGATTCTGTGGAATTCTCTGCCCAAGGAAGCAGTTGAGGCTAGCTCATTGAATGTATTCAAATCACAGATAGATAGATTTTTAATCAATAAGGGAATTAAGGGTTATGGGGAGCGGGCGGGTAAGTGGAGCTGAGTCCACAGCCAGATCAGCCATAATCTTGTTGAATGGCGGAACAGGCTCGAGGGGCTTGATGACCTACTCCTGTTCCTAATTCTTATGTTCTTATGTTATGTTCAATCCACTTGGAGTACGTGTCTACAGCCACAAGGAACATTTTACCCAAGAACGGGCCTGCATAGTCAACGTATACCCTAGACCACGGTTTGGAGGGCAAAGACCATAAACTTAGCGGCACCTCCCTGGTTACATTGCTTAACTGCGAGCATGTATTACATCTGTGAATGCAGGACTCTAAGTCCGCATCGATACCGGGCCACCACACATGGGATCTGGCTATTGCTTTCATCATTACGATGCCTGGGTCAGTACTGTGGAGGTCATTGATGAAGGTGTCTCTGCCCTTCTTAGGGACCACTACTCGATTGCCCCACAGAAGGCAGTCTGCCTGTATAGACAGTTCATCTTTGCGCCACTGGAACGGCTTTATCTCTTCCTGCATTTCCACTGGGACACTGGACCAGCTCCCGTGAAGCACACAGCTTTTGACGAGAGATAATAAGGGGTCCTGGCTTGTCCAGGTTTTGATCTGCCGGGCAGTGACGGGTGATTGCTCACTTTCTAAAGCTTCCATAACCACAACTAGATCTGCGGGCTGTGCCATTTCCGCCCCCGTCGTGGGTAATGGCAGCCTACTGAGAGCATCGGCGCAGTTTTCTGTGCCTGACCTGTGGCGGATGGCATAGTTGTATGAGGACAACGTGAGCGCCCATCGCTGGCTGTGGGCGGATGCATTGGTATTTATCCCTTTACTCTCGGAAAACAGGGATATAAGTGGCTTATGGTCAGTTTCCAAATCGAATTTTAGGCCAAACAGGTATTGATGCATTTTCTTTACTCCATCGACACATGCTAACGCTTCTTTTTCAATCATGCTGTCGGCTCTCTCAGCCTTAGAGAGACTCCTGGATGCATAAGCAACTGGTTGCAGTTTCCTGAAATCATTAGCTTGTTGCAATACACACCCGACGCCATATGACTGTTGTGTATCTGTAAAGCATGCACTTCCATGTTCCACCACCAGGGAGCGCATCCTCTGAAGTCCCAAGGGATCCCAGCATCCCTTGGGAGCACTGTATATAAGCCGGCCCCTAAGGCCTGTTACTCACTCTGGAGTGTCTTAATAAAGACTGAGGTCACTGTTACTTTAACCTCCCTGTGTGCAGTATCATCTGTGTTAGGAACACAACAATGACCACGCATCACATGCTCGTACAAAACGCTTACATGGATCATACAAACAAGCAATTTGTTTGAGCATAACAATTTTCTCGCTTTTACAAAGGCATTTTCTTGGCTTTTGCCCCAAAGACATTCGCCCCCTTTTCGTAGTAAGACATGTAGTGGTTCTAGCAGTGTGCTGAGACCCGGTAAGAAGTTACCAAAGTAGTTCAAGAGTCCCAGAAACGACCACAGCTCCGTCACGTTCTGTGTCCTCGGTGCATTTTCGATTGCCTCTGTCTTCACGTTGGTGGGCCTGATGCCATCTGCCGCAATCCTCCTTCCCAAGAACTCCACTTCAGGCGCCAGGAAAATGCACTTCGAGTGTTTTAACCTCAGCCTCACGCAGTTGAGTCGACTAAGAACCTCCTCCAGGTTAAGCAGATGCTCCACTGTGTTCCGACCTGTGACCAAGATGTCATCCTGGAAGACCACGGTGTGCGGGACCGACTTCAGAAAACTTTCCATGTTTCTCTGGAATTTCGTCGCCGCTGATTGGATTCCAAACAAACATATGTTATAAACAAAAAGACCTTGGTGTGTGTTGATGCAGGTGAGGGCCTTCGATGATTCCTCCAGTTCCTGCGTCATGTTGGCTGAAGTCAGATCCAGCTTCATGAATGTCTTTCCTCCCATCAGCGTTGCAAAGAGGTCGTCGGCCTTTGGTAGTGGGTATTGGTTCTGCAGGGAGAAACGATTGATAGTTACTTTGTAATCGCCACAGATTCTGATGGTGCCGTCTCCCTTGAGGACTGGGACAATGGGACTGGCCCACTCACTGAACTCGATCGGTGAAATGATGCCCTCTCTTTGCAGCCGGTCTAGCTCGATCTCTACCCTTTCTCTCATCATGTACGGTACTGCTCTCACCTTGTGATGGATGGGTCACGCTCCCAGAATTAGGTGGATCTGCACTTTTGCTCCTTGGAATTTCCTGATGCCTGGTTCGAACAGCGAAGGAAATTTGTTTAAGACCTGGGCACACGAAGTGTCTTCAGTGGGTGATAGCGCTTGGTTGTCGTCCCAGTTCCAGCGTATCTTTCCCAGCCAGCTCCTGCCGAGCAGTGTGGGACCAACGCCCGGTACCACCCAGAGTGGGAGCTTGTGCACCGCTCCATTGTAGGAGACCTTTACAGTCGCACTGCCGATTACAGGAACCAGTTCTTTAGTGTAAGTTCGAAGTTTCATACAAACTGGAGTTAAGACTGGCCTTGAGGCCTTGTTGCACCACAACCTTTCGAAAGCCTTTTTGCCTACGATGGGCTGGCTCGCGCCCATGTCCAGCTCCATTGACACCAGGAGTCCATTTAGTTCAATATTCAGCATTATCAGGGGACAATTCGTGGTGAATGTGTGCAACCCATGAACCTCTGCCTCCTCGATCTGAGGCTCTGGTTTGTCGTGATCCTCCGTGGATCTGTCCTCCTTTGCAACATGGTTGTTTGCAGGTTTAACAGGCTTAGCAGCTTGTCTGCACACTCAATGGAGGTGTCCCATTGTTCCACAGCCCTTGCAAACGTACCCTTTGAATCGGCATGAATGGAAACGATGATCACCCCCGCAGCGCCAACAAGGTGTTAATGGCCTTGCATTCATCACCCTTGATGGTGGACTCTGAGTCATCTGCAGACGTGCAGCTGCAAGTATATTTGACCCGCCCTGTATGTTACAATTCAAAAACAACATCACGTTGTTCACAATACTTGTAGCAGCACTTGTGTGCTGAGAGATTTGCTTAGTATTGTCACTGGTGGCAATGAACGCCTGGGCTATTGCTATGGCCTTACTCAAGATTAGGGTCTCTACAGTCAAAAGTTTGTGAAGTATGGTTTCGTGGCCAATGCCAAGTACGAAAAAGTCTCTGAGCATGTGGTCCAAATGTCCTTCAAATTCGCAATGTCCTGCAAGGTGTCTTAGCGCGGCGACATAACTCACCACTTCCTGGCCTTCAGACTTTTTGTAGGTGTAGAACCGATACCTCGCCATCAGAACACTTTCCTTCGGGTTCAAATGCTCTCGGACCAGTGTGCACAAATCATCGTATGATTTCTCCATGGGTTTTGCTGGAGTGAGCAGATTCTTCCTGAAGCCATACGTTGGTGCCCCACAGACGGTGAGGAGGATCGCCCTTCGTTTGGCAGTGCTCTCTTCCCCATCTAACTTGTTGGCCACGAAGAATTGGTTGAGTCGCTCCACAAAGGTTTCCCAATCATCTCCCTCCGAGAATTTTCCAGGATGCCCAATGTTCTCTGCATCTTTGGGTTCGCTATCTGTATCTCGTCGCCAGTTGTAGTGTATGGAGAAAGAGTCAGACTGAACACTGTGAGCTCAAAGTAAAGTGTGACCTTAATCTTTTATTGTAGATCTCCAGAGTGCCTCTCCAAGCTGTGAAGCCTCCTTAAATACCTTTGCTCCCAAGGGATTATGGGATCCCTTGGGACTCCAGCGTATGAGCTCTCTGGTGGCTGTACAGATTAAATACAAGTCCACATATATACCAGACAGGGTTTTTAACATAAAAATGAATGATTACATTTATTTTTTCCATGTTTTAAAAATATTACACTGATAAAAGTAAGCTATGCACTTGCTTTTACCACGTGTAAAAGTTGGAAGGACATTCGCTGGGCATGGGTTGGGCAAATGAGATGAAGGGGTTGTCATATGATGAAAGGATGAGCAGGTTGGGTCTATACTCATTGGAGTTTTAAAGACTTAGAGGGGATCTTATTGAAACATAAGATTCTGAGGGGGCTCGACATGATAGATGCAGAGAGGATGTTTCGCCTCATGGAGGAATCTAGAAATAGGAGGCATAGTTTCAGAATAAGGGGCCGCCCATTTAAAACGTAACTGAGGAGGAATTTCTTCTCTCAGAGGGTCGTGAATCTTTGGAATTCACAGAGCTGTGGAGGCTGGCTCATTTGTTTTTAAGGTGGAGATAGACAGATTTTTGAAAGATAAGGGAGTCGAGGGATATGGGGAGCAGGCGGGGAGTGGAGTTGAGGCCAGGATCAGATCAGCCATGATCTTATTGAATGGCGGAGCAGGTTCGAGGGGCTGTATGGCCTACTCCTGCTCCTATGTTTTATGTAAATAGCCCAATCTCTCCTGCGTGAATGTCCTTCTCCCGGGGCTGCATTCGATCTGGCGAAATACATTTTGACAGATCGGAAAAGCCGGATTTCGGCGCATACGCATCGCACCCAGAGAACCTGCTTTTGCAATGCCTCGGCGGGTCCATGCGGACTTCATATGGGCAAGGGGAAGTCTAACTAACAGCGATGCAGGTTTGACCTATTGTCACCTTTCAGCGCACCCATACTCGAGCATAATCGTTGCTCAGACTCAGGTGTTCACATCTCCTTGTAATCAACAGTGTTATGCACGATCACTAAACTGGAGTAGGTGACACTGCAAACAGTTTTTTTCATAACATTGACACTGAAAATGGTTCCTCTTAAAGGTTCTTCTGTGGGAAACTGTATCATAATGATGTGAAATCCTATTACTTCATACTTTTTAATCATACCTTTGACAAGTTATAAATGACAATAACAGAAATTCTCTTCGGTCTATTTGTCTACTTCTATTAATTACAGTTTACTAAGTCATGATGTTTAACACATTGAAAATTTGTTGGTTTGTTACTGACATGGTAGAGAAAGCAATTAATCAACGATGAAAATTGAGCTTTAAAAGTGAAGCAATGATTTATGGTTTTCTCAATAGTCGCTGCAGGGCAAATGTTTATACCGAGTACATCAAGTTTACATCAAGTCCAGCTCTGAGACCTCTTGACTCAGTGTGTTGCAGATTAAAATGTATTGTATACAGGATAGATTTCTTTGCATGGCTAAAAGTTAGATGGGATTTTCAGGCATCTGGTACAACTGCAAGGATAAATAAAATCCGTTTGTCTCCCTCACTCACAATAACAAAAGCAGGAGAGTATCGAACTAAGTGCAAGGTCAGTAATATTGTGCATTCTTATTGGCAAGAGTGATGCAGTACCCTGGTCTTCCACATCCCCCATCCATTCTCTGTCATGGCTCAATAATTCATGGTTGTACAGGGTAGAATATAACCTCTGGTCTCTTACGATAAGTTTGTGTCTTTCAGTGTTGGAAAGTGAAAAACTTTGGGGGCGAAATTGCCCCTTTTTATAGCCCCGTTAGTGCCTCTGGGGGAGGTTAATGGGGCGCACATGCATTTTCATCCGGGAGAGGGGGAGGCTACCACCTCCCAGGAAGTTGCCCCGGAGGTTGGGGGGGGGCGTTGTCCCGTCAGCACCATGCCCCGCAGTTAGCGCCCTGCGCCGGCGCACAACCGGTAATGACATAATTGCTGTGTGCACCGACCCCTTAATGCCCCACAGGGGAAATTGCCCTGCGGGACACGAGGCTGGCATGGGCGGATGTCAACGCCAGCTTCCCAGGTAACGAAGCGGGCGGACATCCGCCGCCATGGCACCCCATAAAGTGACTCGGGCTGCCATCTTTATTTGTTTTTGGGTGACAGGCTGCTAGCCCAGTCGATCACGCCCCTGGTGGCCACCAAAGGGCCATGCAAAGTGCGTATCAGCCCTCCCCTTTAATGGCAGGGGAGGAACGTTGTAGCATGTCAGCACTATGCGGAGCATCTGTATAGCTCTGGCTTGCTCCACGCTGAGCTAGACTCAGCACCGCGCCAGCACCCCGGGAGCGCCTCTCGAAGGAAGCGGAGCACCGGAGATAGCGCTCCGCTTCCTTTTGAGGGGCGTATGGCCCAATTCCGCGTCAGCGAGACTTCTGAACCGGGTGTATGAAGTCCTGATCCCGGAAGATTACCGCTGCCAATCGGGGCAAAGTGCATTTTTCTTATTTTATCTCCAATAACAGTAGGTCCTATATAAGTGTAAGTAACTTCTTTCAATATCAATGCTAGTTAATAGTACAGTTTTGATGTTTTCTCGGAGCCAGTGACACCATCATCCAACTTTGCTGAAGGAGAGCCATACAGTGGAGAATGGAATCGACAGCCATATTACAAGTGCATGAAGAAAAGCTAAAGCTAATAATGAGGTGAGGAAATACTTCTTTACACAGCAAGTGGTTATGATCTGGAATGCACTGCCTGAAAGGGTGGTGGAGAAAAATTCAATCGTGG
This sequence comes from Pristiophorus japonicus, assembly GCF_044704955.1. NCBI lineage: Eukaryota > Metazoa > Chordata > Chondrichthyes > Pristiophoridae > Pristiophorus > Pristiophorus japonicus. The sequence continues at coordinate 228,063,880 of NC_091980.1, forward strand.
CTTCCAAAAGGGAGTTGGATAAGTACCTGAAGGAAAATAAATTGCTGGGCTCTGGGGAAAGGGCAGAGGAGTGGGACTAGCTGAAGTGCTCTTGCAGAGAGCCAGCATGGGCTCGACAGGCTGAATGGCCTCCTTCTGTGCTGTAACTATTCTATGATTCGATGATTTTAATCAATAAAAAGGGCCAAACAGCATTAAAATAGTTTGAAGCTCCACTTCTCTGAGGCTCTGCTGATGGGATGGCACTGGCCTGCTGTGAGTCAGAAAATCAGGCCTTTGTCCTTGCACGGATTAATTATGTTGTTCACAATTTTCTGAGATAGGATTTTGTGGGTGAAAATGAGGCTATGCAACTGGCAAGCACAAGTCTCATTGAAGAGTGACTTCATTCAATTTTTTTGACATTGGGTGAGGCTCTGCCCTTGGCTCATATCTTATACAAACAAATTTGGCCCGTTGGAGATTCTGTGACCTGATTTAATGTTGTACATTGTTATGAAGAGTATTTATTTTTTACACTTGCTGTAAAATTTTGCTCTATGCATTAGTTGGTTTTGCTGGATAGACCATAATTCATGCTATATAAATCTTACTCCTGGCATTTTAATAGCACCACACAAAGTGATACAGTTGGAAATTCCTTTGGGTATCTGGCAGCATTGCATAATTTAATGAGGTAGTGAATTCATGAGGGGCAAATATGGGTGTGAAAACATTTGACACATTTTATCTATAGCTGCACATCAGAGGAGACTAGAGCTACTGCTCGCTGCAAGAAAATCTTTAGGTAACATCTGAAACAGGAACAATTCTTCCCATAGAAGCAAGGTTACCATGTAAGCTACCAGGTGTTTCCCATCCACCACAGAGGACATCTGCTACATTAGCCAGTTTAAAGTACACACCTATCTCAAGCGAGTGACCAATGCTATGTTTGTAAGGGCAACATCTTCATCATTTTTCTTGTTAAAAGAAGACATGAGCAGGATAGACCATAGTGCTTTCCCCAGGTGGCAGGGTTCCTTTGAACATACAGCATCATAGATGGCCTTAGAGCTCTTTATATCAACTCCACGGCCACATTGTACTCAATTAATGTTAAAGTGTGTGTCTGACCATCATGAATGACTATTATCTCGTGCTTAGTGGACCAGTTAGTGTATGGCTCATAGGCGAGCACGACTACCTTCGATCAATATTTCTTAGGACAACATGGCTACTCTTTGCTGACAACACTGAGAATACCTCAGCCTGGATGCCTCAGTATCTGTTTGCTGTTCCTTGGCTGCCACCATCACCTTCAAGAAAAGTATGTAGTGCAGCTTTGATTCAATGAAAGGGCAATGATTGTGTGCATTGCTTCAAAATGGATCACAGATGATCCGGCAGTTCCTATGGTTGATGGGCCCCACAAGAAATGTGGGTCTGCGGCGGGGGGGGGGGGGGGTGGGGAGGCGCGGGAATGAGAAGTACAGTTACCTTCACCTTTATCCTGATACCAGCAAATGTCTCCCTCATTTGGAGACAGGGGGGCCAAAATTCAGTAGCGCAAGAAAGCTGGCACACCTAGGATTTTTTTAATGTCATCATAGGCAGTCCCTCGAATTGAGGATGACTTGCTTCCATGTCAAAAAGTTCACAGGTCCCAACTAAATCTTGAAGGGTGGAAGATGCCTCTGCTTGGATTTTTTTTAACGTGTGGTGATCGTTGCACACCAGCCACCACATGGGCTTGACAAAGCTAGGTCTTGGTCCAGTGGCAAGGATTAACCAAGAAGACTGGAGACCAGCTCTGCTGTACGGATCTAGTGCGCACACATATCACAGTGTGGGCTGGCCCCTGCTGCCTCTGGGCCCTCGCCTCTTCTGGGCCCCGAACTCACACCTCTCCTGAGCCTCGATTACATCCCTCTACAATCTCTCGCCGCTCCTTCGCCCTGACCTCGCTGCTCCTGCTGTACTTGCCCATGATCCAATCACTGACCTGGACCTTGATGACGTCCCTTTTTATTGCCGTTGCTCTCCTGCCCCAGCATGTGCTGCTCCCTTGAGTGATATGCCGCCAAGCTGCTCCTTCCGTTCCCCCGCCTGCTCCGATGGTGCTCGCAGGCCAGGGGCCGTGCAGACTGCTGGACTAGGCCGCCATGCTGCTCTTTATGCAGGGATCCATGATGTGGTCGGATGAGCAATTTTCAGGACTTTGAAAGCGGTCATAGTGGGGGCGGAATATAGACAGGAAGGGGCTGAATTTCTGTCGGGACCGGGACGCTGCAGCTGTCAATCAGCGATGGTGGAGTGGCGACATCACAGCGCGTGTGTGTCACCATGCTCTCTCCCCTCCGTTAAAGGGGAGAGCATCTGTCACTTTTTCATCTTTGACCACTAGGCCACCAGAAAAGGTTTCGGCTAGCAGCCTGGCACCCAAGGGGGCGGCCCGGGGGAATCCAGGGGCACTATCTTGCCGGCCGATCGAGAAGTCAGCCTGTAAAAATGAATACATCGCGGCCGCGGCAGTGGGCTATCCCCTTGAAGGGCCGTCGCACTGCCAGGCCACACACAGTGCGGAGAAGGTGCACTGACAGAGAAAGCTGTCAGGAGCACCCGCACGTCAGGGCAATGAGTTTTCGACCTGAATTTAGGTCGGTGCTTTCTTAAGGTGAGAGAAATCGGTCATCAGGATCGGGCAGAATTGTGACCAGACCGAAAAATCCCCGACCCTGTTACTGTCCATTTACGACAGCCATTTGACGGCAAAGCAGCAGCCTCAGAGTTCCGCTGAATGGCTGGCGCAAATGGTCACGAACAGCGTCTCTCTGAGATCCTGAATTTCGGTCTCAAGGTTTGTGCAGTCTAGATGTCTACAATGACTCTCTTAACAAAAAATCAAAATGGCAACCCCACAAAATATTTTATCTTCAGAATGAATTATGAGATGAAGTTAGAATATGACGAAAGCAGAAAGATAAATTAAAGGTGTAAGTTGTAATTCAACAAACTAAGTTATCATGGGTTAGAACCTCCACTTTTTTTGCCTGCTTAACGTCCACTTAATGCCCATTTTACCACTGAACTGACGTATAACACCCATATATCGCCGATTTTGGCACAAAGTGGAAACTGATGGGCATTTTTAGGAAACTTATCGGCGAGCGTTACTTTCCCCATGCGCTTCACGCCGGGAAAAAATATTACCGCCCATGCACTTTTTTTGGGCGGGATCATCAGAATGGGCGAAATCAACACCCATAATATCGCCCAGCGTTAGTTTATGCACGGAATTAATGCCGAGATTCAATAATACCGCCCTCCCACTTTTTCTTTTCTCATAAAGAGCATATTTACCGAAACTAGCAGCTATGAGATCGCCCAGCGTCAATTTCACCATACACACATAGCCCACAATATCGCTCGCCCAAAAAACCGGCCAGAAAAAGTGGAACTAACCGGAACTAATCACAGTGTTATGGACGCCATGTTGTCGATCACATGTCGCGTCCTTTAAAAGGCTGCTGTGCTTCAACCTCAGCGGAGTTCGGATGTACTCTGCAGGTTGTTGGAGTTGATGTGAATATCTCTACAAACATCTCGACCATACTGTGACCGATTGGAATTGAACAGATGTCTTCATCGGGACATTCCTTGTTTATGAGCAATCGGTGGAAAACAGAGAGCTACTGCAATGGGTCCTGTCCTTTCTCACCCTCTCTTGGTGACCAATTACATGCAACAGACTCGAGATCGCCAAAGGTACGCTCCACTGCATTATGTGCCCAATGTAAGATGTGACAGACTGATGAGAAGGACCAGATGTTACACCCCCAGCAAGTACAAGGAGAAGTATTCTTATCTCGACTTGCCCGATACCACCTTCCTTCGGAGACCGCGCTTCCACAAAGAGGTTATCACTGAGGTATGTCAGCTGATAAGGGCAGATCTGCAGCCTACCAGCACCATCAGTGCTGCACTGTCCGTCGAGGTCAAAGTCACCACGGCACTGTCGTTCTATGCCTCGGGTTCTTTTCAGGCCACAGCTGGCGACATTTACGGACTTTCTCTGCATGCCACACATCGCTGCATTAGACAGGTCACTGAAGCCCTGTACGCATGCAGGAGGGACTTGATCAGCTTCCCTATGACCAGGGAGGCACAGAGTGAGAGGGCTCTAGAATTCTCCGGAATTGCAAACTTCCCCAAGGTGCAGGGAGCAATAGACTGTATGCACATCGCGATGCGGGCACCTTTTCAGGATGCAGAGGTTTTCAGGAACTGCAAGGAATTCCACTCCCTGAATGTCCAACTCATTGTCGACCACCAGCAAATTATATTGGCAGTGAATGCTCAATTTCCAGACAGCATCCATGATGCTCACCTCCTGCGTGAGAGCACTGTATCTGATTTGTTTAACTATCAGCCACAATGTCAATGCTGGATGCTTGGTGACAAAGGATATGGCCTCGCCACCTGGCTGATGATCCCTCTGCATGACACCCACACTCCGAAACCGAGAGGCGATACAACGAGAGCCACAGAGCCACTCGCAATATCATGGAGAAAACTATTGGCGTGCTGAAGCAGTGCTTCAGCTGCCTGGATCACTCGGGAGGCGAGCTCCAATGTCACCCTGAGCAGGTAGCTCAATTCATGGTGGTGTGCTCCATGCTGCACAACTAGGCCATCAGGAGGGGACAAGAATTGCCTGATGAGTATGACAGTCCACCTCACCAGAGAGAGGAAGAGGAGAAAGAGGAGGACAAGGAGGCGGACGCTGACAATCAGGCTAACGCTGAAGCCATGCCCCCACTCCCCTGTAGACCGCATGAAAGGGACCACATGTTAGCTGCAAGCGCCTTACGTCAGAAGCTCATCAATGATCGCTTTGCCTGAAATAATGTTGGTATTATTTACAAGGCTGGCACACTTCTGGGTGTGCAGGTGATACATCAATGGTGGGCATCACCTTGGTGACAGGTAAAGTTTAAGTTGATTGAAGTTAAGTGTAATTATACCCTTTGATGTTAAGGAATCACCAGCATGTAACGGTGCAGCTATCTGAGCCAATGCGCGACAAGGATTTGTTAAATAAAAAACATTTAAACTGAACATTAATCTGAACTCATCAGTAGAAACATAGAAACATAGAAAATAGGTGCAAGAGTAGGCCATTCGGCCCTTCGAGCCTGCACCACCATTCAATAAGATCATAGCTGATCATTCACCTCAGTACCCCTTTCCTGCTTTCTCACCATACCCCTTTATCCCTTTAGCCTTAAGGGCCATATCTAACTTCCTCTTGAATATATCTAATGAACTGGCCTCAACAACTTTCTGCTGTAGAGAATTCCACAGGTTAACAACTCTGAGTGAAGAAGTTTCTCCTCATCTCGGTCTTAAATGGCTTACCCCTTATTTTTAGACTGTGAGCCCTGATTCTGGATTTCCCCAGTATCGGGAACATTCTTCCTGCCTCTAACCTGTCCAATCCTCAGAATTTTATATGTTTCTATGAGATCCCCTCTCATTCTTCTAAACTCCAATAAATACAGGCCCAGTCGATCTAATCTCTCCCCATATGTCGGTCCTGCCATCGTGGGAATCAGTCTGGTGAACCTTCGCTGCACTCCCACAATAGCAAGAATGTCCTTCCACAGATTGGGAGACCAAAACTGACCACAATATTGAAGGTGAGGCCTCAACAAGGCCCTGTACAACTGCAGTAAGATCTCCCTGCTCCTGTACTCAAATCCCCTAGCTATGAAAGCAAAAGCATGCCATTTGCCGCCTTCACTGCCTGCTGTACCTGCATGCCTACTTTCAATGACTGATGTACCATGACACCCAGGTCTCATTGCACCTCCCTTTTTCCTAATCTGTCGCCAGTCAGATAATATTCTGCATTCATGTTTTTGCCCCCAAAGTGGATAACCTCACATTTATCCACATTATACTGCATCTACCATGCATTTTCCCACTCACCTAACCTGTCCAAGTCACCCTGCAGCCTCTTAGCATCTGCCTCACAGCTTACACCGCCACCCAGCTTAGTGCCATCTGCAAACTTGGAGATATTACACTCAATTCTTTCATCTAAATCATTGATGTATATTGTAAATAGCTGGGGTCCCAGCACTGAGCCCTGTGGCACCCCACTAGTCACTGCCTGCCATTCTGAAAAGGACCCGTTTATCCTGACTCTCTGCTTCCTGTTTGCCAACCAGTTCTCTATCCACATCAATACATTACCCCCAATACCATGTGCTTTAATTTTGCACACTAATCTCTTGTGTGGGAGGAAAGACATTCATGAAGCTGGATCTGACTTCAGCCAACATGACGCAGGAACTGGAGGAATCATCGAAGGCCCTCACCTGCATCAACACACACCAAGGTCTTTTTGTTTATAACATATGTTCATTTGGAATCCAATCAGCGGCGACGAAATTCCAGAGAAACATGGAAAGTTTTCTGAATTCGGTCCCGCACACCGTGGTCTTCCAGGATGACATCTTGGTCACAGGTCGGAACACAGTGGAGCATCTGCTTAACCTGGAGGAGGCTCTTAGTCGACTCAACTGCGTGAGGCTGAGGTTAAAACACTCGAAGTGCATTTTCCTGGCGCCTGAAGTGGAGTTCTTGGGAAGGAGGATTGCGGCAGATGGCATCAGGCCCACCAACGTGAAGACAGAGGCAATCGAAAATGCACCGAGGACACAGAACGTGACGGAGCTGTGGTCGTTTCTGGGACTCTTGAACTACTTTGGTAACTTCTTACCGGGTCTCAGCACACTGCTAGAACCACTACATGTCTTACTACGAAAAGGGGGCGAATGGCTTTGGGGCAAAAGCCAAGAAAATGCCTTTGTAAAAGCGAGAAAATTGTTATGCTCAAACAAATTGCTTGTTTGTATGATCCATGTAAGCGTTTTGTACGAGCATGTGATGCGTGGTCATTGTTGTGTTCCTAACACAGATGATACTGCACACAGGGAGGTTAAAGTAACAGTGACCTCAGTCTTTATTAAGACACTCCAGAGTGAGTAACAGGCCTTAGGGGCCGGCTTATATACAGTGCTCCCAAGGGATGCTGGGATCCCTTGGGACTTCAGAGGATGCGCTCCCTGGTGGTGGAACATGGAAGTGCATGCTTTACAGATACACAACAGTCATATGGCGTCGGGTGTGTATTGCAACAAGCTAATGATTTCAGGAAACTGCAACCAGTTGCTTATGCATCCAGGAGTCTCTCTAAGGCTGAGAGAGCCGACAGCATGATTGAAAAAGAAGCGTTAGCATGTGTCGATGGAGTAAAGAAAATGCATCAATACCTGTTTGGCCTAAAATTCGATTTGGAAACTGACCATAAGCCACTTATATCCCTGTTTTCCGAGAGTAAAGGGATAAATACCAATGCACCCGCCCGCAGCCAGCGATGGGCGCTCACGTTGTCCTCATACAACTATGCCATCCGCCACAGGTCAGGCACAGAAAACTGCGCCGATGCTCTCAGTAGGCTGCCATTACCCACGACGGGGGTGGAAATGGCGCAGCCCGCAGATCTAGCTATGGTTATGGAAGCTTTAGAAAGTGAGCAATCACCTGTCACTGCCCGGCAGATCAAAACCTGGACAAGCCAGGACCCCTTATTATCTCTCGTCAAAAGCTGTGTGCTTCACGGGAGCTGGTCCAGTGTCCCAGTGGAAATGCAGGAAGAGATAAAGCCGTTCCAGTGGCGCAAAGATGAACTGTCTCTACAGGCAGACTGCCTTCTGTGGGGCAATCGAGTAGTGGTCCCTAAGAAGGGCAGAGACACCTTCATCAATGACCTCCACAGTATTGACCCAGGCATCATAATGATGAAAGCAATAGCCAGATCCCATGTGTGGTGGCCCGGTATCGATGCGGACTTAGAGTCCTGCATTCACAGATGTAATACATGCTCGCAGTTAAGCAATGTAACCAGGGAGGTGCCGCTAAGTTTATGGTCTTTGCCCTCCAAACCGTGGTCTAGGGTATATGTTGACTATGCAGGCCCGTTCTTGGGTAAAATGTTCCTTGTGGCTGTAGACACGTACTCCAAGTGGATTGAACATAACATAAGAACATAAGAATTAGGAACAGGAGTAGGTCATCAAGCCCCTCGAGCCTGTTCCGCCATTCAACAAGATTATGGCTGATCTGGCTGTGGACTCAGCTCCACTTACCCGCCCGCTCCCCATAACCCTTAATTCCCTTATTGATTAAAAATCTATCTATCTGTGATTTGAATACATTCAATGAGCTCGCCTCAACTGCTTCCATGGGCAGAGAATTCCACACATTCACAACCCTCTGGGAGAAGAAATTCCTTCTCAACTCGGTTTTAAATTGGCTCCCCCGTATTTTGAGGATGTGTCCCCTTGTTCTAGTCTCCACGACCAGTAGAAACAACCTCTCTGCCTCTATCTTGTCTATCCCTTTCATTATTTTAAATGTTTCTATAAGATCACCCCTCATCCTTCTGAACTCCAACGAGTAAAGACCCAGTCTACTCAATCTATTATCATAAGATAACCCCCTCATCTCCGGAATCAGCCAAGTGAATCGTCTCTGTACCCCCTCCAAAGCTAGTATATCCCTCGTTAAGTAAGGTGACCAAAACTGCACGCAGTACTCCAGGTGCGGCCTCACCAATACCCTATATAGTTTCAGCAGGACCTCCCTGCTTTTATACTCCATCCCTCTCGCAATGAAGGCCAACATTCCATTCGCCTTTCTGATTACCTGCTGCACCTGCAAACTATCCTTCTGCGATTTATGCACAAGGACCAATTGTGGAGCAGTGGAGGCGTGTCCTGCACAGTTGGAGCTGAGCTGCAGAGAGAGGAGCAGCTATCAACCTTAGCTCCTGCCTGGAGAGTCCTGAGAACAGCCCATGAAGAGAAGGAAGGAAGGAAGGGGCTTCACCACCAACTTTCACCCAGGGGGAGAGGAGGAAAAAGCAGAAAACTTTCAACAACTTTTTACCATTTCTGCAAAGAGTTGGAGAGAGGGGGAAAGACCAACAACAAACATCCAGTGTGGAAGGCGGGAGACTCTACCATTTCGACAGGTGGGTGTGGGTGCATTTCCCAAAAAGACTTTGTTGTATCGGTGGGGGGAGGAAAGAAGACCACTGAGGTCCGGAACATCGCGGGGGGTGTGTGTGTGTGGAAGTGTGTGTGGGGGCCTTGCTACAACTAGGCCCCACACACAACTGAACCCCCCCCCACCAATTGCCTAGCCTGGGATAGCTGGAGCTACCAGGCTGAAGATTCTTTAAACACCTAATTAAACATTGTTAGGAGTGTGTGCCTGGTGGCTCTAGCTGCCCCAGGTGAAGACATCTTCTCCCCCCACCTGAAGACCAACCCAAAGACTGTGCTTGTGTGTTTTTGCCATCTGGGGAGTGCACCCACCCACAGCTGCGAGGGGAGACCTGCTCTCGCAGTTCCCCCCCCTTCCCACCCCCCTCTCTCTTTCTCTGTTATTCTCTGTTTCTCCCCTCTCTCTCTGAGAGCCCTTTTCCTCCCAAATTAATTTAAAAAAAAAACAATTGAGACAACTGAGCAGAGGGAGCAAGGCCCCTCCCCAATTGCCAACTAGGGGAGAGGTGTGCCTCGTTAAGGGCTCCTCTGCTCAGTCTATTAAACGAGGCCATTTAAAGACCATTAAGGCCTGTGACTTTGGGGTGGGTGTAGCCCTCAAAGGGACCCCGTGATGGCGACCCCATTCACGCCGATGGCAGGGCCAGCTAGGACTTATGCGCAGGCGGCATCCACATCCACGGTGCCTCCTGCGCCACCTGCTGCCCTGCCATCATTCAAACTAATAACCAAAAAACACGGGGTAAAGAGCTACACTCACCCCAAAATGAGCATTGAGGAGTGCGTGCGGGCGATGGCTGGGGTAGTCGGCCCCTCGGCCATTGTCGCAGCCTCCAAGATGTCTGGGAAGGCCGTGTTCTTCCTGGGGTCGGAGCGGGCGGTGTCCCTGGCCCTCGAAAAGGGGCTCACGGTGGGCGGGACGTTCCTGCCGGTGGATCCTCTCGAGGCCACTGCACAGAGGGTCATCATATCGAACGTCCCGCCCTTTGTTCCCGCTGAGCTCCTCCTCCCTCACCTACACCAACTGGGGGAGGTAAGGTCGGGGATCAACCCCATACCGCTTGGCCTCCGGGAGAACAGCCTGCGCCACGTGTTCTCCTTCCGCCGCCAGCTCTTTGTCCGGCTGGCGCGGGAGGAGACGACGGAGGGTTATTTTAACGTGGTGCACGAGGGGACTGCCTACCGCGTCTTTTGGACGTCGGACGGCATGCGGTGCCATGCCTGCAGGGAGCTGGGGCACGTTCGCAAGAACTGCCCCGCCTCCAAGGCCGCCAAACCACCGAAGGCGGCCAAGGCTGGCGCCGCCGCCACCCCTCCCCCTAGTTGCGTCCGCGTGCCGGGAGCCATAGGTGCGCGGGCATTACCGGGGGCCGATGCTTTCACGGCCTCTGGCGGGGGGGAGGGAGAGCGTCCGACCGGAAAGAAGGCGCGGAAGAACGCAAAACATCCAGAGGCGGATCCCCTCAGTGCGCCAGAAAATTTGACCACCGCGCTCAGCCCAACCCCGTCACCGGCGAGCGCGGGGTGCCCTGAGCCCGTGCCTGAGATCTTGACCAATACCACAGAGGGGCCCGGGCGCGGGCAAGAAAAGGAAAAGGGGGGGGGGGCGGAGCGGGAGGCCTCGGCAGACATGGAGGTCTCCCTGCCTTCGCGCACCCCCAGGAACAAAAAGAGGCACCGCCCCAATGAGGCGGAGGGGGAACAACATCCCTCCGCGGAGGAGGCGGTGCCCGCCGCGTGTCCCGCGTCACCCACCAGCGCCCCCAAATTGCGCTGCAGGCGCGAGGAGTCTGTCCCCGGGGAGGGTGAGACAGTTGAGGCTGCCCAGCCTCTGCCTCCCGGGGATGGCGTGGAAGATCTGCCTGTCGTGGGGGGCGTGGGGCCAGCGGAAGAATGCGTAGCCGCCGGGTCGAGCGTCCCGGGGACTGAGGCGGGCGGGGCCGAAAAGGCTGAACCTGAGCCCGCCCAGCCAATACCCAATTTCCCCCGGGATTTGCTCGATTTCTGAAAATGCCAATTTTATTGAATCCGTACACGCTGGGCTGTGGGGTGGCGGTGGGGAGGGAGAAGAACAACAACTCTCGCCCCCTACTGTGGAGCTGGGGGAATTGGAGGACCTGGAACATTACTTTGACCAGGTCTCTCCCTGTTCCCCGGTTCCTGGGGCAGAGGGGGAACCCCTTCCGCTGTCGCTTCCCGACCCAGCACCAATTTTAAAAGAGCCCAGTGGGGAATCCTCTGCCGACGATCCTGGGGGTGGGATCGGGGCAGAGCCAGGGCCAGATGGAGCGGCCGGGCCGTTTGCCGTACCTCGTGCGGTCGACGGGCCGGCTGCTCGCGGCGACCTCCCGGAGGGGGACGGGGACTCGGTGGAGGACGCGGGTGAAGATCTCGAGTCCATCGCCAGTGATGCGGTGGATCTGCTCGCGGCCGCCACTGAGACCCTCCTCATTCCCGTAGAGGAAGTCCGGGACTTTTTGGTCCAGTGCCGGGGTCGCCGCGACCAAGCCCGTCTGGCCCTGGAAAGATGGTCCGAGCCAGGGCTGCTCGTCGCGTCCGTCCGCGCCGCCGCTAAAACCATGACGGCGGGCGGGCACTTATCAAAGGCTCAGGGCCTTGAGCTGCGCCGGCTCAAAAAGTTCCTCGCTGGGCTGCTGAAGGAGTGGAGGTCAACAAACGACTCCACTCCTCCCCCACAATAGGTTAGGTAGAGGTTGCACTATGCTTTTGCCATGAAGATAACCATAGCCAGCCTCAACATCAACGGCGGCAGAGGGGCACGCCGTAGATTTGACAATTTTTCGCTCCTGCGGGAGGGAAAATATGCGGTGTGCTTCCTGCAAGAAACCCACGCCATTCCGGGAGACGAAGCCACGTGGCTCCTGGAATGGCAAGGAGAGGTCCGCATGAGCCACCTCACCGCCATTTCTAGTGGGGTGGCCATCTTGCTGGGCCCGCATTTTCAGCCGGAGATCTTGGGGGTCGAGGAGCCCGTGCCAGGCCGCTTGCTGCACGTAACGGTTCGCCTGGGGGACGTGCCGCTCCATCTCGTGAACGTGTACGCCCCTCATCCCGGCCCGCAGCAAACGCGCTTCTTTGAAGAGGTGTCCGCTCTTCTTGGCTCCGTCGACGTCGGCGACTACATTGTCCTCGGGGGGGATTTTAACTGCACCCTCGAGGCGAGGGACCGCTCCGGTGCCCCGCAGTGCATGACGGCGATGGAGAAGTTGAGGGACCTGGTCGGGTCCTTCGACTGGGTGGACGTCTGGCGAAATCTCCACCCCGACTCCAGCGCCTTTACTTGGGTGAGGCCTGGAGTAGGATGGTCCAGAGTCGACCGCCTTTACGTGTCTCGGGCGTACGTTTCCTGCGTCCCGGCGGCCTCCATGCGGCCGGTGCCGTGTTCGGACCACCACCTGGTGTGGGCGGAGCTCGCTTCGCTCCGCGCGAGGACGGGGTCCGCGTACTGGCACTTTAACAACCGGCTGCTGGAGGACGTGCGGTTCCAGGACTCGTTCCGTCGATTCTGGTCCAACTGGAGAAGGAAGCAGGGGGGCTTCCCCTCCTTGAGGCTATGGTGGGACGTGGGCAAGGCTCACATCTGCGTCTTCTGTCAAGAGTACGCGAGGGGGTCGACCAAGAGGCGGGCGGCCAGAGTCGGGCGCCTAGAAAAAGAGGTGCTCGACCTGGAATCCCGTCTCGGTCAAGTCGTCCAGGACCCGGCCCTGCGGACGGTGTACGAAGCGAAGAAGGCCGCGCTGAAGGACCTGCAGCTCGTCGGGTCCCGAGGCGCGTTCGTGAGGTCGCGGATCCGGTTCCTGCGGGATCTGGACCGCGGCTCCCCCTTCTTCTACTCGCTGGAAAAAAGGCAGAGTGTCCGTAAGCAGCTCTTGACGCTGCTGGCCGATGACGGCTCTCTCGTCTCGGATCCGGAGGGCGTCAACAACAGGGCCCGTGAATATTACGGGGCTCTGTTCTCTCCGGATCCGTCCAGCGAGGAAGCGCGTAGAGTTTTGTGGGAGGACCTGCCGAAGGTCAGCCCTGAGGGCGCCGAAAAACTGGAAGCTCCGCTAAGCCTGGCGGAACTGACCGGTGCCCTCGCCCGGCTCTCGAGGGGAAAATCCCCGGGGCTGGACGGGCTGACCGTGGAGTTCCACAGGGCGTTCTGGGACGTCCTGGGGGGCAACTACGCGTGGGTCCTGGGGGAAAGTCTGGCGACCGGGGAGATGCCCCTCTCTTGGCGCAGGGCAGTCATCGTCCTGCTGCCTAAGAAGGGCGATCTCCGCCTCCTTAAGAACTGGCGCCCGGTCTCCCTCCTCAGCACGGACTACAAAATCTTCGCCAGGGCGATGTCTGCTCGCCTTGGTGCCGTGCTGGACCACATGATCCACCCCGACCAGTCCTACACGGTCCCGGGCCGGACAATCCACGATAACATCCATCTGGTCCGGGACCTCATCCATTGTTCTCAGGAGGCTGGTCTGTCGGTCGCCTTCCTATCCCTCGACCAAGAGAAGGCGTTCGACAGGGTGGATCACGACTATCTGCTCGGAACTCTGCGCGCTTTCGGGTTCGGGACGCATTTCGTCGCCCGGATCCGACTTTTGTACGCCGCCGCGGAGTGTCTGATTAAGGTTAACGGGTCCTTGACGGCGCCCCTTCGCTTTAGGAGAGGGGTGCGCCAGGGATGCCCCATGTCCGGCCAGTTATACGCCGTTTGCGTGGAGCCTTTCCTGCGCCTCTTGCGGGCGAGGTTGACGGGACTGGCTCTGCAAGGGCCGGGCGTGGAGGTCGTCCTCTCGGCTTACGCCGATGACGTGCTCCTCGCGGTAGAGGATCCCGCTGACCTGCGGAGGATGCGTGAGTGCCAGGAGATTTACTCGGCCGTGTCCTCCGCCAGGATCAACTGGGAGAAATGTTCCGGACTCCTGGTGGGTCAGTGGCGGGTGGACTCCCTGCCGGAGGAGCTCAGGCCTTTTGCCTGGAGCACGACCCAACTCCTCTATCTGGGAGTCTACCTTAGCCCCGACGAGGGAGCCTGGCCGGCGAACTGGCAGGAGCTGGAGGCCAAGGTCGCCGCTCGCCTAGGGCGCTGGACAGGACTGCTCCGAGTGCTGTCCTACAGGGGTCGAGCGCTAGTCATAAACCAGCTGGTGGCCGCAATGTTGTGGTACCGGCTGGTCACTTTGACCCCTCCCCCTGCGTTTGTCGCCAAGATACAGAAGAAGCTGGTGGATTTCTTCTGGAACAAAAGGAAGCACTGGGTCTCTGCTGCGGTCTTGAGTCTCCCGCTTGAGGAGGGCGGTCAGTCGTTGGTGTGCGTCAGCGCCCAGATCGCGACTTTCCGTCTTCAGACCCTGCAGAGATACCTTTACGTCGAGCCCCCTCCTAGGTGGTGCGCTCTGGCGACGTATTTCTTCCGCCAGCAGCGCGACCTCAACTACGACACGCAGCTCCTGTTTGTGAACTTGTGGGGTGTCAGGACCGCCCTCCGGGAGCTGCCTGTCTTTTACAGGGACCTCATCAGGGTCTGGAACAAAGTCTCCACCAAGCGCAGCTCTCCGCCGGCTGCAGTGGCGGCTGTCCTGCAGGAGCCGCTGCTCGGGAATCCGTACCTCCACGACCGAGGTTTTATGTGGCGGTCGGAAGAGAGGGCTGTGGCTGGTGAGGTGACCAGGGTCAGGGACCTGCTCGATGGTGGAGGAGCGGGCTGGATGGCGCCAGACACGCTGGCGCGGCGCCTAAATTCTGCCAACGTCCGCCACGCGGCCGATGCCATCAAGTCGCTAAAAACAGCTCTGGGCCCTGACTCCGTTAGGTGCATCGAGGAGGCTCAAGCACGTGGGGAGATCCCATCCGAACTGACCCCCGTCCGGACGGAATTCCTCATCGGCGCCAAACCCCGGAACCTCCCTCGGGGGCCGGCGCCTCACAACTTGAGCCGCCTCGGGGAAATCCCCTCCGTGCCTTTCAGTTCCGCGCGGAGGGGTTTCTTTGACAGGCTGCTCCTGCACACTCTCAACTTTGCCATCCACGCCTGCCGTCCGGACTCGCCATGGCGTACCATCTTGCCGTCCGGAGGAGGCGGGGGTCCCCGATGGAGGGCACTCTACGCAGGGGTCCTCCCACTATTCATCGGGGACTTGGCCTGGAGGGTGGTGCACGGAGCAGTGCCGTGCAACAAATTTTTAAGCCGGTTCACGGACTCCCAGGCCGCCTGCAATTTCTGCGGTCTGAAGGAGACCGTGTTCCATGTTTTTATTGAATGCACAAGGTTGCAGCCCCTGTTCCATTATTTGAAGGGGCTGCTCCTGAAATTCTGGCTGCACTTCAGTCCCATTCTCCTGATCTTTGGGCACCCTGTGCGGAGGGGAGCGGGTAGGTCCGAAGGCCTCCTCGTAGGACTGCTCCTGGGCACGGCCAAGGGTGCCATTAGCCGGTCCAGGCAGCGGGCGGTCGAGGGGGTCGTTCAACCTGACTGCCTGCCTCTCTTCCGCTCTTACATCCGGTCCAGGGTGTCCTTGGAGATGGAGCACGCGGTGTCCACCGGTACGCTCGCGGCCTTCCGCGAGAAGTGGGCACCGGAGGGACTGGAGTGCATCATCACGCCCGGCAACCAAATTTTAATTTGATTTTACGTTTTAAAGTTTAATTTGTTTTAATTGCCGGTGTTTTTAGTGTCCCTTCCCTTTTATAGGGGGCACTGTGGAAAAATTGTGATTTTAGTGCCCAAAAAAAAACCAAAAAAAAAGAAATGCAAAAAAAAAACCAAAGAAAAAACAAAAAAAGGAAAAAAAGGGCCTTGTAAATGTCTGGTGTGTCACCCAGGTCGGGTGGCATGGTTTAATGTTATATGTTTTTGCAGGTAGACTCTAAAAGAGTTTCATGCACAAGGACCAATTGTGGAGCAGTGGAGGCTTGTCCTGCACAGTTGGAGCTGAGCTGCAGAGAGGGGAGCAGCTATCAACCTTAGCTCCTGCCTGGAGACCCCTGAGAACAGCCCATGAAGAGAAGGAAGGAAGGAAGGGGCTTCACCACTAACTTTCACCCAGGGGGAGAGGAGGAAAAAGCAGGAAACTTTCAACAACTTTTATCATTTCTGCAAAGAGTTGGAGAGAGGGGGAAAGACCAAAACAACATCCAGTGTGGAAGGAGGGTGACTCTACATCTTCTGCAGGTGGGTGTGGGTGCATTTCCCAAAAGACTTTGTTATATCGGTGGGGGGAGGAAAGAAGAACACTGAGGGCCGGAACATCGCGGGGGGTGTGTGTGTGTGGAAGTGTGTGTGGGGGCCTTGCTTACAACTAGGCCCCCCCCACAATTGAACCCCCCCACCCAATTGCCTAGCCTGGGATAGCTGGAGCTACCAGGCTGAAGATTTTTATTTACCACCTCTTTAAACATCGTTAGGAGTGTACGCCTGGTGGCTCTAGCTGCCCCAGGTGAAGACATCTTCTCCCCTCACCCGAAGACCATCCCAAAGACTATTTGTGTTTTGCCATCTGGGGATTGCACCCACCCACAGCTGCGAGGGGAGACCTGCCCTCGCAGTTCCCCCCCTTCCCACCCCCCTCTCTCTCTCTCTGTTTCTCCCCTCTCTCTCTGAGGCCCCTTCCTCCTAATTTAAAAAAAAAACAAACAAAAAAAAAAACAACTGAGCAGAGGGAGCAAGGCCCCTTCCCAATTGCCAACTAGGGGAGAGGTGTGCCTCGTTAAGAGCTCCTCTGCTCAGTATTTATCAAACGAGGCCTAATTAAGAACATTAAGGCCTGTGACTTTGGGGTGGGTGTAGCCCTTAAAGGGACCCCGTGATGGCGACCCCATCCACGCCGGTGGCAGGGCCAGCGAAGACATATGCGCAGGTGGCAACCGCTTCCACGGCACCTCCTGCGCCACCCGCTGCCCTGCCACCATTCAGACTTATAACCAGGAAACACGGGGTCAAGAGCTACACTCACCCCACAATGAGCATCGAGGAGTGCGTGCGGGCGATGGCTGGGGTAGTCGGCCGCTCGGCCATTGTCGCGGCCTCCAAGATGTCTGGGAAGGCTGTGTTCTTCCTGGGGTCGGAGCGAGCGGTGTCCCTGGCCCTCGAAAAGGGGCTCACGGTGGGCGGGACGTTCCTGCCGGTGGATCCTCTCGAGGCCACCGCGCAGAGGGTCATCGTGTCGAACGTCACGCCCTTTGTTCCCGCTGAGCTCCTCCTCCCTCACCTACAACAACTGGGGGAGGTAAGGTCAGGGATCAACCCCATACCGCTCGGTCTCGGGGAGAACAGCCTGCGCCACGTGTTCTCTTTCCGCCGCCAGCTCTTTGTCCAGCTGGCGCGGGAGGAGACGATGGAGGGTAGTTTTAATGTGGTGCACGAGGGGACTGCCTACCGCGTCTTCTGGACGTCGGACGGCGTGCGGTGCCATGCCTGTAGGGAGGTGGGGCATGTTCGTAAGAACTGCCCCGCCGCCAAGACCGCCAAACCACCGAAGGCGGCCAAAGCTGGCGCCGCCGTCACCCCTCCCCCTAGTTGCGTCCGTGTGCCGGGAGCCGTAGGTGCGCGGGCTTCGTCGGAGGCCTTTGTTTTCAGGGCCTCCGGCGGGGGGGAGGGAGAACGTCCGGACGGAAAGAAGGCGCGGAACAAGGAGAAACATCTAGAGGCGGGTCCCCTCAGTGCGCCAGAAAGATTGACCACCGCGCTCGGCCCAACCCAGCTACCGGCGAGCGCGGGGTGCCCTGAGCCCGTGCCCGAGCCCTTGAACAACACCGCAGAGGGGCCCGGGCGCGGGCAAGAAAAGGAAAAGGGGGGGGCGGAGCGGGAGGCCTCGGCAGACATGGAGGTCACCTGACTCAGTGCACCTCCAGCAACAAAAGGAGGCGCCGCTCCGTTGAGGCGGAGGGGGAACAACATCCCTCCGTGGAGGAGTCGGTGCCCGCCGCGTGTCCCGCGTCCCCCACCAGCGCCCCCAAGCAGCGCCGTAGGCGGGAGGAGTCTGTCCCCGGGGAGGGTGAAACAGTCGAGGCTGCCCAGCCTCTGTCTCCCGGGGATGGCGTGGAAGATCTGCCTGTCGTGGGGGGCGTGGGGATCGCGGAGGAATGCATTGCCGCCGGGCCGGGCGTCCCGGGGACTGAGGCGGGCGGGGCGGAAAAGGCCGAACCTGAGCCCGCCCAGCCAATACCCAACTTCCCCCGGGAGTCGCTCGACCCGGCAGAAACACAAATGATTGATTTTAATGAAACTGTAGATGCTGGGCCGGGGGGTGGCAGCGGGGAGGGGGAGGAACACCCACCCTCACCCCTTACTTTGGTGCTGGAGCACTTGGAGAGCCTGGGGATTTCCTATGGCCGGGTCTCTCCTTGTTCCCCGGTTCCTGGGGCGGAGGGGGAACCCCTTCCGCTGTCGTTTCCCGACCCAGCACCATTTTTAAAAGAGCCCAGTGGGGACTCCTCTGCCGACGATCCTGGGGGTGGGATCGGGGCAGAGCCAGGGCCGGTTGGAGCGGCCGGGTCATTTGCCGTACCTTGTGCGGTCGATGGGCCGGCTGCTGGCGGCCGCGTCCCGGAGAAGGACGGGGACTCGGTGGGGGACGCGGGAGAAGAACTAGAGACCACCGCCAGCGAGGCGGTGGATCTGCTCGCGGCCGCCGCCGAGACCATCCTCATTCCTGCAAAGGAACTCCGGGACTTTTTGGCACAGAGCCGGGGTCGCTGCAACCAAGCCCGACTGGCCCTGGAAAAATGGTCCGAGCCAGAGCTGATCAAGGGGTCCGTCCGCGCCGCCGCTAAAACCTTGGCCGCGGGCGGGCCCTTGACAAAGGCGCAACACCTTGAGCTGCGCGAGCTCGAGGGACTCCTCGCTGGGCTGCGGAGGGAGTGGAGTTCAACAAAAGACTCCGCTCCCTCCCCCACAATAGGTTAAGGTAGAGGTTGCACTATGCTTTTGCTATGAAGATAACCATAGCCAGCCTCAACATCAACGGCGGCAGAGGGGCACGCCGTAGATTTGACAATTTTTCGCTCCTGCGGGAGGGGAAATATGCGGTGTGCTTCCTGCAAGAAACCCACACCGTTCCGGGAGACGAAGCCACGTGGCTCCTGGAATGGCAAGGAGAGGTCCGCATGAGCCACCTCACCGCCATTTCTAGTGGGGTGGCCATCTTGCTGGGCCCGCATTTTCAGCCGGAGATCTTGGGGGTCGAGGAGCCCGTGCCAGGCCGCTTGCTGCACGTAACGGTTCGCCTGGGGGACGTGCCGCTCCATCTCGTGAACGTGTACGCCCCTCAGCCCGGCCCGCAGCAGACGCGCTTCTTTGAAGTGGTGTCCGCTCTTCTTGGCTCCGTCGACGTCGGCGACTGCATTGTCCTCGGGGGGGATTTGAACTGCACCCTGGAGGCGAGGGACCGCTCCGGTGCCCCGCAGTGCATGACGGCGATGGAGAAGTTGAGGTACCTGGTCGGGTCCTTCGACTGGGTGGACGTCTGGCGAAATCTCCACCCCGACTCCAGCGCCTTTACTTGGGTGAGGCCTGGAGTAGGATGGTCCAGAGTCAACCGCCTTTACGTGTCTCGGGCGTACGTTTCCTGCGTCCCGGCGGCCTCCATGCGGCCGGTGCCGTGTTCGGACCACCACCTGGTCTGGGCGGAGCTCGCTTCGCTCCGCGCGAGGACGGGGTCCGCGTACTGGCACTTTAACAACCGGCTGCTGGAGGACGTGCGGTTCCAGGACTCGTTCCGTCGATTCTGGTCCGACTGGAGAAGGAAGCAGGGGGGCTTCCCCTCCTTGAGGCTATGGTGGGATGTGGGCAAGGCTCACGTCCGCGTCTTCTGTCAAGAGTACGCGAGGGGGTTGACCAAGAGGCGGGCGGCCAGAGTCGGGTGCCTAGAAAAAGAGGTGCTCGACCTGGAATCCCGTCTCGGTCAAGTCGTCCAGGACCCGGCCCTGCGGACGGTGTACGAAGCGAAGAAGGCCGCGCTGAAGGACCTGCAGCTTGTCGGGCCCCGAGGCGCGTTCGTGAGGTCGCGAATCCGGTTCCTGCGGGATCTGGACCGCAGCTCCCCCTTCTTCCACTCGCTGGAAAAAAGGCAGAGTGTCCGTAAGTAGCTCTTGACGCTGCTGGCCGACGACGGCTCTCTCGTCTCGGATCCGGAGGGCGTCAACAACAGGGCCCGTGAATATTACGGGGCTCTGTTCTCTCCGGATCCGTCCGGCGAGGAAGGGCGTAAAGCTTTGTGGGAGGACCTGCCGAAGGTCAGCCCGGAGGGCGCCGAAAATTTGGAAGCTCCGCTAAGCCTGGCGGAGACCGGCTCTCGAGGGGAAAATCCCCGGGGCTGGACGGGCTGACTGTGGAGTTCCACAGAGCGTTCTGGGACGTCCTGGGGAGCGACTACGCGCGGGTCCTGGGGGAAAGTCTGGCGACCGGAGAGATGCCCCTCTCTTGGCGCAGGGCAGTCATCGTCCTGCTGCCTAAGAAGGGCGATCTCCGCCTCCTTAAGAACTGGCGCCCGGTCTCCCTCCTCAGCACGGACTACAAAATCTTCGCCAGGGCGATGTCTGCTCGCCTTGGTGCCGTGCTGGACCACATGATCCACCCCGACCAGTCCTACACGGTCCCGGGCCGGACAATCCACGATAACATCCATCTGGTCCGGGATCTCATCCATTGTTCCCAGGAGGCTGGTCTGTCGGTCGCCTTCCTATCCCTCGACCAAGAGAAGGGTGGATCACGACTATCTGCTCGGAACTCTGCGCGCTTTCGGGTTCGGGACGCATTTCGTCGCCCGGATCCGACATTTGTACGCCGCCGCAGAGTGTCTGATTAAGGTTAACGGGTCCTTGACGGCGCCCCTTCGCTTTAGGAGAGTGTTGCGCCAGGGATGCCCCATATCCGGCCAGTTATACGCCGTTTGCGTGGAGCCTTTCCTGCGCCTCTTGCGGACGAGGTTGACGGGACTGGCTCTGCAAGGGCTGGGCGTGGAGGTCGTCCTCTCGGCTTACGCCGATGACGTGCTCCTCGCGGTAGAGGATCCCGCTGACCTGCGGAGGATGCGAGAGTGCCAGAAGATTTACTCGGCCGCGTCCTCCGCCAGGATCAACTGGGAGAAATGTTCCGGACTCCTGGTGGGTCAGTGGCGGGTGGACTCCCTGCCGGAGGAGCTCAGGCCTTTTGCCTGGAGCACGACCCATCTCCTCTATCTGGAAGTCTACCTTAGCCCCGACGAGGGAGCCTGGCCGGCGAACTGGCAGGAGCTGGAGGCCAAGGTCGCCGCTCGCCTAGGGCGCTGGACAGGACTGCTCCGAGTGCTGTCCTACAGGGGTCGAGCGCTAGTCATAAACCAGCTGGTGAACGCAATGTTGTGGTACCGGCTGGTCACTTTAACCCCTCCCCCTGCGTTTGTCGCCAAGATACAGAAGAAGCTGGTGGACTTCTTCTGGAACAACAGGAAGCACTGGGTCTCTGCTGCGGTCTTGAGTCTCCCGCTTGAGGAGGGCGGTCAGTCGTTGGTGTGCGTCAGCGCCCAGCTCGCGACTTTCCGTCTTCAGACCCTGCAGAGATACCTTTACGTCGAGCTCCCTCCTAGGTGGTGTGCTCTGGCGAGGTATTTCTTCCGCCAGCAGCGCGACCTCAATTAGAACACGCAGCTCCTGTTTGTGAACTTGGGGGGTGCCAGGACCGCCCTCCGGGAGCTGCCTGTCTTTTACAGGGAACTCATCAGGGTCTGGAACAAAGTCTCCACCAAGCGCAGCTCTCCGCCGGCTGGAGTGGCGGCCGTCCTGCAGGAGCCGCTGCTCGGGAATCCGTACCTCCACGACCGAGGTTTCATGTGGCGGTCGGAAGAGAGGGCTGTGGCTGGTGAGGTGACCAGGGTCAGGGACCTGCTCGATGGCGGAGGAGCGGGCTGGATGGCGCCAGACACGCTGGCGCGGCGCCTAAATTCTGCCAACGTCCGCCACGCGGCCGATGCCATCGAGTCGCTAAAAACAGCTCTGGGCCCTGACTCCGTTAGGTGCATCGAGGAGGCTCAAGCACGTGGGGAGATCCCGTCCGAACTGACCCCCGTCCGGACGGAATTCCTCATCGGCGCCAAACACCGGAACCTCCCTCGGGGGCCGGCGCCTCACAACTTGAGCCGCCTCGGGGAAATCCCCTCCGTGCCTTTCAGTTCCGCGCGGAGGGGTTTCCTGTACGGGCTGCTCCTGCACACTCTCAACTTTGCCATCCTCGCCGGCCGTCCGGACACGCCATGGCGTACCATCCTGCCGTCCGGAGGAGGCGGGGGTCCCCGATGGAGGGCACTCTACGCAGGGGTCCTCCCACTATTCATCGGGGACTTGGCCTGGAGGGTGGTGCACGGAGCAGTGCCGTGCAATAACTTTTTAAGCCGATTCACGGACTCCCAGGCCGCCTGCAATTTCTGCGGTCTGGAGGAGTCCGTGTTCCATGTTTTTATTGAGTGCACGAGGTTGCAGCCCCTGTTCCATTATTTGAAGGGGATGCTCCTGAAATTCTGGCTGCACTTCAGTCCCACTCTCCTGATCTTTGGGCACCCTGTGCGGAGGGGGGCGGGTAGGTCCGAAGGCCTCCTCGTAGGACTGCTCCTGGGCATGGCCAAGGGTGCCATCAGCCGGTCCAGGCAGCGGGCGGTCGAGGGGGTCGTTCAACCTGACTGCCTGCCTCTCTTCCGCTCTTACATCCGGTCCAGGGTGTCCTTGGAGATGGAGCACGTGGTGTCCACCGGTACGCTCGCGGCCTTCCGCGAGAGGTGGGCACCGGAGGGACTGGAGTGCATCATCACGCCCGGCAACCAAATTTTAAGTTGATTTTACGTTTTAAAGTTTAATTTGTTTTAATTGCCGGTGCTTTTAGTGTCCCCCTTCCCTTTTATAGGGGGCACTGGGGAAAAATTGTGATTTTAGTGCCCAAAAAAAAACAAAAAAAAAGGACAAACACAAAAAAAAAAATGAAAAACACAAAAAAAAAGGAAAAAAGGGCCTTGTAAATGTCTGGTGTGTCACCCAGGTCGGGTGGCACGGTTTAATGTTTTATGTTTTTGCAGGTAGACTCTAAAAGAGTTTCATGCACAAGGACCAATTGTGGAGCAGTGGAGGCTTGTCCTGCACAGTTGGAGCTGAGCTGCAGAGAGAGGAGCAGCTATCAACCTTAGCTCCTGCCTGGAGAGCCCTGAGAACAGCCCAGGAAGAGAAGGAAGGAAGGAAGGGGCTTCACCACCAACTTTCACCCAGGGGGAGAGGAGGAAAAAGCAGAAAACTTTCAACAACTTTTATCATTGCTGAAAAGAGTTGGAGAGAGGGGGAAAGACCAAAACAACATCCAGTGTGGAAGGAGGGTGACTCTACATCTTCTGCAGGTGGGTGTGGGTGCATTTCCCAAAAGACTTTGTTATATCGGTGGGGGGAGGAAAGAAGACCACTGAGGGCCGGAACATCGCGGGGGTTGCGTGTGTGTGGAAGTGTGTGTGGGGGCCTTGCTTACAACTAGGCCCCCCCCCCACAATTGAACCCCCCCACCCAATTGCCTAGCCTGGGATAGCTGGAGCTACCAGGCTGAAGATTTTTATTTCCCACCTCTTTAAACATCGTTAGGAGTGTGTGCCTGGTGGCTCTAGCTGCCCTAGGTGAAGACATCTTCTCCCCTCACCCGAAGACCACCCCAAAGACTATTTGTGTTTTGCCATCTGGGGATTGCACCCACCCACAGCTGCGAGGGGAGACCTGCCCTCGCAGTTCCCCCCCCTTCCCACCCCCCTCTCTCTCTCTCTGTTTCTCCCCTCTCTCTCTGAGGCCCCTTCCTCCTAATTTTTAAAAAAAACAAACAAAAAAAAAAACAACTGAGCAGAGGGAGCAAGGCCCCTCCCCAATTGCCAACTAGGGGAGAGGTGTGCCTCGTTAAGAGCTCCTCTGCTCAGTATTTATCAAACGAGGCCTAATTAAGACCATTCAGGCCTGTGACTTTGGGGTGGGTGTAGCCCTTAAAGGGACCCCGTGATGGCGACCCCATCCACGCCGGTGGCAGGGCCAGCGAAGACATATGCACAGGTGGCAACCGCTTCCACGGCACCTCCTGCGCCACCCGCTGCCCTGCCACCATTCAGGCTTATAACCAGGAAACACGGGGTCAAGAGCTACACTCACCCCACAATGAGCATCGAGGAGTGCGTGCGGGCGATGGCTGGGGTAGTCGGCCGCTCAGCCATTGTCGCGGCCTCCAAGATGTCTGGGAAGGCTGTGTTCTTCCTGGGGTCGGAGCGAGCGGTGTCCCTGGCCCTCGAAAAGGGGCTCACGGTGGGCGGGACGTTCCTGCCGGTGGATCCTCTCGAGGCTACTGTGCAGAGGGTCATCGTGTGGAACGTCCCGCCCTTTGTTCCCGCTGAGCTCCTCCTCCCTCACCTACAACAACTGGGGGAGGTAAGGTCAGGGATCAACCCCATACCGCTCGGCCTCAGGGAGAACAGCCTGCGCCACGTGTTCTCCTTCCGCCGCCAGCTCTTTGTCCGGCTGGCGCGGGAGGAGACGACGGAGGGTAGTTTTAATGTGGTGCACGAGGGGACTGCCTACCGCGTCTTCTGGACTTCGGACGGCGTGCGGTGCCATGCCTGTAGGGACGTGGGGCATGTTCGTAAGAACTGCCCCGCCTCCAAGGCCGCCAAACCACCGAAGGCGGCCAAGGCTGGCGCCACCGCCACCCCTAGTTGCGTCCGCGTGCCGGGAGCCGTAGGTGCGCGGGCATCGTCGGAGGCCTTTGTTTTCAGGGCCTCCGGCGGGGGGGAGGGAGAGCGTCCGGACGGAAAGATGGCGCGGAACAAGGAGAAACATCTAGAGGCGGGTCCCCTCAGTGCGCCAGAAAGATTGACCACCGCGCTCGGCCCAACCCAGCCACCGGCGAGCGAGGGGTGCCCTGAGCCCGTACCCGAGCCCTTGACCAATACCGCAGAGGGGCTCGGGCGAGGGCAAGATAAGGAAAAGTGGGGGGGCGGAGCGGGAGGCCTCGGCAGACATGGAGGTCTCCCTGCCTCAGCGCACCTCCAGCAACAAAAGGAGGCGCCGCTCCGTTGAGGCGGAGGGGGAACAACATCCCTCCGCGGTGGAGTCGGTGCCCGCCGCGTGTCCCGCGTTCCCCACCAGAGCCCCCAAGCAGCGCCGTAGGCGGGAGGAGTCTGTCCCCGGGGAGGGTGAGACAGTCGAGGCTGCCCAGCTTCTGCCTCCCGGGGATGGCGTGGAAGATCTGCCTGTCATGGGGGGCGTGGGGACTGCGGAGGAATGCATTGCCGCCGGGCCGGGCGTCCCGGGGACTGAGGCGGGCTGGGCCGAAAAGGCCGAACCTGAGCCCGCCCAGCCAATACCCAACTTCCCCCGGGAGTCGCTCGACCCGGCGGAAAATGAAATTCAGGATTTTAATGACACTGTAAATGCTGGGCCGGGGGGTGGCAGCGGGGAGGGGGAGGAACACCCACCCTCACCCCTTACTTTGGAGCTGGAGCACTTGGGGAGCCTGGGGATTTCCTATGGCCGGGTCTCTCCTTGTTCCCCTTTTCCTGGGGCAGAGGGGGAACCCCTTCCGCTGTCGTTTCCCGACCCAGCACCATTTTTAAAAGAGCCCAGTGGGGACTCCTCTGCCGACGATCCTGGGGGTGGGATCGGGGCAGAGCCAGGGCCGGTTGGAGCGGCCGGGTCATTTGCCGTACCTTGTGCGGTCGATGGGCCGGCTGCTGGCGGCCGCGTCCCGGAGAAGGACGGGGACTCGGTGGGGGACGCGGGAGAAGAACTAGAGACCACCGCCAGCGAGGCGGTGGATCTGCTCGCGGCCGCCGCCGAGACCATCCTCATTCCTGCAAAGGAACTCCGGGACTTTTTGGCACAGAGCCGGGGTCGCTGCAACCAAGCCCGACTGGCCCTGGAAAAATGGTCCGAGCCAGAGCTGATCAAGGGGTTCGTCCGCGCCGCCGCTAAAACCTTGGCCGCGGGCGGGCCCTTGACAAAGGCGCAACACCTTGAGCTGCGCGAGCTCGAGGGACTCCTCGCTGGGCTGCGGAGGGAGTGGAGTTCAACAAAAGACTCCGCTCCCTCCCCCACAATAGGTTAAGGTAGAGGTTGCACTATGCTTTTGCTATGAAGATAACCATAGCCAGCCTCAACATCAACGGCGGCAGAGGGGCACGCCGTAGATTTGACAATTTTTCGCTCCTGCGGGAGGGGAAATATGCGGTGTGCTTCCTGCAAGAAACCCACACCGTTCCGGGAGACGAAGCCACGTGGCTCCTGGAATGGCAAGGAGAGGTCCGCATGAGCCACCTCACCGCCATTTCTAGTGGGGTGGCCATCTTGCTGGGCCCGCATTTTCAGCCGGAGATCTTGGGGGTCGAGGAGCCCGTGCCAGGCCGCTTGCTGCACGTAACGGTTCGCCTGGGGGACGTGCCGCTCCATCTCGTGAACGTGTACGCCCCTCAGCCCGGCCCGCAGCAGACGCGCTTCTTTGAAGTGGTGTCCGCTCTTCTTGGCTCCGTCGACGTCGGCGACTGCATTGTCCTCGGGGGGGATTTGAACTGCACCCTGGAGGCGAGGGACCGCTCCGGTGCCCCGCAGTGCATGACGGCGATGGAGAAGTTGAGGTACCTGGTCGGGTCCTTCGACTGGGTGGACGTCTGGCGAAATCTCCACCCCGACTCCAGCGCCTTTACTTGGGTGAGGCCTGGAGTAGGATGGTCCAGAGTCAACCGCCTTTACGTGTCTCGGGCGTACGTTTCCTGCGTCCCGGCGGCCTCCATGCGGCCGGTGCCGTGTTCGGACCACCACCTGGTCTGGGCGGAGCTCGCTTCGCTCCGCGCGAGGACGGGGTCCGCGTACTGGCACTTTAACAACCGGCTGCTGGAGGACGTGCGGTTCCAGGACTCGTTCCGTCGATTCTGGTCCGACTGGAGAAGGAAGCAGGGGGGCTTCCCCTCCTTGAGGCTATGGTGGGATGTGGGCAAGGCTCACGTCCGCGTCTTCTGTCAAGAGTACGCGAGGGGGTTGACCAAGAGGCGGGCGGCCAGAGTCGGGTGCCTAGAAAAAGAGGTGCTCGACCTGGAATCCCGTCTCGGTCAAGTCGTCCAGGACCCGGCCCTGCGGACGGTGTACGAAGCGAAGAAGGCCGCGCTGAAGGACCTGCAGCTTGTCGGGCCCCGAGGCGCGTTCGTGAGGTCGCGAATCCGGTTCCTGCGGGATCTGGACCGCAGCTCCCCCTTCTTCCACTCGCTGGAAAAAAGGCAGAGTGTCCGTAAGTAGCTCTTGACGCTGCTGGCCGACGACGGCTCTCTCGTCTCGGATCCGGAGGGCGTCAACAACAGGGCCCGTGAATATTACGGGGCTCTGTTCTCTCCGGATCCGTCCGGCGAGGAAGGGCGTAAAGCTTTGTGGGAGGACCTGCCGAAGGTCAGCCCGGAGGGCGCCGAAAATTTGGAAGCTCCGCTAAGCCTGGCGGAGACCGGCTCTCGAGGGGAAAATCCCCGGGGCTGGACGGGCTGACTGTGGAGTTCCACAGAGCGTTCTGGGACGTCCTGGGGAGCGACTACGCGCGGGTCCTGGGGGAAAGTCTGGCGACCGGAGAGATGCCCCTCTCTTGGCGCAGGGCAGTCATCGTCCTGCTGCCTAAGAAGGGCGATCTCCGCCTCCTTAAGAACTGGCGCCCGGTCTCCCTCCTCAGCACGGACTACAAAATCTTCGCCAGGGCGATGTCTGCTCGCCTTGGTGCCGTGCTGGACCACATGATCCACCCCGACCAGTCCTACACGGTCCCGGGCCGGACAATCCACGATAACATCCATCTGGTCCGGGATCTCATCCATTGTTCCCAGGAGGCTGGTCTGTCGGTCGCCTTCCTATCCCTCGACCAAGAGAAGGGTGGATCACGACTATCTGCTCGGAACTCTGCGCGCTTTCGGGTTCGGGACGCATTTCGTCGCCCGGATCCGACATTTGTACGCCGCCGCAGAGTGTCTGATTAAGGTTAACGGGTCCTTGACGGCGCCCCTTCGCTTTAGGAGAGTGTTGCGCCAGGGATGCCCCATATCCGGCCAGTTATACGCCGTTTGCGTGGAGCCTTTCCTGCGCCTCTTGCGGACGAGGTTGACGGGACTGGCTCTGCAAGGGCTGGGCGTGGAGGTCGTCCTCTCGGCTTACGCCGATGACGTGCTCCTCGCGGTAGAGGATCCCGCTGACCTGCGGAGGATGCGAGAGTGCCAGAAGATTTACTCGGCCGCGTCCTCCGCCAGGATCAACTGGGAGAAATGTTCCGGACTCCTGGTGGGTCAGTGGCGGGTGGACTCCCTGCCGGAGGAGCTCAGGCCTTTTGCCTGGAGCACGACCCATCTCCTCTATCTGGAAGTCTACCTTAGCCCCGACGAGGGAGCCTGGCCGGCGAACTGGCAGGAGCTGGAGGCCAAGGTCGCCGCTCGCCTAGGGCGCTGGACAGGACTGCTCCGAGTGCTGTCCTACAGGGGTCGAGCGCTAGTCATAAACCAGCTGGTGAACGCAATGTTGTGGTACCGGCTGGTCACTTTAACCCCTCCCCCTGCGTTTGTCGCCAAGATACAGAAGAAGCTGGTGGACTTCTTCTGGAACAACAGGAAGCACTGGGTCTCTGCTGCGGTCTTGAGTCTCCCGCTTGAGGAGGGCGGTCAGTCGTTGGTGTGCGTCAGCGCCCAGCTCGCGACTTTCCGTCTTCAGACCCTGCAGAGATACCTTTACGTCGAGCTCCCTCCTAGGTGGTGTGCTCTGGCGAGGTATTTCTTCCGCCAGCAGCGCGACCTCAATTAGAACACGCAGCTCCTGTTTGTGAACTTGGGGGGTGCCAGGACCGCCCTCCGGGAGCTGCCTGTCTTTTACAGGGAACTCATCAGGGTCTGGAACAAAGTCTCCACCAAGCGCAGCTCTCCGCCGGCTGGAGTGGCGGCCGTCCTGCAGGAGCCGCTGCTCGGGAATCCGTACCTCCACGACCGAGGTTTCATGTGGCGGTCGGAAGAGAGGGCTGTGGCTGGTGAGGTGACCAGGGTCAGGGACCTGCTCGATGGCGGAGGAGCGGGCTGGATGGCGCCAGACACGCTGGCGCGGCGCCTAAATTCTGCCAACGTCCGCCACGCGGCCGATGCCATCGAGTCGCTAAAAACAGCTCTGGGCCCTGACTCCGTTAGGTGCATCGAGGAGGCTCAAGCACGTGGGGAGATCCCGTCCGAACTGACCCCCGTCCGGACGGAATTCCTCATCGGCGCCAAACACCGGAACCTCCCTCGGGGGCCGGCGCCTCACAACTTGAGCCGCCTCGGGGAAATCCCCTCCGTGCCTTTCAGTTCCGCGCGGAGGGGTTTCCTGTACGGGCTGCTCCTGCACACTCTCAACTTTGCCATCCTCGCCGGCCGTCCGGACACGCCATGGCGTACCATCCTGCCGTCCGGAGGAGGCGGGGGTCCCCGATGGAGGGCACTCTACGCAGGGGTCCTCCCACTATTCATCGGGGACTTGGCCTGGAGGGTGGTGCACGGAGCAGTGCCGTGCAATAACTTTTTAAGCCGATTCACGGACTCCCAGGCCGCCTGCAATTTCTGCGGTCTGGAGGAGTCCGTGTTCCATGTTTTTATTGAGTGCACGAGGTTGCAGCCCCTGTTCCATTATTTGAAGGGGATGCTCCTGAAATTCTGGCTGCACTTCAGTCCCACTCTCCTGATCTTTGGGCACCCTGTGCGGAGGGGGGCGGGTAGGTCCGAAGGCCTCCTCGTAGGACTGCTCCTGGGCATGGCCAAGGGTGCCATCAGCCGGTCCAGGCAGCGGGCGGTCGAGGGGGTCGTTCAACCTGACTGCCTGCCTCTCTTCCGCTCTTACATCCGGTCCAGGGTGTCCTTGGAGATGGAGCACGTGGTGTCCACCGGTACGCTCGCGGCCTTCCGCGAGAGGTGGGCACCGGAGGGACTGGAGTGCATCATCACGCCCGGCAACCAAATTTTAAGTTGATTTTACGTTTTAAAGTTTAATTTGTTTTAATTGCCGGTGCTTTTAGTGTCCCCCTTCCCTTTTATAGGGGGCACTGGGGAAAAATTGTGATTTTAGTGCCCAAAAAAAAACAAAAAAAAAGGACAAACACAAAAAAAAAAATGAAAAACACAAAAAAAAAGGAAAAAAGGGCCTTGTAAATGTCTGGTGTGTCACCCAGGTCGGGTGGCACGGTTTAATGTTTTATGTTTTTGCAGGTAGACTCTAAAAGAGTTTCATGCACAAGGACCAATTGTGGAGCAGTGGAGGCTTGTCCTGCACAGTTGGAGCTGAGCTGCAGAGAGAGGAGCAGCTATCAACCTTAGCTCCTGCCTGGAGAGCCCTGAGAACAGCCCAGGAAGAGAAGGAAGGAAGGAAGGGGCTTCACCACCAACTTTCACCCAGGGGGAGAGGAGGAAAAAGCAGAAAACTTTCAACAACTTTTATCATTGCTGAAAAGAGTT
Source organism: Pristiophorus japonicus (assembly GCF_044704955.1). Classification (NCBI taxonomy): domain Eukaryota; kingdom Metazoa; phylum Chordata; class Chondrichthyes; family Pristiophoridae; genus Pristiophorus; species Pristiophorus japonicus. The sequence goes on from NC_091980.1 coordinate 228,094,469, forward strand.
GGAGAGAGGGGGAAAGACCAAAACAACATCCAGTGTGGAAGGAGGGTGACTCTACATCTTCTGCAGGTGGGTGTGGGTGCATTTCCCAAAAGACTTTGTTATATCGGTGGGGGGAGGAAAGAAGACCACTGAGGGCCGGAACATCGCGGGGGTTGCGTGTGTGTGGAAGTGTGTGTGGGGGCCTTGCTTACAACTAGGCCCCCCCCCCACAATTGAACCCCCCCACCCAATTGCCTAGCCTGGGATAGCTGGAGCTACCAGGCTGAAGATTTTTATTTCCCACCTCTTTAAACATCGTTAGGAGTGTGTGCCTGGTGGCTCTAGCTGCCCTAGGTGAAGACATCTTCTCCCCTCACCCGAAGACCACCCCAAAGACTATTTGTGTTTTGCCATCTGGGGATTGCACCCACCCACAGCTGCGAGGGGAGACCTGCCCTCGCAGTTCCCCCCCCTTCCCACCCCCCTCTCTCTCTCTCTGTTTCTCCCCTCTCTCTCTGAGGCCCCTTCCTCCTAATTTTTAAAAAAAACAAACAAAAAAAAAAACAACTGAGCAGAGGGAGCAAGGCCCCTCCCCAATTGCCAACTAGGGGAGAGGTGTGCCTCGTTAAGAGCTCCTCTGCTCAGTATTTATCAAACGAGGCCTAATTAAGACCATTCAGGCCTGTGACTTTGGGGTGGGTGTAGCCCTTAAAGGGACCCCGTGATGGCGACCCCATCCACGCCGGTGGCAGGGCCAGCGAAGACATATGCACAGGTGGCAACCGCTTCCACGGCACCTCCTGCGCCACCCGCTGCCCTGCCACCATTCAGGCTTATAACCAGGAAACACGGGGTCAAGAGCTACACTCACCCCACAATGAGCATCGAGGAGTGCGTGCGGGCGATGGCTGGGGTAGTCGGCCGCTCAGCCATTGTCGCGGCCTCCAAGATGTCTGGGAAGGCTGTGTTCTTCCTGGGGTCGGAGCGAGCGGTGTCCCTGGCCCTCGAAAAGGGGCTCACGGTGGGCGGGACGTTCCTGCCGGTGGATCCTCTCGAGGCTACTGTGCAGAGGGTCATCGTGTGGAACGTCCCGCCCTTTGTTCCCGCTGAGCTCCTCCTCCCTCACCTACAACAACTGGGGGAGGTAAGGTCAGGGATCAACCCCATACCGCTCGGCCTCAGGGAGAACAGCCTGCGCCACGTGTTCTCCTTCCGCCGCCAGCTCTTTGTCCGGCTGGCGCGGGAGGAGACGACGGAGGGTAGTTTTAATGTGGTGCACGAGGGGACTGCCTACCGCGTCTTCTGGACTTCGGACGGCGTGCGGTGCCATGCCTGTAGGGACGTGGGGCATGTTCGTAAGAACTGCCCCGCCTCCAAGGCCGCCAAACCACCGAAGGCGGCCAAGGCTGGCGCCACCGCCACCCCTAGTTGCGTCCGCGTGCCGGGAGCCGTAGGTGCGCGGGCATCGTCGGAGGCCTTTGTTTTCAGGGCCTCCGGCGGGGGGGAGGGAGAGCGTCCGGACGGAAAGATGGCGCGGAACAAGGAGAAACATCTAGAGGCGGGTCCCCTCAGTGCGCCAGAAAGATTGACCACCGCGCTCGGCCCAACCCAGCCACCGGCGAGCGAGGGGTGCCCTGAGCCCGTACCCGAGCCCTTGACCAATACCGCAGAGGGGCTCGGGCGAGGGCAAGATAAGGAAAAGTGGGGGGGCGGAGCGGGAGGCCTCGGCAGACATGGAGGTCTCCCTGCCTCAGCGCACCTCCAGCAACAAAAGGAGGCGCCGCTCCGTTGAGGCGGAGGGGGAACAACATCCCTCCGCGGTGGAGTCGGTGCCCGCCGCGTGTCCCGCGTTCCCCACCAGAGCCCCCAAGCAGCGCCGTAGGCGGGAGGAGTCTGTCCCCGGGGAGGGTGAGACAGTCGAGGCTGCCCAGCTTCTGCCTCCCGGGGATGGCGTGGAAGATCTGCCTGTCATGGGGGGCGTGGGGACTGCGGAGGAATGCATTGCCGCCGGGCCGGGCGTCCCGGGGACTGAGGCGGGCTGGGCCGAAAAGGCCGAACCTGAGCCCGCCCAGCCAATACCCAACTTCCCCCGGGAGTCGCTCGACCCGGCGGAAAATGAAATTCAGGATTTTAATGACACTGTAAATGCTGGGCCGGGGGGTGGCAGCGGGGAGGGGGAGGAACACCCACCCTCACCCCTTACTTTGGAGCTGGAGCACTTGGGGAGCCTGGGGATTTCCTATGGCCGGGTCTCTCCTTGTTCCCCTTTTCCTGGGGCAGAGGGGGAACCCCTTCCGCTGTCGTTTCCCGACCCAGCACCATTTTTAAAAGAGCCCAGTGGGGACTCCTCTGCCGACGATCCTGGGGGTGGGATCGGGGCAGAGCCAGGGCCGGTTGGAGCGGCCGGGTCATTTGCCGTACCTTGTGCGGTCGATGGGCCGGCTGCTGGCGGCCGCGTCCCGGAGAAGGACGGGGACTCGGTGGGGGACGCGGGAGAAGAACTAGAGACCACCGCCAGCGAGGCGGTGGATCTGCTCGCGGCCGCCGCCGAGACCATCCTCATTCCTGCAAAGGAACTCCGGGACTTTTTGGCACAGAGCCGGGGTCGCTGCAACCAAGCCCGACTGGCCCTGGAAAAATGGTCCGAGCCAGAGCTGATCAAGGGGTTCGTCCGCGCCGCCGCTAAAACCTTGGCCGCGGGCGGGCCCTTGACAAAGGCGCAACACCTTGAGCTGCGCGAGCTCGAGGGACTCCTCGCTGGGCTGCGGAGGGAGTGGAGTTCAACAAAAGACTCCGCTCCCTCCCCCACAATAGGTTAAGGTAGAGGTTGCACTATGCTTTTGCTATGAAGATAACCATAGCCAGCCTCAACATCAACGGCGGCAGAGGGGCACGCCGTAGATTTGACAATTTTTCGCTCCTGCGGGAGGGGAAATATGCGGTGTGCTTCCTGCAAGAAACCCACACCGTTCCGGGAGACGAAGCCACGTGGCTCCTGGAATGGCAAGGAGAGGTCCGCATGAGCCACCTCACCGCCATTTCTAGTGGGGTGGCCATCTTGCTGGGCCCGCATTTTCAGCCGGAGATCTTGGGGGTCGAGGAGCCCGTGCCAGGCCGCTTGCTGCACGTAACGGTTCGCCTGGGGGACGTGCCGCTCCATCTCGTGAACGTGTACGCCCCTCAGCCCGGCCCGCAGCAGACGCGCTTCTTTGAAGTGGTGTCCGCTCTTCTTGGCTCCGTCGACGTCGGCGACTGCATTGTCCTCGGGGGGGATTTGAACTGCACCCTGGAGGCGAGGGACCGCTCCGGTGCCCCGCAGTGCATGACGGCGATGGAGAAGTTGAGGTACCTGGTCGGGTCCTTCGACTGGGTGGACGTCTGGCGAAATCTCCACCCCGACTCCAGCGCCTTTACTTGGGTGAGGCCTGGAGTAGGATGGTCCAGAGTCAACCGCCTTTACGTGTCTCGGGCGTACGTTTCCTGCGTCCCGGCGGCCTCCATGCGGCCGGTGCCGTGTTCGGACCACCACCTGGTCTGGGCGGAGCTCGCTTCGCTCCGCGCGAGGACGGGGTCCGCGTACTGGCACTTTAACAACCGGCTGCTGGAGGACGTGCGGTTCCAGGACTCGTTCCGTCGATTCTGGTCCGACTGGAGAAGGAAGCAGGGGGGCTTCCCCTCCTTGAGGCTATGGTGGGATGTGGGCAAGGCTCACGTCCGCGTCTTCTGTCAAGAGTACGCGAGGGGGTTGACCAAGAGGCGGGCGGCCAGAGTCGGGTGCCTAGAAAAAGAGGTGCTCGACCTGGAATCCCGTCTCGGTCAAGTCGTCCAGGACCCGGCCCTGCGGACGGTGTACGAAGCGAAGAAGGCCGCGCTGAAGGACCTGCAGCTTGTCGGGCCCCGAGGCGCGTTCGTGAGGTCGCGAATCCGGTTCCTGCGGGATCTGGACCGCAGCTCCCCCTTCTTCCACTCGCTGGAAAAAAGGCAGAGTGTCCGTAAGTAGCTCTTGACGCTGCTGGCCGACGACGGCTCTCTCGTCTCGGATCCGGAGGGCGTCAACAACAGGGCCCGTGAATATTACGGGGCTCTGTTCTCTCCGGATCCGTCCGGCGAGGAAGGGCGTAAAGCTTTGTGGGAGGACCTGCCGAAGGTCAGCCCGGAGGGCGCCGAAAATTTGGAAGCTCCGCTAAGCCTGGCGGAGACCGGCTCTCGAGGGGAAAATCCCCGGGGCTGGACGGGCTGACTGTGGAGTTCCACAGAGCGTTCTGGGACGTCCTGGGGAGCGACTACGCGCGGGTCCTGGGGGAAAGTCTGGCGACCGGAGAGATGCCCCTCTCTTGGCGCAGGGCAGTCATCGTCCTGCTGCCTAAGAAGGGCGATCTCCGCCTCCTTAAGAACTGGCGCCCGGTCTCCCTCCTCAGCACGGACTACAAAATCTTCGCCAGGGCGATGTCTGCTCGCCTTGGTGCCGTGCTGGACCACATGATCCACCCCGACCAGTCCTACACGGTCCCGGGCCGGACAATCCACGATAACATCCATCTGGTCCGGGATCTCATCCATTGTTCCCAGGAGGCTGGTCTGTCGGTCGCCTTCCTATCCCTCGACCAAGAGAAGGGTGGATCACGACTATCTGCTCGGAACTCTGCGCGCTTTCGGGTTCGGGACGCATTTCGTCGCCCGGATCCGACATTTGTACGCCGCCGCAGAGTGTCTGATTAAGGTTAACGGGTCCTTGACGGCGCCCCTTCGCTTTAGGAGAGTGTTGCGCCAGGGATGCCCCATATCCGGCCAGTTATACGCCGTTTGCGTGGAGCCTTTCCTGCGCCTCTTGCGGACGAGGTTGACGGGACTGGCTCTGCAAGGGCTGGGCGTGGAGGTCGTCCTCTCGGCTTACGCCGATGACGTGCTCCTCGCGGTAGAGGATCCCGCTGACCTGCGGAGGATGCGAGAGTGCCAGAAGATTTACTCGGCCGCGTCCTCCGCCAGGATCAACTGGGAGAAATGTTCCGGACTCCTGGTGGGTCAGTGGCGGGTGGACTCCCTGCCGGAGGAGCTCAGGCCTTTTGCCTGGAGCACGACCCATCTCCTCTATCTGGAAGTCTACCTTAGCCCCGACGAGGGAGCCTGGCCGGCGAACTGGCAGGAGCTGGAGGCCAAGGTCGCCGCTCGCCTAGGGCGCTGGACAGGACTGCTCCGAGTGCTGTCCTACAGGGGTCGAGCGCTAGTCATAAACCAGCTGGTGAACGCAATGTTGTGGTACCGGCTGGTCACTTTAACCCCTCCCCCTGCGTTTGTCGCCAAGATACAGAAGAAGCTGGTGGACTTCTTCTGGAACAACAGGAAGCACTGGGTCTCTGCTGCGGTCTTGAGTCTCCCGCTTGAGGAGGGCGGTCAGTCGTTGGTGTGCGTCAGCGCCCAGCTCGCGACTTTCCGTCTTCAGACCCTGCAGAGATACCTTTACGTCGAGCTCCCTCCTAGGTGGTGTGCTCTGGCGAGGTATTTCTTCCGCCAGCAGCGCGACCTCAATTAGAACACGCAGCTCCTGTTTGTGAACTTGGGGGGTGCCAGGACCGCCCTCCGGGAGCTGCCTGTCTTTTACAGGGAACTCATCAGGGTCTGGAACAAAGTCTCCACCAAGCGCAGCTCTCCGCCGGCTGGAGTGGCGGCCGTCCTGCAGGAGCCGCTGCTCGGGAATCCGTACCTCCACGACCGAGGTTTCATGTGGCGGTCGGAAGAGAGGGCTGTGGCTGGTGAGGTGACCAGGGTCAGGGACCTGCTCGATGGCGGAGGAGCGGGCTGGATGGCGCCAGACACGCTGGCGCGGCGCCTAAATTCTGCCAACGTCCGCCACGCGGCCGATGCCATCGAGTCGCTAAAAACAGCTCTGGGCCCTGACTCCGTTAGGTGCATCGAGGAGGCTCAAGCACGTGGGGAGATCCCGTCCGAACTGACCCCCGTCCGGACGGAATTCCTCATCGGCGCCAAACACCGGAACCTCCCTCGGGGGCCGGCGCCTCACAACTTGAGCCGCCTCGGGGAAATCCCCTCCGTGCCTTTCAGTTCCGCGCGGAGGGGTTTCCTGTACGGGCTGCTCCTGCACACTCTCAACTTTGCCATCCTCGCCGGCCGTCCGGACACGCCATGGCGTACCATCCTGCCGTCCGGAGGAGGCGGGGGTCCCCGATGGAGGGCACTCTACGCAGGGGTCCTCCCACTATTCATCGGGGACTTGGCCTGGAGGGTGGTGCACGGAGCAGTGCCGTGCAATAACTTTTTAAGCCGATTCACGGACTCCCAGGCCGCCTGCAATTTCTGCGGTCTGGAGGAGTCCGTGTTCCATGTTTTTATTGAGTGCACGAGGTTGCAGCCCCTGTTCCATTATTTGAAGGGGATGCTCCTGAAATTCTGGCTGCACTTCAGTCCCACTCTCCTGATCTTTGGGCACCCTGTGCGGAGGGGGGCGGGTAGGTCCGAAGGCCTCCTCGTAGGACTGCTCCTGGGCATGGCCAAGGGTGCCATCAGCCGGTCCAGGCAGCGGGCGGTCGAGGGGGTCGTTCAACCTGACTGCCTGCCTCTCTTCCGCTCTTACATCCGGTCCAGGGTGTCCTTGGAGATGGAGCACGTGGTGTCCACCGGTACGCTCGCGGCCTTCCGCGAGAGGTGGGCACCGGAGGGACTGGAGTGCATCATCACGCCCGGCAACCAAATTTTAAGTTGATTTTACGTTTTAAAGTTTAATTTGTTTTAATTGCCGGTGCTTTTAGTGTCCCCCTTCCCTTTTATAGGGGGCACTGGGGAAAAATTGTGATTTTAGTGCCCAAAAAAAAACAAAAAAAAAGGACAAACACAAAAAAAAAAATGAAAAACACAAAAAAAAAGGAAAAAAGGGCCTTGTAAATGTCTGGTGTGTCACCCAGGTCGGGTGGCACGGTTTAATGTTTTATGTTTTTGCAGGTAGACTCTAAAAGAGTTTCATGCACAAGGACCAATTGTGGAGCAGTGGAGGCTTGTCCTGCACAGTTGGAGCTGAGCTGCAGAGAGAGGAGCAGCTATCAACCTTAGCTCCTGCCTGGAGAGCCCTGAGAACAGCCCAGGAAGAGAAGGAAGGAAGGAAGGGGCTTCACCACCAACTTTCACCCAGGGGGAGAGGAGGAAAAAGCAGAAAACTTTCAACAACTTTTATCATTGCTGAAAAGAGTTGGAGAGAGGGGGAAAGACCAAAACAACATCCAGTGTGGAAGGAGGGTGACTCTACATCTTCTGCAGGTGGGTGTGGGTGCATTTCCCAAAAGACTTTGTTATATCGGTGGGGGGAGGAAAGAAGACCACTGAGGGCCGGAACATCGCGGGGGTTGCGTGTGTGTGGAAGTGTGTGTGGGAGCCTTGCTTACAACTAGGCCCCCCCCCCACAATTGAACCCCCCCACCCAATTGCCTAGCCTGGGATAGCTGGAGCTACCAGGCTGAAGATTTTTATTTCCCACCTCTTTAAACATCGTTAGGAGTGTGTGCCTGGTGGCTCTAGCTGCCCTAGGTGAAGACATCTTCTCCCCTCACCCGAAGACCACCCCAAAGACTATTTGTGTTTTGCCATCTGGGGATTGCACCCACCCACAGCTGCGAGGGGAGACCTGCCCTCGCAGTTCCCCCCCCTTCCCACCCCCCTCTCTCTCTCTCTGTTTCTCCCCTCTCTCTCTGAGGCCCCTTCCTCCTAATTTTTAAAAAAAACAAACAAAAAAAAAAACAACTGAGCAGAGGGAGCAAGGCCCCTCCCCAATTGCCAACTAGGGGAGAGGTGTGCCTCGTTAAGAGCTCCTCTGCTCAGTATTTATCAAACGAGGCCTAATTAAGACCATTCAGGCCTGTGACTTTGGGGTGGGTGTAGCCCTTAAAGGGACCCCGTGATGGCGACCCCATCCACGCCGGTGGCAGGGCCAGCGAAGACATATGCACAGGTGGCAACCGCTTCCACGGCACCTCCTGCGCCACCCGCTGCCCTGCCACCATTCAGGCTTATAACCAGGAAACACGGGGTCAAGAGCTACACTCACCCCACAATGAGCATCGAGGAGTGCGTGCGGGCGATGGCTGGGGTAGTCGGCCGCTCAGCCATTGTCGCGGCCTCCAAGATGTCTGGGAAGGCTGTGTTCTTCCTGGGGTCGGAGCGAGCGGTGTCCCTGGCCCTCGAAAAGGGGCTCACGGTGGGCGGGACGTTCCTGCCGGTGGATCCTCTCGAGGCTACTGTGCAGAGGGTCATCGTGTGGAACGTCCCGCCCTTTGTTCCCGCTGAGCTCCTCCTCCCTCACCTACAACAACTGGGGGAGGTAAGGTCAGGGATCAACCCCATACCGCTCGGCCTCAGGGAGAACAGCCTGCGCCACGTGTTCTCCTTCCGCCGCCAGCTCTTTGTCCGGCTGGCGCGGGAGGAGACGACGGAGGGTAGTTTTAATGTGGTGCACGAGGGGACTGCCTACCGCGTCTTCTGGACTTCGGACGGCGTGCGGTGCCATGCCTGTAGGGACGTGGGGCATGTTCGTAAGAACTGCCCCGCCTCCAAGGCCGCCAAACCACCGAAGGCGGCCAAGGCTGGCGCCACCGCCACCCCTAGTTGCGTCCGCGTGCCGGGAGCCGTAGGTGCGCGGGCATCGTCGGAGGCCTTTGTTTTCAGGGCCTCCGGCGGGGGGGAGGGAGAGCGTCCGGACGGAAAGATGGCGCGGAACAAGGAGAAACATCTAGAGGCGGGTCCCCTCAGTGCGCCAGAAAGATTGACCACCGCGCTCGGCCCAACCCAGCCACCGGCGAGCGAGGGGTGCCCTGAGCCCGTACCCGAGCCCTTGACCAATACCGCAGAGGGGCTCGGGCGAGGGCAAGATAAGGAAAAGTGGGGGGGCGGAGCGGGAGGCCTCGGCAGACATGGAGGTCTCCCTGCCTCAGCGCACCTCCAGCAACAAAAGGAGGCGCCGCTCCGTTGAGGCGGAGGGGGAACAACATCCCTCCGCGGTGGAGTCGGTGCCCGCCGCGTGTCCCGCGTTCCCCACCAGAGCCCCCAAGCAGCGCCGTAGGCGGGAGGAGTCTGTCCCCGGGGAGGGTGAGACAGTCGAGGCTGCCCAGCTTCTGCCTCCCGGGGATGGCGTGGAAGATCTGCCTGTCATGGGGGGCGTGGGGACTGCGGAGGAATGCATTGCCGCCGGGCCGGGCGTCCCGGGGACTGAGGCGGGCTGGGCCGAAAAGGCCGAACCTGAGCCCGCCCAGCCAATACCCAACTTCCCCCGGGAGTCGCTCGACCCGGCGGAAAATGAAATTCAGGATTTTAATGACACTGTAAATGCTGGGCCGGGGGGTGGCAGCGGGGAGGGGGAGGAACACCCACCCTCACCCCTTACTTTGGAGCTGGAGCACTTGGGGAGCCTGGGGATTTCCTATGGCCGGGTCTCTCCTTGTTCCCCTTTTCCTGGGGCAGAGGGGGAACCCCTTCCGCTGTCGTTTCCCGACCCAGCACCATTTTTAAAAGAGCCCAGTGGGGACTCCTCTGCCGACGATCCTGGGGGTGGGATCGGGGCAGAGCCAGGGCCGGTTGGAGCGGCCGGGTCATTTGCCGTACCTTGTGCGGTCGATGGGCCGGCTGCTGGCGGCCGCGTCCCGGAGAAGGACGGGGACTCGGTGGGGGACGCGGGAGAAGAACTAGAGACCACCGCCAGCGAGGCGGTGGATCTGCTCGCGGCCGCCGCCGAGACCATCCTCATTCCTGCAAAGGAACTCCGGGACTTTTTGGCACAGAGCCGGGGTCGCTGCAACCAAGCCCGACTGGCCCTGGAAAAATGGTCCGAGCCAGAGCTGATCAAGGGGTTCGTCCGCGCCGCCGCTAAAACCTTGGCCGCGGGCGGGCCCTTGACAAAGGCGCAACACCTTGAGCTGCGCGAGCTCGAGGGACTCCTCGCTGGGCTGCGGAGGGAGTGGAGTTCAACAAAAGACTCCGCTCCCTCCCCCACAATAGGTTAAGGTAGAGGTTGCACTATGCTTTTGCTATGAAGATAACCATAGCCAGCCTCAACATCAACGGCGGCAGAGGGGCACGCCGTAGATTTGACAATTTTTCGCTCCTGCGGGAGGGGAAATATGCGGTGTGCTTCCTGCAAGAAACCCACACCGTTCCGGGAGACGAAGCCACGTGGCTCCTGGAATGGCAAGGAGAGGTCCGCATGAGCCACCTCACCGCCATTTCTAGTGGGGTGGCCATCTTGCTGGGCCCGCATTTTCAGCCGGAGATCTTGGGGGTCGAGGAGCCCGTGCCAGGCCGCTTGCTGCACGTAACGGTTCGCCTGGGGGACGTGCCGCTCCATCTCGTGAACGTGTACGCCCCTCAGCCCGGCCCGCAGCAGACGCGCTTCTTTGAAGTGGTGTCCGCTCTTCTTGGCTCCGTCGACGTCGGCGACTGCATTGTCCTCGGGGGGGATTTGAACTGCACCCTGGAGGCGAGGGACCGCTCCGGTGCCCCGCAGTGCATGACGGCGATGGAGAAGTTGAGGTACCTGGTCGGGTCCTTCGACTGGGTGGACGTCTGGCGAAATCTCCACCCCGACTCCAGCGCCTTTACTTGGGTGAGGCCTGGAGTAGGATGGTCCAGAGTCAACCGCCTTTACGTGTCTCGGGCGTACGTTTCCTGCGTCCCGGCGGCCTCCATGCGGCCGGTGCCGTGTTCGGACCACCACCTGGTCTGGGCGGAGCTCGCTTCGCTCCGCGCGAGGACGGGGTCCGCGTACTGGCACTTTAACAACCGGCTGCTGGAGGACGTGCGGTTCCAGGACTCGTTCCGTCGATTCTGGTCCGCCTGGAGAAGGAAGCAGGGGGGCTTCCCCTCCTTGAGGCTATGGTGGGATGTGGGCAAGGCTCACGTCCGCGTCTTCTGTCAAGAGTACGCGAGGGGGTTGACCAAGAGGCGGGCGGCCAGAGTCGGGTGCCTAGAAAAAGAGGTGCTCGACCTGGAATCCCGTCTCGGTCAAGTCGTCCAGGACCCGGCCCTGCGGACGGTGTACGAAGCGAAGAAGGCCGCGCTGAAGGACCTGCAGCTTGTCGGGCCCCGAGGCGCGTTCGTGAGGTCGCGAATCCGGTTCCTGCGGGATCTGGACCGCAGCTCCCCCTTCTTCCACTCGCTGGAAAAAAGGCAGAGTGTCCGTAAGTAGCTCTTGACGCTGCTGGCCGACGACGGCTCTCTCGTCTCGGATCCGGAGGGCGTCAACAACAGGGCCCGTGAATATTACGGGGCTCTGTTCTCTCCGGATCCGTCCGGCGAGGAAGGGCGTAAAGCTTTGTGGGAGGACCTGCCGAAGGTCAGCCCGGAGGGCGCCGAAAATTTGGAAGCTCCGCTAAGCCTGGCGGAGACCGGCTCTCGAGGGGAAAATCCCCGGGGCTGGACGGGCTGACTGTGGAGTTCCACAGAGCGTTCTGGGACGTCCTGGGGAGCGACTACGCGCGGGTCCTGGGGGAAAGTCTGGCGACCGGAGAGATGCCCCTCTCTTGGCGCAGGGCAGTCATCGTCCTGCTGCCTAAGAAGGGCGATCTCCGCCTCCTTAAGAACTGGCGCCCGGTCTCCCTCCTCAGCACGGACTACAAAATCTTCGCCAGGGCGATGTCTGCTCGCCTTGGTGCCGTGCTGGACCACATGATCCACCCCGACCAGTCCTACACGGTCCCGGGCCGGACAATCCACGATAACATCCATCTGGTCCGGGATCTCATCCATTGTTCCCAGGAGGCTGGTCTGTCGGTCGCCTTCCTATCCCTCGACCAAGAGAAGGGTGGATCACGACTATCTGCTCGGAACTCTGCGCGCTTTCGGGTTCGGGACGCATTTCGTCGCCCGGATCCGACATTTGTACGCCGCCGCAGAGTGTCTGATTAAGGTTAACGGGTCCTTGACGGCGCCCCTTCGCTTTAGGAGAGTGTTGCGCCAGGGATGCCCCATATCCGGCCAGTTATACGCCGTTTGCGTGGAGCCTTTCCTGCGCCTCTTGCGGACGAGGTTGACGGGACTGGCTCTGCAAGGGCTGGGCGTGGAGGTCGTCCTCTCGGCTTACGCCGATGACGTGCTCCTCGCGGTAGAGGATCCCGCTGACCTGCGGAGGATGCGAGAGTGCCAGAAGATTTACTCGGCCGCGTCCTCCGCCAGGATCAACTGGGAGAAATGTTCCGGACTCCTGGTGGGTCAGTGGCGGGTGGACTCCCTGCCGGAGGAGCTCAGGCCTTTTGCCTGGAGCACGACCCATCTCCTCTATCTGGAAGTCTACCTTAGCCCCGACGAGGGAGCCTGGCCGGCGAACTGGCAGGAGCTGGAGGCCAAGGTCGCCGCTCGCCTAGGGCGCTGGACAGGACTGCTCCGAGTGCTGTCCTACAGGGGTCGAGCGCTAGTCATAAACCAGCTGGTGAACGCAATGTTGTGGTACCGGCTGGTCACTTTAACCCCTCCCCCTGCGTTTGTCGCCAAGATACAGAAGAAGCTGGTGGACTTCTTCTGGAACAACAGGAAGCACTGGGTCTCTGCTGCGGTCTTGAGTCTCCCGCTTGAGGAGGGCGGTCAGTCGTTGGTGTGCGTCAGCGCCCAGCTCGCGACTTTCCGTCTTCAGACCCTGCAGAGATACCTTTACGTCGAGCTCCCTCCTAGGTGGTGTGCTCTGGCGAGGTATTTCTTCCGCCAGCAGCGCGACCTCAATTAGAACACGCAGCTCCTGTTTGTGAACTTGGGGGGTGCCAGGACCGCCCTCCGGGAGCTGCCTGTCTTTTACAGGGAACTCATCAGGGTCTGGAACAAAGTCTCCACCAAGCGCAGCTCTCCGCCGGCTGGAGTGGCGGCCGTCCTGCAGGAGCCGCTGCTCGGGAATCCGTACCTCCACGACCGAGGTTTCATGTGGCGGTCGGAAGAGAGGGCTGTGGCTGGTGAGGTGACCAGGGTCAGGGACCTGCTCGATGGCGGAGGAGCGGGCTGGATGGCGCCAGACACGCTGGCGCGGCGCCTAAATTCTGCCAACGTCCGCCACGCGGCCGATGCCATCGAGTCGCTAAAAACAGCTCTGGGCCCTGACTCCGTTAGGTGCATCGAGGAGGCTCAAGCACGTGGGGAGATCCCGTCCGAACTGACCCCCGTCCGGACGGAATTCCTCATCGGCGCCAAACACCGGAACCTCCCTCGGGGGCCGGCGCCTCACAACTTGAGCCGCCTCGGGGAAATCCCCTCCGTGCCTTTCAGTTCCGCGCGGAGGGGTTTCCTGTACGGGCTGCTCCTGCACACTCTCAACTTTGCCATCCTCGCCGGCCGTCCGGACACGCCATGGCGTACCATCCTGCCGTCCGGAGGAGGCGGGGGTCCCCGATGGAGGGCACTCTACGCAGGGGTCCTCCCACTATTCATCGGGGACTTGGCCTGGAGGGTGGTGCACGGAGCAGTGCCGTGCAATAACTTTTTAAGCCGATTCACGGACTCCCAGGCCGCCTGCAATTTCTGCGGTCTGGAGGAGTCCGTGTTCCATGTTTTATTGAGTGCACGAGGTTGCAGCCCCTGTTCCATTATTTGAAGGGGATGCTCCTGAAATTCTGGCTGCACTTCAGTCCCACTCTCCTGATCTTTGGGCACCCTGTGCGGAGGGGGGCGGGTAGGTCCGAAGGCCTCCTCGTAGGACTGCTCCTGGGCATGGCCAAGGGTGCCATCAGCCGGTCCAGGCAGCGGGCGGTCGAGGGGGTCGTTCAACTGACTGCCTGCCTCTCTTCCGCTCTTACATCCGGTCCAGGGTGTCCTTGGAGATGGAGCACGTGGTGTCACCGGTACGCTCGCGGCCTTCCGGCGAGAGGTGGGCACCGGAGGGACTGGAGTGCATCATCACGCCCGGCAACCAAATTTTAAGTTGATTTTACGTTTTAAAGTTTAATTTGTTTTAATTGCCGGTGCTTTTAGTGTCCCCTTCCCTTTTATAGGGGGCACTGGGGAAAAATTGTGATTTTAGTGCCCAAAAAAAACAAAAAAAAGGACAAACACAAAAAAAAAAATGAAAAACACAAAAAAAAGGAAAAAAGGGCCTTGTAAATGTCTGGTGTGTCACCCAGGTCGGGTGGCACGGTTTAATGTTTTATGTTTTTGCAGGTAGACTCTAAAAGAGTTTCATGCACAAG